>NC_062572.1:35443878-36043878 GCF_022837055.1 Prionailurus viverrinus
CATTTTCAAAACTTTTGTGCCTGTCCCTACTGTTAAATGTGGCATGGATGGTATCTAACTTAGACAAAGGATACGGTGTATTGATTTCACTCTTAAACACACCCTCCCTCCGACACTTTGACATCCCTGAATTCAGGATGCAAACCTCTTAACCTTGCCGTATTAGTTTTATTTTTATTTTTAATTTTTTTTCAAAGTTTTTTATTTATTTTTGGGACAGAGAGAGACAGAGCATGAACGGGGGAGGGGCAGAGAGAGAGGGAGACACAGAATCGGAAACAGGCTCCAGGCTCCGAGCCATCAGCCCAGAGCCTGACGCGGGGCTCGAACTCCCGGACCGCGAGATCGTGACCTGGCTTAACCGACTGCGCCACCCAGGCGCCCCAACCTTGCCATATTAGTTTTAAATGACAGCATGTTTTCATTGTCTTCAAACATAAAATATTAGCATGTGATGGCCCTGTTGTCATTCCTCCAGGGGTGGGGCAGAGTTGCCAACCCGACAGAGCCCCCCCAAGAGCCCCCCACCCCGCCCCCAGAGCCCACACTGCTGTTCCCTGTCTAGAAAAATGTGTGGTCTCAGAAAGCACACATCCCATCTGCAAGAATCCTGCTAAGGTCCCAGAGGTCCCAGCCTCCCCAGCTCAAACATTTCCCTTTCCTCCTCTCTGTAAAACATCCCACTGCCTCAGAGCAGGGGGTCCCTGAGGAAAGAATCTGATTAAATGAATTGATGCTACACTGTGGGGAACAGATGGACTTTGGGGAGTTTACTCCCAAGTCTAAGGCAGTTATTACCATTTTAAAAGAGCCGGGAGTGGGCAGCCAGGAGCAGAGAGTGAGCTGAACACAAAAGGGTGGGCTTGCTCTAAATGGGATTTGGTGGGGCTCGGGGGTGGGGCGGGGGGTGGGGTGGGGGTGGTGATCTCGGGTGCCAGGGGCTCAGCAGGGACCCCCATCTCTGTCCACTGGTGTAGCTGTTTCCTGACCACGTGTGTGAAGCAAGTCTGAGAACCTGCCTCCGGGGCTGCGCTTCCCTGAGCACTGGGACTAGCTGATGCCCACTGTTCATACCCCGGAGGCCGGGGGTCCGAAGGGCAGAGGTAGGGCCCCAGAGCCAGGCTCATCCCTGCATCAGACACCTCCCAGAGGCCAGGCTCCCCGCCCCCGTGCACTCACTATTTCAGCCGCTGCTTTCTCTTCCTGCAAACGATCCCCCCTCCCTCTTCAAATTCTTTTTGCCACAGCGGGGCTAGTGGCCAACTCCTTCTCTAAAGCCCCCTTGTCCAGGCCCCTGCGGACGCACACAGACAGCCATTGAGCAGCGCCTCGCCCGCTGGGCCCTGGCCCGGCCAGCCTGGTTGGAAAGAGGAGGTCAGGCTCCCGCGAAATCCCCAGTGATGTGGTCGCCCCAACCCCAGGGATGCCGCCACAGCCGGTAATGAGGGTAAGAGCAGGGAAATTGCAGCTCCCCAGAGGTCACTCCCGGGAGTTACTGTCTCCCTGTCTTTCCCTCACCGTTCCCTCCCCCATCCCAAACATTTTCTTTTTCCGAGAACCAGGTTGAATGGGTTCATTTTTGCCTTCATTTTACCCCTTGTCAACGACAAGTGGCCCTTCTTCTAGAACTTGCTGCTCCCGGAAGACCACAGGCCCTCAAGATCTCACACGCATGAGTTCTTTGCCTGGAAGGCGCCTTCCGGGGGACCCTCTGGGGCTCTGCCTTCTTTCCCTCCTGGCTGGGCCGTCACCCTCGCCACCTCCCTGCTGCCAACCTTCTGGGCTCCCCCGCCCCGCCCCCCTCAGCTCTCACCCTTATTCCGCAGAGTTTTGCCACTAAAACGTAAGTCCCACCAAGGGCTTAGGATTTCTTGCTGTCTGTTTGGCTCCTCGCTGGAGCAGCAGTGCCTGGAAAAGCACCTGGCAGAATTGAAGCACTCAAAACGGCCCTGGATGAACGGGGAACTGTAAGACTCCTAGTTATAAAAACTAGCTTGGTGTGAGAGCTCTCGTGTTCTCCAGCTCAGAAAATCACCCATTTACGCATTCGGCTGCTCTTCTCCAACAAATACCTATTGAACGCTAGCTACACTTGCCTGGCTGGCTGCGCAGGGCCTGATCCTGGCTCGGGAGGGGTTTCCAGCCCCTGGGGAGGCAGCTATGTAAACAGACGGTTACAGCCCACGGTTTTCAACGTCTGGTCCAGAGTGGGGCACGGGAGGCTGGTGCGGGTTGGGAGTCAGGAGTTAGGCCTCCCACAATGACTGAAGATAAGAGAGAATGTATTCTGCAGAGGCCCCAGAAGCACGCCCTGGGGAGAGTTCATCAGGAAAAGGTGAGAGCAAGGGTGGGGGTGGGGACAAGCTGTGGGAGGCACAGAAAGGGAAGCTTGCTCACTCCAGGGATGTGGATGGGAGGGGGGGGGGGTTGGTGCAAGAAAGGCAGGAAACAACATGACTCCGCAGACTTGTTGGGACAACTGAGGGTGTGTGTGATCGTGGCATCTGCCGAGAGGGGAGATAAAGAGGCATTTGGGAGGAGAGGCAACCAGTTCTATGTGGGCGCGCACCTCGGCGATGCCTGCAGCCCCCCCCCCCCCCCCCCCCCCCCCCCCCCGTGAGGGTGCAGCTGTGGCTGCTGGGGATGGAGAGCTGGCTCAAGAGATGCGTCTGGGCTGGGGTGAGGAGTTAAGGACTTTGAAACGTACAAATGGCAGCTGAAGCCAAGAGATTTACACGGGAGCCACACTGGGGACCGCGGATGCCCTGGGTTCCCAGGGTCGGTGAGCAGCGGAAGGGAGCAGGGATGGGCCAGGCCTGTGCAGGGGAGGAAGGGGGAAAGGCAGCTCCAGAGGTGCAAGCTGCAGTCCTGGCAATGCTGAGAAAGGAAAGATCTAGGACAACAGATCAGACAAGGAGGTGACGAAGTGTTTTCCTCTGTGCCTGGGACTCAGGTCCAGACACCCCCTGCAGCCCCCGTCCAGGTGCCTCTGGTTCCGGGTGACTCCTGCCCATTCCCTCTTTGTAATTGTCCCCCATTCACTGCTGGGAAGCCTCCTGTCCTGTGTCAGTGTGTTATCTGGAGGCTGGCATGTTCCCCAGGGGTGCCGGGTGAGTGGGGAGAGAGGTCCTCCCCGGTGACAGGCTCCTCGCTCCGGAACCTTGTCACTGAGCTATGTTGCTGTCACTGTGTGTTTTTCCTTCCACGCCCAAGATGCCGATGGAGGAGGCGCTGAGAAATCTCCCTACGTGAGGAAGGCATTTCTCAGCAGCTTCACGGCCGCCTCGCTGTCCTGCCTTTCTGGGCCTTCCGGGTCTTTCCAAATACGTGGCACTGTTCTGTTGTGGCCTTTGAGCGCTGAGAAATCTCCCTACGTGAGGAAGGCATTTCTCAGCAGCTTCACGGCCGCCTCGCTGTCCTGCCTTTCTGGGCCTTCCGGGTCTTTCCAAATACGTGGCACTGTTCTGTTGTGGCCTTTGAGCGCTGAGAAATCTCCCTACGTGAGGAAGGCATTTCTCAGCAGCTTCACGGCCGCCTCGCTGTCCTGCCTTTCTGGGCCTTCCGGGTCTTTCCAAATACGTGGCACTGTTCTGTTGTGGCCTTTGAGCGAAGGCCCCAGGCTTCCTGGCTGACACGGCTGATTTTCTTGGCATTTTCTTTATTATTTCTTCCTCCTTGTTCCCATCCGAGGGCTGGGAGCCGGGCTGGGCTTCCTCACGAGGGCGGATGGGGTCACGTCCTCTGTACCAGGTGACCAGAGGCGCTGCCCCTGTCACCACCTGAGGGAGGAGAGGGGAAGGGCCTTGGATCCAGGTCACGCAGCAAACAGCCAGCTCCTGGGCTGCCGAGCTGAAAAAAAAACAATCCCCTTTTCCCGCAAGGCCCTCACTCCCTTTCCCTTGTCCCTCACTTCCATTATCTATCCATTGAGTTTGTGGCGAGGCGTTTTGTGAAGGCTTCTCCAATGGCAGGCAGGCCAGTTCTGTGCCATGACAGATCCTGAGACGCGAAGGGTTCCTCCGGCGTGCACACCCACGGTACTAACCAGTCCCCAAGGGGCTCACTTCGGACACGTCCTCTCCCCTGCTCAGTGTCCGCCTTAACTCTTCCCTAACAGCCTCCTGGGCAGACAGGGACAGGGACAGCGCAGCTAGAAAGACGATGAGGAACGAGAAACTTCTCAACTAAGGAAGAGAGATGAAACGGTCTGTCGTGCCAAGAGACGGTGGCCGGTCGGGGCGCGAGCAGCAGCTTGGCTGTCACAACCCTGGTCTCAAATCGGCCATCTGCTACCTCCTGGCTGTGCCGCCCTGGCATGTCACTGAAGTCTCGAGTGTCCACATCTGAGAAAAGCTTTCAGGGCTATCGTGAGGCCCAGTGACCATGTATACAAGGTGCTTGACTTCTGGTACGTGCCCAGGACGCTTGGCTTTCTTGGACATCGACTGTCACAGTGGGAATCCACACGTGCCCCATAAATCGTGAGCACGGCAGTATCCAAGTGGGATGACAGACGCCTCGCCTAACACAAGCCACCCGCACATATGCTCGTTCTTCCTCGTCACATGCCTTCTCTCTGTCCTGCTCCTCGATGCCTGGCCTTTGCTTGTGGGTCCCATCCTGCTGTGTCCATGGTCTCCAGTGTCAACTAATTCGGGGGCGTGGCCCTGCACGCCAGCTGGTCCGGTCCCCAACAATACTCTTCTCACATCAGTGCTGGCACACGAGATGTGACCATGCCATTGACCACCTAGGTGGCAAGGCCAAGGAGACCTGGTGTGGAACGGCTATGCTTCCTCAATATCCTTCCAGGAACCTAAGCCCTTCTGATCATCGAACAGAAAAAATTAATCTGGGAGTTGAAAATGGCATTTGTCGGGAGCCTACCTCGTGCCAGGGAACATGCAGGCACTTTCTCGGAGCCTCATATCAGTCCTACGAGCTCCACTATATACATGCGGATATTGAAGTTAGGAGAGAGTTAATATTTTGCCCACGAAACGAGGCCAGGAGTTGGACCCAGTTCAGTCTAAGAGTTTGTGATCTCCTGTCCTTTCACATTGCTTTCTGAGGAATAACCACACCAGAATAACCAGAAGGAAGCCCATCCCCAGGATGTTATCAGTACAGAAGTCCTGCACTCCATCACCTCCCATTTCCTGCTGCCGCTACCATTAGTCAAACAGCCACCTGCTGAGGAAAGACTGAGTGGGAGAAAGAAGCAGGAATCTCCTAAAGGCATAGTAGCAACAATGGACTTGAACTCTGATATTTTTTCCTGCTCTATCAGTGCAAGCTTAGGCCCAGACATAAATGGTGGGAAATAGATCTAGGAAAAATGAGCTTACAATTTATCTGTCGACGATTTCGGGATGACACAAGTTTCCACGGACTACACACTTCAGAGAAATGTCATGGAGCAGGATGTCAAAGAGATACTAGTCTTATGGATTCTACCCTTCCAAGTACACATCAGCTTCTTTCTTCACATCCTCACTGCTGCTCACCGAATCCAGGCCTCAGTGAGATAACTACCTGACCACCCACCACTGGGATTTCCACCTGCTACTTTCCCTAAACCCTGTGCCTGACCCCATATGCCCATGGGTCCTACTGTGCTTGTGTGCAGGGGGTAAAGCAGCTGCCATCTCTCTGTGGATTGTGGCCTTGTCTCCGGGAGCTCCCTCCTGGCCTTGTGACCCCAGTGGGGAGGACCAAACTGAAATATCTGATCTGGAGATCCTAGAAATTAAGGAAATATTTTGGAGTGAGAGGAACCCTTTTTGACACCCCTCAGATCCTATGGGTTACAATTACACAATCAAGAAATATGTAAGGCCAATACGTTCCCTAAAAGAAAAAGTCTTTGCCCTCAAAACATCCTTGAATAGGCTATTTTGAGGGACACTATCTTTATCTTTCCCATTACAGCACCCTGTCCATTTCTCACACTTCACACATAAATATTTGTTGGTTTGTTTATTGTTTTGTTCATCTATTCTTTAAGCTGTAGTCTTCATTCTGTTCCATTCTGTGTCATGGAGTCCGCCTGGTACCTTACAGATAGAATGTCCTTAGTTGGGGCATCTAACTACTGCCATCTGACAGTAACAGGGGGCTTCTTCAGGGCTTTGGGGTGATAGATATGGTAAAAAGAAATACAAACCTTTGTTTCCAAATTCATGCTTTTTTCATTGGTCTGCATATTAACAAAACAAAACAAAATCCCCACCCTAGAAGGATGAAGCTTCATGAGCCTCAAGACAGCTGTGCCTTTCCTGAGGCTCCCCCATCAGAGCCCCATGGTCCCTGGAGGTGGGTTCTGTACATCTTCCCACTGGGCATCAGCCAGGCCAGGCAGAGGGCCATGGTATTCAGCCTGGTGGTTCCCTCTGAAGATTCTTCAAACCCAGATTCACTGAGGTGGTTTAAGGTTCTCCTGTTCCTACTCCTACAAGGCTCTGTCCTTCATTTTTTATATGGAGATATCAGATTCTTTTTAAGTCTAATACAAGTAAGTTTTCTAGATTAACACTGAAATGAAAACAGACCTGTAAAAATTTCTCACAGGACAGCAATATTCAGCCTGAGAATGGTTCCCTCGCTTGAGAAACCCAGAGAGTATAAGGGAAATGTCTTATTTCCACCAATAATTTCTCTGCGGACAAAAATGCTTTAATTTCCATCAAAGCAAATTTCCATGCTTTAATTTCCATCTGTTTGTTTCCTAACCAATGCTACCACTATGGTTGGTACCTGAAATGATTTTAAATTTTAAAGGTGTGTATATATTTGAATATATTGAATATATGTTTTGAACACACATGTATTCAACATACTGAATATATTTCTCAGAATCACATAAACCCATGTGCAGAAAGGCAAGCTGGTATCTCTAAAACTGTACACATCTTTCATCTTGAGCTCTCATTCTGCCTAATGCTAGAAACCGTAATCTGGTCGCCTCCCGAGTGGAGCATTGATTACCAGCGGAAGGTCTCTATAGGTAATTTAGTGTTTGTAGGTATTTAAGCGCCTCTGTAACAAAATAGGTTTAAGTCAACTCTGGGGATGCAAAGGAATGTTTTTTCCCTCCGAGGACGGTCCATGTATGATTCACATTTAAGCATTGAGCTAGTAGGCTTTAGCAAGACTGGATAGCACGGGTGATGGAAATGCTTTGCTCTTAAAGCCTCGGCCCTATTTTTGCTTGGTGTTTGGAAGCCACTCAAGGACCATCCGCTGGGAATTTGGGCTGGGGAGACTTGCACAGTCTTTGAGCCCTCTGCACACCCACATTCTCGCCCTCCAGGCATGTGACGTGCGCGTGTGTGCGCGCATATTGGTGTGGCACGTGCCAACAAGAGAGCTCCAGGTGGGTCCCTTGGGCACAGAGCTCGTAAGTCAACACCCAGGGTGTAGAGACCAAAGTGGGGACCTTTTATTAGGTCATGGGAGAGGACACTCAAGGACAGAGTCTTCTCTCTGACTGGTTCCCACACCACATCTGGCTTCTCCTTTTGCCAGACTGGAAGGGTTGATTTGCTCAAATGAATGTGTTCTGGGGATTTGGGAAAAGTTTCCAATTATTCAAAACCCTTGAGAAAACTTCTTGACACTTATGTGACCATCTCTCCTAAGCTATTATATTTGCGTATGTGCTTGCAGGTTACTGTCATTATGTTTTCATACATTTTATTTGTATTTACACCTTCTTTTTCTTTTTGACGCAGTTAGCTCCTTAAAGAGCGGTCTCATTTTTTTTTCTTTTTTAATTGTTAACAAACTTCATGTCATGAGAGTTAAATGTTGGCTGGATATACTAGTAAGCAAAAACAAACAACTCATTTCTTAGGGGAAAAAAAAATCATGAAAAACTCCAGTTTTAAAAATTTGGATACTCAGGGCTCCTGGGTGGCTCAGTCAGTTAAGGGTCCAACTTCGGCTCATGTCATGGTCTCGCGGTTTGTGAGTTTGAGTCCTATGTAGGGCTCTGTGTCGACACCTCAGAGCCTCAGACACAGATTCTGTGTCTCCTTCTCTCGCTCTGCCCCTCCTTTGCTCATGCATGTACAAGCACTCTCTCTCTCTCTCTCTCTCAAGAATAAATAAACATTATTTTTTTTTAATTTGGATGTTCAAAATCTCCTTAGAAATAACAATTTGAGCCTCAGTGAGTTAGGTATCCGACTATTGATTTTTGGCTCAGGTCATGATCTCAAGGTGATGAGATCAAGCCTGGTGTTGGGTTCCGTGCTGAGTGTGAACATGGAGCCTGCTTGGGATTCTCTCTAGAAAAAGAAAGAAAGAAAGAAAGAAAGAAAGAAAGAAAGAAAGAAGAAAGAAAGAAAAAAGAAAAAAAGACAGAAAGAAGAAAAGAAAAGAAATAACAACTTGCTCAGTCACACAAGTAGTTTAAGGGACTGTTCCCATAAGATAGGCAGATACCTGGAGAAACCTCCTATTCTTAATATTTTCCTAAGGTTGAAATGTGAAAGAAACCCCAGAGATTGCCATTCTTATCACTCTATCATCATCCTTATCAACCTGCTACCAAGTCCTAGATAATTTTTTAATTGGAAATAACAGAACTCTCTGTACTGGTTCCTATTCGTGAAATTTTTTTACCTTCAAGTACACTTCACGTATTTCTCATGGAATTCTACAGGTTAAAAATATGGTTTCCCAACCCCCCGTCTTAGATTTAGGTTGACATCCCACCAAACAAATTAGAACTGGCTTTCATGTTCGATAAGAGAACACTAAGGCTACGGAGATCTGAGGGAGCCACATTCAAGACGGGGCGTCATTTTTTTTAAAAAAAAATACATCTTGAACTCTCAATGTGGGTCTGCAGTTTTGCACAAAGAATTTCTAAGATGGAATATAACACGGGCCTTATCAAGAAGTTGATAACCTAGGGGAAATACAAGTGTATTTTTATTTTTTATTTTTTTATTTTTATTTTTATTTATTTTTAAATTCTTTTAACGTTTATTTATTTTTGAGACAGAGAGAGACAGGGCATGAACGGGGGAGGGTCAGAGAGAGAAGGAGACACAGAATCCGAAACGGGGTCCAGGCTCCGGGCCATCAGCACAGAGCCTGACGCGGGGCTCGAACCCATGGACTGAGAGATCGTGACCTGAGCCGAAGTCGGATGCTTAACCGACTGAGCCACCCAGGCGCCCCTACAAGTGTATTTTTAAAAAGTGGGTCACAAGGAAATAAAGTACAAAATGATTCCTACGTGAGCGGTAACATCATGACGTTTTAGGAACATAAACAATGAGAAACGATGTCTGGGGGGGACCTGTGAGTGCCACACACAGCAACCACAACACCATGCCGAGTGCAGATGGGCCAATGCATGACCCCGGGAGAGTCGTTACTCAAGAAGTTACCCAGCCGAGGTCCAGGCTTCAGGACAGCACGACCATCCGGAAGGTGTTCTGAAAACATTAAATAGCAGTGGCTCTCCTCCACCTCTACGTCATGAATTTTTGAGCTCCTGCTGTGTGTAGGGCACTAGGCTGCACACGAAGAGACCTAAACAAGGTCTCGATTCTCTAAGTTCTTGGACTGAAGTCAAAGGAGCATGCCCCAGACGAGGGCTGGCATTGGCAAAGGACTGCCTCTGTGGTGGCACCGTGGTGAGCTTCAGCCATCTGGGGTCTGCTCCTCGGTGGGCAGCCATACACACAGCAGCTGACAGCACCCCCGGGCCGAGGTCAGAATCTTCATGGTGGACTCACACTGACCCACCTCTAGAGAGGCCGTTGTGTGGCCGGACCAGCAAAGTATTAATCCACCTCGAGGAAGAATTCTCCACGGATTGGCCTGTCTTCCCGGGTGCACCTTCCAAGGCGCCTGGGAGAGAGAATGGGTGATCGGAAGGTTGCTTGGTGACACCAGGTTTTAAAAAAGGAGTAGATCGTCCTGAAGCATATTGCAACCTGTTGACGGCGGAACAGGATGAAAGTCTGCTGCTGTTCGTCAGAGAGCTTGCGTCCTCTGGAGGCTGCATTTCCATTGCTGGAGAGCGGGGCCACTGGGGCCCATCTGCTCTCCGTCTTTCCCACTTTCTCCACCCTATTGACTCATCTGATAGGAGAGTCTTTAAAAAAAAAAAAGTGTGTTATTTTGAGAGAGAGTGAGACACAGCATGAGCAGGGGAGGAGCAGAGAGAGTTGGGGGAAGAGAGAGAGAGAGAGAGAGAGAGAGAGAGAGAGAGAATCCCAAGGAAGTTCCATGCTATCAGCACAGAGCCTGACTCCAGGCTTGATTTCATGAACTGTGGGATCATGACCTGAGCAGAAACCAAGAATCGGTGGCTTAACTGACAGAGCCACCCAGGTGCTCAGAGAGTCTTTCTTTAGATTGGACCATATGTGGATTAATTAAACTGGAATCCAGCTGCTATTCAAACATAAATGGAAACATCACTTAGACTCCTATTGCCTGTACGGAGTACGGATCTCCTGCACACGCCTTATCTCATGAATTCTCAAAATTCTTTGTAGACAGTGGAAACTAACAACTGTTTTTAACCTACTGTGTGTCACTCTCTTAGATTGCTTTGCGTTTTTCCTCTGACCCTTGCCCAATTCTGTCATGTCAATAGAATTTTGCTGGTTTGCCTTTGAGAAATCGGGAGCGCTGGAAATTACCCCGGGGTAGCCGGTGGTAAGAGCCTAAGTTAAAGTTAGGTAAAACTCCCAACACTCCTAACCCTGAGTTCAGGGATTTCCAACTACTTCATGAGAACAGAATTAATAAATCCAGACAGCACACGAAGAGGCCAGTGAGTGCCAATGTCGAACAGCGCGGGAGATCCGCACCGGGAAGGTTGGGGACGTGAGCAGGAGGATAAAACCATAAAACAAAGGTCAGCAAAGACACTTCGATGAGAAAAATTATAAATGCGGCCTGCTGGCATTTTAATGATCCAAATGAGCATCCAGAAGGAACTGACATGGAAATGTTGGTTTTGGATGGAGTATGGAGCGGCCTGTTGGCTTCCTTCAACCAGTAATGTCTGAATTACTGTTCCTTTTCCTGAAACCCAAACTCATCTTCATTTAAATTAGACAAGAATAGGGGCGCCTGGGTGGCGCAGTCGGTTAAGCGTCCGACTTCAGCCAGGTCACGATCTCGCGGTCCGTGAGTTCGAGCCCCGCGTCAGGCTCTGGGCTGATGGCTCAGAGCCTGGAGCCTGTTTCCAATTCTGTGTCTCCCTCTCTCTCTGCCCCTCCCCCGTTCATGCTCTGTCTCTCTCTGTCCCCAAAATAAATAAACGTTGAAAAAAAAAATTAAAAAAAAAAATTAGACAAGAATAAAATTTATTTAGCATGCATCGCCCCCCCCTGGGTTTCCTTGAGCCCAATTTGGTTTTGTCACTGGCCTGTGGTGGCCCGTTTCTGAGGTCAGAGTGTGGGCTGCAGTGGCCGGGAGTGACTCAGAGGGGAGCGGCTGGCTTCCTCCGGGCAGGGTGGCACCAGGCTGTCACCCAGCACTCAGGCACTGCCCACTGGGGCCTTTCTCCAATATGCCACTTGGCAGGTGTTGCCCGATCTGCCGGGGATCTAATGAGAATCGGGGAGACTCTGGGAAGCCTTTCAACTCTATCGGGGCTTGCAAGGACTGCTGGTAGGAGGCGAGGGTGACCCCGTGGACAGTGAAAGAGATGAAAGTAAGCCTTTTGGATTAACTGAGATTTAGGAAATAAAAGGATTAGTGGGACACAAAAGCTAGATTTACGGGTTTATTTAGCCAGGGCGGTGTGGCATGCTGGGATGTCCCACAACCCGAAAGAGATAAAAGGGGCTAACTCAGGAGGTCGCAGGGCAGCAGAGATGAGCAGGGTCCCCCCAAAAGCCTGCTAAATCTTCTGATAATTGAAAATGGGCCAGAAAGGGATACTCCCCCATTATTAATTCTGACTCCTCCAGTTGGCAATAAAAAGAGATACAATGACAAGGCATCCCATGGAGTGAGGGTCAGGGCTCAAATAAGCTTAGGAAGTAGAAAGTTCCTTTTATGACAAAGTCTTATTCATAGATCGATTCTATCTTCAGCAACAAAGCAAAATTTAGCATTAGAGGATGGGAGATTTAATATCATTTGTAGGTAACAAAAATCCCAAAGATATCTTCTTACGTGGGTTATCTTTGCTCAGTATTTGTCTTCTCCCAAATGGTCGGGACAGAAATCCTGAACACTAGAAGGGGTGAAAGCGTGTCTGGTCTAACTAGCTGTATAGGGTAGGGTATCAGCTCCATCCCCCCCCCCCCGCCACGCCCCCCCCCCCCCCCCCCCCCCCCCCCCCCCCGCCACGGATGGCCCTCTGCCACAGGCAAGGACCGTCCCGGTCATGGGCAGAACAGTGTGCTTTAGAGGCAAGCTGCTTTACTGCAAGACAAAAGAGTTTTTAAAAGTTCTTCCTCACATTATACCTAAATCTACTGGTCTTTGCTCTGCCAGACGGAGAAATTTACAACAAGTCTACCCTACTGCTTACATGATTTCCATCTGAACATCTGAAAATAGCTAGTACAATGTGTTGAAACATGTCCTTTCCCTGGCTAAACTTCTCACCCGCCTCGTGGTAATTCTTATATTCGGTTTCTGGTTCCTTCCCTGGGACACTGAGAAGAAGGTGGGTGTTTTGAGCTTCCTTCCACACTGCTCTCCAAGCTGTGCCCAGAATCACTAATGAGGTTTATCTCCCTGATCAGGTGTCTTCTAATCCCTGCACCACTGTGTTCAATAAACAGATCCCATGAAGCTATCCTCATCAAAGTTTTCTTCTCCTAGGACGAGACTACCAAAATAGACATTACACAGCTACCTTAAGAGCTATAATTAATACACGTTACCCCATGTATTCGCTCGGTATTCATCAGACATGTATGGAGCACTTGCTAAATATCTGGTGGCCACTCACTGCGAAGAAAAAGTTATTAAGAAGACACGGTCACGGCCCCGGGGAACTCACAATTTAAAAGAGGACACAGACGCTTAAGTAATCATACTGAAATGTGATATAAGTTTCATTCCTTCATGACTGCTATTTATCTGCATCTTGACATCCTGTCCTGATCATACTTTTGAAGTCATTAAGAAAACACATAGAAGCTTCCAAAATAGAAGTGGGTTGAGTCAAAGTACATACAAGCCAAATACATACATACATACATACATAGGCAAATAAAAAGACTTTGACGGTTATTCAGTGAAGTGATTTTCAAAAAATTTTAGCAGAATCACCTTTCCTCCCGAGGCGCAAGTTCAACACGGACAGCAGGGGCGGGGAGCAGCTTTGCCTGGGTGCGACGGTAGGACTCTATTGGCTGCGGCTGCCTCCTTCTCCCCTGCCCTTCCTCACTGCCCTCCGCCCTGCCCAGCCTCAAGAAGCCGGCCCAACGCTTTCCTTTCCCAGATAAGGAGACTGAACTCCAGAGCAGATGCCAAGGGAAGAGAAAAAACCGGAAAGACCAATCTGTGCCAGAGATAAGGCCAGAAACAAAAACTCTTTTGAAGAACTGTGTTCAGATAGGGGTGACGTTATGCCTGCTGTCTTTTCTGTGAGGTGAATCCGTGGAATATCCGTGGAGAGTCTGCCTAGTGAAAAAGCAACAGAGAAGCGAATAGTACAGGGAGGAGACTGCTCTTTCTTTTGTGATTGAGCAATACATGCGAACTCCGCAAAACTTAGGGGAGCCTGGGTGGCTCAGTGTTACACGTCTGATTTGGGCTTAGGTCACGATCTCACAAGTCGTGAGTTTGAGCCCCACGTCAGGATCTGTGCTGACAGCTCGAGCCTGGAGCCTGCTTCGGATTCTCTGTTTCCCTCCCTCTCTACCCATCCCCCACTTGCACATGCATATGCTCGCTCGCTCTCTCTCCCTCTCAAAAATAAATAAATAAACATTGGAAAAAAGTCTATAAACTCTGCAAAGTTAAAGGCGCATGGAGAGTCCTGGGTCCCTCTCCGTGGCTCTGTGAGCATAACTGGGGAACAAGTACAAAACGAGAGGGGGTCCTAACGAGGAAACGTACAAATGACGGCGTTCACATTTTTGCTGCCAAACACGTACGATGAAAGACTGTTTTTTGAAACGGAAACCCAGGCTCTTAATGACTATTTCATGCACACTTTCCGCTGAGGCTCTCTGTTAAGTACTGGGCCTGTGCTGGAGGATGAAGCACACACAGGCTCCACGCCCAAGGCGCATAACGCAGTGGGAAGGTCGCTTGGCAGAATCATTCATTCCTCTTTCCGGGGTGAGAGACCAAAGAGGCACAGAAAGGGGCCGCCTGTGGCCTTGCTGCAGTCAGCCCCGGGACTCTGGAGGGCCGCACGGATCCGCCACATAATTGTCGCAAGCGCCAGGAAGGTCACAGACGAGAGCGGAGGTGAGTACCCTCGGTCTCACCGCCTCAACTACAACTATTTCTGTTTTCCCTTATTTGTTTTCGCTGTCCTCGCACCGACCCTTCTGAGTAGCAGAAATATACGCGGAGTGGACTGCGCTATTCATGCATCGATTAGCCAAATCCTTGCTCGATATCTGTGACCGGCACTTCCGATCCCCGCAAACCTATGCTAAAATAGCCAGACTGGCTTCTGGGTGTGGGCCTCCCGGAGTACCCATTGGCTCAACCAGCTCCCGACTCAGCCTGTGGTAAGGTGAGTATTCTTCTCTCTGGAACCTGAGGTTTGATTTCTGGAAGCCCGGGGACACAGAAGGATGGGAGGCTTCTGGGGGGCGTGGCCATAGAGGCAAGAGGACAGACCGGGGAGTAACGGGATGAAAGTGTCCGCGCATATTTCTCGTATGTAGTAAAGCTAAGCAATGCAGACAGCTTGCTAGAAGTCTCAGCTGATGAGGAGGACTGGGTTTAAATGTGTTCACCAGTCCTCCGTGGTCTACAGAGCTTTTTCAAATCATCACCCCTGGCAGGACACATGGTGTCTGTCTCTGCACCCCCACCTGTGAGCCCCACACCTGCTGCTGTCACAGATCCCCAGACTCTCCTCGCTGGGGTGGTTTGTCTCTTCCAGCCGGAAACCCCTCAAGGTCAGGACATGGGCCCTTGTACCTGTCAAGACGACCACTGTGTGTGTGTGGTGTCCCCACTGAATGTCTCCTTGATTTCTTCAGGTTTCACTTGAAGTCATTTTGCTTTATTGTGGATACACACATATAATGGCCCCATTCCCTTCTCTCTATCCAAATAGTCAACGCTCACAACATCATGTGGCTCCTACTTCTGAACTGCTCGTTCTTAAGTCCCACAGGGTCCCAGATCCCCCAAAGAACGTGCTGTAGGGTCTTTCTAAGAGCCCAAGTAGGGGCTCTCTGGACCTGACAAACAGATCCCATCTTTATTTAAAATTTTGGTATTCTAGGGGCTCCTAGGTAGCTCAGTTGGTTGAGCCTCTGACTCTTGGGCTTGCGGTTCATGAGATCGAGGCTCTGTGCTGATCGGCAGAGGCTGCTTGGGATTTTCTGCCTCCCTCTCTCTGTGTGCCCCCCCCCAAAATAAATAAACATCTAAAAAAAATTTTTGATATTCTATCCATCATGGCATTTTTTGCATTAATTTTTTGACTTTTCAAAATAAGCATTAGAATATGAACTATCTTGATTATTGATGTTCCCCTAAAATTTTATGTCAGCAGGGAATGTGTCCACGCTCCTCACCGGGGACCCAGGCTTGAGCCTGAGAGCAGCCAGGCTGCTTAGTTTGGTCTCTAGGGGCCTGCAGTGGGGGCAAGAGGTGGGCCGCCCAGGAGAGTCTAGTGGGAGGGGTTCCGTGGCTTCACTGCTGTGCAGAGTTGCCTGCATGGTTTTGTGTCTGTCGTCGTTAAGAGCCATGACAGTGGTCATTCTATTCCCCCAAGTCTCTGCTATGGCAACCAGAAGGGAGTATAGGAAGTCCTTTGGGTCTTTCTCTAACACTAAGACTTGCCATATCGGTATCAATGATTAATTAAGAGTCTTTCCCCAGCCGTGGTCCCTCCCCTGGAGACAGACCCTCAGCACCCTTCTCTTAGTTGGAAACATCAGAGTTCTCTTGCTGGTGGTCCCTGCTTTCTCTGAGGTCAGAAGGCTGAGGCCAAGGCAGAGATTGGTTTCTCCATCAGTTCCACCTCTCCTGCCTTGAGACATCATCGTCAAGAAAATCTACGAGCATGACTCTTGTTTTGCGTTTCTACTATGGATTTATTCTCTTCTGAAAAAGTCTCACTTTGTTGCCATAGAATTTGAGCTGGACGGAGAGGTACATATATGCCCAGGCTTCACCTTAAACCTGAGCTCCTTGTGAGTTTTCTAAAGTTTTCCCACCATCTATTTAGTTACTGCTGCCAGCGTGCTTTTCATCTCATCTTGGGTTTCAGCCTTTCTCTTTTTGTTCATGAAGCTCACCTTTTGTTGAGATTTACTGAGAACACATCAAGTACTTTCTAAAACTTCCTAGTATTTTTCATAGCAAAATATTTGCCCTGAAATGCCCTTCCTTCACTCTTGAGTGTCACCAGCTTCACGCATCTCATTGACCTTCTTTCTCCCCATCTTGATTGAGAAGAAATGTATCCAGACATCCTGCCAACGTGATAGGTCAAATCCTCTAATATTTACAGATAGCCCCAATTTGCAGCATGGTTAGGGTTTTGCCTTTCATTGTATGCTTTTATGAGTAATTTGCTAGGAAGTTGTAGGAGTCAATGAGGTCACTGTCTTATTACCATCTTAGAGATAAACAT
This sequence comes from Prionailurus viverrinus, assembly GCF_022837055.1. NCBI lineage: Eukaryota > Metazoa > Chordata > Mammalia > Carnivora > Felidae > Prionailurus > Prionailurus viverrinus. Next base: position 35,460,653 of record NC_062572.1, read on the forward strand.
GGAATAACCAAGAGAACAGTCAACACGGATAAATAGACTCCCGAATGTTCTCAATTAATCTTCTGCCATGAAAGACAAGCTCTTTAAAAGTGACTTAGGGTTTTAATTGTTATTTATTCCTTATGTCTGCCTCCCTTGTACAGCAGCTGGTTTACCCTTTAGGCATATATTGTAGCTTAATGTGCCATGTTTCTTCACTAAATGTTAAAATACTTTTGATGGTCATTGTCTCTTTAAGATTATATGATTTCCAGTAGTTTATTTCTCAGAAGATTGTGAATGCGGCTGACAAAACCTTGCTTCCAGCTAAAAGACGGGGGTTTTATAAGTGAATATAAAAAGTTCATCCCCATTCCTAATACACACTAAAAATCCATGGAAAAAATTGAAAATAAGTTAAACCAAAATGAATAAAGCTAATGCTGATTAAAGCCAGAAAATCTGAACTCCAGCATTGTCTGTGGTCATGGAGAAAGAATTTTAACAGCCTGAGCGTGGCCTAGCTTTCCAGATAAAAGCAATGGGAACAATACTTAGAGCTCCAAGCCATTGGATAGAAAATAGAAGTGATGACCGCATGCTGAAACAGGGTTGGGGGTGTGGTCCTTATGTCAAAGCACAAATTGAATCAGGTGATCATTTAAATGTAATAGCTTTTCATAACATTGTAGAACTTTACTCTCCCATTTTGTAGATGAATAGACTGAGGTCCGCAAAGCTAAAGGTACTTGCCCAAAGCACACAGCTAGTCTGCTACGGAGCCTACAAGTTTTATTGGGCCAATACTGTACTTAACTGTACTATGTGACATTATACTGCATCAGAGAACGTGCAAACACCATCAGGACCTAGATGATCCACAAGTTCATAGTCATTAGGACATAAAAATTAAGTGAAATTAAGTAAGCAAAGATTTTCATCGAATTAGCCTTTCCTTTTACTAGGAAAGTAATCAAAGGACTTTTAAAGTTGAAAAATAATAAATGTTTTCAATAGATTTTCAGAAAAATACAATACAAAAGAGTCAAGTAAGGTGACTACTAATTAGTTGATGCTTTAAATGTTTCTGAAAGAAGACCAGATTTTTAAGGCTTAAATTCTTAGTTCAGACACACATAAATAGTTAGGCTAAACACTTGACTTCTCAGTTCTCAGCTAGATCCTGTACAGAATGGGGTGTGGAATTAGATCAATAATTGCCTATGGCTGAATCACAGCAGTCTACCAAACTTGATTGCTGACCATTGTTAAGGGCCAAATTTTGTCCCCCCCCCACCCCCTACCCCCATTGAATTCATATGTTGAAGTCCTGGCAACCCCCACTACCTCAGAATGTGACTACGTTTGGAAATAGAGTCTTCAAAGAGGTAATTGAGGTATGATGAAGCCCTATGGATGGCCCCTAGTCCTATATGACAGGTGTCCTTACAAGGAACGATGAAGAACAGACACACACACAGAGGGAAGACCATGCGAAGACACAGGGAGGAGGTGGCCATCCAAAAGCCAAGGAGAGAGAAGAAACCAACCTTCCTGATGCCTTGACCTTGGACTTCCAGCCTCCAGAAATGTGAGGAAATTAATTTCTGTTGTTCAAGCCATACAGTCTGCGGAACTTTGTTACGGCAGCTCTAGAAAATTAAGACAATCATAAACTAAAAACAGCTACCGTTTATTACACGCGAACTATGACAAGCACTTTACACACATTGTGTCATGTGATCCTCTCACCATCTTCATGAACTAGGTACGTTATTACTCCCACTTTACAGGAGACAGAAGCTTATCTACCAGAATTCAAAACCAAGCTTCTTGCCACTCTTCACCACTATTCTCCATCAATTCAAAAATACTGCAATATAGGGGCATCTGGGTGGCTCAGTCGGTTAAGCGTCCGACTCTTGATTTGGGCTCAGGTCATGATCTCATGGTTCATGAGTTCAAGCCCCCTGTCAGGATCTGTGCTGGGAGTGGAATTCTCTCGGGATTCCGGAATCCTCTCTCTTCCTCTCTCTGCCCCTCCTCCGCGTGTGCTCTCTCTCCTCAAAATAAATAAACATTAAAAAAATACTGTAACATAAAAATGGCTTATCTTTTAGATGATACGTTCCCTGGGATCTTAAATATAATCTTTAAATTCTCGCAATGGCTTGTTGATAATTATCATATGAAAGCGGGGATTAACTGAGGCTTTTGAATCACTTCTCAAATATCTCTTCTGAAATATTTACATAATTGTGTATGGCTGTTGCAAACATCTCTGCCTTAGAAAATATATTGGACTGTCTTAAAGTGGGCCAGAACATGTGATTGGTAGATAACCTCACATAAGAAATAAAATTACAGGGGCGCCTGGGTGGCTCAGTCGGTTAAGCATCCGATTTTGGCTCAGGTTATGATTCCGCGGTCGGTGAGTTCGAGCCCCGCGTCGGGCTCTGTGCTGACAGCTCAGAGCCTGGATCCTGTTTCAGATTCTGTGTCTCCCTCTCTCTGACCCTCCCCCGTTCATGCTCTGTCTCTCTCTGTCTCAAAAAAAAAAAAAAAAAAAAAAAAGTTAAAAAAAAAAGAAAGAAATTACAGAAACCGACAAAAATGAACCGATGTGTGCACATTAGCTTTGCCATTACCAACATTTTTCTGTGCCCCTCATCCCCTGCAAGGACTTTCATGCTTAATTGAAATTCTTGCATAATCTGTGCAAACTGTATATTTTACTAAGGGCAATGCATGACATCACATATATAACACTTCTCTTTGAATAAAGAGGACTAGAAAGCATTTGTTATTTTATAACACTTCTCTTTGAATAAAGAGGATGAGAAAGCCTTTGTTATTTAATGTCTAATAAGGGTGGCTTACTTGGAAAGCAGAAGTTCAAGAGATTGTTCAATCACATCAAGAATTCTTTTAAAAATAAAAGTTCGGTTAAGTATTCTTAGAAGAATGAAGCCCAAAGCTTTCATGGATGTATATTTTACTTATAAATGAGCTAAGTCTTCAAACGCACTGACATGTCTTCCATTTTTGTAATAAAATCGACATATTTAGAAGGTTTAAATGTTTTTGAAATGTGCGCTAAAGGTTAACTATGAAGTGTCTCCCTCATGTTTCAAATTGCCAATCTCACTGGGCTTGAATAAAAATACAGCATGGGAATTTTTTCCTGAGTGCTTCAAAGTAGTTTTTCAACGACTATTTCACCAGAAGGCTGCTGTTTTAGAAATCTGAAAATTACTAATCCATTTGTGGTCCACAAAGCAATAACTGCATAATCATTGAAGGAAAACACTTTAAGAATTATCAATAGATGCAGTATTATACTAATTTTTAACTTGTTTAAAATAATAGAGTTTTCCTTGCAAGTTAAATCCAAGAAATTAACGCTACCCTAATTGGGAAATGCATGCTACAGTCACACACTTATCAAGATTTATGAGCCAGAATGAACATTAATCATATTATTTATCTTATTTTAACACTGCTCAGTATTATACATATTTTGCATAACATTTCCATAATGTTAAATATACACCATTAATATACACTTACATTTTATTGACAAAATTCATTAAAATGTTTGAATTTTCTTTGATTTTTGAAATTTTTGTTTATTTAGCATAATTTATAGATTTACAATATTTTACTGTTTTCTCTCTTTTGCATTTATTGCAACAGTAAAATATGTAAAAGCTGGGGCGCCTCGGTGGCTTGGTCGGTTAAGCGTCTGACTTCGGCTCAGGTCATGATCTCATGGTCCGTGAGTTCGAGCCCCGCTGCTGACAGCTCAGAGCCTGGAGCCTGTTTTCGATTCTGTGTCTCCCTCTCTCTCTGCCCCTCCCCTGTTCATGCTCTGTCTGTCTCTGTCTCAAAAATAAATAAAAATAAATGCTAAAAAAAAAAAATTAAAAAAAAATATGTAAAAGCTTACAGGAGAGAATTTAGATAGTCTACTTGTTCATAACTGAATTTGTGTTGAAACACACCATACTATCTGCTAAGGGTTATGTCACCACCAATATATTTTTTAAATGTATTTATTTAAATTCAAGTTAGTTAACATGCAGTGTAGTCTTGGTTTCAGGAGTAGAACCCAGTGATTCATCTCTTACATATGACACCCAGTGCTCATCCTAACAAGTACCCTCTTTAACGCCCATCACCCATTTAGCCCACTCCTGCACCCACTTCTCCCTCAGCAACTCTGTTTGTTCTCTGTATTCAAGAGCCTTTTATGGTTCGCCTCCCTCTCTGTTTTTGTCTTATTTTTCCTTCCTTTCCCCTATGTTCCTCTGTTGTGCTTCTCAAGTTCCACATATGAATGAAATTAAATATTTGTCTTTCTCTGATGGACTTATTTTGCTTAGCATAATACACTCTATTTCCGTCCATGTTCTTGCAAATGGCAAGATTCCATTCTTTTTCAACGCTGAGTAGTGTTCCATTATACACACACACACACACACACACACACACCCACACACACACTACATATAATATATATATTCCACATCTTCTTTATCCATTAATCAGTCAATGGGCATTTGGGCTCTTTCCATAATTTGGCTATTGTTGACAGTGCTGCTCTAAGCATTGGGGTGCATTTGTCCCTCTGAATCACCATTTTTGTATCCTTTAGATAAATACCCGTAGTACAATTGCTGAGTCGTAGGCTAGTTCTATTTTTAATTTTTTTTTCCAATTTTTTTTTTCAACGTTTATTTATTTTTGGGACAGAGAGAGACAGAGCATGAACGGGGGAGGGGCAGAGAGAGAGGGAGACACAGAATCGGAAACAGGCTCCAGGCTCCGAGCCATCAGCCCAGAGCCCGACGCGGGGCTCGAACTCCCGGACCGCGAGATCGTGACCTGGCTGAAGTCGGACGCTTAACCGACTGCGCCACCCAGGCGCCCCTCTATTTTTAATTTTTTGAGGAACCTCCATATTGTTTTCCAGAGTGGCTGCACCAATTTGCAGTTACCACTGATATTTTAAAATAGGTTCAAAAGTCAAATCCAAGTAAATGTAAATTCTGTGCATTTGCGTTAGGCTAAGACACAGACGCAACTAAACAGTACAGCGATTTTTAGTCTATAAAAGAGATCAATTTTTATACCCTGATCGTAAAAATTCTTAACACAGTTACCAAAAAATTTAAGATAAGTGTTTTAAAGGGCATAGTTTTGGATACAGTGCAAATCAATTTTCAATGCTTCGCTCTTATACATTTACAGCTAGTAAAACAATTCATTCTCCTGTCTTCACAATTACTGGTTAACAGAGTTAGCAATTATGTTATCACACTTATCCATCCAAGAAAAGAGCAGAATGAATAGCAAGGTGTTGCTACACAGTTCCTCGAGATGGAAGAGTTGGGAACGAAATGAGCTTCTGGAACATAGCAGGTACAGATGTTAACGCTCTCCCGTTTTGGGTGGGACAAATACCATTCGAGCTTCTATGAAATGGATCGATTTTCCTCCGTGTCCTCACCCAAGGAATGCCGTGCTAACTGAATGTGAAGTTTGTACGAACCGGTTGTTGGGAGACCGCTGGAAAATATGGCTGCCTTCGAGTCTGAGATGAGTGTGGTTGTGTCCATATTTGTCTTCTGCAGTGACCACTACATCTCGTTGCCGATCGCCTTTCTTACTTTGTCCACGTGAGCATGAAATGCTACGAATTAAGGGATTGCCTTCTGAAAGTGTGTAAAAGTCAGTAGCCTAAGATTAAAAAGTTACTTCAAATTAAACCCAAAGGGTGAACACTTACTAAGCACCTCTTCAATTCAGAACTATCTACTAACACTTCTGGCTTGTGAGGAAGCTTGGGTTCGGGCGCTGTTTCCTTTTATTCTCCAAGAACCCTACGAGGCAGGTGGTGTTAGCCTGTGTTGAAAAGCAGAAGAGCTTATGAATGTTTCAGTCACAAAGCCAATAATGACATACCCGAGGCTTCAGCTTGGTTGCCATGATTGGAATCTTTTCCTCTCCCCTACCTGAGGAGCGGGTCCAAAACTTCGGCCCTTCCAGAACCACAGTGCTCCCGACGGTTGGCAGGACGGACATCACTGACAGACGGCATGCTGTGGGGTAGCAGCCACAGGTGCTCCCGGCTTCGTCAGCTATTCCTTCGCTCTCACATTTATTTGCTAAAATGAAACAAAAGTAAAGAAAAAACACAGTCAAAGCCATTCGTTATTAGCATCGGCACTATTGTTATTATTACTTCAGAAGGAAAATAATTTAGGTTCAGAGGTGAATGGTGGGAATTTCTAGGATAGTTGTGGGATTAAAAAGATGAAGGAGAGGGGGCACCTGGGTGGCTCAGTCGCTTAAGCGTCCAACTGTGGCTCAGGTCATGACCTCACGGTCCATGAGTTTGAGCCCCGCATTGGGCTCTGTGGTGACAGCTCAGAGCCTGGAGCCTGCTTCGGATTCTGTGCGTCCCTCTCCCCCTGCCCCTCCCCCACTCACACTTTGTCTCTCAAAAATTAATGGATGTTAAGATTTTTTTTTAAATGAAGGAACGATTACAGTAAAACAGTAAGAAGTCGGTTGCTTTGCTAGAGTATACAGGGACATAAAAACATCCAGAAACCTAGGGTCACACCATACATGTCAACCGAGTCGTGGTTGGAGACTAGTGGCTGGTGGGCTTTGGAACCAGATAGATCTGGGTTTGGTCCCTGACCCCACTGTGTATAGCTGTCTTTAAAATGGGGATGATAGGACCTACCCGCCAGAGTGGCTGTGATGTTTGAATGACTCACGCATGGAAGAATTTAGCACAGTGCCTGGCAGGTAGCAAGCACTCAGGAAACGTCAGCCACTGTCAAACCTTCTGGAAGTGGGAAAGAAGGGTTGTATCTACTTAGAGCCTAAACTCATGAAGATTTTGCAAGACACAGACGATTCTCATCAGGTGCCAGGAGTTTCCGTCTGTTATCTCACTGTCTCCTTGTATTACACCATGTGGGCTCGTCGCCGTGGAGCCGATGAGACCTGAGTCTCAGAGGTAGACACTTCCCCGCACAGCTGAAACTCACACCCCACCTGTGGGCCCCAGGTCTGCAGCATGTCCACAGCACCACATCGACCCACAGAAACCAGCTGTGAAAAAGGCAAGCCAGGATAAGAAGACGGGGCCAATGGCAATGGTGAGTGCCCTGAGAAAGAGAGAGCAGTGTGAGCTGATGGGATCAAGAAAGGGGTCCGAGCCCTAGGCCGGAGGGGAGATTAAAGCATGTGTTTAGACTAAGGGAAAGGTGAGGGCTCTTCTTCAAAGTTCAGCCCCATGCCCTAACCCTTGGTCAGAAGAGTGCCTTGTGTTCACTTGGAAGCCAAGTCCTTCTGAGTCAGTTGATGTGACAACTGTCCTCTGCTCTGGGCTCGCTGCAGCCCTGAGAAAGGCCTCAGTTAGCCTGAGAAGGGGAGCTGAGTCAGGACAGAGAATCACTGCCGGTCCCCGCGGGGCCATCCATCACTGCTGCGTACCCAGGCTGGGGAAGCCCAGGCCGACTTCTGAGCCCAGACACTTGCAGCCAGGCTGTGACAGAACATTTATGAGAAGCCTGTAGGGCAGCCTGGCCCCGAAGCTCTGCCATCCCTGCTGGGAAGGGCAGACACTGGAAGTGGAGAAGGTGGGACAGGTTGACTTCTGGAGGGTCTGCTGTCTGAGAAATGGTGTTGGGTCGATGAAGTGGCTGCATCCTTCCTTCAGAGGAATAACAAACGTGTGACGTCAAAGAGCCGGTCGGTGTTCCAGGAAGGACGTGAATATTCATAAAATATTAGAGCTAGAAGGAGATTCGGTGAGCACGGTACTCATTTTCTTCATTTTCTTGCAGAGGAAACAAGGGCTCAAGGAGACAAAAGTGACATGCCCAAGGTCATATAGCAAATAGTGAGTCTCTCTCAAGGCTAGAATTTCAGTTTTGTTGGTTCTTAATCTAGCCCATAGTTAGCTCAGAGTTAGAGTGCATCAAAACAATCTGGAAAGCTTATTCAAAACACTGTTATTCAAAACAGGTGTTTCAGGCTTCACCCCAAATATTTCTTCAGTGTAACTGGGGTGGGGTTCCAGAATCTTCGTTCATTTTTTTTTTAATTTTTTTTTCCCAACGTTTATTTATTTTTGGGACAGAGAGAGACAGAGCATGAACGGGGGAGGAGCAGAGAAAGAGGGAGACACAGAATCGGAAACAGGCTCCAGGCTCTGAGCCATCAGCCCAGAGCCCGACGCAGGGCTCGAACTCACGGACCGTGAGATCGCGACCTGGCTGAAGTCGGACGCTTAACCGACTGCGCCACCCAGGCGCCCCAAATCTTCGTTCATTTTGAGGCTCATGCTTGCCAAGCTCAAACTTTGGGAAAAACTTTTCTTTCCTGCATGAAGGAAAATGGTGCCTTTTTACCCAAGAAAATATCATAAAGGATGCAAGGAAGGATTAGGTAGGCATTTTAACAAAACGTCAAAGAGCAAAATGGTTCTCTCCTGTGTGCCGACCCCTCCCAGAGCCCCGTGTAGCCACTGCATGTGTCTCAGAGCTGAAATAAGGTACGTAGGCCAAGTTCAGCTGCTGCCCTCTCCTTTCAGGGTGGTCAGGAAACACGCTGACGTTTGTCAAGAACTGACTGCAGTAACGGATGTCCATGGTTACACAGCGAGCATTCTTCCCGAGAGCAGCTCCCAGAAGGGCCTCCGATACATTGGGCCTCACGCTAAAACACAAAGCCGTGGTGGATGGTAAGAGGATATACCGAGAAAACCTTTGGAAGTGACCCCTTTTTCTTTGGCAAGTGACAAAAGGAAACACTCCTTTTAGATCCTCCGTAATTCAGAAACCACGTGGGTGGCATGTGTGCTTTAAGAAAGGGCAAGGGGATGGGGCGCCTGGGGGGCTCAGTCGGTTGAGCGTCCGGCTTCGGCTCAGGTCACGATCTTGCGGTCCGTGAGTTCGAGCCCCGCGTCGGGCTCTGGGCTGATGGCTCGGCGCCTGGAGCCTGTTTCCGATTCTGTGTCTCCCTCTCTCTCTGCTCCTCCCCCGTTCATGCTCTGTCTCTCTCTGTCTCAAAAATCAATAAACGTTAAAAACAATTATAAAAGAAAGGGCGAGGGGAGACCTCTGACACGGATTTCTCTTGGTTACTACGCTCTGTCTAAATTTCTCGCTTTCTATTCCATTCTGTTTCTTTCTTTTTTTAAGTTCATTTGTTTATTTTTGAGAGAGAGAGAGAGAGGGTGCAGCATGAGTGGTGGAGGGTCAGAAAGAGGAGAGAGAGAATCCCCAGCAGCCTTCTTGCTGTCCTCACACGGAGACTGACACGGGGCTCAATCTCACAGACTGTGAGATCACGAGGTCTTAGCCAAACTCACGAGTCAGGCACTTAACCGCCTGAGCCATCCGGGCACCCCTCCATTCTGTTTCTAATGCTCTCCACAAGGAGCTGGGCCATGAGGAATGACTGGGAGCATGGGCGTGGGGATCAGATGGGTGGGTGTTCTCATCTTGGACCACCATATTGGTGATCTTGGAGATTCCGCCTCTCTGGTTTGCATTTCTCCAAGTACCTTTTCAGTGGTGCCTCTACTGATACGTGGATGTAACGATTCCAGGTGAGGTGCTCAATAGTGGTCCCTCAGGCCCACACCCTTAGTGCACTCTTGACTCTCACACCTTACAATTTCCACAGTTCTACCTATGTTCTCACACTTCACCTTCACCTCTACCCCACCCTGGTCGAAGACTGTCTTTCTTCTTCTGGGCTGTTGCAATGGTTTCCTAATTGGTTTCCATTCTTCTGCTCTTGCCTTGCTCCTTCTGACTTTTCTCAGCAAGGCTAGAGCACAGCACTCTTTTGCTCAAACCCTCCTCTGGCTTCCCCAACACGCGCACTCAGTAAAATCAGTCTTACCTACAGTACCTGCAGAGCCCCACATAATTTGTTCCATCCCTCATCTAAAGATGACTGTCTTGGGGCGCCTGGGTGGCGCAGTCGGTTAAGCGTCCGACTTCAGCCAGGTCACGATCTCGCGGTCCGTGAGTTCGAGCCCCGCGTCGGGCTCTGGGCTGATGGCTCGGAGCCTGGAGCCTGTTTCCGATTCTGTGTCTCCCTCTCTCTCTGCCCCTCCCCCGTTCATGCTCTGTCTCTCTCTGTCCCAAAAATAAATAAACGTTGGAAAAAAAAAAAAAAAGTTTTAAAAAATAAAGATGACTGTCTTCATCTCCCACTACCCCCTCCTCTCACCTTCTCCTCTCGGCCACTCGGGCCTCCTTGCTCTTCCTCAAACACGCCAGACGTCTACCTCAGGCCATTTGCACTCCCTGTCCCTTCTGCTTGGATCACTTTCCCTTCAGGTATCGGCACGTCTCACCGTCTCACTTTTTAAGTGAGATATTCTCTGCAACCCCATTTAAAACGGCATCCCCACCCAACACTCTCTACCCTCTTCCCTCATTCCTTTTTAGCACAGCCATTATCACCACCTTTCTTTTTTTTTTTTTTTTTTTTTTTAAATTTTTTTTTTCAACGTTTATTTATTTTTGGGACAGAGAGAGACAGAGCATGAACGGGGGTGGGGCAGAGAGAGAGGGAGACACAGAATCGGAAGCAGGCTCCAGGCTCTGAGCCATCAGCCCAGAGCCTGACGCGGGGCTCGAACTCCCGGACCGCGAGATCGTGACCTGGCTGAAGTCGGACGCTTAACCGACTGCGCCACCCAGGTGCCCCATCACCACCTTTCATAGAATAGATTTTGTGTATTGGTCCTATCGGTTGCCTGTTTCCTATCACATCGTGGTAAATCTGGTGCACAAACATTTGCTGAAGGAATAAATAACCTATAGTTGTTTTCGTTTCGACAAGTTGGATAAGTCAGCAGCGGGCAACCGTGGAAACCTTTAAGTGAGAGGGATTTTGGAGAAGTGATCATTGTTGGTAAGTTGTCTTATGGTGTGTTAGCGTTCTCACTACTTTCTGATTCTTTCTTTGTTGATTAGCAGGAACCGGTGGCCACAGCTGCTGCAAAATGATTTGGCGATGACCTTTCTAACTTTTTTTTAATCGGTTGCTCTTCATGAGTTGTTTTGTACTCTTCAGGGCAGGCTAGGTTAGACTGCAATAACCAACGAACCATGAAATTGCAGTGATGTCGCATGCAATTTCTTGCTCACGTCCATCCGGGTGCAGGGGGTGTCCCGTCCACAGGGGCACGCGGGGATCGAGGCTGGCAGAGGCTCTGTCATCTGGGATATCTCCGATTCAAGGAGAGGGAGGAAGAGACTGCAGGCTCCTGCTGGGGCTGGCTCGCTCTCTGCCTCCGCTCAGAAGTGACGCAAGCCTCCTGTGCTTCCATTTCATTGTCCAGATCTAGGCGTGTGGCTCCATCTAACTGCAAGGAAGCGGTGAAGTGTGGTCTCCTGCAGGCATAGAGAAGAAAGGAGAATGAGGACTAGTGAACCCCCGTATTGCCCAGCACTGTTTTAATTACGCAGAAATTGTCTAGATGCTGCATCTAGGATTGATGGGCAACGATATCTTGATCCCATTGGCTAGCACCAGAGCAAAATCTCATAGGAAAAGAATCTTATAAAAAAAATTAGCAAAAAATAGCAATCATCATAGTGATACAAAAAAAGCCAACATCCTTACTCGGTTTAAACTTGTATTTTCCACATATCCCTTTGTGGGCATTATTAAGCAAACTTGTGATCTTTTAAGTTGTTTTTCTTCTTCATCATCCACTTAGCTGTACTACACGTTCTTCTGCTTCTGTAAATACCAACTACAAAGAATGGCCCCCACTGTGTAGGAAATGGGCCAGGGCAGGGGGCGCCTGGGTTAGCACTTTGAATGTTCCAGGCTCTGTGCAAGGAACGCTCACGTGCTGTGTCCAACTTAACTCTCACTGCGACTCTGGGAAGTTGGTGTTATTTTCCTTCAGTGAGTTGCTCGGTGGCCACTGAATGAGGAGGCAGTCGTGCTGGAACCAAAAATCAAGTGTCTTGAATTCCAAGAGCCGTGTCCTTTCAAGGACAAAACTCTAGTACGGAAGATTTATTTTCATAAGCTAGGTGAAGCTCGACTACACCAGGAAATGACAACCTTAACACCTGAATATTTGAACTGGAAGAGGCCTGAAAAGAGCCCTCTTAGTCAAACGCCTTTTTTAAAGAGAGGAGAAATGGAGCTCAGGAAGCGCCAGAGAGGAACTAGATATTTTTCTATATATAGCCGGGCTGTTTCTTAAAAAGAAATAAAAAGAACTCTCACTGCTGCAGCTAGTCAGGTCTACAAGGTATATCAACCTACTAATCATTGCCACTGAGGGCAGGGTGGTTTGGCAGAAAAGACAAATGGGTAGGAGGGGGCAGAAGATGTATGTTGAATCTTGTAACTGCTTCTTGTCATTCATTCAACCAAATTACATTGTAACTCTTAGCTCGGGGCCCACTCACTCCCTCCCTCCCATTCACTCCGGTGTTTCAGAGAAATGGCGCACGCACAGTGAAAAAGAGGAAGAGAGATTCTCTAGACTCCAGAAAGCTCTGACCCTCTGGTCTCATTCTCGGATTCCCCAAAATATCAGATTTGTTTGTTTGTTTTCATCACTGTGTAGGGCCTCAAGATATTCTTCCCAAACCTCCAGAACTCATATCCACACGTTTGATGTCAGCTAAACCAGAAATTTGGCCTTTTCTACCCTGTGTGTGGAGGGCACATCCTAAGGTTCTGTCTTTGAGGGCATCTTCTCCCCAAATCTAGACATGTGGGAATTCAGCTTTGTCTGACTGCCCCTACCCGCAGCCTTGTCTGGCCACCTGAGCCCTACCCCAGAGCTCTAGTGGTAACCGATTCCTTGATGCAAGAGTGAGCACTGGGCATGTGGAGGGGAGGAGGTATGACCTCATTTTCCACAGACCAGAAGAATCTGAGAGTAGTTGCCATGGGTCTGCTGTTATCTTCTCTCCCTAACACGGGGTATCACGTTGCGAGGAGCTGTCAGGGGGGAAGGAGGGGCAACCATGTTCCCAGAATAAGCCCCAAGGTTGGTTGATGCGCACAACTCCATTGCATGGTGCGCTACGTTGGAAGGAGGTATGGGAGGCAGGCTGAGACCTAGTTGAGCAGACTTGCTTTCAATAGTGCCTTCACTTTATAACTCAGGAATGGTGGACACACTGGGGGCTAAACCTAAAACTCTGAGAGTGGCCTGGATCATTAATGTCTGTGCCAGAGAAGATGGAGACCCCGACGTGTGGGATTCCTGAGGATAATTCACTTCTTTTGCCACAGATGTTGCAACTTGCAACCTCTGCCCTTCCTCTTCCTTGAGGGTCACGTCCCCGCCCAGACCACCCAATAGAACATACGCAGGTCGCATGACCCACCGCCAAAGGAGCAGATGGGTTGGTCCTGAAGTTGACCATTTGATTTTCAGATAAGGACCGCCTTTGCCAAGAAGACAGAACTGCGGAGGCAGTTTTGAGACGCACGCAGGCACTGCCGCTTGTGGGTGCCTCCGTGGGCAAAGAGAGGCAGGAGGGAGAGCACCTGGCTGTCCCCTGCCAGCTACCAGTAAGGGAGACAGGAAAGAGGAAGGTGGCTCTGGCTTAAAGCCCCTCCATGGCAGGACAGGAGCGTGGGGAGGCCAGGAGCCCTTTGAGGAGTCTTGCGTGTCTTCAGCAGAGAGGGCACAAATGCGTTTGCCTGCTTCCCACCCCTAGAGGCCTGCAGCCTGGGGAACTGCCTGGGTATGGAGGACTGGCTGTGAGCATGGGCCCAGCATCGCTCCTGGACCTTGTGCACTGTGTTTCTGTTTCTGCTGTGTTGTTCTGTGTGTGATGTTTTTGTTTTGTTAAAGCGAGCGTGTCTGGTTGTTGCTTGAGACGGTACAAATGCTGGGGACATTAAGAAGGATGCCATATGAGCAGGGGACGGCCATCCTTAGACGTACCTCTAAAAACCCCCAGACCACAGAACCTTGTTATGGGCTCATTTTAGATGGACAGAACAAGTGCAAATATAGGTCAAAGGGTGTGTTTATAACTCCTCACTCTCTGGGGTGCCTGGGTGGCTCAGTCAGTTAAGCATCAGACTCTTGATTTCGGTTCCGGTCATGATCTCCTGGTTTGTGAGTTCGAGCCCCATGTCTGGCTCTGCACCGTCAGCGAGGAGCCTGCTTGGGATTCTCTCCCCCTCCCTCTCTGCTCCTCTTGTGTGCATGCTCTCCCTCTCCCTCTCTCTGAAAAATAAATAAATAAACATTAAAAAAAAAAACCAAACTCCTCACTCCCTTTCGATGATGTTCAGATCTTAGCTAACCATGGGAGGACCATGAAGAACAGAGCTTAGCATTGGCACAATATATTAGCCAAATCACTGGCTCATTGGAAATTCAGCCATTTGCACCGATGTCCCCCTTTTGGCCCTTTGAATGCAGTTGTGATGTCCCCCGAATGCCCTCCGTGTTCCTCTCTTAGGTCAGAGATAACTGGTTTCTCTGAAATGTAACTCTAGGAAAGAAGAAATTCTTTCCCAGTTCACCAAGACAGAATTCTTTGTTACCATTTAAATTATCTTTTGCTCATTGGCGAGGACTCGTTTCTCACTGGACAGATACTAGTAACATATACTTCTCTATTTCATACTCCCTGTGTACAAAATAACCTTTGGTTTCAATGCCGGTCACATTGCTGCCTGATTTACATACAAAAAGATGGCTGCTCTTGACCTTCAAAGGGTAGGTTGCCTAAGGGATTTCTTCTGCAAAATGACAATTTTCTTTGTCACTCTTGAGTGGTAGCATATTTACTCGAGCTGTTTGCTTTTCTCTCTTAACATTTTCTCTTCCGGCTTTCCAGAGAAGTTCAAGCACTGAGAGTGCTTCTGCTGTTCCTTTGAAAGTCCCCTTTTATCTCAGTAAGCTTTTAAGATTTTGCCTTTGGCCATTAGGTTTCTCTTCTGGTCTTGGCTATGGTTTCCTTTTTTCATTAGCCTGTGTGTGTGTGTGTGTGTGTGTGTGTGTGTGTGTGTGTGTGAAGCACAACAGGAACTAACGCGCGCTAAGTGCACTTTATTATCTAAAATTGTATTGAATGGGGACGGTTCTTTTTTCCAAGACTTGCCTAACACACGGATGTCATAGGAGTCAAAACACCTCGCTGCCGATTTCACACCCATGTGAAAATGACCACTATCCCATCCTCCTTAAAGGAGCAACTTTAATGGGGAAGAAAAAAAGACATGGTCAGAGGGGTCAATAGTTACCGGAGCTGCTTGATAGGCCGGAGGGGATGACCCAGCAGGCTGGGCATCAAAGGCAGTAGGAGGGTCTGGCGGCTCAGATGTCTGACTTTGGGAGACGAGACGGGGAGCTCTGACATCCAACCAGGCCGCCCGCACGCTCCGACTCCTTGCTCTCCCCGTGGCGGGTTGTGACTTGGCTGAAACAGCAGCGGGCCGAGTGTCGGCTGGGATGCGGCCCACCTGTGTATTTACTCCGAACTCCTCTTCCCCAACATGACTGCAAGGGACAGGAGGGGTTATGGAAGTCGTAGATCGGGGCTTTCTGCTGGTAAGCACGGTATACAGGTGTACAGCTAATAACAGACTGTGAGTGCAGACAGGCCTGGCGGCCGGAGAGAGAAGGCTTTTCCTGTCATTCACAAGAGCCAAAGAGGGGAGAAGGCAGAGGGTGAGGGAAGATTGTGTCGCGGGTCTCAGGGGTAGCAGGGTTCTGAGGATGCTGGCACTCACCGAGGTGCCTCCCTTAGAGGTGCTGGTGGGTCTAGTCAGGGAAGGCCACCCGTAGGGCCCCTAAAACCTGGGCACCAAAAAGAAAAAAAGGAAAAGGAGACCATTTTCTTTGAAAGACTTTAGGGGCGCCTGGGTGGCGCAGTCGGTTAAGCGTCCGACTTCAGCCAGGTCACGATCTCGCGGTCCGTGAGTTCAAGCCCCGCGTCGGGCTCTGGGCTGATGGCTCAGAGCCTGGAGCCTGTTTCCGATTCTGTGTCTCCCTCTCTCTCTGCCCCTCCCCCGTTCATGCTCTGTCTCTCTCTGTCCCAAAAATAAAATAAACGTTGAAAAAAAAAATTAAAAAAAAAAAAAGAAAGACTTTAATGGCTATTATCAAAACCCACTGATAAAACTGTCCTGGGAAGAATTGGCATTTTGCTGTATTTCCAGGCCAGAGCCTCTACAGATGCACCTGACAGTGAAGTCTCTGAGGACACTAGAGTCTTCTGTCAGTGCCAGAAGTGGCAACAGTGGCTGGGTGTCATGACCACAGGAGGGGGTAAACCATTACTGGGGCCACTTGCTCCTCCCGCTCCCAGCAGGAGGCAAGGAAAGTGGTTGAGGCCTTTGGAGATGGTCGAGAGCGGACCCGGGTTGGAGCATAAACTGAGCTTTGCAAAAATCCCTGTCTTGGGGGGTCCAGTCATAGTGCAGTGGATGATACTACCAGATCAAAGCATGGTCACGAGGACTGAGTGGCATCGTGAATACGACACGTTCAGCCAAGGCTCAGGCACGTAGTGATTGTTCACTGCATTTTAGCACATCCACCTGTACTGAGCACGGAGGCATAAGAGGCAGTCGACCTCACGTGCGCACGCGTGTGCCAATGTGCACGTGCGTGTGCCTGTGCGTGTGCCTACGTGCGGGTGTTGCGTGAGTGTGTGTATGTGGGTAAAAGGTGGCCAAGATGAGACGAGAATTCAGCAACGTCTCTGGACAATGAATCAATGGCTCTATTGTTTGCCCAAACTCTGTCGAACTGGGTGTCGCAATCTACTCAATTGAACATTCGCCTGATTTCCAATATTTTTCATATTTGTAGCTTTGAAATGAGAAAATTGTGTCCCTTCGGGCTGGGAATCAAACATCCCCACCCTGATTCTCCATTGTAGGTATAGCTGTGGACAGAAGGACCCCTTTCTGTTAGGTTCTTGCTGTTGAGACTGCCTGAGAGATGGTGACCCTTGCAAGGAACACGGGTTTATGAAGAAGAGACCACTTAACTGGGGCGAGGACGGGGAGGATGTGATATTTCTGCGAACAAATTCATTAACGTGGATTTTCATGATTTGGCCTTACCATAAACACCAGCATGTGTTTGACTGAAAGCTCTCTGGTCTGGGCGTGAGGTTCCATGCCCTAGAGAGTGTGGTAAGGCCCAGTACGATCAATGCCGAGTGTGTGCTGGGCAGCCCCTCAGCAGCCAGTCTTAGGGACACCCCCTTTCACGGGTGGGGAAGCGTCCTTTCACACTCACTCATGATGGGAGAGTCCAAAGCTCCCGGTTGCCAGGGAGGACAACAATGGAACTTACCAGAGTCCTCAGTATATCTTCCTGGGAGGTTCCTTTGTGTCTAAACCTCTAGAATGCACATTTCATTCCTCCCCCTGCCACTTTCATCTAAATACTTCTGTGAGGCTAAGAATAAGACAGGTCTTTAGAAACACGGCGGTGCCTGTATGCAACTTTCTGTTTTTAGCCCTCATTGTGGAAAATCTCCATTCCAGCTCTGTGTATTGTTTGGCTGTCTTTAAATACCGTATTTCAAATTAAATTATGAAAGAGCGATAGATAACAGGCAGAGATGGTCACACCAGTTGAGTCAATAGCCTTGTTACCTGTAACATTCTCAGACAACAATGAGCCACAGGGTCCACATTCTCTAAAGGATCATGCGTCCCTGGGTTTTTTTCTCTATTCTATAGGATCTTGCTCTGAAGGGTCGATAGGATTTACCCAATTTGGTTCAAAGTAGAACAATCTGAGGAGGCTAAGGATATAGCATGCAGCGTTTAGCTCATGGAGTCTGAGTCTGGGCCCAAATCCTGACCCTCTTTACTAACCCAGCTTTTCTCCCAGGTCCAGAGGACTTTTTCTTATATGTCTGTATCTCAGCAATTCATTGTTACTCTATACAAAATGCTAAGATACCTGCTTCCTGCTCTAGGATCCCTACTATTAACCATAGCAAGCCAGTGGTCAGGTATGAACTCGCAAAAAAACACAATCTTTAGGAACGAAATGCTTGGCAAAGAATTTTCACAACAGGAATGATTTCCCTCCAATCGTCTCTGTGTCTTGTTTACCACTGTGTTTCCACCTAAGCGCAAACAAATAGAATCAAGCAAATGTCTAAATGAATGGGAATGGTGGTCCTTTGATTGCTGGTTATGCGAACACCTGCGTGCTGCCGCAGCTTTGTAACTTTTTTTTTAAAAAAATGTATTTTCAAGTTAGTTAACATACAGTGTAGTCTTGGCTTCCGGAGTAGAACCCAGTGATTCTTACATATGACACCCAGTGCTCATCCCAAAAAGTGCCCTCCTTCGTGCCCATGGCCCATTTAACCCACTCCCTCCAGCAACCCTCCGTTTATTCTCTGTATTTAAGAGTCCCTTGTGGTTTGCCTGTCTCTCCGTGTTTATCTTATTTTTCCTTCCCTTCCTCTATGTTCATCTGTTGAGTTTCTCAAATTCTACATATGAGTGAAATCATATGATATCTGTCTTTCTCTGACTAACTTATTTCACTTAGCATTAATACCCTGTGGTTCCACTCGTGTTGTTGCAAATGGCAAGATTTCATTCTTTTTCACCACCAAGTAGTATTCCATTGTGTATATATATATATATATATATATATACCACATCTTCTTTATCCATTCATCAATTGATGGACATTTGGGCTCTTTCCATAATTTGGCTATTGTTGAGAGTGTTGCTATAAACATTGAGGTGCGTGTGCCCCTTCGAAATGGCATTTTTGTATCCTTTGGAGAAATTCCTAGTAGCTTTGTAACTTTTTAACAGAGAGTTCTGTGTCCATTCTCTTGGCCTAATACTCATTCTACCACAATTAGTACACTTCATGTGCCATTAGCATACAATGGTCACTTGAAGTGACTTCACCCCAACCCCAAACTACACAGCATGGGGCCTTCCTTTGAAACATCATGAAATAGGCACGCCCCCTTCTCAGTAAAAGTACCTAAGAGAATTTCGACTTTGTCCGATCATGCTCAATATCCACTTCAATAGTAGCCCTGTATCAATGGCTAATGTTTGCTTTTTTTTTTTTTTTTTAACAAAGTTTTACAAAGTTCATATATTGCTTTTATAGTTTAAGGACAAAAACATTGGGGGGGAAAGTGGAGGGAGATGTGATCTTGGAGCCATGTCATTGTTGTTATTAATTCATTATAGTCATCCAACTAGCAAATGACCAACAGAGCTCAAGTCTGTCTGTCTTTGGTGTCAGTGACATGGGTCTCAAAGCCATGGCATAATATTAAATGACTTTCAAGTTGGCAACCTGGTTATCTGATTATACCCAAACTCCTCCAGGTCAACAACCTTCAGAAAAAAGTCAAAATTTAATAATTTTGACATTAGTGTGATTTATGCCTTATGTTTGATTTTGTTATAGACAGAAAATATAGTGCATGTTAAATAAACTTTATTGTGAGTCCACTGGGCTCAGCAGTTAGAATTTAACTGCCTAGACAGTATTTTTTTAATGTGATTGCATGAAAGTATCACCTTACATTTTATCCCGTTTTTACAAGAGATATTCAGCCAAACATACTCATATATACCCTCTTACCCAGAGACATAAGTACTTCCTCAAAAGGTTATGATTGTGATTTTTTAAAAGCACTACATTTTATCCAACTTTAGAGGAGTCGATTTCTTACATATCCAGTGAATTATTAAAACACAGTTTACATACAGAAAATGTTATGCACATACGTGTTAAAATTCCTCAGAGTGGTGGGTGGACTCGAGGACTTTGACATCGAAATACCTGGCTTAAATCTTGCTTACGTCACGCTTATCAAGTAGGATCAAGTCCAGCTACCCATAACAGAAAAGCTTTAAAAGCTTTAAAGGCATAAACACGAAACGAGTTTATTTTTCTTTCAGAGAGAAACCCGAAGGGAAGGTATTTCAGGACTCCACAGTTAATTACCGCCCAGGTCCCTTACTAACCTCTGCATCACACTCTCTAGTGCCTGACCTTCATCTTAAGGGCATAAGATGGCTGCAAGAGCTCCAGCTGTAATATCCATATTCCAGGCTGTGCAATGGAAGAAACAGGGGGAAAAAAAAAGAAAAGCAAAGCAAACACCTCCTTTTGAAAAGATTTTCTGGAAGTCCCGCACAATACCTCCTCCTACATATCATCATCCAGATCTTGGTTACGGGGCTGCATCTAGCCATGAGGGAGGCTGGGAGGTGCATAATTTTAGCAGTAAACAATATAATTTAATATCTTGGACAGAAAAATACCCCATCCACCGGTGAGATTATATGGTAGGATTTTAGGTAGATGTCTGATTACTGAGACTCAGCCTTTTAACTACAAATTTATTTAAAGGAGACATTCCTGGCCACACAGAAGTCCTGGGATCAGTGTGCATTTTGGGGTGAACTTACTGTGCAGCATGTTTTCTGGAGAGCGGCCAGTTGCTTCTGTCCCATCCCTCACCCTATGCTCCAGCCACACACTGGGTCACTCTGATGTCTTTGCAATACACACTGTGGTCTTGTGCCTCTTCCTTCCTTCATCCACTTCTTCTGTTGGTGATGCCTTCTCCGCTCCTAACCTCAGGTCTGTTGGCTAAATTCATTTCATTCTTTGAGATGCAATTCAAATGCTTCCACTACCAGGACGACTTTTTTGGCCACATTAATATAAATAAGTCTCTCAGCCTTCTGCCTTCAGGTTACATTTTATCTATTGTTTTATATCTCATATCACAATTTTGTGCAGATGTCTTTTTTTAATTATTATATTTTACACCTCTTGAAGGCAAATACTGTCTTCTTCATCTTTGTGTCCTCAGTACCTAGTACAGAGGATTAGTACATAAAAGGTGCTCGTTAAAAACATCGAATGGGGGGCACCTGGGTGGCTCAGTCGGTTGAGCGTCCGACTTTGGCTCAGGTCATGATCTCACGGTTTGTGAGTTTGAGCCCCGTGTCGGGCTCTGTGCTGATAGCTCAGAGCCCGGAGCCTGCTTTGGATTCTGTGTCTCTCCATCTTTCAGCCCCTCCCCTGCTCATGCTCTCTGTCTCTCTCTCAGTAATAAATAAATGTAAAAAAAAAATTTATTTTTTTTTTAATTTTTTTTTAACATTTTATTTATTTTTGAGACAGTGAGAGACAGAGCATGAACAGGGGAGGGTCAGAGAGAGGGAGACACAGAATCCGAAACAGGCTCCAAGCTCTGCGCTGTCAGCACAGAGCCCGACCCGGGGCTTGAACTCACAGACTGCGAGATCATGACCTGAGCCGAAGTCGGCTGCTTAACCGACTGAGCCACCCAGGCGCCCCCAAAAAATTAAAAAAAAACATCGAATGACCTAGCAGTACATAAAGTAATGAAGAGAGTGCACTTATTCACACAGCTAGGATAATTTTTAAATTCCACAAGATGAACTCTCAGATACTGTATTTGGATGCGATTCTCCAACATTTACTTCATGCATTTCGACATGCTGAATTTGGTGCATTAGTAATAACCTTCATGCGGACACTTATATTTTTGGCAAATGGATTATCATATGAACAAATATGTTAACCAACAAGGCCGTAGCAAAGTAGGGCCTGAGCTTCGTAACCATGTTTACAGCTTTCCACCTTGTCCACTAAGTTAAGCTGCCAGTCTTCTAAAATGACAGGCCAAAGTCTAGCTTTGACATGTCAGTTACCTGTCACAGTGGCAGTTGTTTGTTCACCTAGATTGACTATGGAACAGAATTGTGGACTGCTAAGGATGCCCTGTTTAAATTTAGGAGAGGGCACTAAACATTTGAAGCCACAAAGACTCGTAGCACGGAAAATAGTGCCTGGCTTTCACTTCTAGACACTAGACACTGAAGGAAAAGCTAAGAACCTGAGGCAGGTGCTCAAGAAGACAGGCTAAAACAGTTCAGAATAAGTATAACAAGGGAAGTACAAGATGTATACACCAAAAAGTACAAACCAGCGCTGAAAGAGATTAAAGACCTAAATAAGTGGAACATCCCATGTTCATGGATTGGAACTATTCGTATTGGTAAGATAGCAGTGGTCAACAAAGTGAGCTACAGATCTTTTTTTAATATTTTTTAACTTTTATTTTTTAAAATTTTTAAAATTTTTATTCATTTTCAAGAGAGAGAGAGACAGAGAGAGAGACAAAGTGAGAGCAGGGGAGAGGGAGAGAGAGAGGAAGACACAGAATCTGAAGCAGGCTCCAGGCTCTGAGCTGTCAGCACAGAGCCTGACGTGGGGCTTGAACTCACGAACCATGAGATCATGACCTGAGCCGAAGTCGGACGCTCAACCCACTGAGCCACCAAGGTGCTCCTAATGTTAATTTTTGAGGGAGAGAGAGAAAGAGACAGAATGCAACTGGGGGAGGGTCAGAAGAGAGGGAGACACAGAATCCAAAGCAGGCTCCAGGCTTCGAGCTGTCAGCCCAGAGCCCAAGGCGGGGTTTGAATTCATGAACTGCGAGATCATGACCTGAGCTGAAGTTGGATGTTTGACTGAGCCACCCAAGGGCCCCAAGTGAGCTAGAAATTTAACACGATCTCTATCAAAATACCAGTTGCCTTTTTTTTTTTTTGGCAGAAATTGACAAACTAATCCTAAAATTTATGTGAAAATGCAAAGTACCTAGAATAGCCAAGATAATCTTAAAGAAAAAAAAAAGAACAAAGTTAGAGGAATCACACTCTTGATTTCAAAACTCACTCCAAAGCACCAGTAATCCAAGACTTGTCATATTGGATAGACATATACATAGACTTACAGAATGAACATATAGATCAAAGAAATAGAATTGAGAGTCAAGAAATATATTCTTGCATTTATAGTCAATTGATTTTTGAGAATAGTGCCAATACGATTCACTGGGAAAAGAACAGTCTTTATGACAAATGGTGCTGGGACAACTGGATCTCTACATGCAATGTAATGAAGTTGGACTCCCACTGTACACCATACACAAAAATTAACTCAAAATGCATCACAGACCTAAATTTAAGAGTTAAAATATAAAAACCCATAGAAGGAAACATAGGAATCAATTTCAGTGTTTTTTGATCAGGTAATGTTTCTTGGATATGACACCAAAAGCACAAGCAACAAAAGAAAAAATAAATTGAATTTTATCAAAATTAAAAACCTTTGTGCTTCAAAAGACCCAATGTAAAAAAGGAAAAGCAATCTAAAGGTTGGGAGAAAATAATTGCAAATCATATATCTCTTATGGGTCTACAATCCAAAATATATAAAAAGCTTTTACAATTCAAAAAGAAAAAGAGAATAACCCATTAAAAAACAGCTAAACAACTTAAATAGACACTTCTGTACACATCGTCTAAAGTATAAGTGTCAGGGGCACCGCTGAGACTTTGGCTCAGTTTATGATCTCGTGGTCTGTGGGTTCGAGCCCCGCGTTGGGCTCTGTGCTGACAGCTCAGAGCCTGGAGCCTGCTTCGGATTCGGTGTCTCCCTCTCTCTCTGCCCCTCCCTGCTCTCTCTGTCTCAAAAATAAAGAAACATTAAATAAATAATCAATAAAGTATAAGTGGCTAATTAGCACCTGAAAAGACATTTATAATCGTTAGTCCTTAAAGAAATGCAAGACACAATGAGTTACCACCTCATGCCTACTATAAAATAAAAAAGACGAATAATAACAAACATTGGTGAAGATGTGGAAATACTGGAACTCTTCCACATTGCCAGTTTGATTGTGAAATGATGCAGCCCCTTTTAAAAAACTGGCAGTTCTGCAAAATGTTAAACGTAAAATTATGATATGATCTATTAATGCCCCAGAGAGTTAAAAACACACGTCAACACAAAAACCTACCCATGAGTGTTTATAGCAGCATTATGCATGATATCCAAAATCCGGAAACAATCCAAATGTCCATCAACTGACAAACTGATAAAATATTGCATATCCATAACAATGGAATATTATTCGGTCATAAAAAGAAATGAAGCACCTATACATATTGTCACATGGATGAACTTTGAAGCACTATGTCAAGTGAAAGGAGCCTACTATAAAAGCCACATGTATGGTTCCACTTATGTGAAATGTCCAGAATATGCAAATTCATAAACACAGAAAGTAGATTAGTGGTTGCCCATGAATGAGGAAGGTGGGAATATGAAGTGACTGCTGAGGAGTACTGGCTTTCTTTGGGGGATGATAAAAGTGTTCTAGAATAATATAGTGAATGGTCGGGGTGCTTGGGTGGCTAAGTCGGTTAATCCAACTTGGGCTCAGCTCATGATCTCACGGGTAGTGAGTTTGAGCCCCACATCGGGCTCTGTGCTGACAGCTCAGAGCCAGGAGCCTGCTTTGGATTCTATGTCTCCCTCTCTCTCTCTCTCTGCCCCTTCCCCACGTGTGCTCTGTGTCTCACACTTTTAAAAATAAATATAACACATGAAAAAAAAAAAAGATAGTGGATGGTCGCAGAACTCTGTGAGTATCCTAAAAAAGGTCTACAGCTTTACCACACTGAATGCATTCAGTCTAATCTAAAAGACATAGACTTGCACACTTTAAAAGGGTGGATTTTATGGTATGAAAATTATATTTCATTACTGCCATTAGCAACATGAAAAGAAGGAAGGGGGGGAGAGAAAAAGGAAGGAAGGAAGGAAGGAAGGAACGAAGGAAGGAAGGAAGGAAGGATGGAGGGAGCTAGTTACTTAACCGTAGCTGAGCTTGCTGACAGCCTGAGCCGAAGTCTTTTCTCTCTGCTGAAGGGAGATTAAAAGTGTCAAAGTCACTTTAGAGACATCCCCATGTGTCCTGGCATACAAGGGACTGAAAAAGCAGTACCCTGGTGGGGAGCATATTTGCATCAGGGAAGGAGAATGAGGGGCTCCAGGGGTTCTGGAAATAGTCAGTGTCTTAGTTTGGGGTCAGTTTCATGGGTGTTTTTACATGCAAAACCCCCTCGGATTGTACATTTAGGATTTGTTCACTTTGTTATACCTCCATAAAATTTACTTAAAAAAAAAAAAAGCAGGTAGGCTGTTACCTTTGATTTTCAAAGGAGGTAACTTTTCTAGCAAGGAGGTACCAGTGCAATGTGGAGAAGCTCAAGAGAACTCTGAGTACAGTAGTCATGCGGAAAAATCAAGACTTCACGGTCTGAGAGCACAAGAGGCTAAAGGGCCAGTGACCTTGAGGACAGATAGTTCTGACCGGCCAGCTGGTTTTGCACATGCTCAGAATACAAGGCCAGAATCAAGCTTTTCCTAGTCTCCCTGCAAAGTTACAAGTGCCAAGAAGGCAGGGCGCACGCGTGCCTCGTCCCTCACTCTGTGTGAAGTGGGGTACGTACACATGTTTTTAGACGAACAAATAAATTTTTGTTTACAGTCCTCCAAGTTCACAACACAGGTACTTTCCCCATCCTTGCTAGAGAGGGGAATGTCTTGTTCCTGACACATTCACTGTGTGCCCAAGCAACCCCTCAGTGCGTGGCAGGACAGGCGCCCCAGCAGGATGTGGGGCCGCCTGGTCTCCGTGTGGAAAAGTGAGTGTATGTGCCCAGCCAGATGTTCCTTACGCAACACGGTCACATGAAGTGAAATGGCTGACCATTCAGAAGACACTAGGCACACAAGAAATCAAATGTTGCAAAATCAGCCCCTTTCATGTGCGTTGCCAAATTAGTCACGGACCATGTGTCGCGGGAATGCGTCATGAGCACCAGCTCTCAGGACCAAAGGCCCTTATCCCTCTCTACTTTGGCATCTGAGGTCCCACACACAAAGATTTCGAGGTGCGGGGACTGGGCCCAGAAGGCCCAGTGGCTTCACTTGGAGCTTTCCCTTGTGTGCGGAGCTCCCTAGAGGCAGATGGCATAAAGTGCCTTGGTCAAGTTCACATTTATGAATTGTTACCCCAAGGTCATAGACACCACATGACTGGGCCTGCTCTGTGAATTTGAAGATCTTAAGAAACTCCAGCTTCGGGACTTGAACTTCCCTTTGGGACTTGTGTCTCAAACATAGACTAGTCTTCATTTCCTCTCTGAAGCTATTTGCATTCCCAGCCAAGCCACAGGACTCCTGAAAACTGGCCTTTCTCTTTTCAATTAACTTTCCAAAGGGCCAGTCTGAGCAGTCTGAGCAGTGCAGACAATGGGGAGGCTTGAGTTTTGGCCATGACTCTCTGCTGGTTCATGTGTGTGTGACCTGGGCCAAGTCTCTTTCCTTCCTTGTAACAAAGATCTGAAACCTGGGCACCTGGGTGACTTGGGTGACTCAGTCAGTTAAGTGTCTGGCTCTTGGTTTCAGCTCAGGTCATCATTTCACAGTTTGTGGGATCCGAGTTGGGCTTCAGGATCACAGTGCAGAACCTGCTTAGGATTCTTTCTCCCTCCCTCTCTGCCCCTCCCCGACTCATGTGTTTTCTCTCTCTCTCTCTCTCTCTCTCTCTCAAAATAAATAAATAAACTAAAAAAAAAATCTTAACTTAAACAATGAGGAAGCCCAGATCCCCATCATCCTTTTCTATTCTAGCTGTAAATGATCCTGAACTGCCCTAAAACCTGCTAGAATCCAAATTATCAGACTTTGAACCTAGAGAATTTGGAGATATGAACTATGCTCTACTATGTAGTTATGTTACTCTCCGAGGGGAGAAGCCACAATGATTTGGTAGAAGTTACTCAGGAAAAGATGGGGCCAACTAGGAAAATCTTTCTCTAAAAACAGGTATGATATTGGCTAGTTTGACCTGGGATCTAGAGCATGACTGGTTAGAGCACAGCCTATGAGGGGTCATCGGCATCTGGCATAAATGCAGCCCTGGGATTTAGAGAAGAGCCTGAGTTTAGAATAAGACCCACCTAGGTTTGCATTTTGACCCTGAAACTGCCATAAGCATGTGACCTTGGACAATTTGTTCAACCTCTCTGAGACTCAGGTTTCTAGGATATAAAGTAGAAATGTTGATGATATTTGCCCGGGCGTCCTTGAAAGGTAAAGCACGGAATGCTATAGCCCAGTGGGAGAAACACGGTAGGGGCAGGAGATCTGCCTTCAGCTTGAAGGGAAAGTCCCATCAGTAAAGTTTGTATATTTGCCTGTTTTAAGAAAGGGAGGTTTAAATATGCTTTTAATGGGAGGGGTAGGATTTAGTCAGAAGGGAGCTGTTCTGAGAAGGTACCACATCGTGGAATCACAGGGGGAAGGGTAGAGGTGGGAGAGAAAGGAGGTTCTATGCAGGGCGGTCCTGTCTGCCCAAGCTCCGCCTGTGACTCGGGCTTTCCAGCCTCACACCTGCTTCCCCAACCACTGTCACGTCTGCCTCCTTCTGTGCTTCCAGTTAGGATGAGACCGGAATGACTGACGGAGCACTGGGGCTTCTGAGTATCTTTTGTGTTTTTATTAAACAAAAGCCATATTATTTTCCCATGAGATGTCAGTTTTGTGTCACACAGTATGCTCCGCTCAGTGTCGCAAAGATGACTAAAAGCACAAGCCAACAGGGCCTCAGATCATCTTCTGCAAGTGAGGTCAGTGCTCCCCATCCTGACCATCCCTGATGAGGACCAAATGGGACTGTGACTGTTTTACTCCAGAAGGCACTGCACAAGTGACAGTTGGGTCCTCAAAGATCTTACTTTGTACCCATGGGGCCCATAGTTGGGGCAGGAAAATGAGATGTGAATTCACTAAGAAGTCAATAAATGAGAGGCACCTGGGTATCTCAGTCGGTTAAGCATCTAACTCTTGATCTCAGCTCAGGTCATGATCTCACAGTTCATGAGATCAAGTTCCACATCATGCTCTGCACTGACAGTGCAGGCTTGCTTAAGATTCTCTCTGTCTCTCTCTCTCTGTCTCTGTCTCTCTCTCTCTCTCTCTCTCTCTCTGCTTCTCCCCTAGCTCTCTCTCACTCTCAAAAGTAAGGCAACGCATGGCAAGTGCAAAAGGAGAGAGACTTGCAGAGTCACAGAGACTCCACAAAGTGAAAGGAGACATCTATGGACTGGGGAGGGTGGAGAATAATCCAGAAGGGTCTCACCAAGGTCCCAAAGCATGAGGAGGTGTAAAGAAGGCAGGTGGAGAACTCACAGAAAGGAGACAGTTGAAGGCCAGACCCGAATGTATAAAAGGACAACACGTGTAGTACACAAAATTAGCAGCCATATCCAAACAGTTGGCCCATTTCTAAGCTACGGACGATCCATCAAGGTCATCTCAGCCATTTATAACCATCTACTGGGTCTCACCCTAATGAGCCCAGGGGGCTGCTCATTGTGGCCACATGGTTCCCACCCATAATGATCTGGAAAAACACAAGACACTTACAGTGTTTCCAATGTTTTATCTCAGCCATGGATAGTTGCTTGTTTCATAGGCACATGCTAGATTTTAGAATCATAGGATTTGACAAAATCTAGATCTTGATTCCAGCCAAAAAACCTACCAGGTAGCTGTGTGCAAACTGGTTGGGTCACCATCAACTCCAAGCTTCCCTCTCCTCACCTGTTGAACAGGTAGAACAGCCTTGGCCCAGCCACCTACCACTCAGGATTATGGCAAATATGAACCATTGGGGCCCCAGCGGTGAACGCTATGCAGATATGATTATGCACATTTCACAGGTTCTCAAACTCTCCTAAACCCTTGAGTACCTCATGGGCCTCCTCAAGGGTAAAGGAGCCAAACAGAGTGAACCCGAGGTACAGCCTACAATTCCAGCAGCCTTGTTTTGGTGTGCTATATAAACAAAGGTTTTCTATTCACGCTTGTACTTTAAGGAAGAATTCCACCGATTAGGGAGAAATTCTTTTTTAAGTTACGAGTCAAGTTTAATCTTTAATCTCCGTGTTTTACAGGAAGGAAAACTGAAGCCCAGAGAAGTTGATCAATCTGTCCAGGGACACGCAGCGACAGAGGTAAGATCAGAGGCCATTTCTAAAACTCTTGCTTCTGTGCTTTGCCCACTACTTTGTTGGCGCAACAAATGTTGGCACGTTCTATGAACCAACAAGAGAAAACACCACCAAAGTCCCTGCCCCATGGTGTAGATACACCCTTCCTGAGGAACAGCAGTGTGGCTTATAAACCACAACTCAGTTGCGGGAGGAGCTGCAGAGCTCACGTGGTGGGCACGTGAGGCTCTGACACGTGGCTAGACCACGCTTTCCAGCATGTCTTCCTTGGCGGATGTAGCAGCTGCCTGGCAAGCACACAGCACCAATAACACTGTTCCCACTTCATTGCTTGCATACTTCAGGCCATTCGAGCAGATGTGCTCCTTTCTTAAAAATAAAAGTGGCATTAATTTTCACCAGTGCTCTCCCTTCCCACCCCCATCCCCAAAGGACTCACATTCCTCCTTCCGGCAAGCTCGGTTCTATTGGGTTCAAGACTAAAGTTCAAACTCCAGATTACCATTTGGTAATATGTTTGGAAAATCATCTCATTTAGAAACAACTGAGGTTGTATGAGATCGTGTGTGTTGTTGAAACTATCCCAGTATTTTTAAGTAGGAAATTCCAGAAATTCTATTTTCTCTTCTTTCTTATCTGATATTTCTTGTTTCGTACAGGAGGTGAAGGTTTTCTCCTTGGAATATTGAAGAGGAAATATGCGTTAGAAATACGTCAAGTCATGGGGCGCCTGGGTGGTTCACTCAGTTAAGCGTCTGACTACGGCTCAGGTCATGATTTCATGGTTCATGGGTTCGAGCCCCACGTCGGGCTGTGTGCTGACACCTCAGAGCCTGGAGCCTGCTTCGGATCCTGTGTCTCCCTCTCTCTCTGCCCCTCTCCCGCTCACACTCTGTCTCTCTCTCTCTCTCTCTCTCTCTCGAAAAACAAATAAACATTAAAAAAAATTAAAAAAAGAAATATGTCAGTTCATGGCACGAATATATACCAACGTCTGAGAAATCGTCCCTGATCTCAAGTTGCTTCCAAGCTTATCAGAGAGGTATGATACAATATAGGGTTGTATATTTCTATTAGTCTTTCATGTATATACAGTATATATATGTGTGTGTGTGTGTGTGTGTATGTGTTGTATGTTTCTGCATGTGTGTAGGTGCATACGTGTATGTGCGTGTCCCATTGATTTTGATTGCTGCAGAGGCTGTAAGGCCACCACTGGCTGGAACAGAAAGAATTAGCATGGTCTTGAGGGGCCGCGGTGCCTGCATGGGGGCCTGGGGGTAGATTGGGAAGGACAGATAAGGGTGTTCGAAGCCAAGAAAATAAGTGACCTGAGATACAAAGACAGGGCCAGGGGCCGACAGGGTCCAGGGGAAACTTTGTATGTGAATTAATCTTCTAGAACTGATTCCAGGATCAGGACTAGAACCGGTGCTTTGGTGAACAACATCCATAAACAGAAGAGGATCAGAAACTAATGGGATTGAGTCCGTCTAAAGCCAACCGATGTTATGGGCAAGACTTCATTCACAGCCTGGTAAAGTACGAATGATTTACCCCCAGAGTTGGAGCTACGAGGCCCAATCCAAGGCCTCCAAAGCTGCAGTGTAAGATCCTTGTCTGGCTGTGTGAAGGCAAACATGCCCATTCCTGGGGCTTCATCAGCCACGTAGGCACAGACTTATCTCATTATCTTTAGTAAAAGACACCCAGGAGCAGCTGGGAGCATCATCCCCATCCTGCAGATAGTAAGCGGGGCACAGAGTGATGAAAAGTGAAGCACAGAGAAGCAAACTACAGCTCCAAGAGGAGGGGTCCCATCCCAAATGCAGGCATCTGCCTCCAAAAGCCACACTGAGCATTGTCACTCTAATCCTATCCGTGCAGGGGCCCACGCTCTGCATTCTCACCCTGCCCTGGAGAAGTGAACCGACCCGAGCGAGCACTCGGAGCCAGCACCCAGGTACTGCTGTTGCCGTGTCTTAGGGCAACGCCACGAATGAGCGATACACCACAAACGGACCTTTTTCATCAATGCTGTCAATATCCTCTCAACGGGTTCAATATGTAGATGTAGCTGAAAAGTCTTAATTTCCTAAGACATTTTGCATTCTTTGGAGCACTCTTTGGACACTTCTTCCAAGTGTAATATTCTGGAGCTCAAGAGAATGGGGGCGGGTGGCCAGGCCTCTGGGCCTCTGCACTGCCCAGTAGAAAATAAGTAGCAGAGCCACTGATTCTGGTTCCTTCCTTAGTGGGTAGGTGTGCTAATGAGCTGAATGTATGCTCAGTGGAACTAGACACGAAGAATTTCCACTGGGGGATTATTCACTCCAAGGGCAGGAATAGTCCCCCGACGAGAAGAATACAG
Organism: Prionailurus viverrinus; assembly: GCF_022837055.1. NCBI lineage: Eukaryota > Metazoa > Chordata > Mammalia > Carnivora > Felidae > Prionailurus > Prionailurus viverrinus. Next base: position 35,491,983 of record NC_062572.1, read on the forward strand.
GTTCCAGATACGTACACCAATGGTCCACCTCAGACTGTTGGGCAGGCCACAGCAGGACGTTGTGGACTGCAGAAACAGCTCAGTGAGCCACATGAAGGGAGCCCGCCATCTGTCTCATGAAAGAGTGGACCATGGAGCCATATGTAGTCTCACAGGAAGTGGCCCCTCGTAGACAGCCCTTCACGGCTTCCAGGGCCCTGCTCTCTGACAGAGCATATTGTTGTAGTGGAACATTTATTAGAAACGATGGTGCAATTTAACTAGGGAGCATAGGAGGCTGCTTTCCCCTCAAAGATCTGTGACAATGACGGAAATGAAAAGTCTGGAGCTGGGGAGCCTGGGTGGCTCAGTTGGTTAAGCATCACACTTCATGTCAGGTCATGATCTCATGGCTTCATGGGTTTGGGCCCCTTTGGGTTTGGGAGCCTGCTTCAGATTCTGTGTCTCCTTCTCTCTCTGCCCCTCCCCTGCTTGCTCTCTCTCTCTCTCTCTCTCTCTCTCAAAAATAAACATTAAAAAAAAAAACTTAAAAAAAAGAGTCTGGAGCTTAGCCACTGCCAAAGTTGACTGAGTGGGACCCGGTGTCCAAGAGCCTCCTGAATCAGGTTCTAGAAGGAGAAGGAAGGTGGCAGGAGAGATGGGCCATCTCAGCCAGACTGCTAGGCTCTGCCCTTCCTTTCTTTTTCGACCTTTTAACAGAAATTTTTCACTTTTGTCTTCCCTCCGACACCCATGGAATGACTGCCTGAAGCCATTTAGATTAAAACAGAGAAAGACTTGAAGAGACGGGGTGGGAGTGGGGAGGTACCAGACGCCTACCAGCTGGTCTCAGTAGCAGCTTTGTTCTGCAAGGACTACCCGGTGGTCGTAATGCTCCCATGTCCCTGACGCCCTGGGCTGAGTTGGGCGACAGACACCAATGCCCGCTACGGGTATGGCTTTCCACAACTGCCCTTCTGTGATCACAGGTGTGCGTGCTGACTGGCACTGCAGGGACCGCACAGGTCACCTCCAGGAATGGGACTGACCCAGGAGCTGTGACAGAGCCAAGTGCCAGAGCCAGCATCACTTCATGACCTCAACGGGATCCCTGTTGTTCCCGGGAAGAGCGTTTTCCTTCACCATTCACGTGGATGATGAAGACACACGTAGTGGAAAAGCCATATGTGTAGCTTTGAGACAGACTCACAACTGGGAGATGGAACCAGGAACCAGCCCAGGGAGTGGCCTCAGATGTGTGGAGAGCTCAGTGCATTTTGATGTCTTTCAGCTGGGGGCACCATGACTCCTAAAAGGGCTCCAGAAGGGAAGCAGGGCTGATTCAGGTTCGGATAGCCTGTTTATTGGTTAGAACTAGGTCTGGAGCAAATACCAGAAAACACCCAAGTAACAGTGACTTAAAATTCAGGGAGGTGAGTGTCTCACACACAAGTCCAGAGGAGGGCATTCCAGAGCCCCATGAGTTCTTGGAAACCTGGGTGCCTTTCAGCCATCCCTGAGATGGTTCTCATCTTCAGAGGTCACTATGGCAATTTTCAGGGTGTTAGCACCAAGAGAGGGAGGGCATGGAAAATGGGGCAAAGGGCATGTACCAGTTATCTCTTAAGAAAAACACCCTAAAGCTTCCCCAAGACTTCTCTCTTTGAGTCCTATTGACTAGAATGTAGTCTGATGGCTTCATCTTCAAAGGAGACTGCAAAATGCAGTTTTATGTTGAGAATCCATGGCTCCGGCCAGAATGTCTAGAACCCTGGAAGAAGTGGAAAGTGTCTTTAAGAGGTTCACCAGCACGCTCTAACACAGCCCCTTTAAGAGAAGTTAATTCCTTCCACAAACACACACATCCTGCAGAGCCTCTGAGCTTTTCCTCTCCACCAGAATTGTCTTCCTTAAGCAGATGGACCCATGTTCCCTTTTTGCTTTGGAACCTTCTATGACTCTCCACTTTGGATAAGAAGACTCTCAAACACTTTCCTGCCTTACAACTGCACACGAGGTTCAGCACGTTTGTTGCTTCCTGCCTGCTGAAGCTTCCGGCTTCACGCCAAGTGACGGTTACCATTTCCACCCTAGTGTGGCTCGAGCATTTGCGCCTATCGCCATGGCTGTCATGAGATTACCGCAAACTTAAATTTCATGAACAAGGGACTAAACAAACCACATACAGACTCACGGAAGAAAAAGACAGCTGGATAGCTTGGTTAGAAGACTCAGGAGTGGGACTCTCACAGCCAACCTTGGGGAGGGAGCAGAGCTGACTATTTCTTTGGGCCCTCTTCCCAACATCCTGCTGCCCTCAGATTTCCATGCTCTCTTGAGGGCAAGCAAGGTGGGTAGATTACATGGGTGGATAAGTCACGTTTGCACAGTGGTTAATGGGGTCGGCAGTTTTACCCAGTGTTGCCCTCACAGCCCAGAGACCTTGAGAAAAACAAGTCTGCGCACTGACCATAGAGAAAAGTAGTCGGGGCGCCTGGGTGGCTCAGTCGGTTAAGCGGCCGACCTCAGCTCAGGTCACGATCTCGCGGTCCGTGAGTTCCAGCCCCGCGTCGGGCTCTGGGCAGATGGCTCAGAGCCTGGAGCCTGTTTCCGGTTCTGTGTCTCCCTCTCTCTCTGCCCCTCCCCCGTTCATGCTCTGTCTCTCTCTGTCTCAAAAATAAATAAAACGTTAAAAAAAATTAAAAAAAAAAAAGAAAAGTAGTCATATTGGAGAGACAGGAGAGGGACATGTGCTGGCACTTGTGTGGCTTTGCTTATGCACAAAAAATTATTCTAAAAGCGGGTCTTGTCCTTGAGATGTAAAAGAATGGGGAAGGAAGGGCCGTGGGGTAGACCATCGCGCTCAGTAATTTCTGAGTATGGCTCCTACTACTACTATAAATCGATAATGGACCTTTCTCCCCTGATTATCAAGGGGAGTGTGTTACCCAGGGTCCCACAATTATCCTCAGAACAAATCCCTTTCATGAAGCTGAGCTCGCTGACACCCGTTTTGTTGCACACAAGTGAACATGGACTTATCTGGACTGGCTCAGCAGCATGAAGTTTGCAACTCAGTAAAGTGCAAAACCGTACTTAGGCAGCAAAACGTCTAAATCTTCTCAGAGCGCATTGCCATTCCCTCTCATCTCCTGGGAGTTGGTAGCTCAAGTCACAGTCCAGTTCTGGTCATCATTCAGCAAGTGTCCATTTACAGGAACTCTTCTATGCACTGGGGAAAAAGAGGGGAGGAGAAGCTGAGAGTTTCTCCCCATCCTGGAGCCCAGCATCAGAATAAATTCAATGTCCATGCAGATGATCAATCCCAAGTCTAGCCTCTGGCAAGTTCTAGGAGCAGAAAGTACATCAAGGGATCAAAGGCTGCCTGGAGCTGGCAGGAGGGGAGAAAGGAAGGTAACTGATAATGGGTACGGGTTTCTTTGGGGGTGATAAACATGTCTGGAATTAGGTTGCACGCTGATGGCCCCATGTTCCTGAATATGCTAGAAACCATTGAATCGCACACTTTAAATGTGTGAATTACATGGTATGTGAATTACATCTCGATAAAGCTGCTTAATAAAAGAGCCTAGTCTTAGTTTCTGGACCATCTCCATCCCTGCAATCTTCCTTCACACTCCCTTTGGTTATCCACTCCTGTGTGTGCCTCAGACACCATCAGAACCCCACCCTGCTCAACTCCTAACCCTGACATCCAAGCCTCTGTGATAATTCCGTTTGCTCACTGAAGCAATGCATCCAGGGCCCCTGGCTCAGTGCTCCAAGTCTCCCTTCCTTCCTTACCCAGACTGAAACTCACAGAGGATCCTCTCAGCCCTTTCTTGCCAACAGCCTCAGCATCCTTTTCCCCATGTTCTCCCACCCAAATGCCCTGCAAACACACTTCTGCATCCACCTACCTCTTCTCCTCTACCTCTGTACCTGAACTGCTGAAGAAAAACCACGCAAATCACAACCTCTCAAGCTGAGCCCCAAGCCTTACCTCAGAATTCTGTGTTTGCAGGATACTGGCCTCCTGGGATTTCCCCAAAGTGTCATGCTGGTTCCTGTTTGGGACTCTGCTCATAGAGGCCCCTCTGCCACCTGGTCTCTATCAACTAGATTAAGCTTGTTCAAGTTCCACGGCTTCCATGAAGATTTCCCATTTTCTCAGAAGCTCTGCCTCTCCTGACAACAGTGGGGAGCCCTCGAGCCTCTGGAGAATTTGCAGCCTCTACACCACCAGGGTGACTTTTCTCCCTCTGCAGCAGTTCTGCAGCTGTGTGCCCTGCAGTGTAAACACTGGTTTCCTGCAGTGTGAACTGGCCCCAGGAGGAGGATGAAAGGAGTTCCATCCTTGGTGTGAGGCAGAAGCTCAGAGTCTCCTGCTCCAGATCGTGGCTTCTTTCTTCCCAGAGTATCTAGAGTCAAAGAGAGCTTCTGCTTCAAATAATTATTTCCTTCTGAACCCACCACCCCCCCATCCAGTCTAAACAAAGCATTTCTGTTCCTCCAATAAAACTAGCTTTGACTCTACTTCTTGTGAACTAATATTCTAGCCTTATCATGCTCCCTGCCTGGATTTCATTACAAAGCTCTCTTCCATCAACTAACAAAGACGTTTTTCCTAATCACTCCTTCCTAATCTAAAGCATTCTCCCTTGGCTACAGGAAGGGATGGCAGCAGTATCAATTTCCTCCATCGAGGAAGGAAGGAAGGAAGGAAGGAAGGAAGGAAGGGAGGGAGGAAGGAAGGGAGGAAGGAAGGGAGGAAGGAAGGGAGGAAGGAAGGAAGGGGGGAGAGAGGGAGGGAGGGAGTAAGGAAAGAAGAAAAGAGAGAAAGAGGAGGGGAGGGAGAGAGGAAGGGGGGGAAGAAGGGAGGAAGGCAGAAAGGGAAGAAAGGAAGAGAGGAGAGAAGAAGGAAGGAAAATTCCATCGCTATCGTGTGCACACTTGTTCCTTAGTCCTGCACTTTCTGGAGTTCTGCTTCATGTGAAAATTCGCCAGTGTCCATTCCTTCGCTATTCTGTGGGTGGACAGATAGTCTCATGTTAGTCTCAATGGATGAAAATTGCACCTCAAGCTTTCTTTTTTTCCAGATAAAATTTGCATTTGGCTAAACATCTACAATAACTCAATTCAAGGAAGTAATTAATTTCAAAGCCATAACTAACACTTGTGGAATTATAGCAAGACCACTTGAGAGGAGGTGGGTATTTCTTGTGGCGGAAGACCCCCTTCTCCAACCACAAGGATTGAGGTAACACAGCATGAGCACTAACTATAACACCTGGCACATAGCTATTCTCAAGAAAGTATCATTTGCTTGGTTCTGTAGCGTCTTCCCCATGTATAAATTCTTCCCTATCAAGAAAATCTTCAGTTACATTGCCTATCTGCTAAATGGAATTGGAAATAAGTCTCAGATTCAGTGAGAGGTTGGGAGACTCAACGGAAGAACCCTTCCTGCCCTCATGTGCTCACAGCCCATGCATTGGTCTGTCTAGAGCCTCCCCTCTCAAAGGGCCGCTGTCCATCTGATGGCAATGGGATCCTTTTTGCATAATCTACAGCAGGAGTTTCACCCCAGGGAGCTCCCCCAAACATTTGAAGAACATGAACTCCATTAGCGGGTGTGCGGCTACTCAAATACACCCATAGGCCAGTTCCTTTATTTATTTATTTATTTATTTATTTATTTCACAGGTAACTATCAGTTTTATTTTATTTTATTATGAATATAATTCACTGTCAAATTAGCTTACATACAACACCCAGTGCTCATCCCAGCAAGTGTCCTCCTCAATGTCCATCACCCATCTTCCCTCTCCCCCACCCCCCCATCCGCCCTTTGTTTGTTCTCTGTATTTGAGTCTCTTGTGGTTTGCCTCCCTCCCGACTGAAATTGATGGTTCCCATAACATATGCAGGTACAATACTAAGAGATTAGTTTAGGCCATTTGGGGGGGGGGGATAATTTATCATCTCTATCTTATAGATGAGGACATTTGAAACTTAAGAAAATGAAATGGCCTTCCCAAAGTCACCAGGCCGGTTCCCTGGGTGCTGGCTGGGGCTTTCCCATCACACCTCCTCACAGGAAAGGTAGGGGTGGGGCAGAGGTGAAGGGAGCCTCAGAGAAGCTCCCAGAGGAACCTCACCACAGATTAGGACAGTGGGAACCTTATGATAAACCCATTAAAGCAACGGTTTGGGGGTTATAGAGCATATTTGTATTTAGTCTGTTGCTCTAAGAGAACTCCTATAAAAACCACACAAGAGAAGAATCTGGCTTGGGGCCCTGCCCAGGCTACATCTAAACAAAGCAAGCTGTGCCCTCCCGATGACCGGTCAGTGCTGGCTTGTGTTCTCCTCAGCAGGGTGGAGGTCAGAAAGAGGCCCTAGGTTTCCAAGAGCCTCTCCTTGAGCACTGTAAAAGTTCATACACATTTAGCCAGGCTCCCCTTAGCTGAATGTTTAAACACACATTTTTGTTTCCAGGAAAAGTTCAGCTGGGTCGGTGCTGATTCACTTGTGCATGAAGTCAGCAAGGGCATTGTTCTGGAAAGCCAGTGATGGGCTCTGTATCTTGAAAAGCTGGCCCTCCCCCTGAGCCAGGAAGCAGCCCTTTCCTCACAGCAGAAGGAATGCAAGGTCAGCCCCTACCTTGCAGAATGTGGCCAGGTGGGTGCCCTCCCTTTGCCCCTCTGACTGGGGCTATGGCTGGTCCCATTAGGGTCTGTTGTTGAGTACTTCTGGGGGATCTGATCCCAATGCCAAAAGACGATGGAGAGTCCTCTGCAGTGCTACTAAAAGCATAACCTCCAACTTCTCCAGACAATTTAACTGAAGGCAAAGAAGAATCTTAAAATCCTAAGAGGATACAGGTTACTAGAAATTTATGAAAAAAAATTGTAAATCTTTTCTAGTATCTCAAAATATTGATAAAGGTTTTTCCCACCTGGTATCAGGGCATTTGCAAGATGACTTTGACCACGGGCAGGATGAAAGTCCCTCCATCAGATTAGTTCTTGCCACGCCAGTTGTGTGTTCCCACAGAATCTCCAGGCTGACCTGAAGTTCAGAGGGATTATTCAGATTCCCAGGTTCCAAACCTCCCACTGGAGTGGAATGTGTAGTTTGCCGGCTCAGGGAAGCCAGTGTCAGTGGTGTTTTGTTCAGAGGAGTCTAGATAGAGAGTAGCGGTCAGTTCAGCCAGCTGGCCACCTGTCCCCTGGGACCCCTCCAGATGATAGCCACCTGCACCTGGGTCACCAAATAGTATCAGGGACAAGAGCCAGATTCTACTTTGGTCTCCACATGCTAAGCCTGTCCCGTTATTCCTGGGAGTGCCAGAGGATGGTACTATGCAATTTAACACTTTGTTTCAGGAATGACCAATCAATCCCTTTTCAATTCTACCCTGCAGAAAGCCAATGACATGGGGTGGAAATGTGAAGTCACTGGTCAGTGAAATTAATGTATGAGAAACAACCAGACTAACCATTGCATCACATCCACCCACTAAAATGTCCCTTCAGAGCTAAAGGGTGACAGCTGGTGTGGGCCTGGCCCAGGGCTGTCCTTTGGGAAGTCCTGCATCAGAGCTGCCCTGGCTATGGGCTATTCCATTCTGGGCAGGGGGCCCGGAGCTGCTAAGAACCAGCAGGCAGAGGATCTGGTGATGTCCATTGATGTCAAGGGAAAGACGGTGATCCAACATATGGAATCTGCTGGTTAGAGAGTGGGGGGAAGGAAGGGGCTCGTTATTGGGCATAAATATGACTACTTTCCTTCCACCAGCCTTCCCCAGGCACACCCTTCTTCCATGGTCCTTTCCCGCTCTGTGGGCTTGTTCTCAGAAGACTTTGCGGCATGGAAATGTGAGATTGCCCGCTGACCGCTACCAGTTTCCTTGGGAGGAATAATTTGGATTCTGTTGCTTAATTAAATGATTAATTAATCCAACAAATATTTGTAAATAACTTGCTCTGCGTCAGGCACCATGTCAGGTGCTGGGGCTGCTGAATACTCTGCCTCCCAGTTAGTGATGCTCCAGTGAAGATGAGGGTCGTGTGAGAGACCTAGCTGGAGAGTAGAAGCACTGTCATCCCTGGTCTCTGTGTGCCCAGTGCCGATGGTCCCCATCATACCCAACCTGGTTTAGGGGCATGAGGTCCTGCCCCAGAGGGGAGCCTGGTGAGAGCAGAGTGACCTGTCCCCAGCCTGCCCCTGGACATCCAGCCCATCCAGCAGGGAGGAAAGGCCAGGCAATTAGATGAGCCCCATGAGCTCATAAACCAAATATGCCAAGCAAATGTGATTCCAGAAACCAGAAGCCTTTACACCCTCTTTGGAAGGTATTTATATATCTCCTCCCTTGTTGGTTCAATTCAAGAAACATTGTACAACTTGCCTCTATAATAAGTCAGGCTCTGAATTAGACTGTAGGTACCTCAAAACTAAATAAGACACACTTCTTGCCCTTAAGAAGTTTTTAGAGGAAACGGGCACCTGGGTGGCTCAATTGGTTAAGCATCCAACTTCAGCTCAGGTCATGATCTCATGGCTTTGTGGGTTTGAATCCCATGTGAGGCTCTGTGCTGACGGCTCAGAGCCTGGAGCCTGCTTCCGATTCTGTGTCTCCCTCTCTCTCTGCCCCTCCCCCACTTGCACTCTGTCTCCCTCTCTTTCTCTCTCAAAAATAAATAAACATTAAAAAATTGTTTTAAAAAGTTTATGGAAGAAAAAGACAGAAGTATATTTTATTTCAAAGCAAGTGAAAAATTTTTTTCATATTTTTAGATGTGCAAGAAACATTATTTCTTACTTTTTTCTATAACTCAGTTTAATTTGTAATAGCCTGGACCCAATTGAAGTAGGATAGCCAAAGGCAGAGACATCACCAGATATAGCAGTGATGGTAACAATAATGACAATATATTGTACAAAACTAATGAAACATACAATAAGCTCAGGAGTATGCAAAAAATATTCTCATTTCTATAGAAGATTTGGGGAATGAATGAGCACTAGATATTTAGAAAGGCAAGCAAACAAAAAGAAAATGAGACAGTCATTATTTCAAAGAGGAGAATCTTGCACAAAAGGAAAAGCAATCATGCTATGTTATATGACTCAACTATAAATCAAAGTAATGTGGCCCAAAAAACATAAATGAGGAATGTCGATTTCGCCAAAAATGGCCACATAGCAATGCCGGCAGAACAGGATGAGGGGAGCACACAGCTAAGGGAGAGGGGGGGCGGGATGGCAAGTTGTAAGAAAGCAAACTCTTCATCAAGGATTCCTCCTGAAGTGGTAAACTAAACGTGGCCGCAGAGGTCTGTAGACATTTGGACACATAGAGTTTGAAGCCCAAAGAAGCAGGCAATTCAGTTGAGCGAAGTTGCCACCGGAGAGCAGGAATTGGGCATTGGGAGAGGGACTGGGCAGAGCAAGGAACTCTTTCTCATTAAAAGCCTCACAGTGCTCTTGGTTTCTTCTACTGTGTACATGCAAACCTTCACTTTTTTCAAAAAGGACGACCAGATTTGCCAGAGGAAGAGATGAGACTTGGTAGGAATAGTTTGTGCAAGACGGTTTCTATAACGGGTGTCAAACCTTGTCAACACTAGCCTAGTTGTTGTGGGTTTTGTTGTGTGGTTGTGGTTGTTGTTGTATTCTTCTGACAAGGGCTTCCACGTTTAGTGTTTCTGGTCTTTGGTCTCACCTTCCTCCAACACCCCACAGATGGGGTGAAGAAAAATATGGTGCCCAATCCAAATTTACATTTGGGGGAATGTTGTTAATAGATGTACATTTGGAGAGCACTTGTAGTAAATTGTAAATTTCAAATCATAACTGATCTGTGCTGCAAACCCAAATCCGCAAGCATTTGGGAATGTCAACCCAACGGAAATGGCACGTTGTCATAAATTCATCAAACAGGTTAACACGACACGAGGAGGACAATAAATGCAACCCTAAATTTTATTTTTAGAAAGTGGTATAACTGAATTGATTTTTAAGAGAATATAAAAGAAAGAATCTAAATCTTGGGAACTGATAGAGCGAAGTTATTTACCATTTTTACTGTTCAATTTCCGCTGATAGAAACAGGAAGGAAGCCGTAAAGGGCCTGTCCATTGAAAAGAGACCAAACTAAGAATGCAAATAAATACTGGAACCCAGTGGTTATGGTAACTGACAAACTCAGAGATTTTCACATCCTCTCTGGGGAAAAGAATATTTTATGCTAATTTTTGAACGGTGATGGATGGCATTTAACCTAATATGTAGATCCCAATGAGAAAACAAAAATTTCCGTGAAGAAAAGACTTTTCTGCTTGGTGCCAGTTCCAAGGCCCCAGAAACTTAAAAAGGCAGAAGTGTTTTTGTTCCTGTCAAACTTGCTTGGTAGTCTTAAATCATTATAATTAAATTTTCAGTGGTGATGGCGTGTTCTCTGTCCTATTTTCCTTGTGTCTGAGGCTTCCATGCAAGACTGGTTGTGTCGACCACATGGCCGTGATACTTCCTCTCGGCAAACACAGAGATGCCCTGGGATCTCTGGGCTTATTTATCTGTCCTGTTTTGCTCAGAGTTGAGTGTCCCTGGGACACCAGCAGAAGCCCCCATGCAAAGAGAAGGGCATCCACTCTGCCATGGGGATCGTGCATGAAGGGCTCTGTCGCGCAGGCCAGCGCGTGCACTGCCCCAATCACTCCAGCTGTTGCTGTTCCTGTTTGGCTTCCAACTTCAAAGCTTCCTGCTTTCCTGAACATGCATTCCGAGTTTTATTTTCCAACGCTACAAACCATGTAGTTCCCCCAAGAGCGCTAAAGGTCAAGCTTTTATCCCAGGCCGAAAGGAATATGCACTTGGATCCTTTCCTTTTTTGTTTTCCTTTGGGGAAGTCATAAAAACAGCTTTGATAATTAGTAAACAGCCAACATTTTCCTAACACTCATAAAACATAAAGGCGATGTGAAAACCCCCGCTTTGCTTTCAAGTCTCTTAGAGGCTCTTATTCCAACGGCCCCCATTCTTCCGAATGCAAGTGAGTTGTTTGAGCTACATTGCCAGGGCTGTCCATATCTCCTGGTTCATGCCCCGAGGAGTGTGACCAGGTTCACATTTCTGTCCTGATTACTGTATGTAAATTCACTAAAGGTTAAAAAAAAAAAAAAAAAAAAAAAAAACACCAAAAACCCAGCCTGTTTTGTGATAGCCTAGAAGCTAGAGTCAAACCCTCCGGACTGAGAAAATTATTTAACTTTTCATTAGATAGAGGAACGCTCTATTTTTTGTAAATTTCTTTGTCTTCCTGGTAAACCCAGCGAGATCACTAAAAGCACACAGAAGGATTTTTAATCTGTTTTGAATTACTTCAAAATTCTCGACCCAGCCTCTTCGTTAACTCAAGGAAATGAAAATATTAGTGGCCAAATCTGAATACATAATATGTGGTTGCCGGATGCCACATCACAAGAATTGCCAGACTGATCACCTGCCTGTTCGCACAGCTCAATGGCTCTTCGAAGAACAGGCAAGATGAAAATCTGCTATGACCGAATCTGAGCGACACTCCCGTGTCAGCTAAGAAGGCCTTAACTGTGTGAATGGAGTGTGGATGGAGAGTCTGGGGTGTTCGAGGGCCCAAAGCCGAGTTCTGTGGGCCATAATAGTCTCTCTTAAAACACGAACAACTAGTTTCTGGTAGTAATTAACTGCAAACAGTCCAACACACCAGTGAAGGGGAAGAAATGTTGGGTCCACAGTCTACGAAAGAAGCGACGTCCTCAATTCACAGACTTGATAGGAAGCATGCAAAAGAAAAAAAGAAAAGCTCTACCATTCAGTAAATTAATTAAAGGAGACAGTGCCTCATCAGGTTTATTCGTTTTAAGTACAGAAACCCACTGGTTAATGTGAGCAGCAAATGCATGTATTGAAACTGAAAGTCCCATCCCGGGCTAGGCTGGTGAGGACACACAGGCCTCACTTCCAGGCACTGCAGTCTGTCCCTCTGGCCATCCTGGCATAGACCATGACTTTGGGTTCAGCAGTGTTTGGGGGAAATTGCTGGAGTTTTCAGGCCGATTCCAACTATCAGAAGGTGTGTCGGAGAACAGGACTTTTATTCCTTCGAGGGTACTGACGGCCCATACCAGCATGAAGGGTTAGAACCCTATATCATCCACAATCCCAAAGACACTTCAAAAATTACAGAATTATAATGATCCTGATTAAGACGCTGAAAACCTAAAATAAGTCCACGAGTGGCAGAGAATATCTGCTACAGCTGCTAAGACCTCACCAGCAACAGGGAACTCTATAAGAAAACAAAGAAAAAGGATTCTTTTGATAAAAATGACTTTCTAGCAATTTCTCTTTGGGTTAAGCAATCCATTCCAAGAAGAAGGGAGAACAGAAGTGTGGAAAAGTTCAAAGCTCACATTAACAGGATTTACATTTGACAAGGTTCATATGTCACCTTATCAAAATCATAAAGAGGTCAAACTATTTCAACAGCATTTCCATACTACAAATAATACTTGACCATCATGGTGTTTTGGGGTTAAGATCCAGGGAATAGAGATTCTCACCTAGCGTAAGATTTGATCTTTCAAATATCACGGGCACTCCAAAATGCCAACCGGTAACTGCTGTAAACTCTCCAGTAGAGAAACATCGATAGTACATCAATAGCATGTGGAATGGGAGATTCACCTCTTAAAATCTCATGATCTAACATTGGTTTGGTGACGACTGCTGGGCAAAGCTGTTCCTTTGGCTGGGCGGAGATCAAGGACCCCAAGTGGACGCCTGGACACCCCCCTTAGGACTTTGGCTCAAAAGGAATCTCTGAGGCCGTAGACGATTTTCATCCGGCTGGAAGCAGATCTGTCTTCAGAATTTTCACCTAAGCGTTTTGTGCAGGAGAACAACAAATCCAAGTTTCATTATCACCGTCCCCTTCAGGATTCCAAAATCCCTCCTGAAATACAGGCCATGGTGGCAAATCAGCCTGCCTTGAAAGAAGGGGGAAATCCGAGGAGGTCAGAACGCAGAGCACCAGGTGTTTTCCAGAGGTGTTTCAGTCCCCCATGTCCCAGATGCGGTCAGCTCTCCCCGGCTTATGGAGGGCGTCCATCCACAGTAAGGTCCCGCGGCCCTCAGGTTTACGATAACCTTAGCACACACGCCTCCTACAGTGCATGTTTTTAATTGAGATGCTCTCCACATGTTTCTGGGCATTCTTTCCTTTACACGGTGGCTTGGGCAATGCAGTCAATTAACTCAAGAGCCAATGCAGAATGCTGGGAAAAGTCTTCTGGTTGTTTTGTTTTGTTTTGTTTTGTTTTGTTTTGTTTTGTTTTGTTTTGTTTCGGTAAGTCTTCTGAAAATTTTCACCAGTTCCATCTGTGTTTATCAGTGTCAGTACCTGCCCCCCAACTGTCCTTCTGAGACCAGTGTTGAGACCTGCAGCTTAGGCCTCTGCCCAAGTAGAGTTTGTGAGCCAGCGTGGATTTTTCACTGAAGTCCACTGTTGAACGGAGATGGAGCGGCCCGGAAGTGTGAAAATTACATTGGGCTCCCCCCAGAATTTACTTTTGATGCTCTTGTCAAGGGCAAGACTCATTGTCACAGGCCGACTTGAAGTACGCACAAATGTTACTTGTCTCTTCCTTAAGGGAGACCCCCAAGTTCTCACAGACCTCCGTGCGTGCCTGCGTTCAAAGCCATCCATCAGTAACAGCGTATAGGCCGCTCACGTCCAGCCTCAAAGCAGGCTTAGCTCGGGCGCCTGGGTGGCTCAGTCGGTTAATCGTCCGACTTCGGCTCAGGTCATGATCTCGCAGTCTGTGAGTTCGAGCCCCGCATCGGGCTCTGTGCTGACAGCTCAGAGCCTGAAGCCTGTTTCAGATTCTGTGTCTCCCTCTCTCTGACCCTCCCCCGTTCATGCTCTTTCTCTCTCTGTCTCAAAAATAAATAAACGTTAAAAAAAATTTAAAAAACATAAGAAAAGCAGGCTTAGCTCAAATTGAGAGGAGATCAAGGGATTGAGGAGGACTAACCTAGTCGGCTGGGCTTTGCAATCACCTGGAGCAGGAACCGGAATATTTCTAACACTCAAAAATGCTAGATAGGGGGACTGCTGGAGATGTCCCAGTGCAATCAATGGCTTACCACTTTTTTTTTTTTTTAATGAGAAACGAACAAGCCAAAAATCTTTTTAAAAGTGAAATTATAGAAAGATCAAGACAGAATTAAAGCTTTCTTCAGGCAATTCAAATGTTCGGTGTTTAGAAAACGCTTATGCAAACCCTGGGACTTAGCAGAGGCGGTTGAGAACCCAGTGACATAGTCCAACCTCCATATCTCCCAAAGGAGGTAGCTGAGGTCGCAGGGGAGTGAAGAGGGTTCCCCACGGTCACGCAGCAAGGCAGGGGCAGAGCCTGGTGGAGAAGGGGCATCTTCCAGCCCTTCCTCTGCACCCCATGACCCTACCACTCCCATCCCTCCAGCGGCAACTCGCTGGCTTAGAGTAGCCAGATACTCTGGTGTTTCAATAAAATGGCCTTAAATCTCTCTGTCAGCTCCTGAGAGCTGGAAGCCAGGCTGTTTCTAAGCCTTCATTAAACACGAGTGTGTAGAAATCCAGGGAAGCAAAAAGACCCCTCAAGGGCTCTGGCCGTATCTTAATAGCCTCAGCCTCCCTTGCACACCACGTGTGAGTAATAAACATTTGTTAAATCGACAAAAGTCGAAGGGGTGGCCTTGGCCTCCGGGTTTCCTTCTTTTTTTGCTTTGCCCCTTGTCTTGGGCCCCAGGCGCAGAGAGTGTGTTAAACACACCTTCCAGGTCACAGCACTTTATCACTATCACTTTATCACTATCTATGCAAGGTGCCCTGATTGTGTTTGTTTCTTTATTCATCCTTTACTTCTTATTAGTTGTTAAGTAACAAGTTTCTGGCCCTTCCAAATATTGCAAGAATTTTATTGTGTGCTCTGCTTCGAGCCGCAGAGATCCTGATAATTTTCTATAAATCCAATCTGTTTATTTTGACGGTGCAAAAGCTTAGTAAAGCTAGACTTTCCTTCACCCGAATGGTCTCAGCATTTAAAGGCATTCGCAGATTTGTTGTTCTGGTTATTGAGGTCGTAGACAAGTAAATGCAGAGAGACGGGATGTGTTTCTTAGGAATGCTGTACCCCTTTCTGTCTTGGTGCACTTAGAGAAGATTCTTTATTGCATGAGGCATAAAGAACTTCAGAAAGGGGGGAAGGGGTACTAATAAAGGAGACTGTGTCCTTCAGTTTGGTTTGAGGAGAATATGGATAAAATACGGGATTTTATCTCATGCTCAGGTATTAATTAGTCTCTAGTAATTCATAAGTAATACTTGAATATGCTTAGTCAATTTGTTAACTTTCACATACATGTGTGTATATATACACATATATGTATATGTATTTTTGTGTGTATATACATATATACACATATATATGTCATTTGGCAATTTGGCTAAATGTACTCAACATACATATATAATATAACCGTGTATTAACAATAATGAAGTGAAATGGTACAAACCACTTCCCAGTAGGCAATGGTACAGCCTTTGGAAAGCAATGTGGCAACTACATTTCAAGAAACATAACAATATTTACAACGTTTGATTCAATAATCTCTCTCCTGAGAATTTATTCAGGAAAAGAGCCTATAGGAAAAATTCGAAAAAGAAGAAAATTTACATATTCATTATAGAAGCTCACATTCTAGTGAAATAGATAAACAAAAACTTAAAGAAAGAAAGAAAAGCGTACCGGTTGTGGAAAATGCCATGATGTAAGTATGGTGATCTGATATGATAGGGAAGAAGGGGGGTGCTTTTCATGGGGTGCTCAGGGAAATCCTCTCTAAGGGGGGTGGCATTTGAGTGGAGACCAGTTTATGAGAACAAACCAGTCATGTGAAAAGCTTGGGCAAGACCATCTGCGAGGATGCCAAACAGACGTCTTGAGGTAGAAGACACTGGTCAAGAACAGGGTACAGCGGCATGACCAGGATGTAGACAGCAAAATGAGAGTGGCAGAAAGTCGCGTCACAGAGGCAGATGATGTGGTGGGGCAAAGCTTAAGGACAAGCCATGCTATTTACACAACTCAATGAGGACTTCACATGCCTCTTAAAACAAATTGAAAGGACTGTGGCTCAGTCGGTTAAGCATCCGACTTCAGCTCAGGTCATGATCTCACAGTATGTGAGTTTGAGCTCCACATCAGACTCGATACCGTCAGCTCATAGCCCACTTGGGATCTTCTGTGCACCCCCTCTAGCTCTGACCCTCCCCCACTCACATACATGTTCTCTCTCTCTTAACAATAAACATTTAAAATTTAAAAAAAAATCAAAGGGAACATAAGAAAAATTTTAAAAATGATGTGTGGAGTTTTTCTTTCTTAGGATTGGTGTTAATATTTTTATATTATCCACACACAGAAATTAAGATGTCCTTGACTAAATATACAAAAAGTATTGCACCATCATGATAGGCAATAAATCCTCCTTCGTGCTCAGCCTGCAGAGTTGACATAGATGTTTCTTGAAAGGCGTCGTCTGTGCCGTGGTGTTCTCTACACTGCCAACCACAACAGTGAGGCACCATGAATCCATCAAATTGATTCTGCCTTGAGAATTGGGTTCACCTTGGCAAACACCAATAAGCACAATTGTACGGTCTTTAACCCTGTAGGAGAGTTGCTCACAGTGTGAGGGAAGAATTCCACTAATACGAGATTTTTGTTCTTGTCTTATTTGTTTTCACTGAGACACAATTGACATATAACATTTTATTACTTTTAGATTTACAACATAATGACTTGATACATGTATAACAGCAGAAGTTCAGTTAATATCCATCACCAGGTGTACTTAAAAACCAGTTTTTTCTTGTGATGAGAGCTTTTACGATTTACACTCTTAACGACTATAGTCACCATGTTGTATTACATGCCCAGGACTTATTCACCTTAGAATTGGGAGTTTGTGCCTTTTGACTACCTTTCACCCCTTTTGCAAACCTTCTAACCCCTCTGGCAACCGCCAATCTCTTCTCTGTATCTGTGAAATGAGGTCAGTTTTTGTTTCTTAGATTTCACATGTGATATCACACAGTGTTTGTCTCTCTCTGGGTGACTTACTTCACTTAGCAAAAGACCCCCAAGGTCCATCCCTGTAGTCACAAATGGTAGGATTTCCTTTCTTTTTTCCTGGTTGAATAATATTCCAGTGTGTGTGTGTGTGTGTGTGTGTGTGTGTGTGTGTGACATCTTCTTTGTCCATTCACCCATTGATGGAAACTTGCATTATTTCGATGTTTTGGCTATCGTAAATAATGTTGCACCAAACATGGGGGTGAAATACCCAGAAGTGGAATTGCTGTAGGGTAGTTCTGTTTTTAATTTTTTGAGGATCCTCCAACTAGTCTCCACAGTGGCTGCACCCATTTACTTTCCCATGAAAAACATGAAAGATTATTCTGCGAAACAGACTGCAATGAATCAGATGACCAGGCTTACCTCAACATGGACAATGGACAATGCCTAAAGCCTTTTACATTTTCCAAGAGAAACAAAAATGCTTTAATAATCAATATTTGAACATCAATCAATGGAATATACAGTTAGTGCTCACAATACCAGTGTGCTTGCACACATGTCCCAGGCTTTTTGTCTTTAGGTTGGCTGTGTGACCAAATATGGCATACGAATGTGAGTGGCAGTGAGGTATCCCTTCTACCTGGGCTGACCAAGTGTCTAGAATGATTTCTCTACAGGTTTTTTCCCATCCCTCTGCTGAGAGGGAAAGGGTCCTAGATGGCAGAGCACACATGGAAGAGACACAGATGTCCAAGTCACCACTGGAAGAGAGCTTCCCAGAAGCGCTGCTGGATGCTGTCAGATTCTGTACATGAGAATGAGACCTTGATTGTGTCAAACTGCAGAGAGCTTTGGGTTACTTGTACCCGCAGCTAGCCTTTATCGCCCTTCTAAATCATGACGTGCTCTGTGAGATGTACCTGTCGAGTCTCCCCACTCGCTCTGCTTGATTAGAACCCTGCCTTCGTAAAGGATTGAACCCTGTGTTCCTTTGGAAGACACCAACCGTATTTCCCAATCTCCATTATTATGTCTACAGTGGAAAGAGAAACCATAAGATTCTCTGAAATGTAGAAAACAAAACATGGCCTAATACACTTGCGCCGCCAACTTGACGTTGCCTGTGAAAATCCAAAGAGCTCTGAGTTCCAAATGGTGCCTTTGCCTGGGGTTTTGTTTTCCTCTCATGTTGTTCCCTTTGCCCGAAGTGCCTTTCACCCTCTTCTCTGCCTGGCACAATCCCACCATGTTTCAGGGCCCAACTCAAATGTCAAGTCTTCTGTAAAGCCTTTCTCTAGCTTTCTCTTGCCCCAGGCAAGATTAATCACTCCTTTTCTCTGTCCTTGCAAAGGTCATAGATGACTTCCTAATTGGCACATCCAATGTCTTATTTTCAGTCTATATCCTGTTTGACCTCTTTAGCATTTGTTAGTATTGAAAATACCCTCTTTAAAAAAATCTCTCTTCCCTTCGTTTTTAAGATTCTACTTGCCATGGATCCTGTGACTACCTTTTCTTTTCTTTTCTTTTCTTTTTTTTCTTTTCTTTTCTTTTCTATTTTTTTTTCCCAACAACTTTCCCTTTTCTTTTTCCCCCATATTTCCGAACAACTTCCCTGGCTCCACCTATGCTCTCTCCTCAGATATTGATGCCTCCCATGGTCTACCCTAGGTTCTCACTCCACCAACTCACTGAAGACTTCTCATCTTCTCATCTGGTTTCTGTAACCAGCAATAAGCCAAAGACTCAAGGGTTATATCTCCAGCTGAAGTCTCTCCTTGGCTCCTGCCCCTTATTTCCAATCATCCACTAGAAATCTCTACCTAGATGACTTCCAGCCACTGCACAAAATAAACTAATTTCCTTCCTCCCCAAGCATGCTTTGCCTCCTGTGCCCTTATCTCAATTAGTGGTCTCTCCAATTGTTAGCTTCCCAAGCTAGTAACCTCAAGGGTCCTTGTCGACTCTTCCCTCTTCCTTATCCTCCACATGCAATTTATACCAATTCCTATTAAAAGGTCCTTTATGTAAAGAAAAGAATGTGGATGGACTTTGATGTTAGAGACTTACATTCAAATTTTGACTCAGCCACTTACCAGTTATAGGACTTGGATCGAATTACTTAATCTCTCTGAGCTTGTAATTTCTTATCTGTAAATAGGGATAATAGTCAGATATGGAACTCTCCACAGCGTTGCAAACAGTAAATGAGAAAATGCATGAAAAATGTCTAGTGTAGGCAGAGCAGATACTCACCAATTTTAATCTTTTTTTTCCCCCTAAAAAACCCACATTCCCACTGCCTTCTTAGTTCAGGACTTCATCACCTCTCACCTGCATTATTGAGATGGCCATAGAAAGAGTCCTTCTGCCTCTCTTCTCTTCGCTGCCCTCAACCCCAAGCAGTCTGATTTTCCAAGTGCTGCATTCTGTGCCTTTCTCGCACACAAATCAGTCACATCACTCCCCAGCTGAAAACTTTTGCTTAACTCCCAGAGATAAAACTGCTTATCATCTATCTATCTTCTATCATCTCATCTTTCCCTGACCACATCATGTCTGTTCTAGTTAGAGCTCTTTTGATTGTAAGGTACAGATACTCACTCAAACTAGCTTAAGAGAAGGGGAAGTTTAGTGCAAGGGTGCCAAGAGCTCTTGGAAAGGCAATGACATTGGACCAGGTCCAGACCTAAGCAGACTGCCAAGCCCACTCCCCTCCTTCTGGCCCCAAAATATGGAATGTAGTAAAATGTAATAAAATAACTTTTTTGCTCTTTATGAATGTTTAAAACTAAGAGAGTAATCCCCAGGTGCCAGGAATAAGGAACTCAAATTCAAAGTAGTTAGCAGGAGATGAAACCCACATAGATTTCCATGGCTCTGCTGCCTGCAGGATGCGTGTGGGATCAAGAGAAGCAGACCAGCACAAGAGAAGCTGGATCCTATCTACTGCATAAGGTCCTTGCATAAAGTCAAAAAGGGCTGAGAAAACAATGGCAAAAATTCTGCCCATTGGCCTGGGTAAGAACCAGAAAAATTTGCCATTCACGAAAGTTATGTTTGGAAAAGGGATTATCTGGTGGAAGTCAGAGCCCAGGATTGTGCCATGCCTGTGCACAGAGCTCAAACTTGGGCTTTCTACATGATGCCAGGAGCTCAAGAAAAGAAACTAAGTAGTGAAACCCTCCAGGCCAGGCAGAAGCAAAACCTAAGCCTTACTGTGCAGTGGCTCTTGAAGCCTGGCTCATTTGCATGTCCCAGAGAAAGCAACACGTGCCAGAGAAGCACTCTCAAGGCATAATGACAATGACACAGGGAAAGGAGTCCCAGGTGCCACAAGTGAGATACCTGGTGCCCCTAGAACTAGGGGAAAATCCAAAATCCCAAATAAATGACTATTATCATTAAAACTTCATATATATATGTAACTATTAATCACCTCAAATTTGTCTTTTTATTTATTATTTGTGTCACCCCTCTAGAACGTAAGTGCTCTGAGGATAGTTCACTGCTATCTTGCACTGAAGAGGAAGGCACTGAATTAATATTTATTTGAGGAGTGAAAGGGGCCCCCGCCTGGGTGGCTCAGTCGGTTGAGCGTCCGACTTCAGCTCAGGTCATGATCTCACAGTTCGTGGGTTTGAGCCCCGCGTTGGGCTCTGTGCGGACAGCTCAGAGCCTGGAGCCTGCTTCGGATTCTGTGTCTCCCTCTCTCTCTGCCCCACCCCTGTTCACGCTCTGTCTCTGTCTCAAGAATAAATAAACATTAGAAAACATTAAAAAAAAAAAAAAGAAAGGGGCCTCAATCAATCTTCTCTTTACACATCAGAGAACAGCCTCATACCAGGCAAACAGCACCTTAGTAAACTTTGAAAAATAATGTTCTTATTGGCTTATAACCCCAGATTCATCATTAAAACTTTTAAATGGAAAATTTCAAACACATGCATTGGAGAAAATAAAGAAGCTCTATGCGCCCATCACACAGTTCCAATAATTATAAATTCATTGTCAATCTTGCTTCACAAAGTAAATATTTTTTTCGAGTTCACAAATAAAGGGGGAAAAAAGGATTCCATGAGGCAAGAATGGAACCCTACAAAATATGAGAAATCAAAATGAAAAACAACATATTAAAAGTGTAGAAAAATAGGTTATATCATTAGTTTCAAAAAAAACTAACTAGATGGATAATTGAATAGAAATTTAGACACAACTCAATAGATACTTAAACTAGAAAATGCCTCTGAATAAATCACCTAGAATATAGGGCAAGAGGCAAAAAGATGGAAAACATTAAAAAAAAAAAAAAATCAGAGGCTGAGAGGTTGGAATAAGATGTTTCAGAAAAAGCAAATGGTGGTGGAGAAGACAGTGAGTCTTCCAAAGCTGGAGACAGAAGTTTTCAGATGTGAAAGAATGTCCTGGATCTTTAGCAGAATCCATACAAATAAATGGAGTCACAGGGTCACAGTCCTGTGACTGTGGAACAAACACTAAAGACAACGAGAAAATCTTAAGAACTGCCAGAGCCACAGCTACAAATTGATAAATACACCTCATGGGTAAAATCAGCTTGTTGTCACCCCAAATTTATTCTCTCTTTCCATCTTAACATAATCATTTTTTGCTCCAAGCAGTACATCAGATTAAGCAAACAATAGCAGTCAAAAAACACATTTGGTTTTAGCTTCCCTCATATGCTGGAGTGGCCACGTGACAAGATTCTAGTCAGTGAGACATGGATGGAAGCTTCCACCTCTGGAAAGTCTTTCTTTTCTGATACAGGCATTGCCCCTTTATATAATGTTCATGGATACAGCCCAAATTTCTTTAAAAAATTTTTTTTACACATTTATTCATTTTTGAGAGACAGAGCGAGACAAAGCATGAGTGGGAGGAGAGGGGCAGAGAGAAAGGGAGACACAGAATCTGAAGCAGACTCCAGACTCTGAGCTGTCAGAGAGCCCAATGCGGGGCTTGAACTCACAGACTGTCAGATCATGACCTGAGCTGAAGTCTGACATTTAACTGACTGAGTCACCCAGGCGCCCCTATATGGGCCAAATTTCTAATTGGTTCCTCTTGTGAAAAGAGTGAGAGACCAAGGAAGAAAAACAGAGAATATTCAACATTAAATTTAAGTTGTAATTTCTTCTGTTTTATAATGTATATATCTAGAAAAAAAACATAGCAAATATTTAACATTTGCTAATTCTGGGTAATAGCTATGTGGGTATGTTAAAATTTTGTCTATACATTTTTTTTTAATTTTATAAGATTAAATCCAAAAGAAAGAAAAGAATTTTGACACAATGACAGGGCTCCTGAGAACAGAAATGAGAAGGTTCCAGGAGCTGGAGGCTAGTCTCCTCTTGGGGTCTCCCAGAATGAGGGAATGGAAGACGATGCATGAGAGCTCTGCTTCCTCTGTATGGCCTCTCCTTCATGGTCTCTCCTTCTTACTCCATTCTCCCGTGGCTCATTTTCCCTCATGACTTTGTACACCCAGGCTCAACCTCAACTCCCTCAGCACCACTATTCATGCAAACTCATTCTCTCAGTTCCCCCAGATAAGCACAGCGATCTTTGGTTCCCAATTTGGTCACTCAACAGAGACAACAATGCTAGCTTCTGCCTGAAGCTTCTCCATCCAGGCTGCAAGTCATAGAGCCCTGTCCCAGTTATAAACCAGCTGCTTTGAAATCAGATATCTATCCCTGGTCCACTCAGTGTGACAGGGGGCTGGACTCCTATGGCACAGATGTGGGAAGTGGCCCCCATCAGTGGGTGGGGAGATGATGGTCATTTTCCAAGAACAATTCTCTCGGGTGGTTTCCTCTTCCTGAAACACACCTCCCCTGCCTCCTTCAGCCCCTTCTCTGCCTGGCAATGTGTTCTTCTTCAAAAGGGAGATCATACTTTTCTAGAAAACCACCCTAACTTCTTCAGGCAGCAGTACACCCCTCCTTTATGCTTCTATAAGCACCTTATACTTACCTCCATGTACTATGCCACTTACATATGGAATCATAACTATCTGTCCACTTGTGTATCTCCTATACTGGACTGTGATCATCTCAAGGCTAAAGACCGTATCTTAGCTGCCCTTGTATTCCCAATGCCCATTGTTGTCCCTACTGAGTGATTCAATAAGTGGCCACCATTTAACCTGTGAGCCAAGCCTTTCTAGTAAGTACTCTACAGCATGCTCATAATATGGAGAGTTCACAGAGTGGTGAACCTTGAGTCCAGTTCTCTCAACTTACAGATAGGGAAACTGAGACCCTGGCAAATGAGGGAACTTCACAGGGTCACATGCCTGGTAAATGGGAGCACTGGGTGGGAAGGCGGTCTCCTTTCTCCTCATCAATCATGCAGGAGCCCTTCATAGCACTACCCCTTCTAAGGGCAGTGCTCAAGATCACCCTCCCCAAGCCCGTTAGGTTCCAGTGAACTCTAAAAATGGAACTTCTCTGTGTGTGTCATCATGTTTAAAGCAGCTTTGGAAGCATATAAACATTTCTAAGACGCACAGTGTTCCATAGTATCACTCTTCTCGTTCTTTATCGGAACTACCCTCAATGCACACCAGGTCCTCCCTAAGAAAGGTCCAGGCACTCAGGCTCTGACATTTGTGTCTGAGGCCCTCTCTGGCCCACGGTGACAGGCAGAGAAAGGACAGATGTGACTCCCTGGCCCTGGCACAGACCATTCCAGCTTATGACGCCGATCTGCCCTGCAGCCCGTTCCACTGTGTTGGAATAGGGCCATGCTTGCACAGGAAGCTCTGTGTATCACTCCGCACTGTGGGCAGGAACCCTGCAAAGCCCTTCCTATGACTGATAAACAGTGTTTGGTTTGGATCAAGAGGAAAAATAAGGCTCTCAGGATAATAGAGGCGGATGGGGAAAACACAGGACTCCAAAATGAGAGCAAAAGAAGATTATTGCTTTGAACCACTCATGTGGTAACTAAGTCTAGGAACAATGAGGGTTGCAGCGGAAACAGCGGCATTGGGAGAGCAAGCTTCCTTCCACCAGCTGCAGTCAAAGCTGCAGGTTCTCTGGGGCAGGGAACTGGTCTGTGCTGTGTTGTAGCTGCCAGAGGACAAACAGTGCAGGTTGAGTAAGATCCTCTTCAAAGGACCAGATCCCAGGACTTCAGCCACAGTGGCTCACGGGAAAGGTATCCCCTCACACAAATGGTGGCATGAGACCATCTGAAAGGAAGAAAAAAGCAGATGGTTAGGCTTTGCTTACAATGGTTACATCCCTCTCTAACAATAGCGAGGTTGTATTATTTGTTTTTGTTGAACTGCTTTGGGTGGGCAGTGGGTGGCGGGTGAGCTCCCCCTCACAAAGGACATGTGTGAGGAAATGTCCTCCCTGTTTGACCAGCTCTGGGAGATGTTGTTTTTCAGAGCGAGTAACACAAGTTGAGGGAGAAAGGAAATTGTTCGGGGTGTTAGGAGGGAATTTGAGAGGCCAGGAGAGGGATGAGTAAGAAGAGAAACAGCTGGCAAGGGGGAGAAACTTGAGGGGTGGGGAATAAAAGAAATGTTTGATGGGGAGTTCCATTTACCCTGAAGTATGGGCTGTGACTTTCCTTCTCTGTCTCTCCAAGAAATTTTACTGAAAATTTCAGTAACATATGCCTTTCTTCCTAAGACCCTGTGGGGATGGGGTTTGTTCTGTGGGATGCTGATTTTGGACCAGGGTGGGTGTGGGGTGAGAGCTGAGCTCTCTGTGGCCTGCCCAGCTGGGTTATACTTTTAAATAAATTGTTTCTGTGGAACTTCCCATGCCAGGATCTCAGGCCTTTGACAAAAGTGCCAACTTGGCACGAATAAAGGAAAATAATTTCTTCCCTTATCTTTACTCCCAGAGCTCTGCAATTGTAGTTAAAACTAGATGATTTATTAATAATTTAACGCAGTATAGTACTTATTGAGAAATTTTGTACTTTGTTTTTCTCGGTGGCAGACTCTAGGGAAGAATAGAGCTGAAAAAAAGAGAGGTCACTAGGCAGGGCCTAGGATAAAAAAAAAACCAAAATAAGACTTTTTTTTTTAATCTTCATGGTCTAGGCTTACTGAGGATAAGCAAGCCAGGTTGACCCAGAGTAGGGGTGGATAAAGTCTGGCCGATGGAAGGCTGAAGAGGGAAGGGATTGACCAGCAAAGCAATGGGAAAGGAACAGGGCAGGGGCAGGGAAATGGGCTTCCTAGGGCAGGGGTCAGAGCTGGCTGGTGGGCGGGGCTGGAGTTGACCCTGATGGGATGGCAACGTGGGCACCTGTGAGGCCCCAGGAGCTGCCATAGTCAGCACAGGTCAGGTCACTCTGTATTAACAAATACACCTGAAAACTCTGTGGCTCCACACAGCACATAAAGTGAGTCAAGCTGCTCTAAGTTAGCAATTTTCCCGGGCAGTTGCCTTTCGTGTGGTGACCTGAGAACCTGGGCCGCTTCTATCTTGTGGCTATGCCCTCTAGAACACGTGACTTCCAAGGTCATTGCAGAAGGGGGATGAGAGGGTAGATCTGTATGCCCAGTATGGTGGCTACTAGACCCATGAGGTTATTTGAGTTTAAGTTAATAAAAATTAACTAACGATTCAGATCTTCAGTGCCATAAGGCTAGTGGCTATCATAGTGATCAGTATGGGTATGGAAAGTTTCCATCATGGCAGAAAGTTCCGGCAGATAGAGCTGGTGTAGGGAGTCACATGGGCTCTGGGGTCACTCTGGGAGGTGATGTACATCACTTCTGCCATATCCCGTTGGCGAGAAACAGTCTTTTAACCTCAACCTCACTGCTATACAAGGTGAGATATATGTGTGCCAGGGGAGAAAGTGGAATTGGTAAGTTACTGTATCTCATCTCTCTCAGGAGCTGTCAAGGGGTCTTCCTGGCCTGACTAGGAGTGACCCAAGAACTGCCCACCTAAGGTGCATCAGTGAGCTCAGGGCAAGCACCACAGCAGAGCAGAGGCCACAGGGTGGGTCCTCTCCAGTGTCTTGTACAATCCAAAGGTAGAGCAGGAGCAGGGGAGGGGCAGTTAGAGGCAAGGAAAGCCCTGAAAAGAGACTGATAGTTAATTTTTTCTAAGCTTTCTGAGTAAGAAATTAAGTCGGATTTTATTTGATTTAGAAAAATAAAGAAATCAAGGATTTTTTTCCACTTCAACTGCTCTTGGGCAACTTGCATGTTATGTTTCTCTGTCTTGCGAAAGCAATGAGGGGCAGCCAACATGTTCCTAAGGGTTAGAGCTGGGAAGGCTAGTAATGGGCCTCAATGACATCATGCATTGAGTGTTCTCAGCCATCTGAAACGCCCTGTCATTCTTCCCTTGGAGGTGATGTGGATTGAGGGGGAAAGCAGAAACTTTAAAATCCAATAGGTCAGAGTTCCATTTCTGTAATGGAAGCCGGGTCCCCAAAGTAGGATTGGGATGAGTGGGATCTGGGCAGCCTGACCCAGTGGCCACAGATACAGTCCATGGTATGACAGGGAAGGAACACAGAGACTGCACACTTGGGGCACAGAACCAAGTCTAGGTCACAAGGGCACCAAGACCAAAACTGGGAAAGCAGTTCAGGATGTCAGAAGCCAGGAAGATCAGAGAATATTCAGGAAGCACAGTGCAAGGCAAGTCAAGGCAAAGGGTTCCCATTGAATTCTCTGATCGCCATGAGGGCCTTGGAGAATAGGATCCAATGATCTTGACCAAAAAGTATGGCAGTGATCTTCCCTGGACAGACTCTCAATCTCTCTGAGTCAGTTTCTGCATCTTGACCAATGGAAATGGTCATTCCCGCCTCCAGTTGTGGCAATGAAGACTAAGGGACATCCAACAGTTTTCTTTCTTTAATCTTCTTTTATTGTTGGTTTTTATTCTACCATATCTTTTAAAACCTAGTTAAAGCCCTGAGTCCTTCATGATGTTCACATGTGTGTGTGTATGAGGCAGTTTCTCCAACTAGAATATGAGATTGTTACAAGTATGGAATGCTCTTGGAGTACATTTACGATAGGTCTTCAATGAGTTATTTTGCTATGGTGGGTAAGCTAGGGACCTTACTGTTCAAGCATGAGGTCTATTTTGGACAGTGTATAATTCACATAAGTTGTTAATTGATAACCCAGACATTATTCTGGGTCTTTATGTCAAAGAAACCCAGTTCAGAAAGCACGAGAAGTTATTCTCTTGAAAGTGTGAATCTCAACATCAAGGCTTATCTCTAGAATGCTGTGGCTAATTCTGCCCACAAGCATCAGGAAGAACATTCCACAAAAAGTCCAGAGGGACATGGATGGGTTGTCTTCCACCATGGGGATGGACTTCTGATGCCTGGGAACAGAGGCTGTGAGACAATGGGATGATGATGCCAGGGGAAAGCCCAGCTCAGTCAAAAGCAACAAGCTAAACAACAGAGACTCCTTAAAGTTTGAGAGAGGTTGTCTTGGTGACAAATAGAAGGAAATATTGTTTACTACGCAAGCTGTAAGCATATGGAACAAATTATGCTGAGGATGTCAGGGAAAATTATAAATAGATTCAAAATAGATTCAGATAATTCATGCATACTAGGCCTAATTAATAGGATCTTAAGGGAAATTTGGGAATATTCTATAGGCATCACTAATATTTGGAGATCAACTTCATACAGGAAAAGTGCAAAACTCACTCAGCACACATCTCCCAGCACCCAGGACAGAGATAAACTGATAGGGGGGATCACTAGCCTAACATTTTATGGCTTTTATTAGGTTCCTTTCTTTTTATGCCTTGGAGTCAAGAGCCATGGAGTTGTTCTACACTGAATGGGATTAAGTGAATTTAGAGAGCATGGAAGGGTAGCTTGAAAAAATGGTTTATATTTCTGGGAGAAAAGATACTTTACCAGTACTAAATAATTTGTAAATACAGACAACCTCCCCCATTCCAAATAACCCAGTTAAATCAACCTTGGCATTTATTCAACCTCCAAAGCAGTCCATATGGCCCTGATGTGCGCCAATTAGATGTGTATTACTACCAGCCGTCAGAAGCTTATCTTGCCCTGGAGACAGGAGTAAGCCTGTGTTTTTAGCCACACTCAAGCAGAAAATGTGAGAGAGAAAGGAAGTGGGTGGGGTCTACTGTTCCTAGACATAAAAAGAACAATTAACTTGAATAGAAGAGGGAAGGATTGAGGTTGAGGGGAACTTCAGAGATGGTCCAAAGTGGACCCACCTTCTCAGTTTGTGGCTTAGAACAGGAGGTCAGAGGAGGGGAGATAACCAGCGGAGGACACAGGGGAGGGTGGATAGGTGAAAACTCTGGTCTTCCCTTCCCTCCCATCCAGGACTTCCAGGACTAAACAATTTCCATGCTATGCGGATTAGCTTGAGTCTGGAATGAAGAATTATATATATTGATGTCTAGAATGGAAACTGAAATGATTCCAGGATTTTGTTGGAAATGCTAACCTTAAATAAAAAGGTGTAGGTTTAAAAACAGTTTCAAGAAAGTTTGGACATTCTGTCATTTGGAGCAATGCATTCAAGGAGATGTTGGAAAGCGGATGATCCACCAAGCTGATCAATAGTAATACTGACCTTAAGAACACAAAGTATTATTCCTGTCCCCTCCTGCACAAAAGAAGGCTTTCCCGTATAGGTAGAGCTTGGTTCCTGCTCTAAAGTGTTAGCTTCTTCTGTTTTCATGGACAGTAGAGTTCTGACTATCATAATCTTTCTATTTTTGCTCAAGGAGCATATGAAGGAATGTTGTATAAGATAAGCATATCATTTGTTGGATACTTTTAAATGTTGGCACTCATGATTTCTAGGAGATTAAAGTCCATTCTAACTACTTCCACTGGGGAACCCATTGTCAACACGGTGACATTTCATTCTTGTTTGACCTTGACCCATGATAAGAACCACATTTTATGTCACAACACAGGACACAGGCATATACCCATACACACAACTGAAATACAGGTTTCATAAAATAATGCTTAGCCTCACTACCCAAGAGCCACTCAGACACCTCCTATTCTCATTGTTCATTCACTTTTGTAAATGCTAGTCCATGTTTTTATTACCCACAAATGGTCATGACCGGTAGGCGGAAACCCTAAGTATGAGAAGACTGCACATGCTCAGTTCACCCCTCATGGACGCCATCCTCTAAGCCAGACCCGAGCAGCGAGCGGATCTGACAGATAATGGGATGCACACTTTTTCCCATTGCTACTTCCAGCATGGGCTTCCTACACGGCCCCCACGGTTCCTTTTAGGAACCCCAGAAGGAGGCACTGCCACACCCCACATGTGCTCCTGGTTGGACTCAGTTGATGGTCTGAGATCTCCCTTGATTTTCCCTTCCCACAACCATTACCACTTTCAGACAGTGCTTGGAGCAGAGTGCTCAGTGTGACTCAGCAAATGCTGATGGACAGAATGAGGAACCAGTCTACTCATCGTTTCTTTGTGGATTTTATCTTTTTTAATGTTCATTCATTTTGAGCGAGACAGAGAGAGAGAGAGAGAGAGCAGAGGAAGGGCAGAGAAAGAGGAGAGAGATTCCCAAGCAGGCTCTGCGCTATCAGCACAGAGCCTGACATGAGCTTCCATCTCACAGCCCTGAGATCATGACCTGAGCCAAAATCAAGAGCCAGATGCGCTTAACCGACTGAGCCACCCAGGTGCCACTCTCTGTGGACTTTAAATCATTCCATCCTATTAATGATGTACAAATCAACTTCACAAATGTCGTGAAATAACTTAGAGATGCATAATCAAATTGTGCCCAAAGCATGACCTCATACCATTGATGGATTAGATGTATATAAATATTAGACAGACAGGCAGATAATGAGTGGTTATATATGGCAAAAACTCAACTAATCAAAACTCTTAAATAATTACATTTTTATTTATGCTACTCATTTTCTGGAAAAATAAATAAATGAGCAAACTGGGAACAGAATTTTAAAACATCGACAGTTCCTTACAGCTCATGTCCATCCCAGTCTCCTGCCTCTCTAATAACTCACAATAAAGCACAATATGAATGAATATTCATAATACAGGACTAATTTGAATGAATTCGGATTGGATTTTTGAGTGAATCGGCGAAAGTCAGAATTAATTAACTAATGCCTTTCAGAAAGGCATTATAACAAAGACTGAACCAAAGGAGATTTGACTTAGTTAAGCAGAAAACTGAAATTTAAAGTGCTCCATTCATTGGAAGGAGAGGGGGTGGGGATTTAGCATTTCAGAAACCATGAAGTGATAGATAGCTTCATATGTAACACCCACAGCTCTCTCATCAGTCGTGTATGACTTTCCCACCTTAAAGACAAGCAAACTGAGACTCAGAGCTCAAGTCTCACCATCACTAAGAGGCAGGGCTAAGAGTGAAACACAATGATTCATTGGCTCCAAACCCATGCTTCAGAAAACTTTAACTCCACCCCATGACCTCCTGGAGAATAGTTTATTTATGCTTTGCGCTCTCTCTCTCTTTCTTTTTTACTCTCAGTGTGTTGATGAATTTCACTTCATAAATTATAACTGCTGCTCCTTTAACAGTGGTGATAGAAAATAAATCCAAATTCTCGATCTCCAACCACAGTATCATTAAGGACCTTCACGTCTCCACCCTCTGTGGATTGCAAACTATACATCCAACATGGTGAGTACCCCCGACCCCGGTGCTGGCCTCACTAGGTTGTCACTCTGCCCTGCTTTTTGTAGGTCCATGGTGCATTCCAGCCTGTGTCCCTGGAGCCCCCCACTCTTCCCACACAGGCTGAGTCCCCACAGCCTCCTGGTTGGCCTCCACCTGGGCCAGGTAGGCCAGGCGATCAGTTACCTCCTACAGTTCCCGTATCTGAAATCAGCCTCTCTTTCCCACTAATGGATCCCGCAGGGAAGGAGGTTTCTAATGACTAAAAGTAAATGAGGTTGGGTGCACATTTATGATGCAAATAACAAAGACTGTGATAATTCTGGACCGAATAACACCTGTCTGGCCACTATTCAATTCCCGAACTTACTGTGTTCCCCGGAAAGCTGGCCTTAACCTCTGCACAAGACTCAGCTGAGATTCTACTAGGCTGGGTATCGGGCCAGCTCCTCCCTGGAAAAGCTCAGTGCATTTCCCCATGGGTATGGACAACTATCTCTGGGAAGACATTCTATTTAAAAACCTGCTGGTGTGCTGGTTCTGTGAAATTCTACCTAATTTAAACGCCGGACAAACTTCTCTGGCAGGCATAAATTCAGAATCCTGGAGAGTGGCACGGCTGAGCTATAGGTCACATTCGAAAGGCAATACTACTTATGCTCCCTCCTGGGACAAGCCGAGGACACCAGATAAGCTTGAAAAGCCTAAGCATTGGCCAGCTTCCTGCAGAAGTTTCTAAACCCCTGCCTTTCCCAACAAGACTACTGAAAAGAAAGATGAAGCTCTCCAGGATGCCAAGAAGGTCATTTGCCCAAGGCCTCACAGAGAGCCAGGGGAAGGTTCTGGGTGTGAACCAAGCTCTCTGGCCCGTCCTCATACTCAAAATGGAAGGGACAAGTCGGTGCAGTTGGGGATTCCGTTCCTCTAATTATTCCAGTTACCAGAGGCTTTCATATCTTTTCCTTGTCATCCTAAATGATTCGTTTTGAGTGCTGAGGTTTCATGTTGAAAATATAATGAGAACCTTCGTGAGTTTGGAATGAGATGCAGAAAATTGCACTGGTGGCATTTCTCTGGGGACTGTGAAAGGGAAACCCTGGAGGTGGGAAGTGGATCTGGTACCCCTGGGGGACTCTTGGGTCACCGAGCAGCACACACTTCTCTGGGTTCCAATTTTCCAGCGCGTTTCTGAGAAACGTCGCTTGCTTTTGTCTTATAATCATGGAGAAGGGGGAGACACACTGTGGGAAAAAGCAGCGTCTGGTACTACTAAGTAATTATTTGGAATGAGAGGTTGGCCATCTTATAAGTAGCACTGGGGAGAAAAGGGAGGTCAAGAAGAGGGCGGCCAAACAGAAAAAAAAAAAATCAACTTTTCTAGATGCTACCAGAAGAAAATCAGGCGTGTTGGGTTGGGCTTTGTGGGTGCCCAAATAACCAGGTAAAACATTTTGAATACAGCTAATATAACTATTTTGAATTCGTGATGCCGAACAACTAGCTTGTCTGGTATCTGTTCCTGCTTGGAAACTTCGCAAAGAATGAATGTCTACTCTGCACCATGGAGATAGAATGTTTTCAGAGACTTTTCATGGAGGCAAGTAAATTGTGCCCCACTGAGTGCTTCAAAAAATGCCGATTTCAAAAATCTGTCCTCCCTTTATTTTTTTTTAAATTTTTTAATGTTTATTTTTGAGAGAGAGAGACAGACAGAGCACAAGCAGGGGAGGGGCAGGGAGAGAGACAGAGAGACAGAATCTGAAGCAGGCTCTAGGCTCTGAACTGTCAGCACAGAGCCTGATGCAGGGCTGGAACCTGTGAACCATGAGATCATTAGCCGAAGTCAGATGCTTGACTGAGCCACCCAGGCACCCCAGTCCCCCCTTTATTGTTTGATTACCAGATACAACTTCACATATTCCCTGTTCTTAGAGAAATTTCTGGGGGTGCCTGGGTGGCTCAGTCGGTTAAAGCATCTGACTTCTGGTTTTGGCTCAGGTCATGATCTCATAGTTTGTGAGTTCGAGCCCCCAAATTAGCTCTGTGCTGACAGCACAGAGCCTGCTTGGGATTCTCTCTTTCTTCCCCGCCCCCCTCTGCCCCTCCCCACTGGCTCTCTATCTCTCTCTCTCAAAATAGATAAAAATAAACTTAAAAAAAAAGAAATTTCTGAATTCACAGCACAGCCAACCGAAATGTGTGGTCTCCATTCATGGGTGTTTGGGGTCCAGGGGAAACTAATCTTGCTGAGATGCCCAGGTCAGGGCTCTACACTGGGCAAGGTGTCCCCAGGGACCTCCACAGCTGCTCCAAAGAATCACAGCACAGCAAGTATCCCTGTCCACTGGCCTTCTATGTCTCTCCACACATTTGTTTGACCTTCCTCAGTGGCATCCACAAAAGTGAGGACTATTCTTTTTGGACCAGAGCTGAAGGAGAGGAAGGAACCATTCTCTTCGTGGGAATGAACTTCTCCCTGTTCTTGGGGGAGATGAAGTCTAGGACCTTGAAGACAGTAAGAGTGATAGTTTTGCTCATTTTCAAACTCTTAACACCACCTTTCCAAGCCATAGAGGTAGTCAGAAATAACTACATTAGAAACAGAATGGAAAATGATGTTACTTATAGATACAGCTCCCATTTACTAGCCCCATTTTCATTCAATAAATGCTACTATTCTTGGTTTACTTGCCTCAGATGCCCTTCAGAGGGTGTGACCAAGTGAACAGATTATTGCCGATCCTGTGAGTGGCTGAAGTCAGATGGAATAAAGTCTGTTGGGTTATGAGGTGCCTCTGTAAACTCTCTGGAGCAGGAAGAGGGTGCTGCTGCTGGGCTTCTGCCTCCATACTCACTGCAGGCAATTCTGCAGGTTATTTGGAGTCTATGCCAGCCCCCGGCCAGCCCCAAGACTGTAGGACAGCTCCCTCCTGCCCTGAAAGACAAAGCACATCCCCTTTCTCTCCCACTCCCCCACAAGGACCTCCCTCACTGGGACCAGTTGTCTTCCCTGCTTGAAGGGAACTGATTTTCCTGCAGAGCAAGAGAGAGAAGGGCAACAGCGTTTTACCACCTGCAGTCCGTGTGCAAATCTTGAGGTTCCCTTGGCGTCCAAAGAGGAGGATCTTAGCCCCTCCAGTCACCACAGTTCTGGAAGGTGGATTAGAGACGAAGCCCAGGTTTTTCACCACTTTGCTAAGTTCCTAAGCCATAGTTCTCAGCGGTAGGACATGATTCTGAAATTGGTGCAGAACCTCACAATTTTATTTCTATGACATGGATGAGTATCCGTGTATTTACATCCATATGTACGTATTGGTAAGACAGATGATTTGCATTTGGAATATGTCCTGAAAATCCAGACTAGTCCTACACTAGCTAAGTTGGAAATGTTCTAGGAGGACAGAAGCGTAACTGTGAACATGAGCCAGCCCTAGAATCCTGTTGTTCCTTTTTTTAATGTGTCCTTCTGAAAGAGAGAGAGAAAGAGAGAGGCAAACCTGTGGTCCTAAGGGTTGGTGGAGCCTGCAGGCACTGGGCAGGAAGGGCTGAACAGCCGATGCTCCATGGTGGCCATTTCCCATGCTACACGCAGCTTGTTGGGACACGCCATTCAATGGGGTCTCTTCCCAGCTTTGTTCCCAAGCGAGAAGCCATGCTTGCTGCAGAAAAGACTTAGAATGTTCCTCTGCAGCTAAGGAAAAAGAGAATACAGAAGCTGGCCCCAGATGCCACACAGAGAACACAGCTAGAAAAAGAGAAACAGATTCACGACCCAGAGAACTTCAGCTTGAGGCACAACGAGCTCAAGCTCTGTCTCCAAGGTCTCTCCTTTCATTGGCTAAGGTGGGGCCCAGGCTCCCACGTTTGTGAAAAGGTGATTCTGCTGTGCAGCCAGGTGAAGAAACTCTGATGTAGAGCATAAGTAATAAGTCAAATACGGTTCCTACCATGATGTGACTCCATCATTTGCAACAAATCTGTTTGTTGCTCTCAAAGGGCTCTGAGTTACTTGTTCTTAATAAGAGCAAATAAAATCCAAACCATCCTCAGTTACCATTTCTCACTTATCAGACTGGCAAAAGTCCAAAGATTTGACAATCCACCCAACGGGGAGGTTGTGGAAAAACGAGACTCTCCTGTATCGAGGATGGAAATGTAAGAACCATAAAGCCCCATGGAGGACAATTTGGCAAGATCTGGTGGGCCTTCAAGTGCATTTACTCTTTGACCTCATAATACTGCTTCTGGGAATTTATCCTACAGAAGGATTTGCACACATATTTACAAAGCTATCCATCGTAGCATTGTTTGTAATAACAAAAGACTGGAAATGAGCCGAGCATCCATCTACAGGAGACAAGCTGACTAAATCATGATACCTCTAGACAAAGGAACACGATGCAGCTATGAGAAAACAGTGAGGACACCGTCTAAAGAGAAACGTGGAAAGATGTCAGAGCCTAGCGAAAAGGGAAAAGTGCAGGGGACTGGGCGTGGATGAAAGTGGTGAAAAGGTACACCCCCCCCCCCCAGTTATATAGTAAATAAGTCATGGGATATAATGTACAGCAGGGTGACAGATAGGTAACAATTCTGTATTGTTTATTTGAAAGTTGTGAAGAAAGTAGATCTTAGAAGTTCTCATTACAAGAAAAATATTGTAACTATGTGTGATCATGGATGTCAATTAGACTTATCATGATGATCCTTAGATTGTATATGGAATCATTATGTTGTATACGTGAGACTGATAAAACATGTCAATTATATCTCAATAAAAAATCAAAACTAAATTCAAAAAAAGAGAGGTGCAGGGGCACCTGCGTGGTTCAGTTGGTTGAGCGTCCAAATCTTGATTTCACCTCGGGTCATGATCGCAGGGTCATGGGATCGAGCCCCACATTGAGCTCTGCACTACTCATGGATACTGCTTAAGATTCTCTTTCTCCCTCTGTCCCTCTCCCCTGCTCAAGCTATCTCTCTCTCTCTGTCTCTCTCTCTCTCTCTCAAATAAAAAAATAAAAGATGGGGCACCCGGTTGACTCGGTTGAGTATCCGACTTCAGCTCAGGTCTTGACGTCTCAGTTCGTGAGTTTGATCCCTGCATTGGGCTTGCTGCCATCAGCTCAAAGCCCACTTTGGATCCTCTGTTGACCTCTTTCTATCTGCCCCCCCCCCCACACACACTCACACTCTCTCTCTCAAAACTAAACATTTAAAAGAAATAAAGGAAAGGTACAGATAATATAATAAGAATTGGTGGATGAAAGGAGCACATTTGCTCATATTTCCATAAAGAACTAGTATAATAATATATGGGAAGCAGAGATTATGGGGAGGAAATAATGAGGTGATAGAGAACAGGGTGGAAGGGAAGATGTGGGAGTCAGAATCCTCAATCTATGCTTTTTTATATTTGACTTTTGAATCATGTATTTTATTCCTTTTTCTTTTTCTTTTTTAATGTTTATTTATTTTTGAGAGAGAGAGAGAGCACAAGCAGGGGAGGAGCAGAGAGAGAGGAAGACACAGAATCCAAAGCAGGCTCCAGGCTCCAAACTGGCAGCACAGAGCCCAACACAGGGCTGGAACCCATGAACTGTGAGATCATGACCTGAGCTGAAGTTGGATGCTTAACCGACTGAGCCACCCAGGTGCCCCTGAATATGTCGTTTGTATCTGACTTTGAATCATCTGAGTTACACACACACACACACACACACACACACACACACTGGATGATCGAATATAGATATCTAAACTGGACAAGTTTTACTTGATGATTAGGGTCAAGATTCTGGCAGCCAGAAAGTGCAAAATCAAGTGATTCAGAACTTTTAACAAAGATTTTTTTTTCTTTTTTGGAACTGGTATGCTCTCTGTCAAGATTTAAAAACTGGAATAGAGCTGTTAAGATTTACTCAAAGCAGCTTCAGAGTTGAAGAAATTTAGAAATAAATTATCTTGCCCATTTCTTTTTCAGATGGGGGCACTCAAGTGCAGAGAGTTTCCGTCACATGCCAAGGGTCACACAGTTAGGGGCAGAAGCAGCTCTGCAGTTATGGCACCAGGCCCTAGCTCACTGCTCTGTGTTCACTCCTAGGTCCCATGGCACAATGGAAGATGAACTCCAAGACCATCCTCAACATGCTGTTAGCCCTAAACTGGAGATCCAGTGGGGAGAGATGAGGCAAGGAAGTGAAATACTTGTAGACTGGAGAGGGGAAAAAGAAGAAATTTAATACAAGTGAATCTTATGTCTAATAAATTGGAAAGGAGACAGCTGTTCTCAATCTTTAGTGAAGAGGGAGCTAGAATTTATGCCATAACATGAAGCATAAGATAAAAAGAGGAAACTCCTAATCTGGTTAAAGATGAAGACATCATCAGAAAGCTGTGATGTTGCCTTCACTGGAGGTCTTTATTTTTTTTAAGTTTATTTTTTTGAAAGAGAGAGAGAAAGAGAGAGTGCACAAGCAGGGGAGGGGCAGAGAGAGAGAGAGAGAGAGAGAGAGAGAGGATCCCAAGTAGACTCCACGCTGACAGTGTGGAGCCCAGTGTGGGGCTCAATCACATGAACTTGGCGATCATGACCTGAGCCAAAATCAAGAGTTGGTTGTTTAATGGACTGAGTCACCAAGGCACCCCTGGAGGTCTTTAAAAAGAGATTTTATTTTGTCTCCTGTAGTTCTTCCTAAATTATGTTTCATTTAACATATTTCTGCAATTTGAGAAAAACCTCACCTAAGGCACCTGTATGGTCCCTCCAATACACACACCACATACTGACTGTGGAGGCTGCGACCACTCCTTCAGCACCTTCGTGGACAGGGGCAGGAGGCTGTGCTCAGAGCAGCACCCCCCACCAAGTTTCTGGGATGGGGGTGTGACTGGAGCATAGAGCACAGCAGACTGCATAGTGGTGAAGAGTGTGTGTTCTGAAGTCCCATTGCCTGGGTCCAGTCTCAGTTCTGCCACTTGTATGTCAGCTGTGAACCTGACAAGTGACTTGAGTTCCATGTGACATGTGCATACCATTCAAACCTGTGACACTCAGCCCAGCACTTGGCCCACCATGTATTTTGTGGCAGAGTCTGTTGTATTCCTCACCGGCACACAGCTAGACTGTCCCAGCATCTCCTGTGGCTTGGCAGGTGGTATTGACTGAGTTCTGATCCACGGGAGGAAGTGATGTGTGATGGCAGATCTAGCCCTTAAAACTTCCTACACACTTGCCTTCATGCTCTTCCACCTCTGGCTTTATGCAAATGAGGGAGGAGAGCCCGAAAGCCACGAGTTGAAAATGACAGTGCCACAAGAGGAAAAAGAACTGGGACTTGCATCCTTACTTGGAGAAGAGCTATTCACTGACAGGGAAAACCCGTTGGAAACTATTACATGAGAGACAAGAAACCACCATTCTTTTGAGTCACTGGCATGATAGCTTTGGAAGTTACAGTGGTTAACATCATACCATAACTTATCTAGAGAATGATTGAGGACAGTAGTCTTGGGGGTGACTTCTTCAGTCTGGCATGAATCAATGTTTCTTTCCATGCTCCAGAGCGGACACAGAAACCACTGGCCATTTTCCACATGAAATTAGCCATTGATGAAGTAACATGAGGTGTCCCACGCAGCACAGGAAAAAAAAAAACCCTTCCATGAGTAAACATTTGCTGAATGAATGAATGACCTTCATGCCAACTCCTGGATACATGAAAGGCTACAATTCATTATTTTATGAATAATCTATCTTGTTTGCTACATATTTGACTTGTATTAAATACTAAATTGAATCAGATAGTTATTTCTTTCCCTGTGTGCCATCTCTCATAAAGACTTTTGGCACAGGATATTATTATTTCATTAACATGAAACAATATACATCAACGTTGACAAGAAGTTGGTATATTAACCTGAAAAACTCCCCTTTCCCTAGTTGCCAAATTCCTGATCCTTTGAGTGTCCTTCACCCCTGAAGCAATGGCCAAAATGAGACAATAAGTCCCTTTGTCCCTCTGCCACGTGCCTTCTTCATGATCCCATGGCAATCCCATGGGAAACATGGCAGGTCAGTCTCTTTGACGCTTTCTTGGGG
Organism: Prionailurus viverrinus; assembly: GCF_022837055.1. NCBI lineage: Eukaryota > Metazoa > Chordata > Mammalia > Carnivora > Felidae > Prionailurus > Prionailurus viverrinus. The sequence continues at coordinate 35,530,928 of NC_062572.1, forward strand.
CGCTCAAGCAGCTTACACATCATAAGCCTTTTTCACATTCAAGATAGCTTCTGACTTCATGTTCAACATGGGACTCATGCACTGAGCTGTCATGTTGGGTCAGGAATTCTTTGTCCTAATTCGCTGAAGTCCATCTTTTTCATGAATATGTCATATCTATTTCCTGTCAGCAAGGAAGTAATTTCTAACTTCCTATGGAACACATTTTTCTAAGACCAATTCAGAGACATCCCTCAACACCCTGTCTTGATGAATAAATAAATAATTGGATGTTGACATGTTGGTTGGATAGATGCTCATCTTCTGTAGCCTCTACACCTACTTCTCAGAACCCTGGAAACCTCAGAATCTTTGTGGGTCTCTGGAGACTATGCTTCAGGAGTTTGGAATTCAGACCAGGTGGCCCTCCAAATGGTCAACTGTGCTCCTCAACCAACACTGCAGGGAAACCATATTGAAAAATGTATACTGTGCAGGCAAAGGCGTACAGACCATTTTCTCATACATAGGAGCTATTGGAAAAAAATCAAATAACGGAAGATGTCATGCAACATTTTCCTTTTCCTCTTAGAAGATCTGAAAAGTCTAATTTGAAATTTAGGTTAGTTAGATTTTATCAACATCTTAAGTTTGAGGTGAGATTTTCGCGGCAAGCACAGTTTTTCGTCAATTTTTTTCTTCCCTCTGGAATGGTCATGGATATTTTGCCTAGCTTTTCCAGTCCGTAAACATTGTCTGCTGAGCATCATTTATGACTAGTCTGTGACTGGTTTGGAGAGTATGTGTATGGGCTTTCTTAAAAGCAGCAGCATTTCAGGTCAGAATGTCATCATTTGTTCATTCAAGCAGCAAGCCCAGCCAAATGGCAATGACCCCACGACATGTAAATATTAATATGAAGAAACAATCTTTTTCTCATCTAAGGTAGTTGTAGCAGATCTGCCAAGAGCTTTCTCTGATCTGTTATTCATTCATACTGTGTGGAATCCATCGGATTCCATCTACGTATAGCCGTGTAGGGAGAAATCACGGTGGCTTTCATCCAGCAAGTCTTGGCAGGCTCCTGCTATACACTGTTATTTGATTAGAGATTTGGCATATGAGCTGAGGTAAGCCTTTTTATGGCATTATCCAGAATGAGCTTCCTAGTAAATGACATACCCCTCAAAGAATGCTTCCAAAGAGGCTGTCCTAACGCTTTCTGTGGGTAGAAATTTCATGTGTAGCCCGCTTACTTTATTTTGCAAACCTGGGAGAATACCACTAACCCACTCCAGCACTTCTCAAACTTGGACCTGGACCTCCTGGATGTGCAGGTGGGAAAATCCACAGAGGCTCTGTGATTGCAGAAGAATGAACGGGAAGGAGAAATGCTCTATTCTGGGCCCTCCTCCTTCTTTTCCATTCTGCCTAAATTTTTGACTCAGCTGTATTACAGGGCAAGAGGAAGACTAGAGGAAAAGGGACCCAAGCAGCTGTTGGCCATGGCAAGCCTGTAAGAAAAGCTAAGGAGCCTTTTGGAAAGTGGAGAGTTGTCAAGGGATGAGAGATCTGTGAAGTCTTGGGGTTCTGCCTAAAAGGACACAGCGAATTTTAGGGACTCTGCCTGTTCAAAAGGCCCACAAGCCATCAAGGCCATTCAGGAGGACTGAGTCAGCCCCACCTGGTCAGGCTCAGTCCCGCAGGAGACCTTACTGGGAGGGGGGGGGGGGGGGGGGGCGGGGCGGAGGAAGCCAGTACAGCCTTCCCAAGCGAGTCACTGGGAGACACAGAGCCAGAAGACAGTCCTAGCCTGAAACTCAAAGAGCCTGGCTTCATCCCCTTTCCAGAGTCCTCTCATTGCACATTGCCCAAAATATTCCCTCCAGTTCAGCAAGACAGGAGCCCCCCAAAGGTGGACATCAGCAATACTGGAAGCTATAGAGATTAAGTTCCTTTCTGCAAATGAAGCCTTAATGGGACTGTCTGGGAAGTTTCACTTGAGACAACAAAGATCTCACAAGCATTTCGGACCAAGGGGTTCCGAGTAGAGAGGCCACACCTCCCAGACTACGAGAATTTTCCAGGCAGAGTTTCACAAAGTCTCATATCCCTCTGGGGCTCCCAGGTCAGCAAAGTCAGAAACACCCTCACACGCCAAAGGCAGGAGATGCCCCTTGCCACCTGCGGGCACGGTGACCCCAGGGCTCTCCCACAGCCACTCTAAAGCCAGCCTCTCAGCTTCATACCCTCCAGGCTGCAGGAAGGACCCCACCAAGAGGGCTTATGATGGGCTGGTAGGGGGGCTGCTGGCCTTGCCTTTCAACTCCATAGAGGCTGGGAATATAAAATGAACACCGTATTTGAAATGCTTTGGTGAATTTCTTTTTTTTTAATTTTTAAACTTATTTTTTCTCTCGTAACTCCACTTACCATAGACACCGGGAAAGGATAAGTGAGAGAGGGAAGATTCATTTTCTGAAATGGCACTTATGAATTTCTATCCTTGAACAATGATGTTTTCAAAGTTTGGGCAGATGGCCCAAGCTTCCAAAAATCTCTACACTCACGTCAACTCTATTTTTAGAGCCACTTTGGAACTATCTGGGGACGAGAAAGAATATTTGAAATCAGGGATACCCCGGAAAATCCAAGCCATATGGCCTAATAAATCCCTGCTTCTTGTCGCATGAGAGCTGGCATGGGTCAGCAAGGGCATGGGGACAGGAACTGTACTTATACTTGTCCCAAGGGCCCCAGGGATGCCTTCCCTCAGACCGTCTGCGGGTCTCTCTCCAGCTTCCTGCCTTTGACTTTCCCCAGATTCTTTGTCCCATAGAATTCTTTTTCTTTCCCAAGTTAAATTGCTCAACTCTGTTTTTTAAATTGAGTTATAATTGACATTCAACATTATGTTAGTTTCAGGTGTGCAACGTGATGTAATATTCGTATCTGTCGTGAAGCGATCACCACCATAAGTCCATTTAACATCTATCACCACACAGAGTTACAAAAGTTTTTCTTAGGATGAGAACTTTTAAGATCTACTCTCTTAGCAACTTTCAAATATGCAATACAGTATTATTAGCTGTAGTCACTATGCCATACATTACATCCCCATGGCTTATTTCTTTTATAACTGGAAGTTAGTACCTTTTGGCTCCCTTTACCCATTTCTACCCACCCCAAAATCTGTTCTCTGTGTCTATGAGCTCAGTTTTTTGGAGTTTTTTTTAAAGATTCCACGTAAGAGTGAGATCATAACAGTATTTATCTTTCTCAGTCTGACTTATTTCACTTAGCATGATGCCTTCAAGGTCTACCCATGTTGTTTCAAATGGCAAGGTTTACTCCTTTTTAATGGCTGAGTAATATTCCATTGTGCACATATACCACACCATCTTTATCTATCCATCCATCATGGACACTTGGGTTGCTTTCATATCTCGACTATTGTACATAATCTTTCAGTGAATATGGGGTACATCTATCTTTTCAAGTGAGAGTTTCCATTGGCTGTGGATAGATAACCAGAAGTGGGATTGCTGGAACATGTGCTAGTTCTATTTTTAGTTTTTTTGAGGAACCTCCATACTGTTTTCCAGAGTGGCTGCTCCAATTTACGTTCCCACCAACAGTGCACAAGAGCTCCTTTTTTTCTTCACGTCCTTGCCAACATGTATTTCTCGTCTTTTTGATAATAGCTATTTTGACAGGTGTGAGGTGATAGCTCATTGTGGTTTTGATTTGCATTTCCCTGATGGTTACTGATGATGAGCTCCCTTTCCTGTACCTGTTAGCCATCTGTACGTCTTCCTTGGGAAAATGTCTATTCAGATCTTGACTGTTTTTTAGTCAGATTGTTTTTGTTCTTTTTGGTTTTAAGTTTTATCATTTCTGTTTTGTATATTAACCCCTTACCAGCCATGATTCACAAATATCTTCTCCCATTCGGTAGGTGGCCTTTTCATTTTGTTGATGATTTCCTTTGCGGTGCGTAAGCTTTTTAGTGTGATGTGGTCCCACTTGTTCATTTCTTGCTTCTGTTGAATGTCACACGGAATTCTTGAAAGCACGAGCTTAAGGGTCATGCAGGCCCCACCATCAACTGGCCAGTGACTTGGTACATTTTACCGAAATCCTCTAAACCTGTGCTTTCTTGGTACAGACTCAATCCTCCGTAACTCTTAGCCGTTATTAATTGCAGTCTTTCTGTAGATTCTGAACCAAATGAGAATTATGCACAGGAATCAAAGATCCAAACACCAGATGATTTTCAGGGAAAGCTGGGATGGAGATCAAAGCAGTTTCCCACTCCTTTCTTGTTAGGCTGAGACTTTGGGATACACTCAAGGGGAGAGTTGGGGCTGCATAGAGGTCATTGCCCACCAGACACACGGACCAATGACTTGCAGAGGAAAGTGCGCCCAGGAGCCCAGGACAGAGCGCAGTGGTTCAGGCAGTGCCCAGGTTTGTTTAGCACCTGGAAGCAGAGGTGATGGGAGAAAGCTTGTAGCCAGAGGTAGGTTCAAGATGAGAGAGAGAGACAGAGAGACAGAGAGACCTAGGCTACCTTGGAAAAGACAGAATTTTCATCTTCTGTCTTTCCCCCCAGTGTCTTCCTCATTTCTCCCCTGAAGAATCCCCCAGCTCTGAAGTGAACAAAGATGGAAGCTGAAGTGCATGCGTGGAGTCTCTGAGACGGGCCACGAGGATGTCGAAGGTCTGGGAGAAGGGCTCCCGCCCAGGTAGTGCTCATCCTCGGAAACTGCCAGAAGGAGGGGGCATGCTGACAAGGTTCCCCATAAAATAGGCAGGGGAGTGTAAGATAACATCCTACTGCTTCATCCCTGACAGCACTACCTTCTTTCTTTAGATCTGTTACCCAGCAGCTAATCCATGTAACAAATACAGGTAGGTGGAGGGACCACTTCATGAAGAGAGATCCTCTCCATGCGGAGAGGGTGGCTGGGATGCAGGCAAGGCCAGGCCCTCCCCAGATGTCCTAGGGCCAGCCAGAAGCTCGCGGTCCTCCGCATCACCCTTCCCGAAGGCCTCTTCTTTCTCATTTGGCATCGTTGAGGCCTCTAAATGTCACTTGTTCTTTTTCCCTTGGTTGGTTTTTCCCTTTCAAAACAAAAGTTCCTTCAAGCAACTGCACTTCCACCAGGAGAAAATTCTCCAGTGCTTCCGGTTCTGAAAAACAGAAAATGCTCCAAAATAAAACCCATTGTTAGGCTGCCCGGGAGCTTCTGCTAGGGGCGGGAGACGGGGAAGCGAGGGCGGTGGGGCGGAGGGAGTCACTCCTTCAAAGGCCTTTCCATCTGGAAAGGGCAGTGCATGGGGGTGTTTGGAAAACCCTGGGCACAGGAAATGTGAACTCTTAAAAAACAAACAAACAAGCCAAACAACAAAAGAAAACTGCATTATTATCCCAAAGCGATCTGAATGGAACCACATGGGTCTTCTGGGTGAACAGAGCCCTGGGCCTGTTCTTTGTGCCCTGGCCAAGCCAGCCCCTCCTTGAATTCGAAGCAGGCAGCCCTGGGCAGACCCTCCCTGCAGGCTCCCCCACCCACCTCGGCCCCCTGGGACCACCCCCCTGTGTCCTTCTTGTCAGGGGCGCCCTCCTGCCCTGTGAGACCCCCTCACTTCGTGGCTTGTTGGATGAGCTCCTTCACCAACCTGTGCGTGAATGACAGGCCTCTTGGGTAAGGCTACAGTCTCACCTGGGAAAGCTGGGAGTCAGGAGAAGGATTCGGCCAGGAAGAGGGAGGAACCAGAGTAGGGGGCACCAGCCACCAGGCTGTGTGCAGGGAGCGGGGGGCTGGCATATCCTTTGCAAAGCCATTCTCCTCAGGAGTGTGGCATGAACCCAAAACGACTTTTACCCAACCACCTGCTTTCGGCCGTGTTCTCCATTCCCCGGTCGGAGCTGCCTCTGTATTTAGACTAGCAACTTCTATTTGGAGAAAAGAATGTTTTAACTTTGGTGGCGGGACCAAAGGGCTTTTCTTACCTTGTGTTTTCCCAGTGGAACGGTGCCATTAGAGACCACTTGAGCTGGAAGGATCTCAGAACTCACCCAGGCCAGCTTTTCCACCTTACAGACAAGGAAATGCAGTCTGACGTCAAAGGGACAAGTGGCCCTGGCGCCTGACTTTCCCAGGCCTCTGTGCAGGCTCTCTCCCCCTGGGCCACACCTCTCACCGCAGCTGTTGTTGGCTGTTGTATTTTCCATTCCAGCCTGGTGGAATATTTGCAGCATGGTGACAGTGCCCCTGTGGGTGTCTCCAGGTAGTGTATGAGGACCCTAATGCCTTCTGCACACGGTGTGTGTTTAACAAATGCGTCTGAACGACAGGCACCGCAGCCTATAGGAAACTCACCCAATGTCCCCATCAGGTCAGACCTGCCCTTCTTGGATAACCTCCTCCCTGAACCCTTCAGTGTGGCCTGTAATGCTCCCCAGATGTCCCATGGAAGCAGCCAGGAGAACCAGGCCCCGGAAGGGAAGCGTCAGCCTTGCAAGCCCAAGGCCCCAGAACTATCTTTGCACGGATGTGTCTGCAGCCAGATGAGAGTTTCCGGAATTTGAACACACGACACAGATTCAACGGAGTTGATTGGACGGGATGTCAGTGTAATTAACAGGAAAAAAAAAAATCTTTTCAGGAAAAGCACATTTGGCAATTTCTCTGAGCGGTAAACAAGCCAACACAAATTAAACAGCAGACTCCAGGGGCACCAACCAGTAAACTCCAGTCAGGTCAGCTTCTCTAATCTGGTGGGTTCTCTTATTCCGTCCTGTGCCCTGAGAATGCATTTGTCCAGAGGGAGGGGTGACCCCAGAACGATCAAAGGAAAATGTTTTTTCTTTTAAAAGAGGACTTTTTAAAGTGATGTTTTTAGGGGCGCCTGAGTGGCTCAGTCGGTTGAGCATCCGACTTCGGCTCAGGTCATGATCTCTGTGAGTTCAAGCCCCGCATCGGGATCAGTGCTGACAGCTCAGAGCCTGGAGCCTGCTTGGGATTCTGTGTCTCCCTCTCTCTCTGCCCCTCCCCTGCTCATGCTCTGTTTCTCTCTCTGTCAGAAATAAATAAACATTAAAAAAAAAATAAAGTGATGTTTTTAAACACCTGGACAACTAAGAGTTCCTATGGAATTGTGAGATATAAAAAGACACCAGACTACGGTGACCTGAAGGATCCTATCCAAGCTCAGGGAATGTTTGTGAACGGGAAGCTCCCAGCTGGCCTGCTTGCAGAACTAACTGAAGAAGACCTGAGCTAAGGAGACAAACAGCAGGCTCCAGTCACAAGCCATCCACACTCTGTCACTGGCGAGTGACTCATCGGTGCTGCCATACTTTCTCCTCTATGAAATACAACCTGCCCGGTCCACCTCATGGGGCTAATATGAAGATCGAAGAAAAGGCTCACGTGGACGTGTTCAAAAACACTGAAGCGTGATAAAAATCGAGCAATCTGGTTCCATATGACTGGCCGGTGACTGAACGAAGTAATGTCAGTGACGGGAAAAAAAGTAACAAAAGTTATGTTCTCCTTGCATGAAAAAATACTGCTAGTATTTGTGGGGCATTCTTCAGACTTACTCATTGAAGTAGATCTCTGTGGCTCTAGAAGCCAAAGAATAAAAGCTCTCTCGCAGATGCACGAGAATCGGGCAGTGGCTTGAACTTGGTTTTCCCTCCTCTCTGACAGAAGTGAGACAATTCTGCTCACTATGGCGTTGTCTCTGGAATCCTGATCCAGACTGTACCTAATGATTTTTACATCGCAGCTGAAAGCAAACTTTTCGAACTTTTTTTTTTTTTTTTTTGTCTAATTCCTCCAGACGAGCAATGCCTTTTGTATGGACTGAAGAAGCTCCCAGAGGAAAGTTGAGAAGCTTGGGAGATCAAGAGGATGCCAACATCTCTAGACCCATAATGTAGTCGGGGCAATGAGCTATCCAAGGACAGGTGAACCTTGGAGACGTGACCTCTGAGCTACAGCCGCCCCTCCCTGCACAGCCACACTGGAGGATCTGGCACGGGCTTTATTAAGATGACCTGAAGGTTCGGGGCACCTGGGTGGCTCGGTCAGCTAAGCATCCAACTCTTGTAAAATAGTAGCTAAGTCATTCGGCATCAAAGTGTGAGATTAGCAGTGAAAAACAGGGTTTAGTAGGTACCCTCTCAACTCCTCTCTGTCTCCACTCCCTCTGGGTAAAGAAGAAAATAGCAGAGCCTGCCAGACTTTGTGAAATGCAGCATTGCACACAGCCATGTCATAAAGGATCCTGCAAGAGCTAAATATCCGAGAAGCAATTCAAATGCCGTTGACTTAACAGAAACCGACCGGGCTGTTTTTATGAACGTATCTAAATCATATCACATACTTCAGGGGCCGGTTTTAAAAAGAGGCTCCAGGACCCTTTGCCCTTACAGAGAGCCATGTGCTTCTTTCTACACACTCAAGCCTGGCTGCAGTGGGTGCGTTCCCCTCTGTGAATGCCTCTGGTCTGTCTCCTAGAGCGCAACGCTAGGCTGGGGGCTTGGGCTAAATGGGTCCCCAAGTGCGCACTTGACACATTTTCTTCTTTTGTTCCTCTAAGAAAGGAATACACATCTTAATGTCTGCATTTACCTCAGCTGGTTTGGTGGGTCCAAACTACAGAAACTGGGCCAGGTAGGGACTTGTTTACAACATATGCCCCCAAGATACAAAACCCACGTGGATGCCGCTTGGCTGCGCTCTCAGATCCCTGGTCCAGGGCTCCGGGAGCCCCGGCAGGACCCAGGCCTAACAGCAGCAAATAGAAGGAAGCTAACAAATGGGCCACAGGGGTGGTGCGGCTTCCGGGAATGACCGATTGCCATCTGGGGTGGGGGGTGGGGGTGGGCAAGGGAATGCAGGGGAGTGGTCTACTCAGAAAGACTAAAGTTCCAGACACAGGAGAGGGTCTTATTTCCTCCAAGACCTTTGGAAGACTTGGAGAAAATTTGATTTCCAAGTCCGACACCAGAACGGACGGATGGTTTTCGACTCAAGCAGGAATTCACACAGTCTCCCGATGAAGTCCTAGCACAGAGGACATAACTCACCTCACCTGGCTGCCCTGGGAGATCAAACGCTCCCCTCACCCCAGGGGTATCCGTCTGGGGCCCAGGTCCCATGGACTTCTTCACAGCCTCATCATTCTTTCCGGAGTGGACCCAGCTCTACATGCTGTGTGGAAACTGCCTGCTTACAAAACACTCTGACCATTGCCAGATGTGGGCACCTGGCCAGCTTTTTACATAATTCAGCCTTTTCTTTGCTCAAGATGGTACAATTTAAAGGAGCCTTAGAAGTTAATGTGTTTTAACCTCCTCCCCACCTCCCTTCACGCTTCTCCTCATCTCGGCAGCGGACTCTCCTCACCCCAGCACACGGTGGCAGGGTACTGTGTGTGCTCGACATCAGTACGTGTGGCTGGAAAGAACAAGACCACGCATTTCCCGTAAGCTTGCTCAAAATGAAGACCAAAATAACTGGGAGGATTTGCTGTCTGCCTCCCATTGCCCAGGCCTTGTTTTCTACACATGTCTCTCCCCAGAGTTGTCAGCTCTCGAATACTCAGTTGGAAAGCTCAATGCTCAGGAATGTGAGGGGATGCAAAGCCCAGCATGGTGGAAGGAGATCAATTTTATTCCTGTCATCAGAAGTAATCTTTTATAATTTAAAGTTACTCTTCTCATGTAAGAAGATCAAAGCAGCGCACAGAGCCCTGTTAAATGAACACCGACAAATGTATATTTGAAAGTCAGGGTTGAGTTGGGGCTTTCCCGCTGATCAAGCAAGGTCGTAGGTTCTGGGAATCCTCATTCCCATTTCATTTCTTCACTCAAGTGAGTGGGTTGCATTGCTTTTCGTGAAGATTCAAGGCATGCTCGCTTTGGTCACCTGGGTCTCATCTGAAAGACTGTAGGGCAAGGGAAGCCACAAATTTTCTCTGAGACATATGCTCAAGCATGTATGTTCAGGGATACATGCATCCCTGATGTATGGGGATGGCAGAATCGATCTCTCCTCTCTGTCTCTGCCTATCTCTGTCTCTCTGTCTCTCCCTCCGTCTCTTTCACTCTCTCTCTCTCTCTCTCTCACACACACACACACACATGCACGCACACACTACAGCTGACTCAGCCTCTCCCAATTAGAACAGAATGTCAAAAATCCAACCGATATTTCATCTTTCCCACTTGGTTGACCGCGTCCAACTCCAAGTAGCCAGCAGAATCTGTCACCCATACATGGGAAACAGAACGTGCAAGGTCTCGGGCACTGCACTGTGTTGAGGAAGAGAAGCTTGTTTCAAAACGTGACTACAAAGTCGGCATTTACCTAGCAATCTCCAGGCCAATCTCCATGGCCATTACACTGGCCATGAATTTTTCTCGGAGCTATCTTACTACTGATAACTAATTGGGTTGGTAAATAGCCTTAACGGTTTCTCTTAGTTTAGCCAAGATTAAAACCAGCTCTTTACCTACTTTTAAAACGCACACACATTTTTAGGGGACTGAAAAATGTTGAGAAAGATGTTCTTTTGGTCTGCATTTTGGAACTCAGGTATCTGAACATCTGTTTCTCTAATGGCCTTAGAAGTGGAATGGACAGGACTTCTGTCTAGGATTTATGGATTGGCCAGTGGCAGGGAGTCTGAGAACCATCCTCTAGATGTATATCCACTTTGATTTTGCAGACCAGTTTCAGACCGTATGCAGTGGGATGTGTTTAAACCCGGTAAAATCCCATTGCTGATATCAATCAAGCCCAGGAAAACAAAAGGAGGAAAAAAATTATCTTGTCCAAAAGCCAGTCCACAGATCCGCCATGATTAGAGCTTTGATTGCCATATTAGAAAACCAAAGTGGTCATTCCATGATGGGGAAAACATTCCCTTGGTCAAACATAAACTGCTCAGAGATTCTGATTTACCTAATACAGGGCCTGTGGTCATGAGCAGACACTATAATAAAACATTTCATATGCTCTCTCGTTTACCCTTTAGTGTAGCTGAGGGATACAGGCATGGTTATTTCCCAACCATAGATGGACCAATGAACACTAGGCTGGAGGCTGCCTGTAAAACCCAGTGACCGCCTCTATTGGACAGGTGTGTGCTTCATCCTTCACACACCCAGCCCCCCGAATTGGGCAGCCCTGCTTTGTGACGCTCTTGCCCCTCCAAAATCATTTTTCACGGAAGTATGAGGGAATTTACAAACTCCTCCCAATGTGATGGCTACGGCTCCATGATTTCTCCTTACATCTACCAAAAAGAGAGTACAGCCTTGATTCCTCTGACGGTACCTGATTTAATCCTGGGTTAACCCGGGGAGGAAGGCTGAAATATGGCTATTTTGGAAGAAACCTTGGAATCTCTCTTCCAACAGGAGCAGAATTTCCACAGAATGAAGAAACTCAAGCCTCTATGAAAACACCTTGGGAGAAGTAGCTTGGGTCTCAGGAAAAGAGCTTGAGCTCTGGATCACCACTCACTGGCAACCACCTGGCGCCATCGATATAATGGAGGAGACATCAGTTCTTGAAAGGGATTGGATGATGAGACTTAAGGATAATGCACATTGAGCTCCTAGTTCATAGCAAGCCAGCAATAAATGGTGACTTTTATCATCATTTTTAAAAAATACTAGAGGCAGTGGTATATTATGGTTACTTGAATTTGGGAGGTTAAGTTTGTTTTAACCAGAAAATCCTAGTTGTTTCCATCCTCCATGTGGAAGACGTTTCTAAAACATATGCGTGCACTTATTTTCCTGCCACAGAACTGAACACAATTGAATTTTTCTGTGATGATTAAGGATCTGGCTGTGCCCCGGGCAATCATTCTGAGAGCGAAGGCTTCTCATTGTTCAGCACTTAGATACAGATGTGGGAAGTCGTGCAGACCCAAGGATAGGCATCAACCCCTCCGAGTTAGTCGGTTGTTTGTTTTCAATAAATCTCTGATATCAGAGCACTTTACTAGGGTTTGCCTTTTACTTATCAAAGCAGGTTGGGAACTATGTGTAAGGGTTGGCTGCGTTCCCAGTGGAAGGTTGGCTCCTAGTTAATCCAAGTTTTGTTTATTCTTTGTTTACGATGCACATGAGTCTTCCCCAAGTAGAAGGAAAGTTGTGTCAATGGCAGAAGCCCAATTTCAGCTGAACCCAAGACCAGGCTAGACCTCTCTAATCAGACTGCAGTCAGAACTCCTTAAAGTCATCTGTCTGCCCAAATTTATTTGTAACGCCGAGCACTTTCTAAGGAAAGGGGAAGTGGAGATGTGGGAGGTGGGAAATCAGCCCATGTTTTTCTTATTAAGTCCTTATGAAGGTTATAGACATCAATCACACATTCTGGGAAAGGAGACACACATTTAGGTTGGCCCAAATCACTTAAGTTCTGGATTGAAACACTGAGGGGAGGAGTATTGGTCTGACTCAGGAGGGGATGGCCACTGTGTGTCCCATACCCTGTAAAGCTCTGTGACAATCTCCTAGGGTGCCTTGAACACCAATAGCCTTTACCAGACAGCAGTCTGATGACTTAAGTGTAAATGAGTCAGAGACATACGGATTGCATTTCCCTGAGAAAATAGATCACTTTAAAAGCAAAGGGGCAAAGTGCTTGGGAAAATGTATTATGGGTTCTGTCAAGGCCAAAAAGGAAGTAAACGACTTCAGATATTCTTTAAATGCCAAATGTGAGCAAGCATTTTGAAGAAAGCTCTCTATGGGGGTGTGTATACACAATCGTGTAAACGACTCAGCTTGGGAACCTCACCAAGATGATGTACATCCGTGTATCATCTCAGGCCTGGAGAGTGATTTTTGCTACCAGCCAAAAAGAATATACACAGACAGGGGCACCTGGGTGGTTCCATTGGCTAAGCACCTGACTCTTGATTTCACCTCAGGTCATGATCTCACGGTTGTGGGATCGAGCCCCGTGTTGGGCTCTATGCTACCAGCATGGAGCCTGCATGGTATTCCCTCTCTTGCTCTCTCTCGCTCTCTCTCTCTCTACCACTCCCCCACCTCTCAAAATAAATAAATGAATGTTTTTGAAACAAGAATATACACAGACGAGACAATAACGCTGACTAGTATCAAACATCAGAAACTGGAATGTGTCTCCTGTGAGAAAACCATTCAGTGGTTTTTCAGTGTCTCCTGTGAGAAAACCATTTCCACTTCCCATCCCACCTCCCCTTTTTTTAACATTCTGAGTTTAAAAATCAGATGGGAAAATGAATTCAAAGGTGTGCTGTGTGATTTGGGTAGGCAAACAAACAAACAAGCAAATGGGAACCCTTAAAAATGCACAGCTGCAAATGGATGCTGCTTTAATCAGGCTAAATTTTAGCAACGTTTTTAGATGGTTGTCAAAAGGGATGGAAGAGAAATCCAAAGAATCACCCCTCACAACCAAGTTGCCTAGGGATGAAGCGATGGTGCAATCTCAGTGGCCCACGGCTCCCCCCAGTCCCATCCCATTCCCATCCTCCAGAGCTGGGCTCTAGGGAGCAAGGAAGGGTTCACTGGTGACCTACGAGATCTGTCTTGAGATGGCCCTACCTTATCTTCTAAGCAATGAATCACCAAGAGCATCATACTGAGAGCTTGGGAGGACGAGAGCTACAGGACGAAGAATCTTGGAGGACAAACCAGGTGTGCAGCCCAACTACAGCCACCTTCAGTCTGCCTTCCAGCCCCCTCTAATTCCTCCTAACCCACACAGGACAAGAGTATTTGTATTTATTGCCCTGGTTGCCCTAGGAACTCTAATGCGATCTCTTGCTCTCCCTCCCTGTCTGCTTTTCATTGAGTCCCCTTTTATTCTCCCTCTTCCTGTCTCGAAAGTATCTCTGGGTCTTTATCTTTCCTTGAGTATTTCTTCCTCCGTATGGGTTCTTCTCTGTCTCTATCTGCTTCTGTCTCCCTCACCTTCTCTCTCTCAGCTGCACTGTGTTTGAGAAAACAAGGCCCATGGCCACCCCTGCATTTAGGCAGAACTGCCTCCATGAGAACTGGCTGCTTCTTCTCCATGTCTCAGTTGGGGAGAAGGGATGCTTCTCACTTCCTCTTGATGTTCCTTCATTTGAAGGCATCTCTGTTAGTGTAACTTCCACGCCTGCTCCTCCCCATGGGAAAAGAATGGCCTAAGAGGGTGGGTGGGTGTAGCAGCCTCACGTCGTCTCCCACTCAGAGGCTGGCTCTGTCACTTCTCCCCACAGTGTTGCCTGAGTCAGGCCACCATACCTCCTGGAAGGGGGTACAGAACGCAGGCACACTAAGGCAGTCCTCAGAATCAGCCTTGTCAAAAACAAAGATGACCTTTCAGCATGCCATCAGAAGACTCCCATGCCTCATTTCTCAACTGGGTGGGATTAAGGCTGACATTCATTAGACTCCCACAAAGCCCTCCCTAAGTCCTGATACCCAGAAGTCTTGACTCTGTGCCCCGGAGTGCCCCTGAATGTGTCTCCACTGTGGTCTGCACTCTGTCTTCACTTCTCAAGACTCCCCCTCTTTATCTTCTCCAGTAGTCATTACTTTTCTTCGCTGATACTTGATTCCCCTCTGCTTCTGGCACACAGGAAGACGTATGTCTTCACATGTTGAAATTAGGCCTTGGTCTTATGTTTTCTGACAAAACGTGACATACAGGATGATTGCTTTCTAACGTTACCCACACCACAGGGGAATTTTACACACGATAAATGAGCCTTTATAGTTAGAAGGCCCTGATCAAGGAGATCTTTGTTATTACAGCGTAACCTCATCCGTCCTGACTGATACATATTCCTCGTTTTGTCTCACTCAGCCCTAAGTCTCTGTGTCTCAACTCTGGTTTCATCATTTTACCAACACATCTCCATCTACTATCCTGTTTTTTCTCTGCCCCTCTAAATCACCTGGGTTCCTTTTTTTTTTCCTTTATGATATATGTTTATAGCTAACACAAACAGATTGGCTTTTATTTTCAGCAAAGATGGAAGAACATAATTTAAAGAGAGAATATTCAACAGACATAAGAAAAATACTTTTTAAGCCCACGGGCCTGAAATGCTTTAAACCTAAAAGAAAAGACAGAGAAAGAATGTATATTTGCTCATCTCAGAAATCAGAAGAGAAGGGGGGCGCCTGGGTGGCTCAGTGGGTTAAGCGGCCGACTTCGGCTCAGGTCATGATCTCGGGGTCCGTGAGTTCGAGCCCCGCGTCGGGCTCTGTGCTGACAGCTCAGAGCCTGGAGCCTGTTTCAGATTCTGTGTCTCCCTCTCTCTCTCTGACCCTCCCCCGTTCATGCTCTGTCTCTCTCTCTGTCTCAAAAGTAAATAAATGTGAAAAAAAATTAAAAAAAAAAAAGAAATCAGAAGAGAAGGGATGTTTCTATAGCCTTAATAAGTCAGAACTACAAGTCCATGTAAGAATAGACACACCTCTTGGACAAATTAGAAAGAAACTGGCAAACCCCCTGTGGCCTTGAAACCTTGAATTCCTCAATATATGAGGGAGAAAAAAAACCAGAGAGCAGAGTGTCATCTCAGCATTTATTCTGCAAGTCAGTTCTTCCTGACCGTACAGCTTAAAGGCAAACGACAAATTTCAGAAGGGGGAAAAAAGCACTCACCCTCCCTCTTAATGCAATCCCACCTTAAATTCCCAGTAGGACACAAAACACATGTTGGTGTTATGGATAAATCTGAAAAGCATCTGACGGTAAGTGTTTATACTTGGCGTGGCTACACCTTTTTACTCGCAGGAGAGGAAATCCCCCAACTATTACCTGCATTCGACCTCCCCACACCGAATGAGAGCCTTCCTGGCTGCTCTCTCCAGGATGCACAGACCCGACTTCATTTCTGGGGCAACGGTAGCAGCACCTGAACCCAAAGCCTTATTATGTGTTTCTCCGTGGTTAGAGGCCAGGGGACACCCCCTCCGACACCCTCCATGGCACTGAATAAAAGAATTAAACCTTTTCCAGGCCAAGCCCCACATTGTCTATCTGGGAGAGGGCAAGGCAGGTTGGTAAATGGGATGAACTGCTCTAGGCTTTCTCCCAGATGTCTTGAAATTCTTATCAGGGGTAACACGGTGGTCTCTGAGTGGCAGAATGGCTACCCCTGCCTGGGTAGCAATTATGGGCCAGCCTCAGGCAGAAGTGAAGTAGCTAGAACACATTGTGCCCCAACTTCTTTTTAACACATGCTGCCTATAAATGATTCAATATTTCATACACTTCTTTAAGGTTTATTAAATATCAAAACAAAAACCCAGAGGAGCTGTTAGACACTCTCTGACTCGCCCTCCTTGAGAACCGCTGTGCTCGAATTTCTAGCCCTTTTCTTATTAACGGTTTTCACTTCATCTATCTGTTTTCAACATCCACCCATCTACACTCTATCCGTTTATTCAATCAGCAAATACTTATTAAGCACTTATTGTCCACTAAGCTGGGTTCTGGGCGTTAGACAGATGAAGTAGAATAAATCATGATCCTTGCTTGCGGGGAAGATAAACAGAGACAATTTTATTAGACTGTAGCCAATTCTCTGGTAAGGTGCGTGCTGGGTAAGAACCAAGACCTGCACTTGTCCCAAAGGTGGTGGGAGGCAGTGTTGAGGAAGACTTCCCCAAAAGAATGAAAGCTTTGTCCCTCTCTCTGTGCCCTATTCAAACCTATTCACCAACACTTTCATTCAGACGAAGATAAAAATCACCAACTCTCACATTATCAAATCTTAATTATCAAATCAAATTATCTTAACTGTTTAGTCCGATGTTACCCAAATGTACAATACAGAAAATTGAGGTTGGTAAAGATCAGCCACTGGTCCACCGTCACATAGGTGCTTAGGAGCAGGACAGGGACAAGAGAGAGGTTATACGAAATAACCAACAACTTTGATCGGTCTCCCTTCCAGCTACCCCTCTCTGCATAACAAACAACCGCGGAACAAGAGCAATCATTTATTTCCCTGATGAATCTGCCATCCGTCTGGGCCTGGCAGGGACAGCTTGCTCTAATCTGCGACGCATTGGCTGGGGTGAGTGTCCCGAGCTAGAGGATCACTTCCAGTGCTTGCTATGGGCTGGCCGCCCAGCCTCGGTTCCTCTTCTCCCGGGCCTCTCCACGGTGCTTCTTGGTCTTTCTCACAACATGGCTGCCGATTCCAAATGCAAGTGTTTGAGAGGCAGGAAGTGGAAGCTGCCAATTTCCTAAGGTCTGGTCCCGGAAACTGGCACAGCATGGCTCCTGCCATATTCTCTTTCTCCAAAATCCAAGGCAGTGGGGACATCGACCTCATAGTGGGAAGAATGGCCAGGGATGTTTAGCCATCCCTAATTCGCTACATCTGCCTAAATGATTTTGCATTTTGATGGACTTCAGAGACTTTGTTAAAAAGAATAAAAACCAAGTGCAAGGATAGTGGGAACAGCTTGCGGGTAGCCTTTGGCACCTGTGCTGCAGGCTGCTGCAAGCTCCTTCAGGGGCTTTTCAGGCATCAGCCAGCTGATGAAAGCAAAGGGGGGAGGGGCAGAAAAAGATGGGGTTTTGTGGTCAATGAAGTTACCCACGCAGCCCCCTTATATATGCATGTAAGGTACCCACACTTTGCTGCTTATTAGACTAACCTGAGACCCTTCAAAAAAATATAGATTCCCACCGCCACCTCAGATCTATTAAACCACAATTCCCAGAGGTGGCCAGAGAGCTATTTTTAAGAAAGTCCCCCAGGTGATGGGAGGCAGTTCTGCGGTCAGCACCTGTTTGCAAATCCAGACGTTGAAACTGCTCCCAGAATCTCTGGCACTTGGTGGGGTGAGGGCCCTGCATATTTTTATAGATGTTTTTAAAAATGATGAAACCGAGGTCCAACCCTCTCCAATTATGAATTCCACTTTGGCTGTGAAAAATTATCCTGAGATAAGATAAAGAACCGAAGGAAATGTATGGTTCTTTCTGGTCCAAGAGCTCTGCACTGGGAAATACCAAAACACTGAGGCCAAAATAAAAGCCCAGAGGATGGGGAGGAGACACCTGGCTCACTTTGGGGCTACAGTATAATTATGTTGAAATTCGTTCATGTTGTTGCATGAATACAATAATTCATTCTCTTCTGTTGCTGATCAATACTCCATCATATAACTAGATAACAATATGTGAACCCATTCAGCTGTGAGTGGCATTGGGGGCATAAAGCAATCAGATTCTCCCAAAAGACCCCACCATACCAATAACACAAAACACACTTTATTACTGAGTCAGCTTTAATAAGTTTATATGCATGTAGCCAAAAACCGACTGCAAAATTTGGGGGGAAATCTGACACATTATAGGCAGCAAAAGAAAATGAAAAACAAAAATGTCTCTTATCTTCCAAGGACTAAACCACTGCTCGTTACCACATTTCCTGTGAGAGAGTCTTGAGCTAATTCCTGAGGGCCGTCTGCTTGGCCAGGCCAGAGAAATACCTTTACGTTGCAACGCTGGAGACGGGGCTCACTCTCTAGAAACATGTACCTCTATTCCAAACAGAGCAAGGACTCAGATTTGCTACGTCTCTAAGAAAACACTCTAAAAAGAACAGAAAGGGAACATGGTCTCTTTGCCCTTAATCAAAAGGAGAAAATCATTTTCATTTATCCTTACAATGAACGTTTGGGTTGTATCCTGTCTGGGTTATTTCAAATACAGTCGCCATGAACATTCACTTATGGGATTTATGTCTCTGTTTCTCTTGGGTAAAGACTTACTACAAATGGAAAGGCTGGGCGGGGCTATACAGTGGGCTTATGTTTAACTTGAAAGAAACTGCCAATAGGTTTTCCAAAGAGGCTGCACCATTTTACATGGCCTCCAGCAGCCTACGGAAGTTCTAGATGCTCCATGGCCTTACCAACACTTGGCAGCTTCTGTATTTTTTTTTTTAATTTTGTTTAACGTTTTATTTATTTTTGAGACAGAGAGAGACAGAGCATGAACGGGGGAGGCGCAGAGAGAGAGGGAGACACAGAATCGGAAACAGGCTCCAGGCTCTGAGCCATCAGCACAGAGCCTGACGCGGGGCTTGAACTCATGAACCGCGAGATCGTGACCTGGGCCGAAGTCGGACACTTAACCGACTGAGCCACCCAGGTGCCCCGGCAGCTTCTGTATTTTTAACTGTCACCAAGCCAAAGAGAGCAAGTGGATATTCTGTTATACATTTCATTTTTCTTTCCCTGATACAAATCATGTTGAACACAGCTTCCTGTGCTCACTAGACATTCGTGTGTCTTCGTTTGGAAGCGTCCCACTCTTTTGCCCACTTTTTCCTTGGGCTGTTTGTAACTGAGCTGTACGAGTTCTAAATGTATTCTCTACACAAATCCTTTGTCGATATTTCCTCCTGGCCTGAGGCCTGCTCTTTCGCGTTCTTACGGTATCGTTGGGAAAAAAAATAATTTTAATGAAATGCAATTAACAAAAGGTACAACTGATCTCAGACTTCTGGCCTCCAGAAGTGTGTGGCAGATTTCTGTTGGTTTAGGCCACCAGGGTTGTGGTGATTTTTAGAGCAGCCTCAGGAAACTGATCCACCTGTTAGGCTGGTTTCAGTCTGCCCTTGGCAGGGGTGGCTCGGGGGTTAGGCTGAAATGTGTGTGGATTTATACACAGAATTAGCAGAGCCTCTGACTTGGTTTCCCCCTCTGGGATTATCTTACCCTTTTTTCATCGCCAGAGCCCCCTTTTCCTAGCTCCTCTGGCAACAAAGATAGAGTTTCTATTAAAGTATTCAGCTTTGGGGCGCCTGGGTGGCGCAGTTGGTTAAGCGTCCGACTTCAGCCAGGTCACGATCTCGCGGTCCGGGAGTTCGAGCCCCGCGTCGGGCTCTGGGCTGATGGCTCGGAGCCTGGAGCCTGTTTCCGATTCTGTGTCTCCCTCTCTCTCTGCCCCTCCCCCGTTCATGCTCTGTCTCTCTCTGTCCCAAAAATAAAAAAAATAAAAAGTTGAAAAAAAAATATTCAGCTTTCTATTAAAGTATCCATGACTGGGACCTGCTCTCGTGTGGCATTATTTCTCCAAGTTTGCCTCTTCTCCACTGCTGCCTGCTCCTGTTTACTTTTCAAACTGCTAGATAGTTGTTTTTGCGGGTTGCCTAGAGCTTTTTGCTGTCATTGGTGAGTGTGAAGGGGCGTGGGGGGCTCGTCGGCACGTCTACCCCATCACAGTCAGTCAAGACCTAACGTCTTGCTGTGGGACACGTGAGACGGTCCACCCAGAGCAAATCTTTGCTTTGGTTGTTCAGTTCCGTGGTCGATCTTGAAATCCTTAGCCTGGGAGATGTGGAAAGCGAGTGCAGAAAACGTCAGCCCCAACTAATACATTTCACGGGTAATTGTAAGCCCTTTGCTGTTTGTATCAATAGCCGGCATACAAAATCAGTTCTGCTCACAATCAGCTAATTAAGAACGAACGTATCGTGCCCAGAGGGAAAGGGCCCAGCTGTGGCCTCCTCGGGCCTTATTCTCAGGCGACCGTCTCAGCCAAGGGACCAGGTTGCCAGCACGTCCTCAAACGTAGTAACAGCTCACGACGTGGTGCCACACGTTCTGACCAAAAAAAAAAAAAAAAAGAAAGAAAGAAAATTATCTCAATGTTCTACAACTTTAATCGTTTGGTTCCTCCCAGCCACCCAAAAGAAAGAAAGTTATCGTTTTGAGTACAATCCTAACTTTGATGGTTGCCGACAGGAACGAGCAGTTGGAGCCCGTGGGGACCGTGGGTGTGGAGCCATTGCCATCTGATGTGCAAGAAAATTAAAGAGTCAAGGTTATGAACCATTGTTCCTAGCAGGTTGTTGATATATATACTACTTGTAACCCACTTCAGTAAACAACAGTGAAAGAAGGGAGCCTCCAGGGATACAGATGTACAATTAAAATTGAAATTGGGCAGGGCGCCTGGGTGGCTCGGTCGGTTGAGCGCCTGACTTCGGCTCAGGTCATGATCTCACAGCTCTGTGGGATCGAGCCCCGCATCAGGCTCTGTGCTGATGGCTCAGAGCCTGGAGCCTGCTTCGGATTCTGCGTCTCCCTCTCTCTCTGCCCCTAACCCACTTGCTTTCTGTCTCTGTCTCTGTCTCTGTCAAAAATAAATAAACATTTAAAAAAATTTTTTTTAATTGAAATTGGGCATTGGGGCGCCTGGGTGGCTCAGTCGGTTAAGTGTCTGACTCAGCTCATGATCTCACGGTTTGTGAGTTTGAGCTCCACCAGGCTCTGTGCTTACAGCTTGGAGCCTGGAGCCTGCTTCAGATTCTCTGTCTCCCTCTCTCTCTGCCCCTCCCCTGCTGGCACTCGGTCTCTCAAAAATAATTTTTTTTTAATCAAAATTAAGGGGGCGCCTAGGTGGCTCAGTCGGTTGGGCGTCCGACTTCGGCTTAGGTCACGATCTCACAGTTTGTGGGTTTGAGCCCTGTATCGGGCTCTGTGCTGATGGCTCAGTGCCTGGAGCCTGCTTCAGATTCTGTCTCCCTCTCTCTCAGCCCCTCCCGTGCTTGAGCTTTGTCTCTCAAAAACAAAAACAAAAAAATAGAAGTTAGGTGCTTTGGAAAGACCAATTTTGATGTTTTCTGTAGAAGTCGACTTCTACAGTAGAAGTTGGACGGTAAATGCGCAGGATTATCATCATTGGCATAGCTGGTTCGTGTAAAGTTTCATCCTGATAAGGAAGGTTAGTGCTATCATTCCCAGACTCCTGGTAAGGGCTGACTGTTTGTGTCCCCTCCCCAAAATTCATATACCAAAACCTTACTCCTCAATGGCATAGATTTGGAAGGTGACTCAAGGTTAGAGGGTAGAGCACTCGTGATAGGATTAGTGCCCTTGGAAGGGACACAGGACAGTGAGCTTCCTGTGTCTGCTCTCCACCCCGTAAGGACACAATGAGAAGTCAGCATCTGCAACCTGGAAGGGGGTCCTCACCAGAACCCAATCACGCTGGCACCCTGATGTCAGACTTCCGGTCTCCGGAACGGTGACCATGTCCATGGAAGTCTCTTACAGTAGCCTGAGCTAACTAAGAAACTTCCTTGGGGCATCTTTCACCTATAGGGTCCTTGGAGACCCAAGACATCTTCCACAGTAACAGCCTCTGCAAGTGCTTCTTCCTCTTCTTTTCTGCCCACAAATAACCCCACCCCCAGGTCTGTCTCTGCCTTAGGGTCCAGTGACACCTGCAGCAGCCGGGATTCCATCTTCCTACCTGCTCCCCTCCTGGCCTGACCTCTCCTCTGCCACACACATGCCTGGTCCTCGAGGGAAAGCTGGCATCCCGTCATCCACCTGCCCCATCAAGGCCTGACCGCTAGTACCTGGCCTCCGTTCCTCCCCTGCCACCAACTTTCTCAGGTTCTGGCTCTGTGTGGAAGATGTGCAAGAGGATGGGATCATGGCCCCGTCCTTAAAGACCTCATGGTCAGATGAGGAGAAGCCACCATGGTACCCGTGAACTCAGCAACTTCCGTGAATCAGGTATGGAGGAACAGATCCGTCCGTGCTGGCCGGCAAAGTGGTGGGAGCCAGGAGGCGTGGGAAGGTGAACTTTGTTTGCACTGCATTCTGTACAATGAGTAGTATCTTACCAGGTAAGAAGGGCCCCCAGTAGAGGAAGCAGGCATGGGGGAAGCTCAGAGAAAGTCTACGCTCTGGGCGTGGCTAACAACCGGGTCCAAGAGATGATGCACATAAGGGCTGAGTAACGGAGGATGGCTAGAACGGCCGGCTGAGCCTAGCTCCTGCCATAGTGAGGTGCTTGATCCTCATCCTGTGGGCAGTGGGGAGTTGTGGAGGCTTTGTAAACAGGGAGGTGACAGACATCACTAGTGACAGTGTGGACTGAAGAAGGGAGGGATTAGGAAGAGGGAGAGGCAGCTCGAGCCTCCTTCCTCTTTCCTTCCTCATTCCTAAACTACATGCAGACAAACAGCTCTCTCTAATCTCCCCTTCCCTGTCCCTGAAGCTGTGCCCCTATACTTGGGCGACAGCCCCTTCCTGAGTCACTGTCCCCATATACTTCAGTTAACTCCTTAAAACACGACCACATTCATCCACCATTTGGAACCTTCTGGACCTTCTGGAACCCAGGTCCACATCACCTTACCCCTGTTGTCTCCATCTATAAATCCAAGGGGTAACTGGAATGGCCATCTTAACACAGAGGGTCAGGGGCCTGTGGCACGTCCAGTGTCCAGGAAACAGAGATGAAGTGACAAGAAGCCAGGGAGCCCAGGTCAGAGTAGGTGGCCTGCATGGCAAAGCCGAGAAGCTCCTTCAACCTGGCAAATTGTTCTTAGGCCAAGCACTCTGACCCAGGTTCTTCCTGAGTTGTGTTATTCGGTCATCACAACCTGAAGGTGGAGGCTCTATTGACCCCATGTTACAGACCAGGCAGCAGAAACACAGAGTGCCGTACTCTCAGATCAGATCCCTGTCCGTGAAGGGGCTGGGACCCTGGTCCCAAAGCCAGGGTCTTCATCCTGACAGGCATCCACTTCTCCAGCATCAAACAAGCACCAGTCTCCTTTTTTGCAGGTTCACGCCAACCCGGAGCAACTCTGGCCTAGGATTGCACAGCCACACTCTCTCACCTGGACCCAGCTTCAGAGTCACGGGGTAATAGAATTTTGCAGCAACAAGGAATCCAGCTGTCTCATTTACTGGAAAGCTCAGGGACTCGCCAGGGTCACATCCTAGTAAGAGTCAGGACAACAAGATCTGAGGACCTTACTTCATTCCAAGCTCAAGTCTTTCTGGGGGTCATCTCCCCTGGGCCGTGACATTGCATTTCTTTTCCTTCCTCTTCTAAAGTGTCCTCCTGAGTTTCTTCTGGTGTTCGGAAAATAAACACCAGGCTAAGTCAACACCACCTCTATCTCCTGAAAAATGATGTTTTGCTGGTCTATTTCTGAGACCTCATGTGATTTCCACTGACCATCTTGTAACTATCAAGTTTACACCTGAAACTTTCAATAGTCCCAAGACTTTTCACAGCAGTTTAGAACATACCTTCTACATGAGTACTTTTTTAAAATGTTTATTTATTTTTGAGAGAGACGGCAAGACAGAGTGCAAGCAAGGGAGGGACAGAGAGAGCGGGAGACAAAGAATCTGAAACAGGCTCCAGGCTCTGAGCTGTCAGCCCAGAGTCCGACGCGGGGCTTGAACTCACAAACTGTGAGATCATGACCTGAGCCAAAGTCGGATGCTTAACCGGCTGAGTCACCCAGGCGCCCCCTACAAGAGTATTTTTAATTGAGTTGGACTTTAGCTGTAACATTTGTTTGATGAAAATGACCACAACAGGTGCTCTGTGTCAGAAAATGAAACCTCGCAGATATTATAAATGCAAAATTACAGGAAAATGTCTTAGAGTTTAAAAAATGCCTAGTGACATCTATGAAGGAAAATCATAAAGCAGGAAAATGATACTAAACTAATATGAAAAACCATTTTGATTTTTGTGAAGAGCCATCAAAAATTGTTTCATGGTATCTCAGATTTTGAAAGATTCCACTTCAGTAAAAGGGAATTGATTCTATTGAATATATAGCTCCTGATTGAATCAACAGGTGCTGATAACCACTAATCTATTTATCTTGGAAAGAAAATCAGAAAGACATCCATAGCCTTTATATACATGTAAGAGTACACAGAATTTTCTAGACCCAACCTTATCTCAAGCTTTCTGAGATTATTTTAATTATTATTTTAAGTTTTTCTACAGCTACCTTTTTAAAGTGTATTCATCTATTTTTGAGAGAGAGAAAGAGAGAAAATGAGCTGAGGAAGGGCAGAGAAAGAGGGGGACAGGGGATCCAAAGCGGGCTCTGCTCTAACAGCAGACAGCCCCAGGCGGGGCTTGAACTCACAAACCGTGAGATCACGACCTGAGCTGAAGTCAGAAGCTTAACCACCTGAGCCACCCAGCTGTCCCCACAGCTGCTTATTTGAGAAGGAGGAGAGATGGCATTTTTTTGATTAATCAAGACAGTTTTTGTCTCCATCCTTGAGACGGTGTCATTTTTCTGTTACTTCCCATGTGTTGAGGGCCAACTCCAGTTGAAGGAACTCCACAGAACAACCACACTGTTTTTTCTCCAACATCCTTGTATTACAATGATTATTCACCTGATGGGTGATAGGTGGGGTTGGCTGCTATATTTGAGAACTGGAAGCGCAGTTTTACTTTAGAGCAAACATACACCCCAAATAACTCAGTTCAGGACCTTTCTTGGCTCTATCAGTCATCACGTAATCTTCCGTGATTTCTGAAGGATATAGAAACTGATGAAGCTCAACTAGCCATTGTAAAGAACAACCACAAAATATATCCGTTATTGTAGAGTTCCTGGAGTATATGTCAAAATAGTCCATAGAAACCTTTGATGAAGAATTACCCATTGCAATAAGATTTTACCTGGATGAATACTCCACAGTACTCTAAAAAAAAAAAAAAAAATTGAACTGGTCAGTTAAAATCTTCAAAACCTTTCACTGAAACATAAAAATAGAAATCTCAGTTCTGAAGAGTTGGATCTGAAAGAATTACTGTAATTGAACTGCATTTTGCTGCTGTAAGTATGGAATAATTGTTTCCAGGCTAGTACATTTTGTTTAATCAGGATCTTTGTAAATAATTTGACTATATCTGGTGGCTACTAAATTTTGGTTTGGAGAATTTTTGTAAGTCCTAAGAGTAAAAAAGTTTAAAAGGTATCTGAAAATCATGGTTTTCTATTTTCCAAAAGAAGAAATACACACATTTAAAATATGTATGTATATGACATATACATACATGTATAGAGGATACATAAATTAATGTTTCCTCTGATCTTTAGGAAATGCTCTTATCAGCGATGGCAAAACGGGTTCTCAATTCTGAATTAAATGTATATATTTCTTAGAAAACTTTCAGAGAGAGTTTGAAGTGAGTCTGCTTTCATCACGAAGTCATGACTCATTCATTCATTCATTCAACTCTTCGTGAATAATAAGCATCTCGGTTTTCTTAATTAAGTCTCAGTTTAACAAGGACCATCAAGGCAGTTTTAATACAGACACCCGGAGAAAGAAGACACCAGCTGACCTTGTAAAAGGAAATCCTGGGGTACTACTTCCTCCCTGGTTCACCTGAAGAGGGTTGTTTTAATCTCTCAGCTGCTGCACCTTAGGGACAGAGGTGGAAGGACAGACTTCAGGAAACCCAGTAACACGGTCCAGAAAAAAATGATCATGAGAGAGGAGCAAGGAGAAGCTGTTGGGACAAGACAGAACAGAACGTAGAAAAGGATTCAGGGGCGCCTGGGTGGTGCAGTCGGTTAAGCGTCCGACTTCAGCCAGGTCACCATCTCGCGGTCCGGGAGTTCGAGCCCCGCGTCGGGCTCTGGGCTGATGGCTCGGAGCCTGGAGCTTGTTTCCGATTCTGTGTCTCCCTCTCTCTCTGCCCCTCCCCCGTTCATGCTCTGTCTCTCTCTGTCCCAAAAATAAATAAAAAACGTTGAAAAAAAAAATTAAAAAAAAAAAAAAAAAAAAGAAAGGGATTCAGTATGAGAGAAGGACACATTGAATCAAGCCAGCATGCAGAGTGGCCCGGATGCCATGTCTGGGAGTCGGGTCTCCCCCGAAACAAGTGGGCTCGCTTTTGGGTCAGTGACACTGAGAACCACACGTGTCTGTGCTGGCGGCAATACGTGGAGGGCAGCTTGAGGGAGGACTGGAGGCAGGACAGTAAAACAAATATGGTAAAGTGGCACGTGGGTGGCTCAGTCAGTTAAGCAGCTGACTCTTGGTTTGGGCTCAGGTCATGATCTCCTAGTTTGTGAGTTCAAGCCCCCTGCTGGGCTCTGTGCTGACAATGCAGAGCCTGCTTAGGATTTGCTTTCTCTCTCTCTGCCCCTCCCCTGCTCTTGCTCTGTCTCTCAAAATAAATAAATAAACTTAAAAAAAACAGGTATGGTAGGAAGAGCCTCTCCATGGTGCCTCTTCCCAGCTGTAAAATAGACTTCAGTATTTTGAGTGTTCTCTTTTCTTTCTTCTTTCTTTCTTTCTTTTCTTTCTTTCTTTCTTTTTTCTTTCTTTTTTCTTTCTTTTTCTTTCTTTCTTTTTTCTTTATTTCTTTTTTCTTTCTTTCTTTCTTTCTTTCTTTCTTTCTTTTTTTCTTTCCTTCTTTTCTTTCTTTCTCTTTTTTAATGTGGTGGGATGGGAATAAGAGTTTGAAGCTGAGATCCTGGCCCAAAATGAAAACTGTATCTTCACTGATGAGTCTGGGAAGATTGGCCACAGAGGAGATCCCAACTCCTTCCTCTCCTCACATCCATGGGTTGTGTCTACAGGTCTGGAAAGTGCCAGACTCCAGTTTAGTTCTGTGATGAAAAAAGCACAGGGCATAAAAGATGATGATATCTGGACTTCAGAATAAACCTTGGATCTAGAAGATATTTGGAAACCTTTTGTGGGTTCCATACAGAGTTGTCGTGACTCCATCAGATAAGCTGGAGAAGCTGGACATCTGTGCAGAAGGATCTGAAGTGCAGTGTGGTCTGGGCTCTCCTATCACCCTTTCTCTCTTCCCTGTTTTCTTCCATGTGCCTTCATTAGTCAAACTGAAAGACTATGTGTGTTGTTTCTTGGCTAAACCAAGTGAAATGATTGCCGTCATGATTATAATTCCCAAAGGATTTCTCAGACTGAACATTTTTTTTTAATTTTTTTTTTCAACGTTTATTTATTTTTGGGACAGAGAGAGACAGAGCATGAACGGGGGAGGGGCAGAGAGAGAGGGAGACACAGCATCGGAAACAGGCTCCAGGCTCTGAGCCATCAGCCCAGAGCCCGACGCGGGGCTCGAACTCACGGACCGCGAGATCGTGACCTGGCTGAAGTCGGACGCTCAACCGACTGTGCCACCCAGGCGCCCCGTGAACATTTTTAAACCAATATATATGAAAGGAAATCCAGTTGGTTGGCTGGTTTTTAAATTTTCTATGTGCCCTTACTGAATGCTACATACTTTATTACAGTTTTCTGCTTATTTCCAAAGAACACTTAGAGCTCTGAATAGAATGAGGCAAAAGAATAAGGGCAGGGTTGCCTGGGTGTCTCAGTCGGTTGAGTGTCTGACTCTTGATTTTGGCTCAGGTCATGATGTCACAGTTCATGGGATCGAGCTCCACGTTGGACTCTGTGCTGACAGCACAGAGCCTGCTTTGGATTCTCTCTCTCTCCCCTCTCTCTGCCCCTCCCTCATTCTCTCTCTCTCAAAATAAAATAAACTTAAAAAAAGTGGGGGGGGGGACAGAAAAGCAACCGAATGGCTTCTTGGGCTGACAACAACGGTGGTTTCTTCTTCATCCCGCTCCCAGACTGAGAATCAGTCAGTTGGGTTGAATTCTTCTTAATGGGCCAGTCAGTGGTTTGCGACAGTTTGAGATAGATAATAGGAAGGCTCCCGGCAATCCTAATTCACTGGGTGAGTTCACCAGTCCCACCATTTTCTTTACCACTTTTGGAATCCGTCCTACTGTCCTGTCACAAGGGTGGCATCTCCCCAGCAAAGACACAGAAATGGAAGCTAACAGCCTCAAATATTCTGACTCACGACACTTCTAGATGTCTGCATTGCCCTTCTTTTAGCAAAGAGATGTGGGTGAGGGAAGGGTGAGAAAACTCCTTGTCCAGAAGACTCTTGTTTTCTAGTATGGCTCCACACAGGCATTCATTCATATAAACAGCAAATGTGCGAGAAACACCTACTGAGCAGCTCGCACCTGCGTGCTGGTAAGGTGCATGTGAACGAAGCCGAAGCCCATGCTTTGGGCGGTAGCCATGTAGACACATACAAAGGAATCTAGCCATCGTGGAGGCATGAAATAAGTGTGGGGGTTGCCTAGGGGAGGCAGAGACTAATTCTGCCAGGAGAGTATTGAACCATAACAAATCAGGCAATGGTTTTTTTGGGTTTTTTTTTTTAATCCTCTAAATTTAAGACTGTATGAGGAACCAACCAGCTGGAAAACTCAGGCTAAGCCTTCTGGTACCCACCCAGGCAGAATTAATCCAAGGGTCTTCTCTGTTAGCACTTTGTTCTTCTCATTAAGTGCAGCCCTATCACATTGTGTAATAATAGGAAGCTGGTTATCTGCCCGTCTACCCCCATTCCTGCCTCACAAGACCAAACTCCTGGTTGGTCTTTAATGCCTACTGGTATGAAATGAATGAGCAAATAAACAAAGCTGCTGCTACCTGCTCCTTTGGGGTTTCTTGAAACTGTATTCATATATTTAAATCAGCCCCTTTCTTCCAGAAGCTCAGAGACTAAGGGTGAGTCCTGCATTTCTTCCTTATTTCCTAATTGTAGGGGCGCCTGGGTGGCGCAGTCGGTTGAGCGTCCGACTTCAGCCAGGTCACGATCTCGCGGTCCGTGAGTTCGAGCCCCGCGTCGGGCTCTGGGCTGACGGCTCGGAGCCTGGAGCCTGTTTCCGATTCTGTGTCTCCCTCTCTCTCTGCCCCCTCCCCCGTTCATGCTCTGTCTCTCTCTGTCCCAAAAATGAATAAACGTTGTAAAAAAAAAAAATTAAAAAAAAAATTTTGGCAATTTCATGGTCAGATGGAATGCACAAGGTACTACTCTGTTACCCACTGGAATACAAACAGAAAGTGCAGATCCAATAGAAGCTTGAAATAAACACTTATTCCACCTATACGAATATAGGTTTCTTTCAAAGCGTTTACAGTACGCAAGACGAGCTAAATGGAGTCCTTTGTGGAATTAGTGTTTTTGAGTCTTTTCCAAACATTTCCATGTTCCCTTCTCTTTTCATCAAGGCATTAGTTTCCCACCTTTGGTACAAGATTAGAAAGCCTTGGTGGTCCTGCTTCTTTCTGTATGTACAGAACAAACAGTGACTCATTGTGTGGCTAACGTGTCCAGACAAAATTTGAAGAGAGATCAGAGGGGGGGGGGGGGTGTGCGTGTGTGCATGCGTGTGCATGTGTGTGCATGCACGTGTGTGCACAAGTGCACACCCAATTTGTATATATTTGAGGGCCAATTCAGACAATTAGCATTCTTTCTCCTGCTACAGAAAATGAGTATTATTTTTATCTTTAAACATTTATTTCCCAGAAAGGCTAAAGAAAAAGCAAATAAGCTCTTTACTACAGACACCATTGGTAGGGTGCCTTCAGGGGATGCAAATTATCTTCCTTTACTCCATCCTCTGGAGAATAAAATTGCTAAAAATTGATATTGTAACAGAGGAATTACCCTTCTGAGTTCTCCTACTATTTGAGCTTCATAAAATAATTTATAGTTTGGGGTTTTGTTATTTTTGTTGTTTGTCTTTATGTCTTAATATTATTTTGCTAATATTTTGACATATTTGTCTTCATAGACACCAGTTTGTCTTTGCTCATTGGTTTATGTGATCTATTTAACCAATGCTGATAATGGCAAGGCAAATGTTGATGGGAGGAACCAGGCAAGGTCCCCAGGGCCTCTTACATGGCATTATACACGTATATGACAAGCCTATGACACAGGTTTTATTATTCTCCGCTTTATCATTCTCTGGGGGGAGTTGAAGTTCAGAGAAGTTACATGACTTGCTCAAAGTGACCTAGAAAGCAGGGTTCCATCGTGGGCTGCCACTTCTCCCCCTCCGTCTGGTGTGCCCGAGAAAACTCATCCCCATTGCATGTTTTTGACTTCTACATAAATACACTGATGGTGGGATACCTGGGTGGCTCAATCGGTTGAGCGTCTGACTTCAGCGCCGGTCATAATCTCACTCATGACTTCAGCCCCACATCGGGCATGCTAGTGTCAGCACAGAGCCCACTTCGGACCCTCTGTCTCCCACTCTCTCTGCCACTCCCCCGCTCATGCACTCTCTCTCTCTCTCTCTCTTTCAAAAAAATACACAAACATTTAAAAAATTACACTGATGATTTCAGCCTGGATAGCTCTGCAGACTTCAGACATCTATATCCAACTGCCAACTAGAGATTTCTACCTGCACACTGCAAAGTTTCCAAGTCCAGATCTGGATTCATTGTCAACACAACTTCAGAGTTTGTCCAATTCCCATACATTCTCTGTTTAATTGATGTCTCTACCTTAGCCCGGGGACTAAGATTGTCAGATTTGGGGGGTGGGATTGTTTCAAATCTTGCACGGGGTATACTTACGCTAAAAAACTTCGTTGCTTATCTGAAATGCAAATCTAACTGGGTGTCTTCTGTGTGAACTGGCCATCCTACTGGATAGCCAGCAGTGAGTGTGGGATCCATTGTTATGCCCTCCCACATCCTCACCTCGATATCATCAATTGACCCCTGCTGATTTTACCTACTGAATGCTTCTCAGAATCACCTCCTCCCATCTGTCTTTATTCCTATAACCGCTGCCCCCTCCGAGCCCTCATCATCCCCAATATGGATGCTCACTTCCAAAATGTTGTCCCTGTTGCTTATGTTGCTAGTTCCTCCAGACTTTAATCAGAAAGACCCTTCTCTGTTACACAGTTGACTAGCCCATGTCTTTACTGAGTCTCTTCAAAAGCTTCCCGACCCCCCACAGGAGCAGTTCTCAGCCCTAAGTGCACGTCAGTCACCCAGTTTGAAAAACAAACAAACAGCAACACAGCCAGACCCAGTCCAATTAAATAGACCTTTTGTACCGGGGCTGAGCATTTTACCTTTTTAAAGCACCCCATGGTGATTCTAATACTCAACCGGAGTGAAACACCGAGTTCACGCTCTACAGATCCCACCATCACCTGGCCCTGAAGATGTCATCGACCCTGCCCTTGCTACCCACCCCTGTTCACGTTTCACACCCCAGGAACACAGGCTTGCTTCTAGATCCTCCCACACACAAGGATTCCTTATCTCTTTCCTTTCTGCCCAGAATGCTCTCTCCTCTCCCTTTGTCCCACCTTTCTGTGACCTCCTAACTTTCATTCAGATTTAAAATTCAGATCCTATTGAAGAGGGCATCTTTTGGGATGAGCACTGGGGGTGGTATGGAAACCAATTTGACAATAAATTTCATATATTAAAAAAATAGCAATAAAATAAGATAAAATTCAGATCAAAGGTCATTTCCTCCAAGAAGACTCCCCCCACCCTTATCATTGATTCTACCCCCTGCCCTCACAGGGACTTGAGAAAAGCACCCGTTCTGTATCCTTGTACATGTCACTTTACCTCTACACTTGTCAGATCTTTAAAGAGCAGCTACTATGTCCCCGCACACTTTTTTATGTCCAGAACCAAGCATATTGCCTGATGATGTATTTGAATGAATGAATGAATGAATGAGTGAATGAATGAATAGTGTGGCAGAACCAAGATTCTAACCCAGTCTTCTTAAACCCAAAGCCTGTGCATCCCGATACCATATAGTAAAATTTGTTTTATTGCCTAATAAACTGAAATTCAACACTCTCCACTTGCAGTAGACAACAATGATCATTTATTTATGTTACGAATCACGGTCCAAAAGCCAGGTCCCAAACACATCAGCCCCCTTGTCATGTTCGCATGTTTGCGTACGTGGCTCTCTCAGCTCTAAATGCCTTTCTCCCTTTGCTCAGGCAAGCTTCAGCCTTCAGCTAAAATACTTTAATCTTGGGAAGACTCCGAGGTCTTCTTCACTCCCCCAAATAAAGCCATCCATGTTCTTCTCCCTGTTTCTAAAGCATTTTGTGCTCACTTCAGCTATGGTCCTGATTGTCTGGGACTCTGAATGTTCAAATGTGTGTCTTCCCACTGGGCTAGAAGCTCTCTGGGGTCTTGTGCAACTTTACGCAAAGCACAGCATGAGGGCTTAGTAGATCTCTGTTTCGGAATTATTACGTTCCACAGAATTTTGTGAAGGATATTTTATATTGTTCCAATTCCTTGAAAAACTGGTAAGATCACCTCCTTCCATGGCACTGCTAAGTGACTAAGAATTTACACTGCTTTGATCTCTGTTTTTTTATTTTAAGCAGTTTCAACTGTGTGGTCAAGGATTCTTTCACTTCCCAGGGAAAGTCATAAGCACTTCCTTATAAAGAAACCTCTGGAGCTTTTTTCACCATCCACTACCTGCCTACCAATCGACAGTTGTAATTGGATTGGACAAAGCTGGGAAAACAGTGTTTGTCCTCCACAACAGGATTCCCCCAATCCTTTTGCCATGGTTAATTTCATACGGCCCAGAAAGCATGCAATTGAGGCCAGAGCCAGGAAGAAGCAGGCGCACTTCCCTGCTAGCCTTTGATGTTCAGTCTTGGCTCTGTTCCATCTCTACCCCAGGCGGGAGCCACAGCTGGCCACCATGTGCAAAGGCAAGTATGGGGGAGGGTGCCAGTCTGTCCCCTGAGCCAAACGTGGATTCCACAACCGATGTGGAAAATCCACATCCTCCGTCTGATAAGCGCACAGCGTGGGCATCATAACGTCAGTCAGTCCTGGATAACCTGAACGTCCTGGGTTCGATTCCTTGCCCTGTCACCTCTTAGGGACTTGATCCGAAGCAGTTTCCCAAGGTTCTCTCAACTGATATCTGCACCGTGGAATCAACTTTCTTTAGCTCAAGTGTTGCCGTAGGGCGTACGAATGAACTTCATGGAAAATCCCTATATGACTAAATCACAGTGGGTACTTGAATGTTTGCACACTTTCCAATTCCTTGCCCTTCCAGTAGAAAATTGGAAAACAATATACGATTAACAAAGGCGCCTTCTACATCAGGATGTCTAGCAAGCAACTTCCATCTTGGTGAAAAACATCTATCCCCTCGGCATCTGAGGGTGACGATGTGCCCAACTCCCGGGCAGAGACGAGTCCCCCTTCCTTCCTCTTCTGAGCTTTGTCAGGACAGAGAGACCCTGAGGAAGCCTAGGAAGCCTCACCCCTAGATCCCTCTTGCTGCTACTCTTCCCTCCTCTTGCTCATCACTGCTGGAGTGACCAGCAGCCTGTGAATCTCAGGTTCTTGTATAACTCCACATTTGGTTATGACTTCTGATGTCCAACGAATCCCTCCAGCCTTTTTAACAAGTGACTCTGGGAGCCCTGAACATTTCCCGAAGAAGAGCCTTCTGACACTTGCATGACAACCAGTCTTCCCAGTGACCGTCTAGGAGATATCCCGACCCTTAAAGGTGGGGGTGGGGCTCGAAGGCCCTGGGAGGTGTCGTGCGTGGTGCCCTGGTGCAGGTCTGGAAGAAAGGGAGGTGAGTGGACAAGCCAGGGTGAAAAGATGGTGTCTTACTCCCCTCTCCCCGTCTCTCATCAGTGGGGTCGCCCGCCCGGCAGCTGCTGCCCAAGTATTGGAAAGACTGGTCTCGGGAGAGAGTGAAATCCAGGCCTTTCAACACAGGATACTCAACTTAATCTCTAGACCTAATCCACTTAGAGAATTGCTTTTAAGTCCCATTTGAAGTGACACAGAGGCCAGGACTAAGGCAGATAAGCCCTTCCCACTTGGAGGGGCTCAGCCACACTAGCACCCTACCGTCAGCCTTTCCGAGGCCTGCCCGCTCGCATTACTCACCATGTTGTGATGTACGTGTTAACGCAGGGGACACGGCCAAAGGAACCGCGTCTCTGGGAGGTAGGGTCCTCCGACTTCCTTTCCGTCACTGGGAGCCAAGGTGGCACTAACTTCCTGCCAGCCACCACTGGGCCCTCAGGAACAGCTAGCTCCATGAGCAAAAGAAGAAAATGCTACTTGGGGGTGCCCTGGATCATTTTCCACCCACAAGGGGGCCCAAATCTCTCAGGCTTAGGTGCATTGTCCGAAAAAATAGTGACCGCACTCTAAAAACAAATAGAGGATGCTGGGCTGTGAGTTTCTGGCAGATGTTCATTCAGATGCAGAAAGCAAACAACACTCTCCCCGAAGTTCTTCCGGACAGGCCCAGTCCCGGGGCCCCACTGTGAACGCGGGCCACGGGTAGCCAGACGGCACAGCCAACAAATAAACTGATAAATAAATAAAACGAAAATAAACCTCCAGTTATTATTTCCAAAGACATAATAGAACCCAGACAACAGAGACATTAATTCATAAGGAGGAAAAGAGATAGTTAGGCCATTTCCTCTCCTGTCCCCCCTGACTTTCACACCGATCCCCACTTTATTTTAAGAACTTGCGTAATTAAAAAAAAATTTTTTTTAACGTTTATTTATTTTTGAGACAGAGAGAGACAGAGCATGAACGGGGGAGGGGCAGAGAGAGAGGGAGACACAGAATCCGAAACAGGCTCCAGGCTCCCAGCCGTCAGCCCAGAGCCCGACGCGGGGCTCGAACTCACGGACCGCGAGATCGTGACCTGAGCCGAAGTCGGACGCTTAACCGACCGAGCCACCCAGGCGCCCCTGAACTTGTGTAATTTTAAGAAAGCAAAATTAGTACTTCAGATACTTGAAGTCAATGGAGTACTTGCCCTCTCTTCTTGGGATGTAAACGTTGGAGGGAGCACTCCTTTTCCCAAGTGTCCTTTCTTCTGTAAAAACAAAAGTGTGCGTGCACATGTGAGCGAGTGTATGTGCGTCTGTGAGAGTGCGTGTATCTTTTCTCCTACCACAAAGTTTGTAAATGCTGGCCTTAGTTAGGCCCTTGAAATGGTGTGGAAAGTCCAATGTGCAGTCACAGTGCACACTGTTGGGTCTAAGTGTGCAAACACGCTCTGTTTTAAACACAGCCTGGCTGGAGCGCCTGGGTGGCTCCGTCGGTTGAGCGTCCGACTTCGGCTCAGGTCACGATCTCACGGTCCGTGAGTTCGAGCCCCGCGTCGGGCTCTGGGCTGACAGCTCAGAGCCTGGAGCCTGTTTCAGATTCTGTGTCTCCCTCTCTCTGCCCCTCCCCCGTTCATGCTCTGTCTCTCTCTGTCTCAAAAATAAATAAACGTTAAAAAAAAAATTTTTTTTTTTTTAAATAAACACAGCCGGGCTGGGGCGCCTGGGTGGCTCCGTCGGTTGAGCGTCCGACTTCGGCTCAGGTCACAATCTCACGGTCCGTGAGTTCGAGCCCCGCGTCGGGCTCTGGGCTGACGGCTCGGAGCCCGGAGCCTGTTTCGGATTCTGTGTCTCCCTCTCTCTCTGTCCCTCCCCCGTTCATGCTCTGTCTCTCTCTGTCTCAAAAATAAATAAACGTTAAAAAAAAAAAATTAAAAATAAATAAATAAATAAACACAGCCTGGCTGTGTGACATCGGGTAGGACTTGAACCTATCTGGGCCCCAGTTTCCTCCTCCATCACACAAGCCCACGGCGGGACGCAATCTTGAAATCTACTCTCCCAGTAAGTTCTGTGAGGCTGAGAAAGTCCTGATTTTCTGGACCGATATGGGAAGGGCTCCTGTCTTTACACAGGAAGACCTTTCGCCAATCGTATTTCGGGAGACAGAGACGACATCCCAGCGTTCATACGGATCAGTGATTCAACTTGCCAAAACTCCATCCACACTTCCATTGTTAGGAACATGTGGTTTGCAGTAACCTCCTGAGGAACTTACTGAGAATCAGTTAGACTCACCGGATAAGAAAGTCAGGTCAGTTAAAACTTAAAAATACAAGGGCGCCTGGGTGGCTCAGTCAGTTGGGTGTCCAACTTCGGCTCAGGTCATGATCTCACGGTTCACGGGTTTGAGCCCCGCGTCTGGCTCGCGGCTGTCAGCACGGAGCCTGCTGTGGATCCTCAGGCCCCCTCTGTCTCTGCCCCTCCCCCGCTCTCACCATCTCTCTCAAAAACAAATAGATATTTTTTTTAAAAATTAAAAGTTGAGCTTGGTCTTTAAATGAGGGATCTTGAGCTCGTCACGGTCCCAGACCACTTCCGCACATCTTTGTTTCCCTAGTCCGTCACCTGCATCCAGGAGGTATCCCGGAAATGTTTGCAGTTGAACTTCGGCCACTACCAAGTCATAGGTGAGAAACAGGCGTGAGCAAGTATTATCCCACCCAACTCCAGAATGGCTGGTGCCCTTTCAAAAGAGTTCACTGCTCTTTGGGGGGATTAAAGCATTTCATATAAATCCTGTTTATGTTTTCCCAAGAGTGTGTTTAAA
Source organism: Prionailurus viverrinus (assembly GCF_022837055.1). Taxonomy (NCBI): domain Eukaryota; kingdom Metazoa; phylum Chordata; class Mammalia; order Carnivora; family Felidae; genus Prionailurus; species Prionailurus viverrinus. The sequence goes on from NC_062572.1 coordinate 35,568,078, forward strand.
GTATTCAGACACAAGTAAATGTGCCTGGCCTCCTAATCTTACCACAGAAGATAAAAGAAACTTTTTCCTTTTGAAGTGAGTAGGTAGTAGCTCCATTTATTCTTTGGTTTCCCTGGAAAGGACCAACTGAGCCAAGGGTGTTGGAATGTGGAAGAGGAAACTGGAGATGGCAAAACCATTCCCCCGCCTCCCCACCCCCCCCCCCAACCAGGGCCTCTCTGCTTTCACGGCCATGGGGCCTGACACAATCCTCCGGGGGGTTTATGTCTTGCTGTTCTCAGCTGGCAAGGCCGCAGACCCCCTGCGTGCCTTTCCTATACGTAGGTCCAGGGCCACCTTGGACATGTGAATCCAACAGAACAAGTCAAGGGGTCCACAGCCAGCCTGAGTCAAGGCTGGAGCCCATCCTGGGGAAGAGTGAGTTCTATGGAGGTCTCGGTCAGGCACGGGCCCATGCGGATGAACCCAGGGTCCTCATGTCACCTGCCCAGACAACTAAGCCTCTCCTTGCTCTCTGAGGATTCTGAGATGTTGAAACTGTCCCTCTCCAAAACCGTCCCCGACCCGGACACCCTTTCCCATGCCCGAAGCCCTAAATGCCTAGTGCTGGGAATGCATTTATATTTGCATCAGGTATAGATGATGTGTGAGAGCAGTTTTAAGAATCTTTATGATAGGAGGGACGCCTGAGTGGCTGAGTTGGTTAAGCGTCTGATTCTTGATTTAGGTTCAGGTCATGATATCATGGTTCATGAGTTCTAGCCCCATGTGGGGTTCTGTGCTGAGTGTGGAGCCTGCTTAAAATTCTCTCTCTCTCTCTCTCTCTCTCTCTCTCTCTCTCTGTCTCTTTCAATCTCTCTCTCTGTCTGTCTCTCTCGGGGCTCCTGGCTGGTTCAGTTGGTTAAGCATCCAATTCTTGATTTCGGCTCAGGTCATGATCTCAAGGTCCGTGAGTTTGAGCCCCGCGTCAGACTCCGCACTGACAGGGCACAGCCTGCTTGGGATCCTCTTCCCCTCGCTCTCTGCCCCTTCCCCACTTGTGCTCTTTCTCTCTCAAAATAAATAAATAAATAAATATATTTTTTAAAAAGAATCATTTTGTTAGGAGGACTTGCAAAGAGGTGACGACATCAACTCCCAAAGTGAAGGAAACAGTACAAGGAGGGGCAGGCTGAAGGTGACAGCAGCAGCCCCTGCGACCCCACGGCCCACCTGGCCGCGTTCCCTCCGCTCGCTGGAACCCAGGGCCGAGGGTCTTGAAAGGCCAGAAGTCTCCAGCCTCGTGAAAATGACAGCGACTTTCCCAGCAAAAGTGAGGTGGGGGCCCCGCCTCCCCCGGGAACATCTCGGTCCACAAGTTCCCTCACTCAGCGGTGCAACCTGCTGAGGGGTGTCCAGGGCCCCCTAAGTCAGGGCAGAGCTCACTCAGTGCCCATCACTCAAGCGGAGCAAACCGGTTTCTTCTTTGTGTCCCTGTGAGCTGTGCTTCAAGTTTTTTCTTCCCCTAAAGGTGACCTAGGAGAGCAGTACCCATCACCACTGGCTCCTTCAGATGGGAAGGCTGGCTCCCACGGTTTATTTGACACAATCGTGTGGTGGTTTGGGGGGCCGTGAACTACCAATTCTCAACACTTGTGACCTTCAGCTGTTTGCCTGCTTATGGTCCGAGAAAGCACCCCGGGACTTGCTGAAGCCATCATCATGTGAACCCTTTACCTGGCTGTGGGTTCAATCCTCCTCTGTATTCTCCAGGAGAATGTTGTCCCATTCCTGAGTTCTCCGCGTAAACATAATACCGGAATAAATAAGCTTTTCGCCACTGAGGACGACTGACTGAAATGCCATGCCCTGCCCTTCACCTACACAGCGGCCGCTTTCACCAGGAGGCTGGGGAGTTGGTTCTGGGCCAAGGGTTTTCCAGTATTTGGGAGGGTGACTGCCTAACTCCCCTAACTCCCGTGTTCAAAGCTCACCCCGCCTTCCTTTGTTTTCCTTGGTTCCAAGTTGTTCTCTCTGAAGCTTCATTAAGACTCTGAATATTCATGAATGGGCTCACTCAGATTCTTTCTTCTGGGCCTCAATTCCATCACTCCTTAGAATAAACTGCCTAATGAGATCCAAATCACTCTGATGTTACTGATATTTACTGGCAGATAAAATATCTTTCTGGAGATATTTAAAGACCGTGTACCCACAATACATTTAAACCAGAACGACCTGGGATCTACATGGAACATGTTTCACTTCTTCAAAAAACCCCAATAGAAAGCCCTGTCTGGGAACATGACATGAATCGGGGTTTGCAGCTGGAAGTTGTTTCATTGGAAATTATTAGAAATAAAAACCTACCTGGAACTATGGTGGACTTCACCCCTCTATGCCTTGCTTTATGGAAGAAGACAAAATGGCTGCCTCTGAAGGAAATTTGGGAACATGGTATTTCCACTGATTTGCTGAAGTCAGATATCTCATATTGTTCTTACTCTACATATCTTACCCTTCCGTCTCCTTCAGAAAAATATAAAATGACTGATATGGTGCTTCATGTTTTTTCTTCTTGCCCACACACTGTTTCACAGACTTGGACTTCTCTTCAACGGAGAATCTGTGTCCTCTCAACCACACAGCAAGGAGAATTATTCATGAGATAGCCAAGAACCAGCTAAGAATGACGGTCAGGAAGTCCCTTTATCGTATCGTGGAAACAGAAGTAAACTTAGAACGAGCAGTGGTCTCAGAGCCTACCTGTGACACTGTGAAGGTCACATGTAAGGATCCATTTGCTATCTATAAAAATGCTCAAGAGCGGCCCAGGGAAATGGGTTCACTTCTGAAAGTAGCCAAGTGCCCACTTGCATGAGGTTCTGCGATCAGCGAAGCAGCCTTGGGGGAGAGTGTATTAACTCTTCCCGCCCACATTCCAGCTGACTCCAAGGCCAAGGGAGGGGAGGAAGCGGATCTAATTCTGCTTGAGGCGTGGGCTTCTGGGAACGCCCTTCCACTTCTCCCAGGAGGCCCAGGATGGCAACCGGGACCAGGGAGGGGAAAATGACCTGCATCTGTTTTATTTTGGATCCGTTTAAGTGCCTGTCAGATGTAAGGGAGGCTTGGTCAAGAGCCCTCACGCAGAGTCCAGGGAATATTTGTTCACCAAATATAGACACCTCGTAGGCCAGCAGGCGAGGCTATTCTGGTGTAGCCAGTGAATGGCTGATGCTGAGTTATCCCACTTGAATATCGGAGCAAAATAATGACAAAGGACTGTTCGGTGGGACAGCTATTACTGCTCATTTGAGAGGTGTGAGAGTTAACCAAGAGAAGGCAGGAGTTCCCCATCTCTCCAAGCTTGAAGGTCGCACCTGAACAACAAATACCTTTGTGCGTTCTATGTGGTGATAGTTGTATCTCTAGGATTCACTGATTGGAAACATGCAAGAGGACAGTCATGACAGAAACCTGTCGTGAGTCAGTAATTTGTAAATAGATTTGTATTTACCAATTACAACAGTATCCACATACATTTGAAATGTAGTGTGAGAATATCATTTTAAGTCTCCAAATGAAGGTAGTATGTACCGAAACTCATCCCCCTGGAGCCACCGTCATTTTCTCTGAAGCTTCATAACGACTCTGAAATTTTTTTTAATGTTTATTTATTTTGGAAGGAGAGAGAGAGAGACAGAGTGTGAGTGGGGGAGGGGCAGAGAGAGAGGGAGACACAGAATCCCAAGCAGGTTCCAGGCCCTGAGCTGTCAGCACAGAGCCCGACAAACTTTCTTTAAACTGTATGCAGACATACACATATATGCATATTCACACGTGCACATATACATATACACATACATGCAAATATATACATATGTACACATACACACAGATACATACATATATAGATTAGATAAGAGCTGACCTGCCTTGACTAAAGGGGGTGCACGGAGGAGAAGGCTTCTTGTCTGCCATCTTCTCAGGACTCCTTTGAGCACCTCCTGCAGCCTCCTAGCTTCTTGGACACGTCTATTTTTCCAGAAGAAAGATCTGCCTTCACCATTCAAGGGAAAACCCACTCTTACTCCGTGACACTTGTCACACTCGGGTATTTGTGTCAAGATGACTGCCCTCCATGTGACAGATGGGCAGATGAGCCTCTAAAATAGAAATACCTTAGAGGTCCTTTCTGCTTTTGAGACTATTTTGAGGGCTTTGTTCCTTCAGAGAGGAATGTTGGTCCCTTTAGACATTACTATGAGAAAGCTGACATTTGTTTGCTTTTTCAAAGGCAAAAAGGGTATTCCTAATATATTTCCACTAGGAATTGGACATTGGCCAGGTCAGATGACCAAGGTGTCACCATGATTCTTTTTGCAAGAATGAACATGAGAAATGGAGAAGACCATAAGATCATAATGGAACCAAAACCAAGCTGCTTTATGACACAGAAAATGCTGGCAGATTTAGCCTAACACAGCCCAATGCCATTAATAACAGTGTAAGATTTCATGGACTCTGGTGATAGCGTCAGGAGCAGCTCCAATGGAACACCGATAACGTAATCAGTGATTGCGATCAGTAGCCTGGCCCAGGAAGGCCTGGCAGTCATGGTGATCTTGACCGGACGTGACGAATGGCTACACCAGGACCCAGGCATTTCTTGCCCGTCTAATTTGCATCACAACCAGAAAAATCTAAAAATCTGTCCCAGCAGATGGAGGGCAACTCCCTTGATACAAGCACCTGAACGTGACAGGGTGAGAGCAACTTTTCCCTTGTAAGGTGAAAGCCGTAGACCCAGAGTGGCCCGAGAAGCAGTGACCTTTCTGCAAATGCGGACTCGCCCAAGCGTGGCTGGCGTTGACAGGAGGCACCCAGGAACCCCACGTTAAAGATCAGTGGCTGACACTCTGAGGCTGGCCCAGGCCTCCAGGTCTAAGAACACTTAGCTGCTGAGGTCAAGATGAGTCCTTGTTCTTCCCGACCTTGTACTGGGTAAGAAGGGGTCTTTCCTGATATGAGGGCAAGTATCTGGTTGAGGTGAGAGCCCACTCAGTGCCCTGGGATGCCAGTCAATCCCCTTTGGAGTGGAGCCGGCATCCTAAAGCAGAGGCACATGAGAGAGCTGCTTGGCACGGAGCTTTGGCAGTGGGATTCACTCAGCACTGAGGTCAGCGGGCAGCATGGTTGGCAACAGAGAGGAGAGGAGAGGACAACCATCCTAACCACGGTGGCGTGGGAGCCACTGAATCAGAAGGGAGGACGGGCTGGCAGGCTCCCCGCAGAGACAACGGGGAGGCATGTTCCGGTCCTTGGAGACAACAGGGATTATCTTGAGTAGACTGTGCAGACCTGCCGAGCAGGGGACAACCTCAGCAGTGACTCAGGCAGGTGACTCATCCGGAAGCCACGGAGGAGATAAGCTGAGATGATACAGGGAAAGTTGCATGTTCTTTGCAGCTGGTTAGAAGATCCAGCATTAGGAGTCCCAACCTTAACCAAGTGCTCCGGGCCAGCCCGGAGTAATGACTATTTCAGAAGAAAGACCCTTCTGCACAAGAGATGGACAGGAACTAGAAGGAGGGGAAGGGCAAGTAAGATGGCCAAAGCCCCAAATGCCAACTTAAAAAAAAAAAATTTTTAATGTTTATTTGGGTTTTTTTTTAATTTTTTTTAACGTTTATTTATTATTGAGAGACAGAGAGACACAGAATGTGAGCAGGAGGGGGGCAGAGAGAGGAGGAGACACAGAATCCGGAGCAGGCTCCAGGCTCCGAGCTGTCAGCGCAGAGCCCGACGCGGGGCTCGAACTCACAAACTGCGAGATCATGACCTGAGCTGAAGTTGGTCACCCAACCAACTGAGCCACCCAGGCGCCCCTGTTTATTTGTTTTTGGAGAGAGAGACAGAGTGTGAAAGAGGGAGGGGCAGAGAGAGAGGGAGACACAGAATCTGAAGCAGGCTCCAGGCTCTGAGCTGTCGGCACAGAGCCTGATGTGGGGCTTGAACTCACAAACCGTGAGCTTATGACGTGAGCCGAAGTGGGACATCAAACTGCAACTATTTTAAATACCTACAAGACTTCTAAAGATGTAGACTTATATTTCCAATAATAGTGGTAGCTAACATCAGACCCAGTACTAAATGCTTTCTCTATTTATCCCAGTAACAACTTATGGGCAACCCTTTGCTTACAATTATCTTTATTTTGCAGATGAGGAAACTGAGGCTTGGAAAGAAAGGTCATGTGACTTGCTCAAGGTCATACGGCTCATAAGAGGCAGACGAGGGAGGATCCTAGATCCTTCGTCACCAGGATATACCAACAGTTACATAAGTCTTGCTCAAATTTGGGTAGCAGAACTGGTCCCTGAACTTTAGCTAAAGTCTCCTAAAATTCTGACTCTAACTCTAAGCCCTCTGGAAAAGGAGAAACAATTCGAACGTCAAAAGGAGTTCTGAGGTGTCCATGAAAATCCTTAAAAAGTTATAACAGGGCAACGTCAGAGAATGAAAAGTTTTTAGAATGTCGTATTTTGAGGGTCTAACTATGATGACACAATGAAAAGGAACTTCAGTTAATGACACAGAAACACAAGAAAAGTCATGGAAATAGGAGAAGTTTTTCCTAATCAAGAGGCCCTGTAGGTTTGTGGACGCTTTTCCAAAGACAGGTCATGGAAAGCTCATTAGCTGAGTCATTTTGAATGGAACCAGACAAAGTGTCCGCAAACGTCCAGGAGCGCTCTCTCCCACATCGGACAAAATGACCTAATTGGGCTTTTCATCTCCCATTGTAAAGAACTCATTTTTCCGCAGGGAACTGCACAGTCAGTTCATCATCCTTCCCTGTCCTTTAGGTTCATAGAAAACGTGAAGCTAGAACATAACGGTGCCCTAGAAAATTCAAACAATTGTTACACTACATTATGCTAAAACCTTTCTATTTTTTGGTCATCCGGTAAGAAGCAATTTTTTTTTTATTCGAGCACATGTAAAAACAATGTCATGGAAATATCCTGAACGGTATAGCGTGAACTGAAAAATAAACGGTCTGTACAATTTTGAAGATACCTATTTGGCATCATGATGGCTGCAATGAGACCATTAAAACCCAGAACTTCATTATTTCAGAAATACAGTTTATCGTTAGCCTCTCAGTTCCATTAGACTGATTATTTAAATTCTGGGGAGGGACAGCTATGCATAGAAACACCCTACGAGGGGCTTTGCTACATTGCCCATCAGCTACCCCACATTGGGCCAAGTTCCGGGGGGATACACACATAGACACAGAGACACAGGATCTCACACCTGCTGGCTGCCTTTTATTATTATTTTTTTACTCCCTCTTCTTCTCCTCCTCTTTTCCCTCTCCCCCTGCGCTCCTCCTGCTTCTCCTCTTTCTCTTCCTCCCTCTTTCAATTGGCAAGAACATTCACAATTCTCCAAAGAATGGTGCTGCTGGGCTACTATTATCTATAACATCAATGATCACCTCCGAGGCTAATGTCCAGGGACCACTGTAAGATGCAAACACCAGCTCCCTCAGTTCTGTTGGGTACTCACCTCTTCAGAAGTTTCAGTCTCTCCTCTCTGGAATGAGCTCCTCAGATACCTCGGGGCTTGGACCTAGTCCACAGGCAGAGTAGACAGAATGTTGCAAGCCTTCTAACAAATGAGCTAGGTGCCCCAGGAGACATGGTCAGTTGAATGTTACCTCCAGGGACCCTGAATGTGGAAGGGAGAGGGTCTCAGCCTAAGAATTATTTTGCCCACGTCTTCCTGCTTGTTCAGAAGGAAATACTATCCCCCAGGCGGCTGAGGCTGTTGATGGCTTTCCCAAGCCCCCACGCCTCTGTCAGGAGGGATAAGGGAGTCCCCGGACTCACTCTGCCATCTGGCAGGGTGGCCTGGCAGAAAATTTCAGAGACCTAAACGGCAGGAATTTCAGGAAACGTATGCATCTGTCCACAGTCTTCTGTGTGTTTTTTCTCCTCTCTCGCTTCCACTGTTCTTTTTAACTCTTTCCTCCACCCCTGTTCTCTCTATATCCCCCCACCTTCTCTTTACTTATTAGCCTCATCCCCATTCCTTCTCTAGGATCCCAGTTCTCTGTCTTCTCCTGGTTTTCAGCAGCCTGGGGAGAAAGTAATCATTCCCAGGGGGAAAAAATGCCTCCACCCTCAATTCCTGCAGTGTTAGGGCTTAAAGGTTACACTGGCCTCGATGGCACTGCCTGCCTGCACACTGTGATCCAAGCTTTGCGCTAACGTGATGGTGGCAGAACCACCTTCTCCACCCGCTGCTGTTTCTCCCATCTGGTCACTTGGGTTGTGTAATTCAGACACAGAGCGTGAGGCATGGGCACTTGACCAGTCCTATCCTGGAACTGGAGCTGCGGGGGTCTGGGACGAAGCACCCAGCATGCAGAGAGGGTGTGCCCGGCAAGCAGAGAGCACATAATGAGAGGTCCATGGCCGAGGGCAGGCCAGGATGTTCAGGGAGCAGGGTGTAGGCCCCTCTCCTGGTTCTTCATTGTCTCAGCTCCTTGGAGTCCCTTCCCTCCGTGGCCTCTGCTGTCTTTCCCCCAAGGACCGGTCTGAGCAAATTCTATCAGCCCCACAAGACATGAATGCCCAAAGACTCCCCACTGCCCTCTGGGGATGAGCCAGGGGAGCAACACGGTGTGGCAACTCAACCTCGTTGTCTGGACGGTTGCCCGCCAGGGGCACTGCGCAGCTGAGGCTTAGCATGCCTTAGCATCCTTCCCTTTCAAGCCTCCTTCTGTGGCAGACTTCTCTCGTGTCTCTTTTACAGACACTGGGGGGGGGGGGGTGCCAAGGGGAGTTCAGAAATGATCAGCTGCTGGGGAAACGATACACATTTAAAGTTCTACAGACACATTTCCAGAAACACATCTTTTGCATGAAGAGACGCACACCATCTCATTTACCCTCAAAAATGTCAGCAGGAACTTCTCGTTATAAAATCTTTGGCCATATAAGTGTCTCAGGAAAATATTCCCTGAGCGTACTGTGATGTCTATAAGGAGCAAGAGGAAGAAAGCCGACAGAGGCAGAGGCAAAGGCCACCTAAGCTAACAGCTTGGCATCGGGATGCTGTGCTATCTGGATGGCAGATTCCACGGAGAGATGAACAGAGAGTCTCTCCCCGCTCTGGGGGAAGCACCCCATTTTAAGGTAACGTAAATGGTATTTGAGAAATGGTGTGTCTAAGGTGGAACCAAGGACTGAGAATCATTCTCCCAAGAATATCAAGAGCATCTTCGTGTAAATAACCTGTGACCTCATCAGTCTCACTGGATTACCCCGGACAAAAGGAAGATTCTGGAAGGGCCTGAGGCTTCTGCCCCAGTAGGACTACGGACATGGCATTGGAGACCCTGCCAGACGTGGTCTGAGCTGAGTGCTATTAAAAGATACTGCCTGGGGCGCCTGGGTGGCTCAGTCGGTTGGGCGTCCGACTTCAACTCAGGTCACGATCTCACGGTCCGTGAGTTCGAGCCCTGCGTCGGGCTCTGGGCTGATGGCTCAGAGCCTGGAGCCTGTTTCCGATTCTGTGTCTCCCTCTCTCTCTGCCCCTCCCCCGTTCATGCTCTGTCTCTCTCTGTCCCCAAAATAAATAAACATTAAAAAAAATTAAAAAAAAAAATACTGCCAACGCGACCTCGCATCACCCTACACTCTGTGCACTGAGAATTCAGCCATAAGCAAGCCAGATTCCACCCTCAAGAAGCTGATATTCTAGAGGGAGAAGAGGACAAGTAACCAGCGGAACAAATTTTACAACTGGGACAACTTGAAGATGCTTCTTTCATAACAGGTGTACCTCCTCTGCCCGAGAGGGTCAGACACGACTTCTTCCCGCAAAGCATATCCACGTTTCCAACACGCCTCCTCACCCCCAAATGCAATAGCTTTCATTAGAGTCCTACAGGGTTACAGCTCTAGGTAAAAAGGAAGCTCGTGGTTGGTTTTTCCATTTGGGGGGATGGCATGAATCTGACATTTGATGCTTCATGACTTAAGAGCAGACTGCTCGGGGTACAGAGTCTCGGAGGCCATGAGTCAGTAGAAAGAAGAGGCTGTCTAAATCAAGAGACCTGGGTCTACTTTTCATCTATCCGTCTTGGCAGAGTCACTTAACAGCAGTGTCCTCGTTTATAAAATGAGTCCAGTGTTACCCGCCCTAGGAATCGACGCATCTGGCGGGGAGGTAGCAAGGATCCAACAAGTTCAAGTAGATTCGTGCACGTTCATGAACCAAGAGATGCCACACACACAAAGGGAGGTTGCTCTCAGTGGCAGCCGTACAACCCGGTGGGCTTATAAGGTTATCATTCTTGTTCAAGGAGATCTGGTAGGGGGCCTCATTTTAAAACTGAAGGTCTCGAGTCCCAGAAAGCCCCCCAGTCCCACACGGCTGGCCCGGTGCCCTCTAATAGTGCTGGCAAATCAGACCTTGAGTTTTAATCTCTCATTTACTCCAAACCTTCCCTTCAAGCCCAGGTTAGTAGTTCGTTAACCTTTTATATTTTTTTTAATGGTTATTTATTTTTAAGAGACACAGAGTGTGAGTTGGGGAGGGGCAGAGAGAGAGGGAGACACAGAATCCTTAGCAGGCTCCAGGCTCCGACCTGTCAGCACAGAGCCCGACGCGGGGCTCGAACTCACAAACCGTGAGATCGTGACCTGAGCCGAAGTCGGACATTCAGCCGACGGAGCCACCCAGGTGCCCCTCGTTAACCAACCACATCTGGACTTCACTTTGTCGAACAAGGAAATAGAATTAAGAATGTGTTTTCTACGTTGGTGCCGTGTTAGAACTACCTAGAAAGTGCTTACATTTTTCCATTTGGGGGACGCGCCCCACAGCGATGATTAAATCGCAATATAATTATTATTCATTACTAAATGACAGTCTTTGGAAGGTAGTGCCCAGTCACCCGCGTTTGGCTTGATGTTGTGTTGTTATTGCCGCTCTTTGTCTCTGGGTGACTCCAACATGCAGCCAGCACCCCAAGTTCGAACTCTGTCCCTTCTCCCTCCCCCCCCCCACTTCCAGGAGGTCCCCGATGGGCCGTGACACCGTATCATTCAGAACGTGGTAACCTGAAGATGAATGTGCTCCCGCTGCCTGACTTCTCTTTTCGTGCGTTTGCTGTAATTGTTCCTGAGAGTTCAGGTGCGCTCATGTACTAAGGTTGTTATTAGTCTGAAAGTTGGGAACGCTAGTGGCTTTTGTCAGCAACCCATGTATTTGCATTACTAGCTCTGCTGCTAATGAGAAGCAGCATAGGCGTTTTGTGAAATGCCAGGTGAAGTACCCAGATAAGATGGGAGAGCTAGAGACCAAATTGTACCGCCACCAAAATGCACCGTCTGTTGGTTGTGACCAGCACTCCCTTCCCCAGCCTACCCCCCTTCCAGATGTGTGAGTCCCCTGCAGACAGAAGCTCTGGGGTTCCGCGCCCCCCTCGTGGGCCCTCAAGGGAGCCCCGGTGCCTGGCCAGACTCGTATGAACACAAAAGGCTTTTTGCCTCTCTTTGAGCAGAAGGAGGGGTGGGGGTGAGGGCAAGCTGTTCTTTAGAACTTGCTGCCAGAATGAGATATGAAAATAGATGTAAAGACAATTTGGGAATAAGGTAAACCTTAAGTCCAAATAAAAAGACTGACTTTAATTTATAATGTCATATTTCAAAATGACGTATCCCCTAATAACTAAAACGATAGAGCGCGGGCCACGTGACCTGGGACTGAAGAAAAGTCGGTGTGGGCATTCATAAAACTCAGCAGATGCAGACGGCGTCAGACGCCCAGGGAGGGAGGGTCTGGCCATTGGCAAGATGAGGCTTTCCCAGACCTCACCAGCAGCTCCGTCTGTGGCCTCATCGTGTCTTGCCGGTGAGTGACTTCACCCTCTGCCCAGTCCTCTTCATGTAAATGGAAGGTTCCAACCATTCTGTGAATTAATCAAAGGGTAAATGGCCAAGTGACGCTCCAAGATTCTGGCTCTGAAGAGCAACCCGTCTCTGACACAGCAGGCATCTCCCAGCAGGGCCTGGCGGTGCCGAATGTTTATACTTCCCAGAGTAACCCTGGTAACCCAAGACAATGTGCCTTCTGGCGTGCCTTCCTGGTCCCCGGCATATGGCTCTCGCCCAATGAGCGGCTGCCCTGCCTCTGCCCTCTACTCCTCCAGGGTCCCTGCCTAGAATATCCTCTGACCCCCACCTCCATGATCGGGGGCCCTCCACCCCTCAAGCCCCAGCCGATGCCCCGCTCTGAGGCCGCCCTGCCTCGGCCACCCCAGCTCACAGCAATAGTAACGGAACGACTCAGGGTGCTTGCGCCACTAGTCTGAAATTCACAAAGCACTGAAACAACAAAGGTTTTTCATACTTCATTTAGCAGCAAAACCTGACCTGAATCAACACGAGGCTATTTTTAATCTTTGTTCATCCTACTTAGTATGAATAGCCGTACATTTCTCTGCAGAAATATTAACATGCTCAATTATGGGGCGCAGCCCCAGGCCCTGTTGTAAGATTTATATAATACGTGGCATATTCACCATATTCCCTCTCCAAAGTATGAAAATTCTGCATTCTGAAACACACTGGGCCCTGGGGATTTCAAATAAGGGATTGTGGACCTGTGTTAACACTTAGTTGGCTGTTACTCAGGTCAGGCACTGTTCTGGATGCTTTCCACATCCAGTTTTCTGCAGAAAGTGTTCCACCACCAAGTTAATTACGAGGAAACTTCACAAAGAGGGAAAGTTACATTGACACCATACCGCTGGAGGCTTGTTTGATTTATAGGGTCTTTGTTGGTTGACTAGGGGAAAACACTGAAGATTTCTGAGCCAGAGAAAGGTAGGCTCAAAATGTCTAGGTTCATTCTGTTTTGAAACACCTGTTGATACAAGTCTGTGATCTGAGGTGTGTATTAGGAAGAGTCGCTGGTCAGTGGGAACTTTGCCATCGAGGGACTGGGGAGGAGAAACCTTGGAGCCAGAATAATCAGTTAGGGTAGCATCAGAATTGTCTTGGAAAAGGGGTCAAAGGGAACAAAGAGAGAACGGAATGGAATGTTAGTCCAAGGACATGGCCTCAGGCATGTTCCCAGGGCCAATGCTTAGGCACAGGAAGCAAAGGAGAGCTCCAGCTACCAATTCCGGGAGCTGTGTGGGAAGCAGAGCCTGGGGAGAAAGCGGGCTTGTAGTCATTAGAGCCAGGGCATAAGAGCCAAGCAGGGAGGGCTTCGACGTGGGAGTGATGTGGGTGTCACCAGTCCCCCCCCACCCTCACCCCGCCTCTGAGTGGCCTTTGGGTTCACTCAGCGATCCTGAGAGTACCCTGACCCCCCCCTCTCTCTCTCTACCCCAGGCTCCATGCTTTTGTGGCTTCCTGTGCTGTGTTGAAACAAACACGTTCCCAGGAGGCAAGGAAGAATCAACAAGTCAGGGGCTTTATGAGGAGTGCATTTTGCTAAGCCCCCAGAGGCTGCCCTGGTGCTCAGGCTCAGGATGCAGTGGCAGAGCTCCCTGGGGACAGGACCGTCCCTCGGGCCAGCACTGTGATGTGCAGGGTGGCTCCAGGGGTCTCAGGCGTGAGCTTCAGAGAATGGGGACCCACGGGCTGGTGCTCACACACTGGATGGCTGTCGGGTGACACTTGGGACGCACACACAGCAAACGTGTGTCAGTGTGAATGAGCATGAACGAGTACAGAGACATCGTTCCCTGGAAGGAAGAAGGAACAGAGAGGTTTTAAGGGACAGATGATAGGTAGAAGAGATTTTGGAAAAGGCCAAAAGAGGAATTGTAGCTGTCCTAGCGTTTTGTACATTGGATTTGTGATTCCTTCTAGGTAACTTTCCTGCAGAGGTTCTGGTAGGGGCTGAAATTCACCTATCAGGCTTTGAAGCCTATCTCTCAAGCTAAAGACAATTTGTAAATGGACAAGAAAGAAACCAACAAATAGGAAGAAGGCAGGAGATGTGAGGGGTTTGGGGCAGATGGGGTTCTGAGCACCGTGGCAGCAGTTAGGACCCTGAAGAGGACGTCAGCCAGCGCGTAATCCTGTCTGGAGTGATCCAGTGACCAAAGAACACCTGCACCTGCCATGGGCTCACTGTGCCCCCACGTCACCCCGATCTTCACCCACACAACAGCCTGGGTTGCAGTTGCCTAGGGACTAGAAGGAAAAGGGCTTTGTCCCAACTTGAAGTCAACACTGAGGAAAAAAAAAAACCCCAAACCCTAGAGAATCTCCACAGAAGGCAAATCCTGAAAGCCATCGGGAATTCAAGGGGACAAGAAATCAGAGTGAGACGTGGCGACCACGAGATCAAAAGCTCCTCAAAATCTTGCAGAAATGTGGAGGAGACAAAGCCTCACTTTGTTGATAAAGATCCCGCCGTGGCTGGAGAAATGCAGGGGTGGCAGATGCTTTGATGACATTTCCGATTCAGCTCTCGCCTAAACCTTATCAAATTGGATTTTCTACTTGGACAAGCCAGGGAAGTTTATTTCGGCCAGTGGTTTTGCAAATGCATTTTGTCCCGCCTCGGAGTGGTTATTCAGGCTACGTCTTAGCCCAAGGCCTGGGGATAGAACAGGTGCAAAGTGGTACAGCCATGGTTGGAAACAGGCAAGTGGGACTGGAACCCGGGTGCTCACAGGATCCTGCCCCCCTACCCCAGGCCTGAGGCAGGCCCACCCACCCCGTGGGCAAGGCTGGGGCAAGGGTACAATGGAGGCCTGTTCTTCCCACCTCCGTCCATCCTGGCCCTCCCGGAGAAGTCCACACATGTCTGCGGGCACACTGGCCTGTGAACAGCCCCTGCCTTTGGGGTCAGCTTGCAGCCCTGGGGACCAGAAACATGGTCTAGAGGACGGGGCACAGGCTCTGGGTGGGCACGTCTCCGTGGCGTTTCAAACCCCTCCCCACCGTGAGAGGGGCCCAGCAAGAAGAACAACAAGAGTGGGGGCCCCTAAGCTGTGGGGCTCAGGCTGGAACACCGGCCGTTGGACCTAGGCTCCAAGGAGCACATTTGCAAAGCTTAGACTTCAGCCAGGACTAGAGAGTTCGGTGAGACCCCTCCGCCACCCCCACCCCCGCCCACACGTCAGGAGTGACGGCCTGACTGGATAGGATTGCCTTGCCCTCCACTCTATCTGCACACCGCAGCCCCGAATAATCTTTCTTACATGTAAGTCTGCCCATGAGCCTTCAGCAACGAGGCCAGGCCAGGTTCCTGACCACCCATCTACCCTCTTACTGCAGACCACCCCTGACGCCCCTCCGTGTGTTCTGGACAACTGGCATATAGTTCTCTCTGCACGCTCGGCACTCTCCTGCCTCTGCCGTTTTTGTTTTTGTTTTTGTTTTTTTGCTCACGCCATTCCAGCCACTAGAACACCTCTGTCTTTATGGCTTCCCCGCTCGGCTGTCCCCTCAGTGTTGTGCATTCTCGATGGAAACTCTGCACCATAGCTGCCTCCTGGTCCCCCTCCAGACCCTGCCCTAGACCCTCATCTTCTGGCCACAGGCTCTGCAGCACATTCATCCGTGGGGCTTACACAGGAAGCACAGAGGGTGTGCGGACCGGTCCTTGGTAACATGGACTGGGCAGAATTTATTTAAAAAAAAATTTTTTTTTTCAAAGTTTATTTATTTTTGGGACAGAGAGAGACAGAGCATGAATGGGGGAGGGGCAGAGAGAGAGGGAGACACAGAATCGGAAACAGGCTCCAGGCTCTGAGCCATCAGCCCAGAGCCTGACGAGGGGCTCAAACCCACGGACCGCGAGATCGTGACCTGGCTGAAGTCAGACGCTTAACCGACTGCGCCACCCAGGTGCCCCCCCCCTTTTTTTTTTTTAATTTTTTTTTTTCATGGGCAGAATTTAACAGACGTAGCCCTATACCAGGGTACGAAAACCTGGCCTTTAGAGAGACACTTCTTCAGAGAAGAAAAGAGATATGGAAGCAATCTTTGAGTGCCTGCTGTGTCCATCATGGGGTGTTTCCACAGGTCTCCTGAGCCCGAGCCCGGATCGCCACAAGCACAGAGCCCTCGGGGCCCTTTGGCTGCACTCAGCACACGTCCAGCTGACTTCCAATTCTGGAGTCTCTGTTCTATCCCGTTGGTCTATGTGTCTGTTTCTGTGCCAATGCCGTGCTGTCTTAATGATTACAGCTTTGTAGTAGAGGCTAAAGTCTGGGATTGTGACGCCTCCCGCCTTGGTCTTCTTCTTCAACATGACTTTGGCTATTCGGGGTCTTTTGTGGTTCCATAGAAACTTTACCATACGTTTTCAGTCTTATGTGGATCCTGAGAAACTTAACAAAAGACCATGGGGGAGGGGGAGGAAAAAAAATAGAGAAGGGGGGAGCCAAACCATAAGAGACTCTTAAAAACTGAGAATACACTGGGGCGCCTGGGTGGCTCAGTCGGTTGAGCGTCCGACTTCAGCCAGGTCACGATCTCGCGGTCCGTGAGTTCGAGCCCCGCGTCGGGCTCTGTGCTGATGGCTCAGAGCCTGGAGCCTGTTTCAGATTCTGTGTCTCCCTCTTTCTCTGACCCTCCCCTGTTCATGCTCTCTCTCTCTCTGTCTCAAAAAATAAATAAAAACGTTAAAAAAAAATTTTTTTTAAAAACTGAGAATACACTGAGGGTTGATGGGGGGTGGGAAGGAGAGAAGGGTGGGTGATGGGCATTGAGGAGGGCACCTGTTGGGACCAGGTCTCCAACGTGCTTGCTGAGTGGTCACCGATCAGCTGAGAGATGTTCCACATATAAGTACTGGAAGCAACAAATCCCGGACCATTCCCCGTTGGGCTTGCGGATGGCCATTACCGAGTTCCCAAGGGACCTCTGTCCCAGCCCCTGCTCTAGCAAACACAGCAGCTGGCGCCAAATCAGCCTCCAGCCGACTTGCTTTCCTTTCTCCCCGGAGTGAAGGGGACGGGCTCACAAAATGAATCTCATCAGCTCCTGGGAAAGTGATCCGTGAGTCACCAGGCCAAGCATGGTAACAGTAACACTGGTTGGAGGGATTAGCAAGGAAACCCAAACCCGCTATTTTCTGGTTCCACCGATAGTACTTGTGAGGATCAACCAAGGTGTGGTCCTGCGAGGAGCCCGCCCTCACGGTGTGGCTGCTCTGATCCCGGAAGGGCTTGGGGTCGCCAGCTGCTCAACGTTTGATTTGTTTCAGAAACCTATTGGAGCCTCTGCGTTTACAGTGAGACACACACACGTCAAGAGGGAAATTACTCAGTGACAGCACCTGCCTCAAGCTCTGCTGTCTGGGACGCTCTGGGAAAACGTCTACGGGGCCCAGTGTGGCATGAAGAAATGCCGCCCCCCCCTTCTGCTGGCATCCGCCACCATATGTATCTGCTGAACACCGTGAATAAATGGGGTTGACCTTCTCATCCAGGCTCTGAGACGACACTGAAATTGAAATGCAGTGTTTGAAAGATAAGTCGTTTCTGACAATGACAGCATGCATATCTGTAAAATATAAAGTATGATCTGTCAGAAAGATACAGCAATCATGAGCCAACATAGCCGCTCTCCTCCAAAGCAAAGTGTTCAGAAGTTTTAAGAGAAATGGACAAATTTGTAATTGTAGCAGGATACATGGCATGCCTGTCTGAGAAATTAATAAATAAATCAACAAAAGTTAAGTGGGCTACTTACATATGATATAGTAATAAAATCTAAGAGGTTGGTTGAATATGATAAATAAATATAATTATTGTTTACCCAACGAATAAATTCTTTTCAAGTACACATCAAAGATTTGGAAAATACACACACACACACACACACACACACACACACACACACATTAAGTTCAAAAGAAGTGTTAATAAATGGAAGAGAATTTTTTCTGACAAATTGGCAATTATTTTAGAAACCCACACTGAAAGGTCGTTTAAATAGATATATTTGAAAACACTGAAAATGCACTCTTATATAACTCCAGGTTAAGAGAGGTCTTTTTTTTTTTTTCTCAACGTTTTTTTATTTATTTTTGGGACAGAGAGAGACAGAGCATGAACGGGGGTGGGGGGGGCAGAGAGAGAGGGAGACACAGAATCGGAAACAGGCTCCAGGCTCTGAGCCATCAGCCCAGAGCCCAACGCGGGGCTCGAACTCACGGACCGCGAGATCGTGACCTGGCTGAAGTCGGATGCTTAACCGACTGCACCACCCAGGTGCCCCAAGAGAAGTCTTAATAGAAATTATAACATTTTTAGGATGGAAGTGAAAGTATTTCAGTGTGTATTAAAAGTGATGCATAAAGGAATATTTATTGCCTTGAAGTAGGTATTAAAAAATTAAAAAAAAAAAAATGAATCCATGTCAGTGGACTAATTGCTCAATTCAAAAACTTGAAGAAGTCATGAGATGTAAACAATAAAGATAAGAGCAGGAGGGGAGCCTGGGTGGCTCAGTTAGTTACGTGTCTGACTTCGGCTCAGGTCATGATCTCATAGTTCATGGGTTCAAGCCCTGCACTGAGCTCTGTGCTGACAGCTCAGCACCTGGAGCCTGCTTCAGATTCTGTGTCTCCCTCTCTCTGCCCTTCCCCTGCTCACTCTCTCTCTCTTTCTCTCTCTCTCTCTCTCAAAAATAAACAGTAAAAAAAACCTTTTAATAAAATAAAATAAAAAGATAAGAGCAGGAATTGATGAAATAGGAAACAAATATATAATAGAGATCAACAGAAGCCAAAGCTACCCTTTGAAAAAACTACGTAGGACAAACATCCAACCAGACTTACCTAAACGAAGAGGAAAAAAACCAAAATTACTAAGATTAGTAATACAACAGTGGATACTATAAAGATTTTTAAAATTCCAGTAAGAAACAATGAATACTTTTTATACTTTCACACTTCCAACTTGAAAAACTTGGAAGAAATGGCCAACTTCCCAGAAAAATATAAAGTTACACATACATCTAAATCAAATGTAAATATGAATGAAAATTTTATTCAAGAAGAAATAGAAAACCCAAGTGATCACATAACCATTTCAGAAACTGATCTAGAAATCAAAAGTCTCACACCCAAAAGACACCAGACCCCAGTGCCTTTCCAGGGGAGTACAGTGCAAAACATTTACAGCCCAGTCACATTTATGAAAGCACAGAGCTCAAAACATTGGCAAACTAAGTTCACAGTATGAACAAGCAGATGAAATCATAAAGATGTTGCACTTGACGCAGGAATCCAAGGATGGCTTGAAATCCATCTCGAAAGAATGTAGAAGCTGTTGCCTACATATCCCTGGCCAGCAAGGGCAGTGGGAGACCCAGGTTCCTTTTATTCACTGATTTCAGATCTGGAAGATATCTATGTTGAACATGTTCTAATTCATTAAAATGTGTTGGACGATAAGGAAATCTTGTAATCAGAATACGTTGTTTTCGTTTTTGTTTAATTTGTTTAAACGTTTATTTATTTTTGAGAGAGAGAGAGACGGGGAGAGAGAGAGAGAGGGAGGGAGGCGCAGACAGAGAGGGAGACACAGAATCCAAAGCAGGCTCCAGGCTCTGAGCTGTCAGCCCAGAGCCCAACACAGGGCTAGAACTTAGGAACCGTGAGATCATGACCTGAGCCGAAGTCAGACACTTAACCGACTGAGCCACCCAGGCGCCCGACCTTGTTTTTGAAGTGTGTGGTTTGTGACAGTTATCTTTTCTTTTCAGTTGCCTAAATGATTCGTGGCGTGCAAACGCCGCGCAAGTCTACGACCTGCGAACTGGAGAAAAGAGATGTCAGGTGCAGTCTTTCCCCGGGAAAGCCCCAACAGTTGGCGCCAACAGCATCACTGCTACATTCAGCCTCCTTCAGTGCACGGGCCAAGGTCTGAAAGCTTCGGCTCATTTCCCCAAGTGCTCACCCTCCCTTAGGGCCGCAAACCCCCCAGTTCACAGTCACACCATGCAGACCAAACCCAGCAGACAGGGCTGCTCGTGTCCACGGCTGTTCATCAGCACATCCAATTGGGCAGGCGGCTTCTAGATATGGTGCTTCTGTCCCAGGGAGTCAATGATAGGCTTTTCCAGGAGGCCTGGGGCAACAGAGAAGAAAAGGCACCTGTGGTGTTGTTGTTGTTGTTCTTTTTTATTCCCCTAACGCTCACAAAACAAATGGAGGAAAGAGAGACAGACAGACAAGAAATCTACACGGAGATAGTCGGTTGTCTTTTAAGTAATCCCTCGAATTGTTGATAATGCTCTCGATACCTTTGTGTGGCTGTAACATGTAAACTATGAAAATAGTCCCTATTCCCCTGGTTATTGTGGTATGTGATGCCAGCTTTATCCAACTCTTGACAAAATTTTCCCATTATTGTATATCGTATTCCTGTTTATATTCTAAGTCGGGAAAATGGAAAAAAAAAATTAAGCGCTGTAAGTGGGCTCCGAGATAGCTCATATTATTCCACTGATACAAGTTGAGCTCATTCATACCAGTATCCTCCCCTGGGGTAGGATTCCACAGTGGGTCTGGAGCATGGCCAGGGCTGTTGGACCCCTGAGGTCACC
This sequence comes from Prionailurus viverrinus, assembly GCF_022837055.1. Lineage (NCBI taxonomy): Eukaryota > Metazoa > Chordata > Mammalia > Carnivora > Felidae > Prionailurus > Prionailurus viverrinus. The sequence goes on from NC_062572.1 coordinate 35,588,669, forward strand.
TCGGTACGGAGGCAAAAGGAGGAAAGAAGGGATCGCCATACTCTTCTTGCTCGTCAAAGAACACAAAGCGCAGGCGACCCCATTTGTCCAAATCACCTAACAATAGTACTTTTCATCTTTGTGTACATAGTCCTGAGACACAAACCAGGTAAGATCGTTTCTTTGAGGAGCAGAGAAGCAACGTTCTTTCTCTTAGTGCACACTCCTTTCTCTGGTCTTTTTGTAAAAAAAAAAAAAGAGACTAAATCTATTACCTCATCAAAAGTAAGATAAGCGAAAGTGAACTTTTGTTGCTGAAGGCCCCTGAGGTTTGGGGCTTACTTGTTAGAACAGCTTGCCTAGTAGAGGCTGACTAACATAGGTATCTTAGCTCAAACTAGTATAGGAAGGCTCTGCTTTAAAAATTGAAGCAGAGCTGACATATAATATTACAGTAGTTTCAAGTGTATAACATAGTGATTGAACAATTATATACATTATGAAACACTCGCCACGATAAGTGTATTAGGGTATTATTGAATATATTTCCTAGGCTGTACTTTTCATTCCTGTGACTTATTTATTGTAGAACTGGAAGTCTGTACCTCTTAATCCCCTTTGCCCATTTCACCCATCCTCCCACCCTCCACCGCTCTGGGCACCACCAGCCTGTTCTCCGTGTTTATGAGTCTGTTTCTCTCTCCGTTGTTCTTTGTTTCTTTCTTTGTTTTTAATTCCACGTATAAGTGAAAGCACACAATATTTCTCTGTCTGTCTGGTTTATTTCATCTAGCATAATACCCTCTAGGTCCATCCACGTTGTCTTAAGGCTGTTGTCAAAAACAGGACCAAAGAGGGGCGCCTGGGTGGCGCAGTCGGTTAAGCGTCCGACTTCAGCCAGGTCACGATCTCGCGGTCCGTGAGTTCGAGCCCCGCGTCAGGCTCTGGGCTGATCGCTCGGAGCCTGGAGCCTGTTTCCGATTCTGTGTCTCCCTCTCTCTCTGCCCCTCCCCTGTTCATGCTCTGTCTCTCTCTGTCCCAAAAATAAATAATAAAAACGTTGAAAAAAAAAATTAAAAAAAAAAAAAACAGGACCAAAGAAAAAGAGCATAGGAATAGTCCACTTTGATGGGGAGACAGTAGTTAGATGTGGCCTATTCCCACAGTAATTTATGGTGGATAAGTCAGTATATGGGGCCCGTGGGGAGTTGAGCTTAGAGAATGTTAAACAAATTTTAGTCATCTGGGAGATGTTTATTGAAGTTTCCTATCCAGCACAACATGCGAAACAATTTAAGTGTCTACGACAGTTACATAAATTGCGGTAAATGTACTTTACCATTGCTGTCTAGCCATCGAAAACTATAATTATAATTATAAAGATTAAGGAACCCTGGAGAATCTTTATGATAAGGGTGAAGAAAAAATACAAACGTTTTTGTACAATCATCTAGAAATAAGTATGCATATGAACAAATACTAGAACAGAACACAAAAACATTTTTAAAATCTTACCTTTTTGTTGTTTTAAATATTTAAAATATTACTTTTACAACAATAAAAAAATACACAAGAGTAAATTCACTAAATCAAACTGTTCCAATACCAAAAAGAAATGTATGGACTTTAAAAATTATCAACAAGGGGCGCCTGGGTGGCTTGGTCGGTTAAGCGTCCGACTTCGGCTCACGTCATGATCTCACGGTCCGTTGAGTTCGAGCCCCACGTCGGGCTCTGTGCTGACAGCTCAGAGCCTGGAGCCTGTTTCAGATTCTGTGTCTCCCTCTCTCTCTGCCCCTCCCCTGTTCATGCTCTGTCTCTCTCTGTCTCAAAGATAAATAAACGTTAAAAAAAAAAATTATCGACAAGAGGCACTTGGGTGATTCAGTCAGTTAAGCATCCAATTCTTGATTTTGCTCACGGTTTCATGAGTTCAAGGCCCACATTGGGTTCTGCCTTGGCAGCATGGAGTCTTCTTGGGATTCTCTCTCTCCCTCTCTCTCTGCCCCTCCCCTCTCATTCACGCATTCACACACACACACACACACACTTTCTCTCTCTCTCTCTCTCTCAAAATAAATAAACATTAAAAAATTGCTTTAAATAAAAAAGTTATTGACAAAATATTTGCATTTTTAGACTCTAACGTCCCTGCTACCATGTGAATTACTAGGAAGGACTCCATCATTTTTGTGGTTCCTTTTTTTTTTTTTTTTTAATTTTTTTTTTCAACGTTTATTTATTTTTGGGACAGAGAGAGACAGAGCATGAATGGGGGAGGGGCAGAGAGAGAGGGAGACACAGAATCGGAAACAGGCTCCAGGCTCTGAGCTGTCAGCCCAGAGCCCGACGCGGGGCTCGAACTCCCGGACCCCGAGATCGTGACCTGGCTGAAGTGGGACGCTTAACCGACTGCGCCACCCAGGCGCCCCTGTGGTTCCTTTTTAAGAAAGGCAATATTTACCCTCATGTTAATGGTCCTAAAGCCACATGACTTCCTATAGACTGGCTCTGCTGATGTTTCTCACAAGACCAGAAACGAACATTCATCAGATGGAGGACGGCACTCCTTTCTCTCAAAAAAGGACCCTGTGAACAAACTGCGATTGCTCGATGGTGTCTTTCACATTTCTCCATTGGGAACATCGTGCTCGACCTTTTGCGTCTTAAAAATAACAGGAGTATTTATAACTTCATTTGATAACTGCCTTGATTACATCTTTCTTGTGCTTTCATGGATTTGTGTTTACAAATGATTGAACTCTGGCTTACATATTATCCAAGCTCTGCACAATTGCCATCAGTAGGGAGACTTAACTGCATTCATTTTACATCCAGAACGGTCAGCCCTCTTGACTCCACCCCGAAGCAACAGGAATAACATCCTCACCCCTGCCCCCACTCTTTGAAGAGCTCCCAGGGCCTGCATTCTCCTTCGGAAGGAGAGACGGTAAGGAACCAGAGTAGGGAAGGTTTCCATGTTAAAACTCAAGTCCTAATCCTTGGCTCCGAATTCCAGACCACACAAGGAATTCCAAGTAGCAGCATTTTTTTATTTTCCAGTTTTACTGAGATATGGTTACATATAGCACTGTAGACGTTGAAAGCGTCCAGTGTAACGATTTACATGTATCATGAAATGTCCGCCATAATAAGTTTAGTTAGCACCTCTCATTTCATAGATACAAAAAGAAGCGAGAAAAAAATCAGTATTGTTTTCCGGTGGTGAGAACGCTCAAGATCTACCCTTTGAGCAACTTTGCTGCATCTCCCCCAGCAGTGTTAGCTGCAGTGACCGTGTTGTCCATGGCGACGTCCCTAGTATTTATTTATCTTATAACTGGAAGTTTGTGCCTTCTGAGGACCAACTGACATTCCTACATGGAAGGAAAAAGACAAAGTACAATCCATAAGGAGGATTATAATAGACGTGGCCTACTTCAAAATTGATCTCCAGTGACTCCCGAACCTGATACCTGCACAGAAAGCCAGTTACGGTTCTCCCTTGTGGAGATGCCAACACTATTTCCAAAGAGACAATCTGCCACATCCCTAGACATTCTGATTTTTGTGTTATCTTTCACACTACCTGTAAACTTCTTACGTGGGTGTCACATGTTAGAACATACATCACTCGGTCCTGTGATTTTTCTATCAGCCTATTAATGTCTAAAAACGAGACAAGATGGACTTGAGCTAAACACTCTTCTTTTGGTTAGACAACAATGCTTCTCACCCTTTGCTCTATTTTTTTTCCATAGATTTCGAAGTCCCAGCCAAGCTTTCTCCCCATAAAATATTACTCATCAAAAATCGACTTTTTCACTATGTTGTACACCTGAAACTTATATAATGTCAGATGTCAACTACACTACAAAATAATTTTTAATCCACTTTTTCAAAAAATTCTCTTTGCTTTTCCAAAATTTGCTTTGAATCTATGTGCACAAGGTAAATTAGAAATAAAGCAAGTTGACCATTTGAATTTGTTCATCAGAAAACACACGTTATTAGAAAACGTTGGGTTATGCTATGGCTACAAATACCCCCAAACTTCAATGACTTAACAAGACAATGGTTTATTTTTCATTCATGCAAATTCTACTCCAGATCCAGGCAACTCTTCAGAACATCTACCTTCACGCAGTGGCTCAATACTCCAGGCTGAGAGACGACACTTCTGTCGCTAACTCTGCAAGGGATACAAAAGTCGTAGAAGGTCTCACAGTCAATTGAATGTCGCTGCATAGAATTGTCGTCTTCCTGTGTGTTGGGGATAGGAGGAGAAAAAGATATGTAAGGTCCCCGGACATCTGCCACATATAAATAATAAAATTGTGTATAAATGAGATCATCACACCCTCACTCAAAAAGTGTCTAAAACTAGCTTAGATTTCCAGTCATCGAGAACAGCACTGTTCAATACAAATATAATGCAAGCTATCGATGTGAGTCATGTATGTACTTTTAAACTTTCTATATAGCCATATGAAAAATGTAAAAAGGAACTAATAAGATTAATTTCGAGAATATATTGAAGGGGCACATGGGTGGCTCAGTTGGTTAAGCATCCAGCTCTTGATTTCAGCTCAGGTCATGATCTCACAGTTTGTGAGTTCGAGCCCTGCATTGGGCTCCAGGTTGGCGGTGTGGAGCCTGTTGGGATTCTCTCTCTCTCCCTCCCTCTCTCTGCCCCTCCCCTGCTCTCTCTCTCTCTCAAAATAAATAAATAAATTTTAAAAAGAATATATTGTATTTACCCCAATGTACTCAAAATATTATTTTATTATGCAATCAATATATTTTAAAATTAAATATTTTCCTTTCTTTGTACAAAGTCTTCAAAATCCAGTATGCATTCTGCCTTGCTAGCACACTGTAATTCCAACTAGCTGCATTTCAAATGCTCAGTAGCCACATGTGGCTGGTGGACAGCACAGAAATGGGATGTAAAGAAAATTGTGTTCATTGACCACTGGCTTGCCAGACATTTGCATAAATTGGCATACTTAATTCTCATAACACTACTATGAGATAAATAACGTTGTCTCCATTTTTTAAATTTAATTTAATTTTTTTTAATGTTTATTCATTTTTGAGAGACAGAGCATGAGCAGGGGAGGGGCAGAGAGAGAGAGAGAGAGAGAGAGAGAGAGACAGAATCTGAAGCAGGCTCCAGGCTCTGAGCTGTCAGCACAGAACCCGACATGGGGCTCGAACCCACCACCTGTGAGATCATGACCCGAGCCAAAGTTGGACGCTTCACTGACTAAGCCACCCAGGCACCCCACGTTACCCCCATTTTTAAAACTAGGGCACTAAGGTCTGGAGTAGTCTAATAAGAGACCCAGGACTATGTGGTTCATGAGTGATTTAGACAGAATTCAAAACTATGTCTAACTCCAAAGCCCATGCTTTTCTACTTTTTCCCATATGGAAATTTAGAGTTAAAAGAACAAATCAGAGGGGCGCCTGGGTGGCGCAGTCGGTTAAGCGTCCGACTTCAGCCAGGTCACGATCTCGCGGTCCGTGAGTTCGAGCCCCGCGTCGGGCTCTGGGCTGATGGCTCAGAGCCTGGAGCCTGTTTCCGATTCCGTGTCTCCCTCTCTCTCTGCCCCTCCCCCGTTCATGCTCTGTCTCTCTCTGTCCCAAAAATAAATAAATGTTGGGAAAAAAAAATTAAAAAAAAAAAAAAAAAGAACAAATCAGACATTGACGCACTATTTAGTAAGCACTGGTATTGTGCTTTATGGCTCTATTGTTACTTCCTCTAGAAGATGTCTAATTTCATCTTCTGTATAATTAGGACCCAATTGAACCATCATTTCCCTCGGCATTTTAAACATCAAATCATTTCTCCAGCTTCTTAAGTATCTAGGTGTGGCAAAAGAAACATAAAGGATGAAATAGAAGGTAAGATCAGCCCAAGTAGGATAGGGGAGGCATTGACGTCACTACTCTAAAACTTAGAGGAAAGTTTCAAATAGCTTCAAACAAACCATTTTGTTATATATCTCATGATTTTGTGAGTCAGGAATTCGAGCAGGGCTTGGCTGTTCTTTTCCTTCCAATGGGGCATCAACAGAGGTCATTCAGGGGTGGATGGGCTGGTCTGGAGGGAACAAATTGGCTTCGGGCAGGGTCAGTGGAAGGCTGGCTCAGCTGGCCCACCTAAGCTCCCATTAAAGCCCACTAGCATGGCAGTATCAGGGTGGTCAGACTTCCTTCGTGATAGCTCAGGGATCTGAGAGAGAAAGTCTCAACTTGTCAAACAAGTCATGTGGGCAGACTGGAGAGGAACGGAATTAGACCCCACTTCTCAATGGGAGGAGCAGCAACGAATATGGAGCCCTCTTTAATGCACTACAGAGAATGAAAACAGTAGCTTGAGGAAGATAAACATTTATTTCTTTCTCATAGAAGTCTCCATGGAAGCACTCCAGGATGTGGAACTTGAAGGTGTCGGAGAACGAAACCCCTTCTATCTTGTTGCTCTATCTTGCCTGGTGTACTCTTGAGGATTAGCAAACCATAAGCCCATGAGCCAGATCGGGCCCGAGGCTCGTTTTTGTAAATAAAGTTGTATTGCCACGCAACTATACTCATTCATTTACGTATTCTTATTCTCTCTGACTGCTTTCTCACGAGAGTGGCAGAGGTGAGTAGCTGCGACAGAGACTGTATGGCCTGCAGATCTTAAAATATTTACTATCTAGCCCCTTAAAAGAAAAGCTTGCTAGCTCCCGGTCTAGAGCACTATCTGAAGGTCTCCCATATTACTTCTGCACATATGAGAGCTTCAAAGGAGGCTAGGAAATGTCTTTATTCTGGCCATGTTCCATCAGAAACTGGGACTTTTCTATCACTATAGAAAGTGGGGAATGTATAAAGTCTGGAGCCAACCCACAGACCGTCACCTAGGCTTAACTGCAGAAGCTGAGAGGTTGAAAAACCAGACAAACACCTAGAGAATGAGGTCACAGTCAACAGGGGCTAACCCAAGCATCCATTCTTGTCCTGACTTTGTCCCATCAGATGGGTGGAACAGGGCAAGTGGAAAGCCAGGTGGGGCGGAGCGCCATCAGCCTGGGAGTCAGTCCGCAGGTGGCTGGGCCCCTCTCTGGAATCATGGGCTGGAGGCTCGGATAAACTCATGACTGCAGTAAAAAGGACAAGCTTTCCATGTTAGAGAGACGGGAATAAATGTTAGGGTTTCGAGAATAGAGGAATGCAGAGGGAAAGACAGACACCTATTTGATCCGATACTCCTGAAAAGTGGAAGCTGGTTCCAGCAGCAAGGAGACAGCTGGGTTATGAGGAGGGAAGCCCAAATCTGGAGTCAGACAGGCACATACCCAAAGTTCACAACTGACATTTTATTTTATTTTTTTTAATGTTTATTTGTTTCTAAGGCAGAGAGAGACAAAGCATGAACGGGGGAGGGTCAGAGAGAGAGGGAGACACAGAATCTGAAACAGGCTCCAGGCTCTGAGCTGTCAGCCCAGAGCCCGACGCGGGGCTCGAACGCACGGACCGCGAGATCATGACCTGAGCCGAAGTCGGACACTTAACCGACTGAGCCACCCAGGTGCCCCACAACTGACATTTTCTTAAAATCTTCTGTGTGGATCTGAAAAGTCAGGAGGGCAGAGCCAACAGAGGCCATGTGCCCCCCATCTCGAAGGAAAGACATGGTGGAGTCTGTGAGTAAAGCTGGGCCCCACAGTCTGTCCTCATCACTTCATTTTCCACAGTTGTACTTTTCAACCATCTCAGAAAAAAAAAAAAAATCCAGAAAGTTCAATGGCTCCAAGTTTGGAAACCAAATAGTCATTATTAACATGAGTGAAATCAACATAGATCCCAGACTGGTCCTTTTTGAGTTTCTTTTGTATCTTCAAAAGCCCAATTCTCCTGTCCCATCCGGTACATTTAAAAAAAAAAAAACACCCAAAGAATATTCTTTCAAGTGCATTGCCCATGCAGCTAGATGATTATTATCCAGACTATTAATTATTATTATGGTTACTACTGACATGATTTCTACGCTTTTCTGGGTGCCTGTCCAATCCCACATCTCACCACCGCAGCCAGTGTTGGGTTTCGCCTGGGAAACAGATGTCCACACACAGATCTGAGCAGGCACAGACACTGAAGGCAGCCGAGCTGTGTTGGAGAGCAGGTGACAGGATCAAAGGCAGGTGAGCAAGTTTACATCCCCAGGAGGACTGGAATGCACAGGCCCAGTTGCTTGCTGACGAAGCATGGTTTCACCAAAGCATTTACTCCAGCGAAGCCTAAGAAAGCAGAGCCTAGGTGTAGAGAGAAACGCAAAGAGTGCATTGAAGAGCAAGGCCAGACCACAGTGAAGGACGGCAAAAAACCCATGCCATCCGCCATGATCCAGGAGAGAGCGGTCAGATAGCTCTCAAAAGGAATGCAGCCAAAAATCCAGAAGTGCAGCCAAAAATCCGGAAGTGCATCTAGACCCTATCTATCTGACTGTGCTTTTTCCTATGGTATTTTGGTTTCTGTTTTTCGTGCTGACTTTTCTACAAGCCACATTACATAAAGGTTGCTAGTGTGCGAGTCTCTTTCCCTTCCACTAGGTAGTGAACTCCTCAAAGACAGGGCCTAGGGCTTTCTCATCTGGTTTCTCCCACACCAGGCACAACACTTACAACACAGCAAGATTTAACATAAAAAATGATTTCATCGGATTATGGGCCAAAAGGAAACGTCTTTAAAGACTCAGAGTTGTAATGAATCTGGGGTATTATGAAAGTGGCAGTTCATAGCTGATGGGCGAGGAGAGAGCCCAGGAGGGAGAGTGGCTGTGAAGGCCCCCAGCAGCCCTCTGTACGCATGCTCAGAGACGCCTCCACATGGACAGAGGTACCTCCCCACAGACACAAACACACCAAGGGCACACCTCCACAACCACAAACCCGGAGACACCACCACACAGATGCCAGACCTTCCATGCAGAGTGATTCAGCCCTTCCAGAGAAGTCTCCCCCCTTCCTCTTAGGGTTCAAATGTCCCCCTGTGAGGGGCAAGGATTGATCTTGGAGAGTGAATGCCATTATGAAAGCCAGGTATTACAGGAAGTAGATCAGACAGTGACAGTGCTGGGGCACTGGGGCACAGCGCTGGACCGTGAGGTGTTCAGCTCATGGCAACGGCAGGCTGATGTCAAGGCTCCCGGGAGGCCAGCAGGTGGCGGGGCGTCCAGGAGCCTCCAACATTCTACAACTGGAGAGTCACGCAGGCAGCCTGGAGCCACAATAGACATTTGGAACGAGGGAGGCAGGCTCTGGATTAGGGGGATAATACTGGAATCTATGTGCATGCTACCAATGCAAATGGTATAAAGCAAAAAAAAAAAAAAGAGAGAAGAAGAAAAAGATAGAAGAAGAAGAAGAAGAAGAAGAAAGAGAAAAGTGGTGGAAGGAGAGATCTTGCTTCTGGGCATTGACGAAATGGGCAAATACCAATATAGAACCCAAGCTGCCATGGATATGAACTCACAGAGGACAGAACTCCCTCAGTGTCCGGGAACCCCAGGGAGCTAGTCCAGGGCCCACGGGTAAGAAAAGGCAACCAGTGGCTTCAGGTGACTGGGAATGAAGGGGCATGAAACAGGGTAGACTAGTCATTGTAACAAACAACCAGCAGATCTTGGAGGCTCAGCCCAATAGACATTTATATTCTGGGTCAGTGGAGGAGGCAGGCATGGGCTGAGTCGTTTGACTCACAGAGTCCCTCCCTTCCTCCATATTTCATCTCCCTCTTCACCTGTTAGAGTCTTCCCCAGGGTTCCCTGCGTCTGGTCAGCAAAAGACAGAAGGAGAGAGCTTGGATCACATTTGGGAAGGCTTCACTTTTGCCCACACTGGCCAGACTCAGTGACACGACCGAGGAGAAAGTCTTGGAGGAAAAGGAAGTGGGGCAGGTCAAAGCAGCAGCCCGTGGAGAGCAAACATGCCCAGAACACATGAGACCTGAGGCCGTGGAGCAGGAAAAGGTCAAAGAATAGAAATCGGGAAGGTACTAGAAGCACAGTGGCTGATGGTCATGACGTGTTGGGCCACTCACCAAAGCATCTGCCTGTATATCGGGATGGGACAACACAGCACTGTAGATGGGCTGGAGGAATCTGGGACAGTCTTTGGAGGACCCAGGAAGGATGCAATAAAAATCAGTAGCAAACAACAATGACAAACACAAGAGACAAGGTGCAACCCATCAATGCAAGCTCCCCGTATGTGTGGCTGTGGTCGAGAATAACTCAGACAAGACACAGTTATTGAGAAAAGTAAAGAGCTGATGGCTCCATAGAGCCAGGGAGGCGGAGAGGAAAGACAGTGGAACAAGATTCCCGTCCACTTCCCACCCATCACATCTGCCATAAAGACCATGAAGAAACTTGGCACAGGGAGATCCGCACAGCCCTGGGTCCCACGTGTATATTCACAGTGGCTGTGAGGGGGTGGGGTCTGCACTCAGGTACCTTGTCACCCTGTAGGGGTCTCCATGTAACAATCCACACGTGTTGTGTGGTGCCTTCCCATCCATAAACTCTGAATGTGACTTTGTGTTTCTAATGGTTCCACAAATGCCTGGAGAAGAGCAAGGGCATGCTTAAAACTAATATCTAGAGGGAAGTTATGAAATATTGCAATTGCTGTGTCCATTTGGGGGGAAAGCACCATTGGAAATAGACACATCATCCCTTTCTTGGAAAGATGGTTCATCCAAACCGCCTCAGATGGAAATGATTTCTCAGTATATGGCTATGGAATATTTTCTGTCTTCAGCATCTCAAAAGTCCCAGGTAAGGTAAGGGCAATTAACCAGAGTCTTCTCTCTGATTTTAGTCCAAATTTGAAAGCTTGTCTCATCCAAGCTTGTCTAAAAAAAAAAAAAGAAAGACAGACAGACAGAAAAAAAAAAGAGCTTTTCCAAAATCCATTTGTCAGAAGTTTCCAGGTAACGATAGCCAAATCAAGACAACGTTTATGAAAGCTTGGGCAGAAATCAGGTCATTAATGATACTGAGCTTTGTTTCTCTGCCAGCCAGTGTGGCAATACACTCAGGAAGGCAGGGGTTAAAGGACCAGGGTGAACCATAGGGCTCTGTCCCTCCAAAGTGGTGTAGAGCTGCAAAGGTGCCTTCCAAGGGCCAGTGCCGGCCTGACCAGTTTCATTGTAGTTCCTGTTCTCGTCCCAGACATCTCTTCTTCAGCTGCCTGCAGGCTATCACAGAGTCACAGAATGAGACTCCAGAAGCGACCAAGTGAGAGCCAAATTCCAGAATGAATCCCCCCTTCCGCTCATCCCCAATCTGCCAATCCCAAACTCATAGAGGCTAAAGAGCACAAGTGAGAGATGCAGTCCTGGGCTGCACCCCAGTAGTTCTCAACTGGAGGCAATTTTGTCCCCAGAGATATTTGGCAGTGTCCAGAGACATTTTTTTTTAATTTTTTTTTCAACGTTTGTTTATTTTTGGGACAGAGAGAGACAGAGCATGAACGGGGGAGGGGCAGAGAGAGAGAGGGAGACACAGAATCGGAAACAGGCTCCAGGCTCCGAGCCGTCAGCCCAGAGCCCGACGCGGGGCTCGAACTGCGGTACCGCGAGATCGTGACCTGGCTGAAGTCGGACGCTTAACCGACTGCGCCACCCAGGCGCCCCCCAGAGACATTTTTAATCGTCACCATTGGAGGATGCCACCAGCATCCAGTAGGTAGAAACCAAAGATGTTGCCAAACATCCAATAATGCACATTGTGTTAGCCCAGGCTGCCATAACAAATCCCCAGACTGTGGGGCTTCAACAACGGAAATTTATTTTCTCAGAGCTCTGGAGGCTGAAAAGTCCAAGATCAAGGGACCGCAAGGTTTGGCTTGCGGCGAGAGGTCTCTTTCTGGCTTGCAGACAGCTGCTTTCTCACTTTGTCCTCACATGGTTCAGAGAGAGAGGGCAGGGGGTAGACAGAGAGAGATGACAACCTCTTTAAAAATCCTTTTTTAAAAAAATTTTTAAAGGTTTGGTTCATTTTTGAGAGACAGAGAGACACAGAGCGTGGGCAGGGGAGGAGCAGAGAGAGACAGAGACAGAATCTAAAGCAGGCTCCAGGCTCCGAGCTGTCAGCACAGAGCCTGATACGGGGCCCAAACCCACGATCTGCAAGATCATGACCTGAGCTGAAGTTGGGAGCTCAACCAGCTGAGCCACCCAGGCGCCCTGAGAACAACTTCTTTAATGTCTCTTCTTGTGAGGCCGCTAATCCCATCATGAGAACCCCATCCTCATGAACTCATCCAGCCCTAGCCACCCCCCAAATGCCCATATCCAAATACCATGACATCAAGGGTGAGGACTTCTACATATGAATTTGGGGCAATGAAAACATTCGATCCTTAACAGCACACAGCAAGGAATGATCCAGCCAAAAAAGCCAGTAGAACAGTACCAGGGCTGAGCGACCTCGTTCTCACAAGAATAAACCAGTATTCTGAGTTTAGCTTTGCCCTTCAGAGCCTCAGCCAGACCACTGTGCCAGCGTTTATGCAAGATTTAATCCACCATCGCTTCAGGCCAGGAGACCCACAGTGCAGCAAAGAAGGTGTGGGACTGGGCCCGTGACCTTGAGATCCGCGTCCACATCCCGTATCTCCCCTCCCAGAGGTCAGCCTGCTGAAGGCATAGCTGAAGGGCCAGCTCAGAAGCAACACTCACGAAGGCTCATGCCATACCCCAGGCACACAGGATACACACAGAATCAAAGACCTTGATATTGCACTGCACCCCTAAAAGGGTGAATATATGGGTCCAGGAATCAAGGGATAATAGCAAGAGTGGCCCCACCTGCCATCACCCCCAATGACCCACGAGGGGAGGTTTTGTCTCCCATGCCCAAAACACTGGGCTGTGCGCGGCAACGGGTCTTGGTCTTCCAGGGAGCACGCTTTTACTTGGACACCATCGCAAGAGTCTCCGTGAATCGTAATCTCAACAGCCACCTACACAGTCAAGGAGAGGAGTCACCATCCGGACCTGATCATAGGCAGAGGTGAGGTTGCTGGTATACAGTGGTGACGAGAAGAGTAGGCTGGCCCCTCAGCGTGTGACCGGACGTGGACGAGGATAACAAATCCGGCTGGAGACAGAGGTGGTGACCGGGACCTCGGGAATGAGTCTCTAAGTCAAGCCCCCAGGTGAGACACAAAGACTACAGAGGTGGTGGCTGAGACTCCAGAAAATGAAGGAATGTGGCAGTGGGTGCTGTAATATGTCCCATGAGCCTCCTTGCTCTGTTTCGCCTGAGAAAGAGAGGAGCCCCGGATTGTGGAGGAGTTGCCCCCCAAGAGTGTGGGCAGGTCCATCGAGTGGCACGGAGGTAGACAGAGAAACAACAGATGCACAGCCCCGATCGCCCTTCCAGAAGGGCTCCCATCCACAAGGTCAGCAGGCCTCACCTGAGGTCATGCCCATTCGGAGGTCACCAGTCATGGAACAGACAAAGCAGGAATGGAAATGAGCACCCCGCCCGCCCGAGGACAACTCTGCCTCCTGCATTCCCTGGCAGGTTGGCTGAGGCTTCATCAGGCCTACCCTGCAGTTCAACAACTCCTTCTGCCCGCCTGTTTCTTTGCCTTTCTTTCCACAGATGTTGCTCCTGCACCCCAGACTCCTCCTCAGCATCGGCTTCCCGATCACCCAACAGCAGCACGGTCACTGGATTTCCCATGGCCAACTATTACTCCAGTAGCCACCTAGCAGGAGTATGGGGAGCAGGGAGGGGAATTCTGTCTTCGGTGTCCCCCGCTGACCCCAAAGTTGTTGTTCGATTTGACCGGCGCGTCTTACTGGCTCACTCGGTTAAGCGTCTGACTTTGGTTCAGGTCATGCTCTCACAGTTCCTGAGTTGGAGCCCCACATCGGGCTCGCTGCTGCCGGCACAGAGCCCGCTTCAGATCCTCTGTCTCCCTCTCTCTCTGCCCCTCCCCCGCGGTCTCTGTCTCTCAAAAATAAACACTAAAAAAAAAAAAAAGGTAACTTATCCTCAAGGCCAGAAAGGGAGACGGAACACAAAAGGTCAGCCTGCAGCCTGAGATATGGTTGTAGAAGGGCTAAGCTGAGTGGTTTCGAGGCAGACGTTCTGAGGCACTGATGGGGGTGAGCAAATTTTTTCTGTGAAGGGCCAGACAGTAAATATTTTCAGCTTTGCAGGTCACACGGGCTCTGTTGTAACTATTCAACCATAGCTGTCGCACAAAAGCGGCCGCAGACAACAGGTGAAGGCACGGCGTGGCTGTGTGCCCGTGAAACTGACACGGCCCACAGGGCAGATTGTCGCCCTGGACCTTAGTTTGCGGATCCCTCCATCTCTTCCAGTGATCGTTGCCGTGGGAGAAGATGTAAACCCAGGTTGCATGAGTCTGAGCACTCAAGACTCTAATTTTCACCGGAAGGTTTCAAAACATTAACAGACAGTGAAATACACTGGAAATGAATTTGATAAAATGCTGCACAGCAGTTGTTGAATGATTTCACGAAGAGACAAGACTAAAAGACTAGACTAGAATAGAAAATGTCACAGTGTATATAGCAAGGGCAAGTATTGTTTCATGAAATTCTTTTTGAGGCGGCGTGTGTTTAACACAGAGACTGTGTGTGTGTGTGTGTGTGTGTGTGTGTGTGTGTATCAGGATAAGATGCGAAAGTCATAGTCAGAAAGCTTGAGAAGCACTAGCCTGTCGCAATCACTCCCAATTTGCTCTCCCCAGGGATAGCACTAACTACAAGCAGATTTGCTCACGACCTGCATTTGAACGATACTAAGGGGCCAACTGGATTATCCATTATCCAGCCATCCTTGTCAAGGCACCTTTTCAAAAACCTCCTCTTCAAAACATTTTCTTATTCCTTTTAGGTTTTTTAACACTCTCTTTGGCCCCTCTTCAGTGTGCTTTTTATGACTTCAGTTGCCAAAGGAGAGCTCAGGTATCAACTCTGAGGCCTGCTGTGATTTCATTCATGTGTGATTAATTCAAGCTGTCTGTTGCTTTTAAATGTCAGCATGTGCTGGCAGTGTGTCCCTGGAGCTTGGCCTCGGGGACTGGGAGAGCCCTTTGGATCATACCCCAAATGAAAGATTCTCACTTTGACCTGACAGCCTCCTTACTGAAATGTCCTCTCCCCACCTCTGCCCTTACGAGGCCAGGCCTGTGTCTGAGCAAATGACCAACAGCTAGGACAGTGGCCATCACAGTCAGACTCAGGAGGGACATCTACACGACCGCCGTGCACACTTGGGACGGCACCTTTCCTTTTCAAGGCTGGTAGATACTTACACCAGATTTGACTACTGCACATGTCCTAAGCGCCCAGATGCTTGCCTCTGAGCATCACTACAGGCTGGGGCTCAGGACTTCACATCTCCTGGGACCACTGGCCTCCCTCTATTTCACCTCTGTCCCTTGCCCAATTTCTAAGCAGTGCCTTGCAAATTGGCACTCAATGCACCTGTGCATGTGGCTGGGACAAGGCGACCGCCCGAGTATCAAGAGTTAATCATGAAAATGGAAGTAAACCAAAAGAATTTCAAATCCCCACTGAAGTGCCTAAGTAGAGAAGGGCTTTTTGTAATCAAATGTAGCTTCCAAATTGCCTTCCAAGAGGTTAACTAACAAAATGAGTCAGAAGCTTTCAGACGGTCTGTGGCCTGGGATATATCTGATCACACGTCACTTGCATGTGGTTAGTGTCACACACGGCAGTGTCTCCTTATGATGTGAACAACCACGAAGGCATCTAACATTGTGACCCAACTAATTTGAGTGCATGTCAGTTCCTACCGAGATACAGAAAATCAAGAAATTTTTTTCCTCTCTCCCTTCCATTCCTGTTACCTCCCTTATTTTGATAAGACTCATTTCAAAATGCCCCGAACAGACATATTTAATCTCATTTTCATTTCAAACACTGGGTTAAAGGAGAAACTCTCTGTGCCTCCCCAGTAAAACAGGTGGTCCTCCTGTAACATGAAAATTTCTAACTTTCCCACATTCCCCAAATTACTTATTGTTTCCCTCAAACACATTGCTCAAGCCCAAGCTGTTAGTTCAAATAGCAACTCCTCACTAAAAACTGGCATAAAACAAAGTAAATAATTGTTTTTCACGCCGGGTAGATTTTAAGATGCCCAGACACAATTTCATCTTCTCTGTCGAAAACCAAGCAAAACCAACCCATCTGGCAAAGGATGACAGTGGTGAAGATCTCTCTCACCCTTGGAAAAGCGGTGCCCCCTTCTGAGTTAAGGACACTTTCCCACAAAAATGTAGCTATCCAAAGGGAAGCTTGCACCAGCCCCGGCCCAGATCCGAATACAAGGAGAGAGACGGCTTCAAACTGATGCCTCAGAATCCACTCTTGGCTTGACAAGCAACAGTCCAACAAACGCACTTGGTTTGGTAGGCTGCCATTTTGGATTTGCACACTTTTAGATTCTGCAGTGAATATTTAGGTGTCATTGTAGGAACCTAATAAATGTTTGGCATCTGAATGCTTTTCTTCTTCGCTTTACAGAAGCGAGTTATGATATTAACATAATGAACCTTAGCAAAGCTAACGACGCTAAAAATCATGTGAGGGACTCGCCATACCAGAAAGAGACTGGTTGACTGTGGGGAGCAGGTCCTGTGCTACGTGAGACCCATCCAGGGATCTCGGAGGAAGCTGCGAAGCCAGCTGGCCCCCAAGACGCTGCAGGGAACCTGGTCTCTCAAGGACTGAACTAAATGGTAGAGGCTGAAAGAGAACTAGGAAAGCCACCTCTGTGTCATGTTAATATTAAGACTACATGACTCCAAGTGTCAAAGGACCACTCCAGGAACACCTTGCATAAACATTAGTCCACGGTTTATCTTAAAGCACTGTCCAATCATTGCTGGTTGAGTCCCACAACAGTCCTGAGGGGGCTGCCCAGGGCTTCAATCATATGAGCTATGACAAGAATACTGACCCCATCACGTGGTTAGGCGAGCCTGGTGCTCATGAGATGCACAATAGATGTGAGATCCTCCCAAGGAGGAAATAGCACTGTTGTTAGAATGTCCATGTGAATTTGATCATCACGTGGCTTGCTTCTTTCACAAGAGGGTCTGTGCAGATTAAGATCACTGGCTCAGGGCTTGGAAGATAGGCTGGAGGTGGCGGGAAAGGGAACATACCAGGGGAGATGCAGGGGTGTGGAACACAAACTTGGCTTACTCCAAGTGTTTTTCCTATGCTGGCTGAGTGGAGAAGTGGAGGCAGCAATTGCAAAAGTAGGGGTGATGGGAACACTGTGACTGGGCCTCAGCCAGGAGCGTGGTCTCAGGAGAAAGTGCCCATGTTATAAAGGGGAAAGGGACCCATGGGGTCTGAATGGGCAGACCCCAAGGAAGGGCAGCCAGGCAAAGCACAACCTTAAAGGCTGGGCCAGTGCAGGATGAGGGCTTGAGAACGGGGTGAGGCAAGGGCTAGGCAGCAGGAATGTTTGAGAATCACAAAACTGGGGAGGGGCGGAAGAAGCTGGAAATCACCCTGAAAATCACATGCTCAATTTTTGTTTTACATGTCATAGAAACTGAAGCCAGGTGCTTACATGACTAGTCCCGTGAAACAAGGAAAAGTCGGAACTCAGATTAGTTGTTCTTTTTAAATCTAATGACCCAGAGCTCTTTCATAGATAGATAGATAGATGATAGATAGATAATAGATAGATATTATCTATTTATTTATTTATTTATCTATCTAATAGATAAATAAATTTTAATTGCAACTTGTTTTCAAATTTCTCAATAACGCAATCAAGAGCCAAGTGAGTTTGATGGTGAATAATGTTCCAATATTGGGCAATGAAACCATAATAGCCTTTATGACTGCATTGTCTGTCAGGGAGAGGCTCAGAGCAATGGGAAGACTTGGCTATTTGCATCCATGTCACTACCTGAAAAATACCAGCATGTCGATCACGTTGGGCTCTGAGGGTTTTCCTTCACCACAAGCAGGCAATGCTTGTAAGCGGTTTGAAAGTGAGAATTCTCTGAGCTGCCCAAATACGATGGTTGCTGCTAATCTGAATTATTTATCGGACCCTAGCGATAAAAGTGAAGAATTGGGAACTAAAGAAAGTACAGTAGAGAAGAGAATCTTGTCATGAAATCAGTTTGTGATTTTGGAAGGTTTATGAGAAAAAAAGTGGAACCTTTTACGTGCTCAACACGCAGACTCAAGATGCTGATACCTCTTGCAATGTCACGAGGTGGGAAAGTCAGAGTAGGTGCGTGTTGGTGGCCTCCTGAGGGACTGAGTAGGAAAAAAATCCCAAGGAGAGCCAAGTCTCGGGAGACTCCAGGAATGTGCAAAGGATTCCTTAGCATGACTTTTCTCTGATAAATCCAACTCTGTGAAATCGACGGGACCTCCTGGTTTCCCAGGAGAGTGGCTGGTGCCCGTGCGGGTGCTGTGCCTCCTCACTGAGAATTCCGTCTGGGCGTCCACCGCCCTGCAAGATATGAAATCTCTCCCTTTAACTCAAACCCCAGCCGAATACTCTGAGCTCTCACAGAGCAAGAACTCTGGATGTTAAGCGGCAGCAGCACCTGGAAGAGAATTCGGCTGTTTCCAAACGAACGCCTCTGTACCCTTCACCTTGCTTGATGCAAACCAATCAGGGTGGGTGTCACCATGTCCACTGGCCATATTAGCTATGGTACTCAGAACAGTTGACTCACCCACCTGCGTGAAAACAGTTCCCCTTTAGGACGTCTCCGTTTCTCATTGATTAGCGCCCCCAAAAGTCAATATCGACTTTCTGGGTTGGTTACAACTCTACTTGACCATTCAATACGTTACTCATCAAACATGAAGGGGATCCAGGTCGATATCTAGTTAATGTTTCCCTTGTTGAATCTGCCCTATGACTGATCTTTCAGGTGCTTTCATCTCGAAAGCTGAAAACCAAACAGCAATTATTTGCAAAACGGAGCGGCCTAAGTAGACGGTTCTCGGCAGGGGGTTGGGGTCCCACTGGGTGAGAATGGTGTTTGCCAACTTGGCCAGTCCAGTTTTCTCTGACCTCCACTGTCAGCCCCACTCCAGCTTTGGTGAAAAGTCTATATTCAACTGACAGAATCAGTCAAAGGCAAATGAGCTCCCAGGCTCAAATCACTTCAGGAAGTTTTACATTAAGACTGACCTCTGACTTATTTTAGCTGTTATTTCCTTATAAAAATGAAAAAAGCACCCCAAGAAATATATTTTGATTGTCAGGATTTATAAAGTGACTCTTGAGTAAGTCCTTGGGGGTAGTCAGCTATTCAGAGCTAAGGCAGACTGTAAATGAAGCATTCTATGATGGATTTTATAACAAATCCCAACCCCATACCTTCAAGGCCAGTTTCTCACCTGAGAGTAAGATCAGCGGCCTCCTAAGCACCTACATTCTGATTCAACAAGCCAATAAGCCATTCCTTTCCTACTCCTCTTCCTTCTGCCCTTTGCTCTCTGTTTTATAAATGGAACCACCATTGGCCCATGGATTCAAGCCAGAGATCCAGCTATCATCCTGTCCCCTCCATTCAGTCCCCAGATCTCATCATGTGGGGCTTGCTAGGACTTCTCACACCTGCCAGCCTCCTCTCTACAGCCACTGCTACTGTCTCTCAGACAGGTACCCGTATCACAACCCTTAAGGCTCTTTCCCTTTCGGTTTGGCCCAGTCCAATGCTTGGTCCACTGGGTAGTCAAAAGTGGGTTTCCCAGTGCAAAACCTCTCATGAAATCATCCTCCCTTTTGCAACACTGGTGGTTCCTCCATGCCCTACAGATAACACACAGACTCCTTAATAGAGCTACGGGGCACTCATTCAACAAGGATTTATCGAGTAGGTTCTCTGTGCCAGGTCCTGAGAATAAACAGGGCACATGTGGGCTCTGCCTTCCTGAAACTCGGCTAGCGGGGGATTCAGCACCACACACAGAGCCACACCCGTCAACGCCCAATCCCAAGCTGTGCGTGCACTGTGACAGGAAATGTGATACAGAATGAGAATGAGTAATGGGGGTGGGGGGAGGGCTGCATGGCTTCCCCAAGGAAGTGATGGGGTGGAGGGAGGAGCTTTCCAGAAAGCGGGAACACCAATTATAAGATCTATCTGATTAGGAGGGAGCATGTGCTTGAGAAACTGAAAACAAGGCCCCCACAGCTGGAGTGGAGAAGACAAGACGATGTTCGGTGTGAGCTAAGACCACAGCGATGAGGAGGGGCAAAATCACACCGCACGCAACTGAACCAACATGGCTGGCATTCCAGGTGAGGTTGAGGTTGGGGAAATACCAGCCAGATCCTTGGACAAGCTGAGCTCGAGAGGGTTTGAATCATCCTAGGAGAGAGGTCATGTAGAAAGTAAACATCTGTCTGAAGCTAAAAACGGACACTGCAGCCAGAGGGGGGCATTTGATAAGCAAGCCTCGTGCCTGGCCACCCTTCTTCATGGCCCATACCCTCTTGCTGTGCGGCACTCCGACCTACTTGTAATTTCACGAAGCCCCTCGGGCCCTCTTCTTTTGGAGCCTTGCATCCAGACCCTACATTCAGAACCACTGTCTCTCTCTCTCTCTCTCTCTCTCTCTCTCTCTCTCTCTAGCTTCTGCTCATCCCTTACTGATTATTACCTGCTGATCCCCTACTGGGTCCTTCAGAGCTTGGCGAAAACACAACCCCGGAAGCATATCTTCCCAAAGCACCCGGGCTTGCCCCCAGGGTCGCGGTGATCCTCCACACTAAGCTTGCCGACTGTCTGGTCTTTTCTCCCCGCTAGATGCCAAGCTGTGGGGGATATGCTCGGTAAATATTTTTTAAGTAAGAGAATGACGAATTGCTTAATTAGTGATTATTTATGAACCCTAAAACTACAGAACACCAGAAAGACAAAAAGGAAATCTGACCAACGGCCAGAGGAAAAGAGGCGAAATAATTTTTGACAAGCAGTAACTAGACTCACGTCTGATTTTTGACAAAAACAATGGAAGGCAGAACGATATATACAAAAAGCGAGAGGAAGTAGCACACTGCCCCTGGGGAAAATGTTCCTTAAGAGTAAAAGTTAAATAAAGACACTTTTATGCCAACAGATGCCCAAGTATGCAAGTGGCAAGTAGATCCACACTAAATGAAATACTGAGAGGCTCTCTTCCGGCAGAAGGAAATATTCCCAGATGGAAGGCCAGAGATAGTAAACAGTAAATATATGGAAACATACAAATAAAGACTATATAACCAGCACTTGTTACGTCTGGGCAAAGGGAGGAAAGGTCAGAACAGATAAGTATTAGTTGGAACTTGGAAAAAAAAGGGAGGGGGGGAACGTTTGTTGAGAATCTGCTGTGTTCCAGATTTTTCTACCACCTGGCTGCTATTCCTAGGGGTAAAAACTTCAGTCTCTGAGGATTTTTAAAATACTATAACTTTATCAGCAAACTTATGAAATCCCACTGATTCCACACAGAGAGAAAAAGAACCCCGTGACTCCGGATCAGCTCTAAGTCCGCAGTAAAATCTTCTCCCTCCTTCCCATTCAATGGCTCAACAAAACGAGAGTTTCTTTCTCACTGATGCAAAGTCCTCTGCAGGTCTAGGTGACTGTTCACGGCAGCTGCCCCCCATGTTTTGCCCAATCTTAGGACATTCCATATCTTCTTGGCTCTCATCATTCCCATGGCAGGGGGAGGGAAAGGAACACACAAGAGCGCCAGTGCTAAAATGTTCTTTTGTTAACCTGAAGAAGTCATATGGCCATGCATACTTCATGGGGGCAGGAGAATGGCTCCCCTAAGAACTGGAGACTCAAGAACTGAAAAGCAGCTCTCCAGTCTAGGATGATCCGATGTTAATGCCTACTTTAATCAGACTCAGCATTCTGAAAGTTCACTGCCTCTGAATTATCCCCAATGCCACCACGCAGTAAAAACATAAAAACATAAACAAATAAATAAATAAATAAATAAATAAACAAACTCACTAATCCCTCTTTATAAACCTGAAATTTACTGGGGCGCCTGGGTGGCGCAGTCAGTTAAGCGTCTGGCTTCAGCCAGGTCACGATCTCGCGGTCCGTGAGTTCGAGCCCCGCGTCAGGCTCTGGGCTGATGGCTCAGAGCCTGGAGCCTGTTTCCGATTCTGTGTCTCCCTCTCTCTCTGCCCCTCCCCCGTTCATGCTCTGTCTCTCTCTGTCTCAAAAATAAATAAAAAACGTTAAAAAAAATTTTTTTAATTAAAAAAAAAAAAAAGATGCTCCACTGAGCTGGCTCTTCTCTTTCCCCATCCTCATCACCTTTTATCGTCCACTCCATGCTTTGGTCCTAACAAACAATTGTTTTTCCTCAAACCCTAATGCACTCTATCGTTTTCACCTCTTTTCTCTCAGCCTCCCTGCCTGGTGCACACCTGCCATTGTGTAAGAACCAGCTCATCATCCCCTCAGTGAAGCCAGCTCTACCCTCTCCCCCCATCTCCGGTGCTACTCAAAGGCCCAAGTCCCATGAACTTCTGTACTCACAGCCCAGCAGAGTGTCTGGTGGAGTAAATACTTTTAAATGTTAGATTTTTAAATGGCTGATCAATAAGTGAATACTAGCTCTCCCACTTGGCATTCAGAAGCTATGTCCCCAAGAACCTGGGTCCCTGTCTGCCGTTAATAAAAATAATAATAGGGATACTTAACATTCATATGGTGCTTACAGTATGTCAAGTACTATTCTAGGTGTTTTACGTGTATGAACTCCCATAATCCCCCTAAGTGCCCCTGGAGGGAAACGCTATTTATTACTCTTATTTTCCTGGTGAGGAACCTAGAGCACTGGCTGGTAAAGTGCCAGGTAACACAGCTAGAGTTGAGATGTGAACTCCTGCTCTTCACCTTACTGGCTCCAGGGAGAGCCAAAGGCTGTGTCCTGATGGCCTCTCAGGGTCCACACATAGACCCTCTGGTGGAGACACTCCATACCCCGTATTCGCTCAACACGCAGTGCACCTGTCTCGTGTCGTTCCCTCCAAATCTAGATGGGACAATGGTGGTGCGTTTGGCAGATTGCCATAGAGGTCTGCTTTTACCCTATCGATTCTCCGATCAACGGAAGGGCACGCTAAGGAGATATTAAAAGTTCACGAGAAATAGATTCAGTCTCTTATCTGGTAATAATAATGAAGATAAAAGCGACAAGCACACAGCAGAAAGTCTTCTCAGGACATATACATACTAATTCATTTAATCCTCTTAATAACCACTATGCAGTGGACATTGCCACCAGCCCCTGTTTATCAGATAGGGAAATAACTCAATCTGACCATTGATGACCTTGCCCAAGGTCATATGACACCTAAGTGGCAGGGTAGGGATTCCCACCCAGACACGTGTGGCAGAGGGTGCCGGGGGTACCTGGCTTCTCCAGGACACTGGGCTGCGTCATTGCTGATCCAAGGAGGCACAACTTGCTTAGCTCACCTTCTGTGCCTTAGTGCTCTCATCCTCCTTCCCTTGAAAGCTCAGAACTGTGCTACCTCACGCCTTCTCCCATCAGCACTGCCCTGGCTTCTCCACACGTATGCCTCCACTGTGATCTGTTTTCTTTTTTATGAGCAAACCAAGTTTGCATGTTCCTCCCATTTGCGCTGACCCATTCAGATGGTCTGTCCAGGAATTTCCTGTCCAATCGGCTAATTGTTTTCTACAGTCATCAGGAACGAAGGCTGAAGATGGGGAGTTCCCCAAGCCTCGTGTTAAAGGAACTTTGAGTCACCTCTAGTCCGCATATGCCAAACTGATGTGAATTGCAAGGATCTGTCAAAACACGCATATGCGGTTTTCATTAACTTGTTCCCTAGAATGAAAAAGAGAGTCAAGAAGTCCTGTGCTAGGTACATCCTCTGCAGGATAGAGCCTCCAGCTTGCCTTTAACTGGGAAGAACAGCATCTGGAAGCAGTCCACTGCCATGTTTTATTGGAACATTCAGATCACCTCATGAAAGACCCTGGAGACACAGAGAGCGGATGAAGATTATCAGCCCTGTTGACATTGATCCTGGACCATCTGTATCTGTCTTAATTTGTCATCCTGGCCATTCAAGAGCTGATGACTAGACAGACTTCAAATGACTTTTAACTTTGTTTTCTAGCACTTATGGAGGATACAAATCTTAATCGAGTGGTCTGTTGTTATCTCCGAGCCCCCAGACCGGTAAGAAACCAGAACTCATGTCAAATAACCCCAAAGTTTTCATGACATTTTGTGAAGCATGAATGACCGCAGTTAAAGCAGATTTTTCTCTGATGGGGCAGGAGATAATCACATGATTCTTAGACCTCCTCAATCCCCCAGGGTTGAGTGAGAAGTAGAATATGGGGATCACAAATAGATAATGGGAATAATCGCTACGATTATACTTTAACTCCGCAGCAGCTCTGATCTCTTATTCCTCTTAAACCACAGTGTCACCTAAGATCATAAATTAGAAATAATATGAATATGTGACCAATTCCCCTCGTGGTGGTCGCAAAAGAATACAGGAGACCAGGTCAGTTTGCATAAAGCACCTCCCCTGTCCAAAGACGTGACAATTTTCAGTTATGAGTTGTTTTGTCCATATTTGTTTTAGGGACAAATGGAAGGGAAAGGGACCCAGGAAAAGCCAGCTGTCCCCTTCACCGGGTGGTGTCATATGGTAAAAATCCTCTAGAGAAAGTGTCTCTTCTCAGGGGTTTGGAGACAGAGCCTCACCTCAGGAGTCCCTGCGTCCTTGACCTTGCCTGCGTGCCATGCATCCTTGTTGAATCATGCAGGGTGGTGTGTAAGAGCGTATGGGCAGACTTTGGATGAACGCAATTCTAATATTTACATTTAGCTCACAACAGGCATAATTAGTTAACCCACCTCTGGACTCAGAGCCACAAGAAACGTTCACGATGCAAAGCACACCAGATACATCTGTTTCCATATGTGGTTTTGAAGGCACTCTTGATTTCATTCCAATAATTACAGGAAGATGTTTGGGGACCACCAATACACTAAATGTTATAGCATAATCTTCATTTCTCTAGCTTATGGCCTCTCAACTCTATGCACATTTTTAAAAAGACATGTTTATTTTTCTCTTGAGCTTTTGAATGTGGGGCTGTTGTATTCTCCTCTCTTCATTCCTGTAAGTAGTCCTTCTGTGATTTTTGTTGTTGTAGATCTGAAGTTATCTATTATTTCTTGACCTTGGCAAAAAGAAATCTCTCGGAGGTTACAGACAAATTATAAACATTATTATCTGGGGGAGAGGAGCAGAAATTCCTGGGCTTATGAAGTTAATTCGTTAGAAAACAATAGTACGTGTCCTCCAATATTGGGTCGAATGTGACCTCGGCTACTCCTACATTCTGTAACCCTTCAGAAAGCATTCAGCAAAGAGGAACTCAACCCTCTGACATTTTAGTGCGTCCAAAAGACACCCTTATTTCCCATGAAGGCAAGTCTGTCCATTTTAGGGAATAGTGTAATATGGAAGAGAAAGGTACCGACTATACGTGGGATCAAACCTTGGCATCATGCGACCTTGTCAGAAGTCGGCCTTTCCAAGCCTTTGTTTGTTCGTTGGCTATAATATCACCTGGCTCACAAAGTTGTTGTCAGGATTAAATGGAGTAATATACAGGAGGAGTTTCCTCAGTACGGAGCCTGCAATGTATAAGTGTTAATAAACATCAGAAGTGAAAGCACCATTTTAATGATCCGAAAAAGATTATTATTGGCTTTGGTCTATAAGACATTGAATGTCATGATGTCATATACACCCTTTCCCAGTACTACTGCTGCCATCTTGCCATTGGTTTCTCTTCTTCGTGATAAATTCTTAAATTCTGTGGTTCCCTGACGTGGTGCCGTGTGTTCTCTTTTAGGCTTCCAGACAAGGATATTCGTGGTTTCTAGAAGAAAGAGTTCGTGGTTTCTAGAAGGTTCTCAGAGTGGCAAGGTCTACCTTAGAATATGCCGACACCATTAAGATCCTTTTTTGGTGAAACGTTTCCAGTGATACTCAGATGCCACTGTTCAGAAAGAGCCCGGCAGGAGTGAACGAAAGCAGATTCCTCCTCCGAAGAGAGCCCGGGCAACAAAGGGAGGCTGGTAAGTAGCACCCGTTGGTAAGAGAGATGGGATGACTTGGAACGAGTCTGATTATCAGCAAGCCTGCATTTTCAAACTCAGGCCAACAGCTCAACGTCTATTTATGTCAGGTTAGATCGCACCCTTTGATAAAGCATACGGTCACTAGAAAGTGTCCTTTTCTCCCCCTTCCTTCCTCCTGTAGGCATAAATTCCCCCTTATACAGATCAGTCTGCAGTCATGATTGGGTCCACCCTGAGTCAAAACAACCAGGACCTTCATCTGAGAGGGGGAAAAAAAAATCTATCCGAACCCACTGTGTGAAAATTGTATGGACCCCAAGTAGTTTTAATTGAATGTTGTACTTTTTACCATATCCTTCTGCATCTTTCGTAAATGGGTTGGAGGCCACTTTGTATCTAACACAATGGTACCAACGTTGAATTTTAAAAACAAAAATGAAGGACAATAGGAAAAACTAGTAACACCAAAGCTTGCATTGGAAGTGGTCCACTAGAAAGTCCTACAGGATTGTTTAAGGTATCTCAAAACTTGGCTCTACTCTGCTTATGGCCAAGGCAAAGCTTATGCCAAGCACCGGAGAGGGACGCCTATAAAGGAAATCTGCGGGTTTCGATTATATGCGTGTAAGAAATGACCAGTGCTGAATGGGGAGAGGTCTGCGGAAGCAGCCCTGTATAGGGACCTCTAAATATCCTTTAATAATATCCACGCCACAGAGGGAATGAAAGGGCCTGATGGTGGTGTGGCCCCTGCCAAGCAGAGGGAGATTCTGGTCAAGCTCACAGGAAAGGAAAAGACTCTGCCTGGGACCAGCAGCCAGAGTGGCTCCGGCCTTTCAACTTTTTCATTAAACAAGCCATGTTTCACCAAGGCTTCCAGGAGGCTTTCAGGGTGGGCGGGGGCTGTCTGTGGGCGGGGCCGAGACGCGTTTGGGCGGGTTGGGGCCCCCCTCCCGGCTGACACCTGCTCCTCACTAGGGTCCCCCGCCGCCCAGCGTGGGCAGGTGTGCTGGCTCCGCCCCTGTGCCTTTGCTAGGAGCCAGGGCCAGAAAGAGCGGCTGTCCCTGGGGGGCCGCGTGGAGGGCTCTAGGAAGGCAGGTGCACCCCAGACAACGCTTCACCCCGCAGTAAATTCCATAATTACAGGTCACCGAGTGGGCGCCCCTTTGAAGTGAGGGACTTTCTTGTTGTTCCTGCGGCGGATACAATTTGGCTGAGATATCAAATGCAGATAGTAAAAATTTAATTAACAAATCAAAGCCTTTATCTGGAGTTTTTAGAACTGTGGCCAACAGTTTTCTTCAATCTCAAGAGCTCCAGTCAGAGCAGAAGAGAAGAAAGCAGCGCCTTTGTAGTGCAGAAAACGTACAACTTTTCCTGATGATCGCTCTCACAGATAAGGCTCCTCTTAACTGCCCGCTCCTTCCCTCCTTCGGGAAGAGGCTTTGAGGCCCCTCTGCAAAGGGGCTGCATTTTTGAGAGCCCTTTGACACTCTGCTCTGGTTAACCCTTTATCTGGTTAACAGGATGGTTCTCCCAGCAAGCCAGGCTGTAGGAGATGATTAGCCTCCCCTGCGTGGTTGTGTGGACCCACAACACGCCCTGGACCTGGGAGAAACTGAGACTCCAAAAAGCCAAGAATGTGTTGTGCCTCCTTGTCCCGACAGAACTCTTACGAATAAAGCAAGAGGAAATGATGCGAGGCCGTGTGTAATGAACATGTAATTAGAACATCAGAATCCAAATTTGCGTGTATGTACTATATACATGCCCATCTGTATAAAGTAAAATTATCATGGTGTCATCTCTGAATGTGATTAAAAGTGATTTTTATTTCCATTTTTTGGTGTGCTTTGCTCTAGCTTTCAGGTTTTCTAAATTAACATGGGTTAAATTCATACTAACAAATTGCTACAATGGTTAATTGAGCTCCCAAAGGCAGAGACCAAATAGCCCCAGTGGCCGGCTCCCAATGCTGACAGCACTTGGTTTGGGATTAATTGAACTAGACAGGGTTGAACTGGATGGAATGGAGAAGGAATAGAGTTCACTCAAGATTGCACACATAGGGTATGAAGTGGGTCTGAAAGAGTAATACAGGGAGAAGCAGAGAGCTATCTCTAGAAAACAGCTATAAAGACACAAAAGTGAGACCAGACTTGGCTAGAGGAAATTTAAGAAGTTCCCCCCTCATATCACTCACTTTTCCAGTGTCCAGGGAATGAACATAACCTGGAGGATTCTAACGACTTAACCCTTGAACCACGCAGGGGTTAGGGGCACAAACCCCCTCCCGCTCAAAAATCTGCATCTAACTTTTGGCTCCCCCCAAAACTTAACTACTAATAGCTTACTCAATTTGGTTTAATGTTTATTTTTGAGAGAGAGAAGGACAGAGTGTGAGCAGGGGAGGGGCAGAGAGAGGGAGACAGAATCCGAAGCAGGCTCCAGGCTCTGAGCTGTCAGAACAGAGCCCGACGCGGGGCTCGAACTCCCGGACCGCGAGATCATGACCTGAGCCGAAGTCAGACGCTTAATTGACTGAGCCCCCCCACCAGGCGCCCCTTAATAGCCTACTCTTGATTATAAGCCTTACTTAACACCAGAAACAGTTGACTCAGGTATTTTGTGTGTTATGTGTATTCTATACTGTATTCTTACAGTAAGTAAGGTAGAGAAAAGAAAATGTCATTAAGGAAATCATGAAGAAATACATTTACAACACTGTACTATATTTGTGGGAAAAATCCATGTATAAGTGGACCCGCGCAGTCCACGCTCCTGTTGTTCAAGGTCAATTCTCGAATCCATCATCCTTTATGCTGCTCATGTTGGCCCAGTGATATGGAGAAGAGCGGAAGTGATAAGGAAGCATGAAGAGGGAAAGAGGAGGCAGCCCCTGAGACCTGAAGCACAGGGGCAGAGAAAATCTCCCCATGTGATTTGATAGCAAGTGCATCTCACAGACTACGTGTAAATGAGGCTAACACCGGGATTCGTTTAGTCATTATATGGCACCAATATATTTGGAGGCGGGCAGTGAGGATACATAGGCAGGTTGTGCAGGAAAGGAGGTGGGATGAGACAAACTTAAGATGACCAATTCAGAAGCAGCGTAACTTAGGGACCTTTATTATTGCATGGAAGCAGACAGAGCTCCTCATCACTGTGTCCCAAGTCTGGGAACCTGTTGGCATTGCCAAGCCATCTTGGGCAGCTTGTCTCTTGAAGGGAAGTGCCAGACTAGACTGACACCACCACGTCCAAGGCCACCAAAGGAAAAGTCTGGAAGCAGCTGACCAAAGGAATCCCCTTCCAACTCTATGCTGCAACCCCAACTCTTTGCCCACCATCATCCGCTCCCCAGGAAGTTTCCACCCTGGCCACTAGAATGTTCCACTTCGGAACATAAATATGATCTCAGATGCATTTAACAATTCAAGCTGTTTATAACCATCATGATCTCCCTTTTAAACAACCATCTTGTTGGGAAGACAAAAGAAAATGCCTGTGATGCTCTCAAGATGGGTGCAAGTGATCAGAAAAACTGTAAGAAGGTGCCGTGATGTTTAAAGCATCGCGTAGTTTTAAAACATATGTCCTCGCCCCTTAGTAAAAAGGGAAGGAATTTTATTAAGGGCTTCAAAAAACAATAGCATTGTGGGTCTTAATTTATTTTTCCAGTTCACTGGGTCTGCAATGTATTAAACATGAGAGGCCCCTCTTGGCCGGTCTGTTTTTCATAAGCGTGCCTTGCTAATTCATTTGCACTTGCTTAATGACTGTGAGGGCTGCAGGGAAAGGCCCGGTCTACAGAGTTCTTCTTGGATGACACTCAGCTAAACACGTGCTCACTTAGGCATTTGATGAATAGGATCTGGTCAAAGGGAAGCTGCCATTTAGGCTACAAACCCTAAAAGGAAATGTCCAAAAGGTTAGGTGTCCCTATTAATTTGTTAATGCAATTAATTAATCAATGCTTATTAACTTTAGTTACTATTTACTGAGCACTTATTTTGTGGCCAGCCCTGCAGGTTATTGTTCAATCCCCACAGCATCCCACTGAGAAGTAGGAACCATTATGCTCACCTTTTTTTTTTTTTTAATGTTTATTTATTTTGGGGGAGAGAGAGGGCATAAGCAGAGGAAGGACAGAGAGAGAGGAGGACAGAGGAATCGGAAGTGGGCTCTGTGCTGACAGCAGCAAGCCTGACGTGGGGTTCGAACTCACAAACTGGGAGATCACAACCTGAGCCCAAGTCAGACACTCAAGGACGGAGCCACCCTGAGCTCACTTCTTTAAGACATAAGAATTGGCACGATAGGATTTGACTCCGGGCCTACCAAAGGAAGCAGGTGACCTAAGGATTCCCCCCTCCCAACTCCATGCTTCAACCCCAACCCTTTGCCCACCATCATCCCCCTGGGAAGTTTCCACCCCAACCACTAGAATGGTCTGTTTCCGAACATAAATATGATCTAAGATGCATTTAACAATCAAAGCTATTTGTAACCACCATGCTCTCTCTTTTAAATGATCATCTTGTTGGAAAGACAAAAGAAAATGCCTGTTCTGAAGGAATCCAACCCCGCTCACATCCTACAGAGAACTCCATTGCCCGAGAGGAGTCTATAGTCTGCTTGTACAATGAGCTCTACCCATAAACCATCAGCTCCCTGTGATGGGGTGGAAAATGACCACGGTAGCACTCAAGAGGGAGGACGAGCCTGTCTGCTCGAATTACCAAGAAAGTTTCCAAAGACAGAGCCTGTGAACTGGCCGTCCAGTGATGATATCAGGAGAGGAGACTTGAAGGCAGCCCAGGCTCCTGTTTTCACAAGTTCGGAGCAGGTTATAAGATGAGAGGAGCCAGCCTTGAAACGCTTTTACGTGTTCGTGCAAAACTTAAGGGGAAAGAGCCGTTTGCGTGGCTGCAATAGTATCTGAGTTTAGGTCGATAATGAGGTTCCCACTACCACGCCGACCGCGGCAGCTACTATTTACTGAGCATTGACTCTGTGCGGGACACTGTAGTCGGTCTTTTGCAACTGTTACCTCATCAGACTTTCCAGTAATGCTAAATTCCTGTCCCATTTAACAGATGAGGAAACTGAGGCCTACGGAGGTAGGTAAGTTTCTCACGCTCACACCGCCATTAGCTGGCAGAGCTGGAGCAGAGCTGGGTCTCTCTGACGCCAGAATGTGCACTTCGGCATCTGGCCATCCTGCCTCCCTAGTGCGGTAACGTACGGAGGGCACAGGTGAGGATTCAAATTGACTCCGGAAGGAGATTCTTGGGAGATGCACGGTGGAAGCAGAGTAGCTTGCACTGGGGATCAGAGGCGACTCTCACGGTTGGAGAGAAAGTGACATGAAACGTGGTGTCACTCAGAGACCAAGAGTCATCATTTCCCTTTTTCTCCTCCAAGAGAAGTCCATGTGGCAGATAATCCAACGCGGAGGGCGTGGCTAACAGCACCTGCGTGTGGCCCCGGACGACCACAGGTGATGCACACAACAGGAATCTGAATAGCTGCCCCCCCCCCCCAAAGAGGCCCAGACCCTCAACCTGAGAAACATGAGCATCCACGGAATAAAATCCGATGGCCTGGGGAATTTGCGATTCCAAGTGAAAATACTGACTTGATGTTTGTCACCTGTCATTTTCCCTCTGAGAGGCGTATATACCTAGTATGAGGGTCTGTCCCATAGTTAGTATTCCTCTGGTCGATACACTCAGTAGTAGAAAGCTGATGGGACAATGTCACGTCCATCTGCAACTGGCTTTCAGTTTGATCAACGCCAAAAGGTGGTGCCAGCTGCAGAGGCTCCCGGCGCCTGCTGGGCAGACCGCCACACCGCAAAGCAGGGTTTCTCATCCTGGTCTGTGACTTCGTCACGGGGTCAGGCCCCCGGGCACAGAGCTACCCAAAGGCCTCCTCCCCTCCAGTTCTTTCTCCTGCTTCCTCCCCTCCTTGAGAGTCTGCCCCTCCTCTCTCCACCCCTACACACACCGCATCAGAAACATTGCAAAAGGCATGGCCTTGGGGAAGAGTTAGCGACTGAGAGTCGGGGGTCCCAGATCAGCAACGTGATCTTATATGACAAGATAAGCAAAGGCAGTGGCTCAGAAGTTGAGCAGAGGTGTTTGCAAACTCACGGTGCAAAGAGAACCTGCACTCAGCAAAAAGAATAGGCCCTGGGAAGCAACTCGGGTTGTCCATTTGGATGCCACAGGCTACACTTGAGGAGCAAGAGGGAACCAGGAATGGACCAGCCTCACAAGGACGGCCACCTAGCTTGGCCCCTGAATCACCTCAGTCCTCAACTGGATCAAGACGCTCAGCAGCCTCTCAGAAGCACAAGTAAATCCTTCAGGCGGAAAGAAATGGTTCCAGGTAGGAACACGAAAATGCAGGAGGAATGAGTGTAGGGGGTCAGAAGAAATGAATACTGACTATATAATACAATAATCTTGCCCTGAAGAGGTTAAACATGTAAAATTAAAGCACACGTCAACAACGTAAGAGGACAGAGATGGGTGTGTGTGTGTGTGTGTGTGTGTGTGTGTGCATATATATATATATATATATACATATATATATATATGCAGTGTAAGTGTCTGATATTAAGCTTTTTAATTGTGATATAAGTCCCGGACGTTAGGCTTTTGATTGCCTGGGCATCCGTTTCAAAAACATCTATCTGGAGTAAACATACTGCCAGCCATATAACACAGCTACTAGCAAATCAACTAGGTATGAAACCAGGATGCACCCAGAACTTTAAAAGGAAGTCCTTTTTACAAGCCCTGGGTAAACCCAGATAACCAACCATTTGAGTGACCTTGCTTTTCCATTCTCCTAGCCTAATTCCCAGATGCAGAGTGAGCCTGCAAAACCCTAGGCACCCTGGGGCACCTGGGTTGAGCCCAGTTGAGCATCTGACTCTTGATTTCAGCTCAGGTCATGATCCAGAGTCATAGGATCAAGCCTCACGTCAGGCTCCATGCTGAGCATGGGGTCTGCTTAAGATTCTGTCTCCCCCTCCGCCCCTCTCCCTCACTTGTGCGTGTGCTCCCTCTCTAAAATAAATAACATGGGAAAAAAGAAAAACCCTAGGCACCCTACCCTTGACCCCAATAAAGGCAGAGCCCCAGTTCTGCTCTGTATTTCTCACTTCCCTCCTCTCTCCCTCTTCCTCCCCACCAGTGACCTCACTGTGTGGCCCTAGGCGTGTTGTGCATCCTTCAGGACTTGTGAGTAATAAACCTTGATGTTTCGAAGTTTTCTGATGGTTGTTGCTGAGGTGCATCTTGCAATCCTAAAAAGGACCACAAGGGCCAGCCCAGCCACAATGTTGGTTGCAGCTGGGGAAATGTCTGTGAGAGCTCACCACCAGACGTACCGGCCCAGATGAGGTCCTCAGGCATCCATAACCAAGAGTGCCACTATTAATAGACTAAGATCCATACAACAATGGAGTTAAAGTATCCTAACTGCACTCCATTCAGAAAGGGGTAAAGAATTCATTTACGTTAGACTTTAGTGAGTCAGGGAAGGGTATCATCATTTCTATAATAACCACTAAAAGCACACTAAAGCAACATGTAACTAACAGAAGAGAGGGCTGAATTTTTAAACATATTAACCTAAAGAAAAGCAATAAAAGAAAGAAGAAGGAACATAAACAGGAAGGCAAATGGAAAACAAATAGGAAAAAGGGTAGATTTTAGCCAATTATATCAGTAATTACACTAAATGTAAATGTACATTTCAATTCAAAGACAAAGATTATCAGCTGGAATGGGAAAAAAAAATACTAATGCTTACAAGAGTCATGCCTTAAATGAGTAAAGAAAGATTAAAAGGAGGGGAAGGATTAAGCCTGCAAACAATAACTAAAGAAAAGTTGGTATATCTGTCCTAATATTACAGACTTTAAGGCAAGAAACATTCCCAGAGATAAAGAAGAATTTCATAATAGTTTGCCTAATAGAAAATAATCATTTTACCAATGTTTCGATAAGGAAGGAGTCAAGCCATCGAGTGGGAGAAGCTATTTTTCATGCATCTATATGACAAAGGACTCTTAAATTTGGGATACAGGAAGGACTTCTACAAGGAAATAAAAAAAAAGAAGATAGTACAATTATTTTTCAAATAGGCAAAAATCTTAAACAGGCGCTCTACCAGAAAAAAAATATATCCAAATGGTCACTAGACCTGTAAAACGATACTGAATTTTAGTAGTAATCAGGGAGGTGCTAAGGGCACACCCCCACTTAATGGCTAAAATTAAAGACAGACATGCCAAGTGCCAAATGGTTGGCAAGAATATGGAGCATACGAAACTCTCATACCCTGCTGAGTGAGTGTATATGTTGGAACTGACCTTTGAAAGCTGTGTGATGATATACACGCCGAAGTTCAACATGCACATCCCCTACGACCAAGCAATTGCACTCAGATACATAGGCAACAGAAATACGTGTACGTGACCACCGCAGGCATGTTCAAGGCAACTTTATTCATAACATTCCAGAACAGGAAGCAATCAAAACGCCCGGCAACTAGAGAATGAATTAACAGGGTGTCTATAGTATATCTACACAATGAAATTCTGCCTATAAATGAATGAAAAACGGCGAACTTGTACACCAAACAGCAACCTTGATGTACCTCAGCAGCGCAGGTGAATCACAAAAGCATGACGTGAGAGAAGGAAGACAGTGGCCACGTGGAGGGAAGGCAGTAATGACTGAAAGGAGACTCTAGGAGTTTCTGGAATGTTCTGTTCCCTGATCCTGGAGCTGGTTACACAGGTAAGTTCAGTTGTAACAAGTTCTTGTGTTGTACGCCCAACAGACATGCACTTTGCCGTGGGGGTGTCGTTCTTCAGTTTAAACAAGAAGTTTGTTTTCAGTGAGTCTAAGCTATCTTGCAAGAGGAAGAATCTCTGGAAATTTGCATCTTTCTCAGAATCCGTGATCAACCGCGTAGCCGGGCTGGGCCCTTATCCCAGGGCAACGGACGTTCGGAAATCCCTCACTCTCAGGTTCTTCCCAGACCCAGCTTTTGGGTTTGGGTTTATGATGAGCCGGTTTGTCACTAACACGCAGGCCAACATAAGGTCCTGGGGCAGCAAACAGACTCAGGCTGAGGAAAGTAGGGTAACCAGTGGGGGGTGGGGGTGGGGTGGCAAAAAGCCCTTGATTTTTGAGGGTAGCCCTACCCTGCGTGTGTTGCAAAATTACATTCTCTAGTAATTGAAGCACTAACTGGATTGAATCGCAACAGGCATGGGTCAGGAAAACAAAACAAAACAAAACAAAACAATAATAATTGTATCTGCTGGCATGGCAGAACAATGGCATTGGCCCCCTTACACCACTTTCCGTTATCTGTTTCTTAAGTGAACAGCTGAATGCCCGGGTTAATGACCTCAAATTACTGCGGTGGGAACTTCACTGTGAATTTGTTTGGCTCTTCAGCTGGTGAGACCTGGTGAGGAACAGACAATGGGAGGCGACCCCGGTTCCCTGAGACCAAATTGGCTATTATCCAAGTTAGAGACTCAGGGTCCAGGGCCATATGTGTCCTACGTCCCTCTTCAGCAGCCTGCTGGGCCCTGTCCCCCACCCCCGGACTTGGTGTGGAAGCTGTCACTGACACACTGAAAAGTGTCGCTTCCAGAAAGACAACCTGGTGGGGAAGCGGAGGCCCCCGACCCCATGGAGGAGTAGAGGGAATTGGGGGCTTTCGGTTATGCGAAGCCCCAGGCCCTGGTTTTAGGGATAAGGGCTGGTGTAGCTGGAGGACTCTCTCTCTCTAACTCAGGGAGGGAAGCTGCGGTGAGAGAGTTGACAAGGAGTCAGCAAAGGATAAGATGAGAGGGAGCCGAGCCCAGTCTGCAAAAGCAGAAGCGGCAGGCTTTAAGAGCTGGAGCATCGGTCGGCGACCCGAGGCTGGGCGCTGTGCAAGGGTGCGGCATCTCTGTCCGCCGCTATCGGCAAATCGGTGATAAAAGCCTATTACACACAATGCCCTGTGTCAGCAGTGCCTGGGAAGAGGGAGTTCCAGTTCCCGTGTGGGCGGAGCCAGAGAAGAAAAAGAAGCAGCCTCACCTGGGAGGGGAGAGAAAGAGAACCGTGTCACCGCAGGACGGTGGAGCGAGGGTAGGCCAGGAGGGCAGCCGTGCACCTGCCAGGCCGCACTCATGGGTCGTGGAGAGGATTTGGTGAGAAGGCACCAAAAACGTAGCAGCATAGTGGCTGGGACCCAGTCGAGAAAAGGGAGTGATGATTATCTTTCTTGCTCCTTGAAGTACCCTCCTTAGTCTGCCTTCTTCGTAAGTCCCAGCTGGCTAAGCAACCATCTCCTTCAACACATCCACCCCCAGGCTTTCTTCCTGTCATCCCTGCCCCTTCCCTAGCTCCCCCAGGAGAATCCTTCTTTAAACACAATATTCTTTTTTTTATATATAATGTATTTATGTTGAGAGAGAGAGAGAGAGATCATGTGATCAGGGGAGGGGCAGAGACAGCAGGAAAGAGAGAATCCCAAGCAGATTCCACACGTCGGCACAGAGCCAGACACAGGTCTTGAACTCACGAACCGTGAGATCATGGCCTGAGCCAGAAATCAAGAGTCAGACGCTTAACTGACTGAGCCACCCAGGTGCCCCTAAAGACAGTCTTCTGCCTTCAGACCCAGCCACTTCCCACAGTTGCCCGCAGGTGTCTACAATACCCGAAGGTTTTTCACTCTGAGGCTTGGGTATAGAACTAACTCATTATGAGGTCTTGGAGCCAGAAGAAGAATTTTGCCACACGGCGAATACCTAATTAACACGAGTAACCGGACGACCTGCAAGAAAGATGTTTTCCCGTCAGTCAAGCACTCTCACACCTTGGAGAATTTAAGCTTTGTTATTCGACTTCGGCTTTCTATTTTGACATCTCCCCAGTAACATTTTAAAACATCATCAGCTGGAGGCAAGCCCCCCTGCGCCCTGATCAACCTGGTTTTGCACTTTTCGGGAGGGTGACAAGCTCTGTTCCCTAGATCAATGCTTTATTAGGTTGAAATCTGCAGATGAAAAGGGCTGGCGAGGTGGTGGTGTTGCCTGCCAGGAAATCTGTGAAAACTATTTTCTTCTTTGCTAAGAGGTAAAATATTTATGTCTTTAATAAGCACAGCGACTGAGACATAAATGTACTTATAAATAGCTACACCAAAAATGTGCATATACGCACTACTTAAAAGGAGCATGAAACTCTCCATGTATTCTGATTCCTCCCCAGCCCATGGCCCGTGGGGTGCAAGATAGCTGCCCCCATAAACTTCAGAACAACTCTGTGTCTTCCACAGCCACCGGGCCTTGAGAGGGGAGGTCTCTAACTCCCCTATTTGTCACGGACACCCTTCTTGCAATGTCCCTAAGATAGCTATGGTGCTTTCAGACCAGGTAGAGGCAGTGGCCCACCTACGCGTTGCTTCTGCTGTGGATGCACTGAACCATCGTTCTCTTGCCGGGGGTCAAGGTGACCAGGAGGCCTGGGCATCGGGCAAGCTGGCTATGTGTCAGGTGGAGATTCTGGCTGTGTGTGCCTATCCACGTAGAGGCATCCTCCACGGGACCTTTCTGAGCTCCGTCAGAACAATTATAAGGCTGTGCAAACACACACACACACACACACACACACACACACACACAGACTGTCTAGTGGACAGGTCAGAATAAAGCAGTCATCTTACCATAACCACCAAACCACTCAGTACAGGGAGCTCAGATTACAGGGACTGTGAAACCTGAGTAAAACTTGAAGGACCCAGGACACTTTCACCAGCCAATCTCCCTTCTTTACTGCTGAGTTAATGGCGATGTGAAAGAAAACGTGTGCTGGCACCAGGAACAGTTATGTGACCCAGGTGCTATGGGCTCAGCAGATCCCAGCCAGGATCACACGTAAAGCTCACCGGACAGAGGGTGCTGAGGCCATTAAAGGTCTTGAAAGAGATTTCACTGCCATGGAAAAGTAAATAAACACAGCTCAATAAAGAATACATAGATGTCTAGAATTCTTCAGGAGATGGCCAAGTCCCAAAGCACTCTGGGAAGCATTTTTGGCATTCAGTGTCTGCTCTGTGTGCATGCACACATCATCTCTCTGGGAGAGGTTTGGGCACATCAAATAAAGCCCTCCAGTTCCCTGATTTATAGGTGGAGTGGCCTTTGAGTTGGCCCTTATCCACACCCAGAGGTTAATCCTGTGATTTTTCATATGCAATTGAGTGGAGTGGGGGGTGATATAAAATAACCCCCAAGCCAAACACACACGTCCTCACTGAAAAGTACAAGAACATAAACAGATCTTTATTTGACACACGAGTAGCCATAGTGCTTCTATTTAGACTTGGACCCAGGAAATTTTATGTGCAAGTTTTCAAATGAAAATGTTTTGTGAAAATTCTCAACAGACAAAGCATTGTTAAAATATTTTATTTAAAAAAATTTTTTTTAATGTTTATTCATTTTTGAAAGACAGAGAGAGACAGAGCACAAGCAGGGGTGGGGCGGAGGTGGGGGGGAAACACAGAATCTGAAGCAGCTTCCAGGATCCAAGCTGTCAGCACAGAGCCTGACACAGGGCTCAGACTCATGAACCGTGAGATCATGACCTGAGCCGAAGTCGGACACTTTAACGGACTGAACCACCCGGGCGCCCCTAAAATATTTTCAAGTGAGAGATAAGTCCTAAACCAAAAGTTGGTGATTAAGAGTTTAATCATCTTCCATTTTAAACACTAAAACACATAATTATATACTGTTCTTACATAGTCCTACAGATATTTTTAGGATCTTTCCAATGTATCCCTGAGGTTCCCAAGGGAGGGTCTCGGCTTCTACCAATGAGATCGGACACAAACCTGTGACAGATGGGGCCTCAGGGGAGCAGGGATGTACTTTCCTCCAAGCTGCCCGATAAGGAAAGCATGCATAATTGTCAGGAATGGGATAGAATTATCAAAGGCATATAAGTTACAAAAATCATAAAATGTACTTTTCCATTCTATTGTTTTGCAACAATGAAAAGCTGCAACTTTCATCACGATGACCAACAGAAGCTACGAGCTCTCTGGGGCAAGATAACAGTCAATACTGCCTCAGGCCACCTGGCTGGTCTGCCTGCCACATGGACACACACACACACACACACATCAACTCTCGCACAACTTTGTTTTGCTCCATAGACATTTTACTTCTCCTAGTAATGGGATATCTCCATGGGGGTCAGCAGGAGTTTCTTTCTGGATAAATTGACATAATGGGAAACATTGTCCAAATTCCTTGGTAGCGATCTTTCCAGAGCAATGGTTTCTGTGTGGCATCCATTATCTCATGCTATCGCTCTCCTTGGGCTCCAGCTCCCTCTGTTCCCCCCCCCCCCGCACTGTTGCCTCCCCTGACCTGGGTCTGGATTTTTGAGAAAGACTGGACACATATCACCTGTGAGCCATGGTTACGAGCAACAACAGTGCTTCCAATCACAAAACATGGTTCAGAACCATGGATGACAGGACTCAGGTGGAGGTGGCAAGTCATATACACGTACTTGCCTGTAGATGAGTTAAATACTCGTGTGGGTACATGTGATGATAGATAGATAGACAGATAGATAGAAAGACAGATAGAAAGATAGATAGATAGATAGATAGAGATAGGTAGATAGATATAGATGATAGATAGATAGATAGATAGATAGATAGATAGATAGATAGACAGGTGTCCTTAGGAGATAGATGACAGATAGATTAGATAGATGATAGATAGATAGATAGATAGATAGATAGATAGATCTCCTTAGGAAATAGATAGACTAGATAGATAGATAGATAGATCTCCTTAGGAAATAGGATAGATAGATAGATAGATAGATAGATAAATAGAGATAGGTAGATAGAGATAGATAGGTAGATAGATATAGATGATAGATAGATAGATAGATAGATAGATAGATAGACAAGTATCCTTAGGAAATAGATAGATGACAGATAGATTAGATAGATAGATGATAGATAGATAGA
The DNA here is from genome assembly GCF_022837055.1 of Prionailurus viverrinus. Classification (NCBI taxonomy): domain Eukaryota; kingdom Metazoa; phylum Chordata; class Mammalia; order Carnivora; family Felidae; genus Prionailurus; species Prionailurus viverrinus. The sequence goes on from NC_062572.1 coordinate 35,628,965, forward strand.
TAGATAGATAGATAGATAGATCTCCTTAGGAAATAGATTAGATAGATTAGATAGATAGATAGATAGATAATAGAGATAGGTAGATAGATATAGATGATAGATAGATAGATAGATAGATAGATAGATAGAGATAGAGACATGTATACATACATACATACATACATAGGCAAGTTAAATAATACATATATGTAGTTGACCTTTAAACAACATGGGTTTGAACTACACAGGTCAACTTAACACAGATTTTATTTCAATAAATATACTACATTCCTGTAAATGTATTTTCTCTTCCTTTGATTTTCCTAACATTTTCTTTTCTCTAGCTTACTTTGTTGTAAGAATACTTTATTATATTGTAACAATATAATACATATCACATACAAAATAGGTGTTACTCAACTTTATGTTATTGGTGAGGCTTCTCTGGTCAACAGTGGGCTTTTAGTAGTTAAGTTTTGGGGGAGACAAAAGTTATATGAAGATTTCTGACTGAGTAGGTGCATAGCACTCCTAACCCCCACATAGTTCAAGGGCCAACTCTATGTGTAAATTGTCTAAATTATATTATTCCTGTGTCTATGTTTGAATACTCAACAACCCTAAGCAATGGATATTTGGCTTCTGTTTGCTGAGACAACTGAATCTAAAATTTATCATTTATAACTGTAGTAAAACCCTACTGTCTGTCCTTTCCCTAACTTAGGAATGTCATTAGAATTTTTCTTACACCTCACTACACATTTGAGTCGGAGAGAAATTTTCCTACAAAAGGTAACTAGGAATTGGAAGGAATCAAGGATAAGGATGCTTTTGGTATGCACATTGGAAAAAAGATTTCCTAACACAAAAGGCATGGATTCGTGAGAGATGAAAGGTGGCAGCTGATGTGTGTCACCTCCAAAGGGAAGGGGGAAAAAAGTGGCGGTCAAGACCTTGGTCAAAGAGTTTTTCACATCAACCGCTAGGTGATTCATCTACCCAGGACTTGGGTAAAAATAACAGCAATGATAATAATACGTAATGTTGATTGAACACTTACCGTTTTCCAGGCACTCTAGGGAGAACTTTTTCTATGTTAACTCACGTAGGAAAACATTGTGGAAGATTTTGAGATTACTGAAGAAGTCAGAAGAGATTGCTGAACACCTTTTCATTAGAAGAACAGACACTCCTCTGAGGATGTTTGACTTTGACTAGACTGTTTCACAACTCAGTAGAGATGAAGATTAACCGAGAGTAACGCAACTTACTCCTATCCACAGAAATGTAGATTGTATCCAATGGAATGCCGTTGATTACAGCCCCGTGGATATTGCCCAGTTTTGCCAGCTTTGCATCCATTTGTAAATTCGTTTCTTTGCTCCTTATCTGATTCTAGATGTGTGCCCCTTGAACCAGTCCTAACATCCGGTGAATCTCACATGTGTCTATGAGCTAAGTCCAAATTTGAGACATGTTCATTTTGAAATTATATGGGAGTCATGGTTTGATTGTCTTTTAAAACTTAACCTTTAACACTCATCTCATCTTTGGAATAGTACTATTAATGATGGGAGCAGGGTTTATGGGGGCCTTCCAGCAAGTGGAGAAGGAGACACAGTGAACCACCAACCCATACATAGATTCAATCACGTTATACGCACTCCCTCACACTACATGATACTTCTTCTCCAGCATCCCTACCTATAGAAGTAATGAGGGAACAGGAACTTAGTTAGAAGACAGCCCACTCCAAAGTTGGGAAACAACGTGCTTCGGCAGATATTTCCTACATTGAAAGGAATTGTCGCTTTCTGAAATGTTAGTCAATCTCCTATGAAAAAGGCCTCCTCCTTTCTCTACAAGAGTCTTTTCACTGTTTGAAGGCAAATATGTGATATGCCCACAAGTCTTCTCCAGCACAGAATACATCAACCTCTTCCTCATTTGAGATGATTTCAAGACCTCCTCACTATCTTGCGCCTTCTCGTTGCGCTCCAGCTCATATTATCCATCTGGAAAGATGGCACCTAGAGTTGGAAACAATAGTCTGACCCACCCAGAACATCGTTCCTGGGATCTGAGTCCTACAAATGTGTGGGACGCTAAGGAGCCCCGGGTCTACAATATGGAGCGTGCCTATGATTTGCTAAAATTCCTTCATGTCAGTGAAGCTGGCACCAGTTTTTCTTGCCTTTTAAACGTACTCGCTATGTAGAGCCGAAGATTTTTTTAAATATGTATACTTACTTATTTCTAGTTAGATTCATCAAAAGCATTCATCCTGAAGCAATTAGTAACCGCTTCGTTCAATTTTTACTGAACAAAAAAAGATGCTGCTACCTTCTGTTTATGTTGAATTGTCTTTCTATTCACAAATTAACTCGAATGACTAAAATTTATCAAACTCGCTATTTGATTTAATACCCTATAGTCTGATTATTCCAATGCGATAAGGAATTCATTTTGACGCTAAACTACCAGTCAATCAATATTTATGGCTACTCTTCATACTTGTTTAGGAATTCATGCTGATGAATTACACATTTTTTGACAGTTCTTTCCCTCGAAAGCTAGCCAGTTGTGGGAATCCAGTGTGGTGATGACAAGAATCCATGGGTCTGAGATGCTAACAAAGCTGCTGAAGATTATCCCAAGGAAAGAAATACCCTCAAAGACCCCTGGGCCTGTAATTAAAGTGATCAACTACCCACTCCCGTAACTCTCCGTCTCCCAGCCCCTGGCCAGGCCAGCCCGTGAAAGCCTAACCTGTAATCAGAATGGGGGAAAAAAAACAAAGCCGAGAACAGGAAACTGTTGATATCTTCTCTACCAGATGTCCCTCTGCTCACTGAAGTTTCAAAAACACGGGAGCTTTCAATCTGACTTCTTTCCTTACAGAGCTCCCAGCCCACCCTCCCTGCTGAGCTCATTCAAGGGCAAACACCGGGCCCCTCCCTGAAGGTTACTAGCACAACGTTATCCTTGTTTTTCAGCCATTGTTAATTATGCACATGGCGCACTCAAGCTCTATCACATTTTGCCAAAATAACTGTTGGATAAAGGAAAACTACAGTCAGCTCGCTAGTTCATTGATCTTCATGATATCCAGACACTGATTTTTTTTTTTTTAACCACATTGATTTAAATAGGACGTTTTGACATCCTGGAGAGACAGAATCTAAATTCTTCGATGTTCTTCACTATAAACATATTGCTTATCGTATGAGTGCTTCATGACATGTAAAGGCCCCTTTGATACTGTATAACCATCATAATCATGGGGAAACAGATATTGAAAGAGGAGGCCATAGGCCAAAGGTCACTAGCAAGGTCAGGGATGAAATCAGATTTAAGAGTGAAAGTTTCCACTTTGTTAGTCATTATTCCCCAGCGAGACTCCAGAACATCCTGTTAGATCTTGTTATGTCTACATTCAAAGTGAATTTCTATCCTTAGCAAGCAAGGAAACCATCTGAGTAACATCGCAGAATTCAATTATCCAATTTGATTATTTGGGGTATAGAAATGTGGATAACTTTCTCCCTGTCAAGTAACAGCCTCGATGTTTCTCTTTAGTTAAATCTGGCTAATTCCTTACACCTAAAATGAATTCCTAGTTCGCTATTGATTTCATTCCCTCGGGCGAGCCGGAGATAGGAAATTCTGACAGAACCCCTTGACCATCTGCTCTGCACACCTAAGCATTCAATTTCTGAGTGAACAGCATGTATATTCATTTGTGTACCACTTTAGCTGATGTCTGGAAATCCCCTTGGGTGGGCAATAAAGAGTTTATTTGAACAGAGAACCAAACTGACACCCTTAACACAACGATGTAGCAATAAGGTTAGAGCAGTCACTTGGCTACTCCAACCTGTTAGGAAAAAAAAAAAAAAAAGTGGAAAACTATGCCAGTGGCTTCCATGGAGCAGACCAATCCACAGCCCACAGAGAGTACTCAAGGAGATGACAAGAGCTCCCTGGTGACAAAGCTGGCTTCAGGACAGGGCTGGTCCAGGAGTTCACAAGAGGTAAGGAGCAGGCCATCCATCACTCACCCCGGCCAACGGAACAAATAAACCATTTCTTGTTTCCTTGAGATGCTTGCAAAAAGAGCTCCTGGGCCCCAGCGTGCACAGAGCGAGCTGCTCAGAGCCGGTTGTGTCCAGGCCTCTCAGATCAAAGATGGGTTTGGGGCAAAAGGAAGTTTTGAATTTGACAGGATTTTCCTGGACACGTTCGAAACAGGAATAACGTGACAGGCCAGGAGCAACAAACTCAACCTCGTGAGGTTCTTAAGGGCGACGAGGTTGGGTGCGTGGGGGCAAATTCTTCAGGGTCCGAGGTGGTCCTGGTTTAAAGAAAAGCTTCCAGGCTGAAGACTGGCCCTCAGCACAGTAATCCACAAAGCTTGTGGTGAGACTTAGAAGTACGAGGAGGGAGGAGGGGAGGCAGATTAAAGTAAGCAAACGAATTCTTTGACATATGCCTTATGAGTTTTGACACTTTGATAGGAAGAATCTGTTACAGTGCTTAAAAGTTCCAAGCTCACCCCGCAGGGTATACGGGAAAGGAGCAAAAAGTTCAAAGAGAATAATTACCTGTTATTGATGTATTATATTTAAAGACCCTGGCTGAGGATTAAAGACACTCTCAAGGCCGTTAACAGCCTGCAGTAAACAAGTCATGTTTCAGAGAGGAGGAGGAGGAAAGAATTTCAGAAGGATTTCCTCCATCAGTCTGGAACCCTCTGTAGGTAAGGCAGAGGATGCATATCTGCCTTCCACAGAAGGATACATTTCAGACCAGAAAAAAGAGTCATCAGATACTCCCGGAGCTTTGTCTTGGTCCCTGGGGTTTCCTCCTGTGAGCTTTATTCTCTTTCAAGGACTTTGTCTTACTAACCAGTATATTCCTGGCGACAGAAGGATGCGCAGCCAGTAGGGACGCAATGGATTTTGGTTGGCTGGGGGTGAGGGGTGGGGGGCGTGGGGGTGGGGGTTAGTGGATGGTTTCCTAGTTGAACCCAATTCCCTTTTTGTTTACACTTTAAGTTAAAAACGGGGTGCCTAGGGGCTCAGTTGGGTGAGTGTCCAACTCTGGATTTCAGCTTAGGTCATGATTCCAGTGTCGTGGGATCGAGCCCTACATTGGGGTCTGTGCTGAGTGTGGAGAGGATTCTCCCTCTCTCTCCTTCTGCCCCTCTCCCCTGCTGGTTATGTCTCGAAAGAAGAAAGAAAGAAAAGAAAGAAAGAAAGAAAGAAAGAAAGAAAGAAAGAAAGAAAGAAAGAAAAGGAAGAGAAAAAGAAGAAAGAAAGAAAAGAGGAAAGAAAGGAAGAAAGAAAGAAAGAAAGAAAGAAAGAAAAAGAAAGAAAGAAAGAAAGAAAAGGAAAGAAAAGAAAAGAAAAGAAAAGAAAAGAAAAGAAAGAAAGATTGTATCACTGGAGTAACTGGTGGGCCACCAGACCAGCACGTCTTCCCTGGCACAAGCCTAGAGAAGGGATGGTCTCTCCCGAATAGTCCCCCAGAGGCAACCACTGGGTATCTCCCTGAAGGATGTACTTGATGGTCCCCTGTTCCTGTTTCCCCTTCTGCGGTATCTGATCTCTCAGCTGAGGACTATTATTCTAATGAAAAACACTTCCAGGAAATCAGTCCAAGACAGTTTTAATTTGATGTGGAAAAGAGTTTCAAATGCACATTATGTCCATCGGAAATTATGACCAGCTTTAGCTTTCAAGTACCCAGATCTGAAGATGCCACAGCGCTTTGAAGGACACAGGGAGGAGTACTTCCTTGTTTTTGGGGTTTGGTTGTTTTTTGTTGTTGTTGTTGTTGTTTTCTTTTTCTCAGGAAAAACTGAAGAAGAAAAAGAGGAGACATCCTTCCCCTCCTCCCAGGGAAAAGCCGGTTCTGATCCACATAATCACAACCTTGCACGGGCCGTGCCTAGCTGTGCGCTGAAGCCACAAGGCTACGTGTGGCTGCTGGAGGCTGCCTGGAAGAGCCCAGCCTGCACAGGAAGAGTGCATCTGGTCCCCAGAGGTCACCTCTCTCAACCCACACTCTCCTATAACACTCCCCTGCCCAGGAGCCCTCAGCCTCTCTACCTCAAAGCTCTGAGCTGAGAATCGAGACATCCCCAACCCCTCTTCACGTGACTTTCCAAATCCAATCCCCGCATGCGCCCTCAACAAACCATGCCCTGTATCCTCCAGGTTTATCCAAAGCTTGTCACCAGATGACACTTCACCAAGCCGCGGCCAATCCTTCTCTCCAGAGAAGGTGCCCCTACCACCCAGAAGGGGACAATTTCTAGAGCAAAAAGGGACCTAATCAGCACAGTACCTAAGTTCCAGGATAATACAATAGAAAGATTAGATGTACTTACGTGCCACTGCCTCTCTCATCTCTCAGTTTTTCAAGACCCAACCTCAAGGTCCTTCTTAGTTGCGCTTCCTGTGTGCTGGGCTCAGAGGATACACAGTCAGATCAGGCAAGGTTCCTGCCCTAGAAATTCACATTCGTGAATGCACCCTGGCGCACGCTCTCTCTCCGTTTATATATTTTCTTATTGTGGCAAAATATATATAACAAAATTTGCCATTTTAAGCATTTTTAAGTGTTCTATTCAGGGGCATTGATTATATCCACAGTGTTGTGCAATCATCACCACTGTGTCCAAAACTTTTCGTCATCCTGCACAGAAACTCTGTACCCATTACCCAATAGCTCCCCCCCTCCCCTCCCCCAGCCCCTGGTAACCTCTACACACTTTCTGTCTCTCTGAATTTGCCTATTCTACATATCCCATGTAAGTTGGAATTGCACAATACTTTTCCTTTCTTGTCTGGCTTATTTCACTTAGCATAAGGCTTTCGAGGTTCATCCATGTTGTGTATGTATCAGATTTTCATTCTTTTTTAAGACTCAATAATTTCCCCTTGTGTGTACGTCACCCCCCCCCCCCCATTTTGTGTGTCCGTTCGTCTGTCGGTGGACACTTGGCCTGCTTCCATCTTTTGGCTGCTGTGAAAAGGGCGCCTATGAACATGGGTGTAGAAGTATCGTCTTGAGTCCCTGCTTTCAATTATTTCACGTATATACCTAGGAGTGGGGCTGCTGAGTCATCTCTCCATTTATATTTGAGGGACCAATGAATGAACGACCGTTGTCAGCAGAGACTCCAATTTGTGCAAAGGCACTAAAGCCCAGCCCAGCCCATGTAACTGTGCTGTCAGAAGCTATTCGGAATGGCTCCTCTGGGGGACCCACAGATGAGGCCACAGGGGCAAGAGCTCTCCTGAAAACCCACCATTTTCATCTTCTGAGTGTGCTTAATCTGACTAAACTCCCAGGAACAGCCACAACGGGACTGGTTCCCAAATATTCCTCTTCCTTGACATCCAGGACAGAGGTCACCCAAAGAAGCAAACCGCCCATGGACTGCTGACAAAGCGGCCTTAGCCCCACCCCTTTTTCTGTCCATCCAGAAAGATCTCAAGCTAAGGAGACATGTTCTTTGGGAACAATCATGCTTATGTATAAGAAGAGACCAACGTTCAGCATTTTACTCTGAACAACTCTGTGGCCCACACCTCAGTCAATAGAAGCAAGTTACCAGAGGTGCAAGAATCTTCTGCAGCCTCTGTCTTGTGGATACACCCCACGTGGGTCAGCTGACTTTAGTGATGAGCTCCATTAGCCAGGGCAAAAATATGGGAAAAGAGGGGGCTGGGGGAGGATGACGTTTTCATTTTTCAGATAAAGACTGAGAAGTGGCCCCCAGGGGTAGAGTGGAGGCAGAGGACAGATCTCCAGGGAAAGGTCAGCCTTGAGAGACAGATGTGAGAGTCATGGACACACAGGATGAGACGAACCAGCTAGGGATATGGCTTCAGAAAGAAAGAGTACCAAGGCCAGAAGTCTGAAGAATTCCATCTAAGAGATAAGTCATCGGAGAGAAGAATAGCAAAAATCAGCGGTCAAGGGAAGCAGTTCAGGGAGGGGTGATCGACAGAACCCAGCAGCACTGAGGCATGGTGCAAGGTAAGGAAGCCATGGGGTCTGAGAGCTGGGAGCAGTCTCAGGGGAGCAGGAGGCACTATAGACATGTTGAATAGGGAAGGGAAGGGGTGCAGTGGATTCCAAATGGCCGCCACATTTGGTAAACGATGCGACGCACGGTAGGTGCTCAAATGTCTGTTGCATCTGTAAATGAGGGAATAAATACACACTTGGAAAGAAGCAAGTAGCACTATTGTCACTGCTGAATATATGACCGTCTATATTAAGAGTGGGAGGGGTGCCTGGGTGGCTCAGTCTGTTAAGCGTTCAACTTCGGCTCAGGGCATGATCTCTCAATTCACGAGTTCAAGCCCCACATCCGGCTCCGTGCTGACAGCTCAGAGCCTGGAGCCTGCTTCAGATTCTGTGTCTCCCTCTCTCTCTCTGCCCCTCCCCTGCTCCATGCTCTGTTTTTCTCTCTCTCTCAGAAAAAAAATAAAAATAAACATTAAAAATTTTTTTAAAAAGAGTGGGAGATGGGCATATTTATAATCGCTAATTAGTTACAGAAAAGCCTCGAGGTTTTTTTTTTTTTTCAAACCAGATGAACACCATTTAGTGATATGACAGTAAAGTCGCCCATACTTATAACGAATGCAGCGAATCAGACCACGAAATACACTAGAAGGTGATTATTAGATACTCAGGGCTTTGAAGATCTGATGATCTGGAAGAGTAGACCTTGTTCTGACTCGGGCCCACCTCACTAAAGGCAGAGCCAATAGTCTAAATACTTTTGGGTTATCTCACATGTTTAAGAATACGGACGAAAACAGAAAAGATGAGGACCATCGAGAGGCCAACCATCTGAATTATGGGCTGGTTTACCTCAGAATATTAAACTGAGAACCTTCCTTCAATCCTCTCAGGGGCCATGAGCTGAGGAGTGTGATGAACCCAACTCCGTGCACTGGACATAAGGAGAAATGAAATAAAATTAACACCAATCTCCCACATTACAAAACAAAATACCTCACATCCTTGTATCCCGCTTTGGCTCCAGAGTGGGTCTTACTGATAACCTGGGACTGTCTCCAGAAAGACTGGAGTCAAGACACACAGAACCAGTGTTCCCCTGGGGGGTCCCCGCACACCTCTGTCACTTTGAAAGGAGTGGCGGGGCGGGGGTGCGGGAGGCCTAGGTAATAGACCCTCCGAACTGGGCCTCCTCCCTCCAACCTCTTTATCTCGGTTCCACAAGTCTGTCAACTTACTCCTCCGAAAATGCTATTTGCATCCTATCACTCTAGACCTCAAGTCTTCAGTGAGTTCTTATTTCTATTTAAAAAACAACGCAAACTCTTTAGGCTAATGCCATGCTAATTCTAGACTCCCTAGATTCTTGTCTTAACCGTCTTCTATGAATTCTCCAACCAAACTGACCGGCCATTGCCCTCCAGAAACTCAACCAGGCAGTCCTGCCTCGATGCCGTGTCTCGTGGGAGCCCCTCCCTGAAGGGTCTTCTCAACTAGTGGCTCCATTCGTGACCTTCCTCCTCACAGGAAGATACGTGTCTAATCTAAGCTTCTTGGGGAGGTAGGCAGAGCATTAAGTTCTTGTGTTTCCCATTGCGTGGCATGGCGCTATTCACACAAAGGCTCAGGAAAAATAATTGAACGCATGAATAGAAAAGTGAATATGAATAGGGGCACCTGGGTGGCTCGGTCGGTTAAGCGTCCAACTCCATTCAGCTCAGGTCATGATGTCACCACTCGAGAGTCTAAGCCCTGCATTGGGCTCTGTGCTGACAGCCCGCAGCTCCAAGCCTGGACTTTGCTTCAGATTCTGTCTCTGTCTCTGCCCCCTCCGCTCATGTTCTCTCCTCTCTCTCTCAAATAGAAATTAAAAAAAAAATTAAAAAAAAAAAAGAGTGGATAAATAAAAGAGGAGCTAAATAAAATCCAAAGTTGTAATGATTTTTGGAAACTAGATGTATTCACTGGGGGGCTTTTAACCTGCACTCAGACTTCCTCACGCAATAAAGAAATAGGCTGTTTCTTATTATGACACATAACCGGAAGTGCAGCGGGAGAGAGAGTATCAGGGCTGGTTGATAAGTGACTCAGCACAGCCACCAGCAATGCAAACCTTTCCTATTCTCCCTGTCCCACACCCACCCGGCCGGCTTCATCCTAAGCGGGTGGCCCCACGGCTGTGAGAGCGGCTGCCAGCCGCGACGGGGGTCATGGGTGTTTTTGTTCGAACCTGGTGGGAGATAGCACACTTCCCTACACGCATCCCAGGGAAGTGCCCTGCGGACGACAGCAGCTTGGACTGCAATTAGGGGTGAAGTCAGACCACTTAAGACACGTAGACTTCCCTGGACGGTTTTCTAACGAGACTAGACAGACACCCTTGCTAACAAGTTCCGCCATCTGGCATGGATGACCTCATCGAATCACCACGTGTGAGGTAGGCACGATTGCTCCCATTTCACTGAAGAGGAAACTGAGACCCAGCAATGTCTCGGAACTTGTTCGGCTCACGCAGGTTTCAAGCAATAGAGCCAAGATTTAAAACGTGGGTTCCTAATAACTTCATGGCTTACAAGATGACCTAACTGGGAGGCTGTAGAAAAGTGCTACTCTCCTGTTTACCAAAGTCAAGAGCCAAGAATTCTTGCCATTAATCATTCCTTAAGGAGAAATCAGCACCACCCCACCCACTCCACCCTCCAACAAGCAAAAAGACACAAGTGTTATTTGGGAACACTTACTTATTATCACTTCACATGCCTGAAATTAGGTAATCAGATTAAAAATTAATCATGAAAATGAACAAATGGGGACTGCAATAAAAGGTAAATAGGTGCCAGGCACTCTCTTAAGCACATGTCATGTACTTTATCATTAAAGAGTCTCCAAAACCCAGTGAGGTCATACTATTTCCAATTTACAGATTGAGAAAGTGAAGCCCAGGGAGGTTACATAACTTGCCTAAGGTTAACTAGCCAACAACTGGCAGAACTAAAATGTAAACCCTTCCTCTTAAAACCTATTCCAAATCCCCTCCCTACACTAATAATTCTTCTATCTGCTATCTCTATCACAAACCTGATCGGGTTCCAAGCAAATTAGGAATGAGTTTCTTTTCCTGGGACAGTTTCCCATCTGTCCCAGGAAAAGAAGAAGGAGACGCCAGGTATGGCCTCTGGAAACCAGGCGATGTTGTTGAAACACCTGCTTGGACCTCCAAAGCATGCCCTCTCAAGGTGGGAGACATCACCCCTAATGGGGCACAAATTAATTCTCGGGGGCCAAAAACCACAGATATCATCACGGTTTGTGGCTTTCCAAAGGTGAATGCTACCCATCAAAAGCTTACTTCTCAGTATTTTCATTTCCTTCAATAGGCAGAACTTTAGGGGCGCCTGGGTGGCGCAGTCGGTTAAGCGTCCGACTTCAGCCAGGTCACGATCTCGCAGTCCGGGAGTTCGAGCCCCGCGTCGGGCTCTGGGCTGATGGCTCAGAGCCTGGAGCCTGTTTCCGATTCTGTGTCTCCCTCTCTCTCTGCCCCTCCCCCGTTCATGCTCTGTCTCTCTCTGTCCCAAAAATAAATAAACGTTGAAAAAAAATTAAAAAAAAAAAAATAGGCAGAACTTTAATCGAAGCTAGTTTTTCTCCTAAGGGAGGTGATAATGAAAAAAATGATTGAGAAACACAGCAAGAATCCACTGGGAAATGAACCAAGACTGAGCCTGCCCCCCCCCCCCCCGACCCGCTGCCGCTGTACCCACACTCCTTCCCTGAATCTGGGCAATGTTGGCTGCTAACCAGGTGGAGGGCATGGGGCACACTTTGGGAAGCGCTGCTTCAGACCACGGCCCCCGCCACCAGGCCACACTCAGGATGGGGTGTGAGCAAGAGAAAATCCTTGCCGATTGCATTTTCTTTCTTGCCTTCTGAACTCAGAAGGTCCTGATGCTCAGCTCTGCTCCAACCAGGCCAAGCCTGGGGGAAACCTCCACCAGAGAGGAACAGAAAGAGAAACGCATCTGTCTGCACGGTTTTTTGCCCCCCTTGCAATCCACACGCAGCAGCGTTACCCAGCCACCCCCTCCCCAAACACACACTCTGCCTGCCGTTAGTACATCTCGAAGGGTTTCAGGCCTGTGTCCGTGAGGATATGGGGACGGATTTATTCAGCAGGAACGTGGTTACAGACAAAGGAGAAGGAGGAGGGGAAAGAAGCAGAACTCTGCCAGGAATTCCTCTTGCAAAGGGAATCTGCCGAAGCAGATAAGGAGAAACGGAGACTCGGAAGGTGGAGTGAGTCCCCCAAGTTGCAGGGAGTTAACGGCAAGGCTGAGCACAAAACCCGAAGAGCCGAGCCGGGGTGCCCTCCGCCTATCTGCACAGCCTCTTACAGCCAGGAGTTCTTCTAGGAGCACGCACTAAAAGAAAATACTCCAGAATGCTGAAATTGCCTGAGCACCAGCACCCTTTATAAAGATTTCTGTGCTGCACATTTTCATCTCCTCCACTCGGCAGGACCACCTTCTTGGTCCAGGTTTCACCCACTCGAACCTAAGCCACCGACACTTGCCTGTAACAAAGCATTTCCAAGCTGGGGTTTTGGAGGGGGGCCTACAGGCTATCTTTGACCACCTCCTCCCTTGCCCCTCCTCAGCCCAGTGGGTATTTTCCGAGCGCGGGCATTTGGTTTGGCCCTCGCCTAGTGTCCACAGGCGTCCTTGACTGATGAAACAGACATGTCTCCAGCGTGATTTGTTTGTTTGTTTCTTTTGCTGTCCCCTAGAGATATCTGTACTGGATTCTTCATGGCCGAGGATCTTAACCTCCTTCGTTTCAGACATGGCACCCAAAACTGCAAGAATCCCGAAGTGCACAGCATCTTGCTTTATGTGGCATTTCCGCGGACATCTATAAAAATCAAATTCAAAGTTTAATTTCCATCTTTGGGACCAGGAAGTATTTTCATCAGAGATTTTCATTTCACTTAGTGATTTTTTTTTTCTTAGTGCTTTTTCTTTTTTCTTTTTTTTTTTTTTAATATTTTTTTTCAACGTTTATTTATTTTTGGGACAGAGAGAGACAGAGCATGAACGGGGGAGGGGCAGAGAGAGAGGGAGACACAGAATCGGAAACAGGCTCCAGGCTCTGAGCCATCAGCCCAGAGCCTGACGCGGGGCTCGAACTCCCGGACCGCGAGATCGTGACCTGGCTGAAGTCGGACGCTTAACCGACTGCGCCACCCAGGCGCCCCTTCTTAGTGCTTTTTCTAAAAAAATTATTTTGGATGTGAGCGGGTATGCAAGGGCAAGGGTATGGAATGATGTTTCTTTGATTATCCCACTTAATCAACAACCCCAAGTGTCACCCCAGAGCATCTTACGCATTGCTAAACCGTGTGTTTGCAATCGGCAGTTGTTCTGTGAGCCGGGCTAGCATACGTTTTTGGCTTTTGAATTCAATTTCGGCAACCTTGAGGAGGCCCAACATAGCTGGGCAGGAGTTTGAATGGCATTAGCTTAATTTGGATTCTATAGAAGCCCCTCTGTAGAGCCCCTCTTCACCCCTCTGTTCCAGGACATCCGTTTGCACGTGCACGCCAATCTCTCACTTAGTTGTGGGCCCCTTAGGCCTGGATGGATAAAGCGAAGGGAGCAAACAAGTCCACTGTCTGATTGACCGAAGCGTGTGTCTGCATGAAAAAGCCTGGGCATTTTTACAGGATGAGGATAATGAAGCCGGCAAGGTTTCTGCCGAGCCCTGGCTTTTAATTAGTCAGTGACGCTTGATAAATTGCTCACCTCTTGGGCTGTATCTTCACATCCTCAGACATCTGGAGGGAAACTGGAAAGGAAACATCCTGCTCATTCCAAAGAGCCAGATGTGTGCCATCACGCAGAAGGAATGTCCAGATGCCGGACGTCTCCACTGTATTCCTCCAAGCGAGCCTTTCCTGTAGTCTTTTGGAAAGTCAGATGAAGAACTTTTTTTTTTTTTTTGGTTTTTTTTTTTTTTTTAATTTTTTTTTTTCAACTTTTATTTATTTTTGGGACAGAGAGAGAGAGAGAGAGCATGAACGGGGGAGGGGCAGAGAGAGAGGGAGACACAGAATTGGAAGCAGGCTCCAGGCTCTGAGCCATCAGCCCAGAGCCTGACACGGGGCTCAAACTCACAGACCGCGAGATCGTGACCTGGCTGAAGTCGGATGCTTAACCGACTGCGCCACCCAGGCACCCCTTTTTGGTTTTTTTTTTTTAACGTTTATTTATTTTTGAGAAAGAGAGACAGACAGTGAGTGGGGGAGGAGCAGAGAGAAAGGGAGACACAGGATCAGAAGCAGGCTCTAGGCCCTGAGCTGTCAGCACAGAGCCCAACGCGGGGCTCGAACCCATGGGCCACGAGATCATGACCCGAGCCAAAGTCAGAGGCTTAACCGACTGAGCCACCCAGGTGTCCTTAGATGAAGAACTTCTGAGACTTTCTGCACTTCAAACCCTTTAGCAGAGATAGGGGCATAAGTGAATAAACTCATTTTATATGAGACGAAGGAATTCTCTCTTTTTCAAATTAGAATTCTGTGTTTAAATGGACTTCATTACATACATGGAGTGTCTAAGAGTAATAACCTGAGTGTGTGTGTGTGTGTGTGTGTGTGTGGTGGTTAGAGCAGGGATTTTGAAATAAGGCTACCAGTCACTATTACCTGAAAAGGTTTCTAGAAACACAGATCCCTGTTCCAAACTGGATCTGTTGAACTAAAGAACTGTATCTGTTGAAATTCCAATTTTGGAATTCAGAAATCAGTATTTTTTAAATGCACCCAGTTGGTTGTGGCATCGGAGCAGAGTGGCATTTGGGAATCAGAAAGTGAGGAAATTGAACCTCAGTCACAAAGCTGGGTAAGTGGTGAGGCTGAACATCCAAGATCCCAGGCTAAAGGCTTGGTTCTCATTCAATTACAGGCTCCTGCCTGGCCAAGGCAGACGTCATTCCCAGAACACTTCCCCTCAGCCCTGAAGTCTCCAGTTGATTAGAGCTGAATCGGGAGATTAATCTATCCTCTGATCTAGCCCAACCTGTTTGTTTTACAGATGAATAAACTTTGACCTAAAGAGAATAAGTGACTCTTCTGGGAACACCCAGATGAGAACTTAAATTTCCTGATTTTGTCAGAGTTCTTAAAAAAGCACCACCTTTCTGGTTTAGTAACTAGCTCTCCCCATGACTTAAACATTAAAAAGTCCCCCTGGAAAGATAGCCACATTTAATGGTGCTCAATTAATTTCCTAAAAGTTCCAGGTTTAAGGATCTCTGCAACTAAGTCCTTCTAGAATCCCATAGTGCACCTGGGCTTTGTGTTTGCTTGGTTGTTTGTTTGGGGGTCTAGATAAGAAATATTTCCAAATTTATCTCAGAAGTCTGCTTTTGTGATCCCAGCTCCATGAGCGTTTCTTTAGGGGGTGAAAAGTTTTCAAATGATTACCTCGTGGCACTTGGAGACTCCAGACACATGTTTCGACAGTTTTCCCTGAGGCTCCCAACTCACATGTTGCTTACTGCTAAACTGTGAGTTAATATGACTGCTTGAGATTTCGACCTCAACAACCCGCCCACTGACATACTCTGGAAGCTTCCTCTCTCCATCCCACACGCAAGATTTTACTGTTGACACTATTACATAACTTACCTCAAACTCAGATTGCCAAGACGGGTGCATGGGGCTCCTACTGTCTTCTGAAGTGTAGCCGTGAATATGTCTGGATTCACAATTGCCTCTCAGCCTAAACGTGTACACTGAAGGTTCAGGTCACTGAGGTGGAAACTTCACGCTGAAGACATCTACTGAGATGTGTTTCGGTGTGTGCCTGCAGGGCAGCAAAGGTGGCGAAGGCAGACGGGTCAATGACCTGGTTCCTGCTGTGCTTCCCTGACAATGGCCAGATTTGTCCTCATTTCTTCAAGGATTTGGGGACTTTCTCCTTCTCTTCCAAGCTCGAGGCACCAACAATTCTTATTTATTAGAGAAACAACACCTCATACGATTATGGGAAAACTAGGGAAAAAAGGCTCCAAAAGAGGGATTCTTTAACTGGAACTGGAGAGGGTTGGCACCAATGGACAAGTCAGTACTTGCCAGGGTTGCTGGGACCAGGCACGCCCATCTCCCAAGAGAAGAGCCCGTGGAGAAGGCTGTGGAAGGCAGGTCTCGGTCACTGGTGGCCAGCAGGGCCAGCTGTCAGGAAGGTGAGTTGGATGTGGAGTGGGACACAGCAAGGATAGTGTGGGCCCCACCAGCAACGGTCTGACGGACTCTCCCTGAGGAGCAGAAAGAACAGCCCGGAACCCACTCGTGTCCCTACATTTGTCTCTCAACACATCTAACCACAACTATCTTCAGAAAGTAATGGCTGCTGCTTTCTTTCCACCTTTCAAACATCACACGATTTCTCTTTGAGTGTGTCTAACTCACATCCACACAATGACCCTTGGGAACATATTTCCAGTTTAGCCAAGTTAACACCGCACAAAACCACCACAGGCCACCCTTTTTCAATGAGACATCCATATATACCTTTTAAAATCATTTCTTAAGCTTATTTATTTTGACAGAGAGAGAGAGTGCACAAGAAGGGGAGGGACAGAGAGGGGGAGAGAGAGAATGTCAAGCGGGCTCCGTGCTGTCAGTGCAGAGCCTAACACGGGGCTCAATCTCACAAACCGTGAGATCCTGACCTGAGCCAAAATCAAGAGTTGGCTACTTAACAGACTGAGCCACCAGGCACCCCTTAGATCATGTTTAATTCCCAAGCAAGGATGATAACAAAACTATGTTTTCGCCCAAAATGATGCAACTACCATCACATGACCAACAACAGACTAAGTCTCTCCCTAAAGCAGCATACAAAATCCTATTTGTTACTTCGTCCACCTTTGGAGGACCACGTCATGCAATCTTTTATAAGGTAAGACTGAAGTTTTTTCCTCTCATTAACCTGGTCATAACGAATCCCCAGTGATGCCATATGTGGATGCTGAGAAAGAAGAGGCAATAAAGCAGGACTGGGAGCCATGAGTATCTGAGCCATTTGTTTGTATAATTTACATGTGGCTTATCACAAGACTGATATTGTACATGTTACATCCAACTGATGACAGAAAGCTGTGCCTGCCCAACTTTATGACTTGGTCTGTCAGAAAACATTCAGTTCATGATGGACAGTATGGATTCCGTGGTTAAGTGTTCAGTCTCTGCTCTATAAAGACATAGAGACTGAGTCTTGTAATGAGCCAAAATCTATTTTTCAAATGAAGAGCCATCTGCAGAACGGCATGGCTGTGCTCCAAAATCCTAAAGAGCTTCTCTCTGATTCATTCACAAGGAGCTGCCAAAGTCTCAGGATAGCATCCATGTGTCAGAGACATGAAGCGTCATAAAATATCCTTTATCGCAAGGTCAACCTGGCAACCCAGCTTGCCAAGCCATCTACCACAGAGCCTTCTTTTGTTGGGGGACCCACTCAGAACTGGTACCTTGTGGAGTCATTCAGTGAATGATGCAGATGACATGACCAAATGAAGTGCATGCTGCCTTCAACATCCAAAAAGACCCACTAGACTTGTGTCTTCTCCTTAGTGGAGGAAGTGCAAGATATGGAGAATTCTCTTTCAGCGTGTTTTGGCGCCTAGAAAGTCTCACTGAGCTAAAGCTCCTACATTTCTATGGGATCCATTTCCACCCTCGGTTACACATATGTCTCACCGAAGTGTCTAGGTCAGTGTCCCCCAACTTACTTCTCGCTCACTAGGTCCAATCAGCATATCGTCAATGGCCATCAGTATAATAGATCAGTATGATGTCCCATGGGATAGAGGGACGAGCAAGAGCCCTGTGGATTAGATTATGACAGAGGACTAGAGACGAGTTTGTTTCAGTGAAGGTACATTGTTAGCCCTGCCAGCTAAGCGCACGCTGCTTCTGATAACCTTCACTAACACGTATAGAGGGGAAGAGGCATCGGCAAAATCCTGGTAGCTGCATGTCAGATGCTAGAAGATGTGAAAAATGTACACATGTGGAATAACAATTGCCATTGGAGTCACCACGTGACTGAATGCACAATGACCCACCGTTGGCTCCTAAAATCCGTCTGTCATCTGCGTAAGCCAAACAGGAAAGTTAAATGAAAACACTGTCGAATTTGCTAACTTTGACTTTCAAGTCCTTAATAGTAGCACTAACCCCTGCAGTCCCTCCAGGAATGCCGTAATGCTTCTGTGGCAGTTCTAGAATCTTCTACTTGGCCTTTCCCACCATAACAGCCCTTAGGTCATCCCATGGGTCAGGAAACCAATGTGGGGATTCTGCCAGTCACTGAGTATGTCTTTTCCAATTATGTAGCCCAGAACTGGAGATATAAGCATAGAATGGGTTCAGAGACACACTTGGCCCACTGTGAAATGGACCTGAGTCAAAATCCTGTTAATCGCTTGACCGTAACAATCCCCTGCTCCGGCTGATGGGCCATAGCCTTTTGAGTCCCTAAGAGGTAGTAGCATTTCACAGCCAGTATCTAACAATTCTCTCAAAGTCTCACTCGTTCCCCTTCCTCAACATGCAGTCCCCTGCAAAATGGCTGCACGTCCCTCTGGAGAAGGCCAAGGACAGCTACAGTATGCACCTGTGGCTGTGCTTTAGGGTCAACCTCCCTGCCAATGAGCAGTCACAGCCACACCTCCATTTGCTCTGAGAAGCCAAATGGTGGGCACACTCCTCAGAGTGATGGACTCTTCTCCAAACACGTCTTCTTATCCACCAAGGGCATCTTCCACTACGTGTCTGGACAGTCTTTCTCACCCCTACAGTGTCGCTTATTGGGGAGACTAAGTCTCTGCAGCTACCCAGAAAGGAAAAGGCTGCCTAGCCTCCGCTCCCCTCTTGGGGGAACATGAGCCCCTAATGAGATTCTTTGCATATAAATCCGTTAGCACCTTGGTTAAAAAAAAAGAAGAAGAAGAAAGAAAAAGAAAGGCCCTAAAGTCAGGTATTACAAATCCCCTCTGTATTCATTTCCTTCATTTCCTAGGGCTGCTGGAATTACCAGCAACCTAGGTGGCTTAAAATGACAGAAATTTATTTTCTCACAATCCTAGAGGCTAGAAGCTAGAAATCAAAATGTCAGCCAGGCCGTTCTCCCTCTGATAGCTCTAGGGTAAGGATCCTTCCTTGCCTCTCCAGCCTATGGTGACCTCAGGCATTCCCTGCTCATGGTGTCATGCCAATGTCCTCTCCACCTTCACCTGACCTTTTCTTCTATGTGCACCTCCGTGCTCACCTCTTCCTATAAGGACCCCAGTCATTGGACTCAGGGCCTTCCCTACCCCAGCATGAACTCAACTAATTACATCTGCAAGGACCCTGATTCCAAACGAGGTCACGTCCTCTGGTTCAGGGTAAACATGAATTCTGGGGGGGACAGGCTTCAATCCCCCAAGCCCTCTGACAGTATTTCTCAGCCTTAATGGCCTTGCAAGCCCTTGAAGGCTCCTTTCGGACTCATGTTGCCCAGATTCCCATTCCACCTCCTGAGATTCAGCGTTAGTCTTGCTAGAATGGAATCCAGGTATATGCACTTTTGAAAGCCCCCCAGGTGGGTTTTACTGACTGTATCTCAGAGGCTCACATGGTGTGTGACTTCCCAGCCATCCTAGATCCAAAGAGAACAAAGGCCTACACCCTCCTCAAGTCCGGCTCCCAATCACTGCTGACAACCAACTGTCCAGCCCACAGGGATTCTGCAAGATCTACAACCACCATCCAAACTTTTACTTTAAAAAAGAAAAGCACAGAACATTGCATCCACATGGCCAGAGTTAGGTCCTACACACAGTAAGTACTGCTCACGCAGATCTACTGCACCATTTTTACTTTGGGCATCTACACTGTCCCCTAAAACACTCCAGGCGGTAGGTTTCCCAGAGGTGACAACACTTCTCAGATGACATCTCGTCACGCCATGCCTCCAAGGTGCACAAAACCCTCAGAAAACATGGACCCTCTTACTCTTGATGCTCCCCCAACGGAGCATCTCTTGTAGGTTAGGATGTCCCTGGAGGTGGGACGGACCCCCTCTGTATTCTTTCCTATCCTGGTGCCAAGCCCAGATGCCCATCTTCCTCTCTCCCGATATGCACACATGTACCTAAGTTCCCTTTGGCAAAGCCCTATGTGGCAACCCCACATTCCTGCCTTCCCCAGCATTTATATACATATCTCCTTAGCCCACCTCTATGGACTTACATGAAGATGCGCAAAAATGTGTTTGCGTGTCTACGGCTATGGTCTGACAGGTTTCATTTTAGGATGAAGTCAAAGACTAGCTACCCGGGGCGCCTGGGTGGCTCAGTCGGTTAAGCGTCCGACTTCGGCTCAGGTCATGATCTCACGGTTCAGTTCGTGGGCTCGAGCCCCACATTGGGCTCTGTGCTGACAGCTCAGAGCCTGGAGCCTGCCTCGGATTCTGTGTCTCCCTCTCTGTCTGCCCCTCCCCCACTCACACTCTGTATCTCTCTCTCTCTCTGTCAGAAATAGAGTAAAAACAAACAAAAAAAGACTGGTTCCTCTAAACCAAAACACTGGTAGTTTTCCTCGCTAGCTTCAAAAAAAGAAATTCTCCTTTGTTCCATGTTAGTTAAATTTTCCAATTGCAAAAGAAAGGCTACGTTTTTCACTTAGTAATTAAACTTCCTAGATGAAATAAATCTGCATTTATTTCAACCCTGAATGCTCACGGAACTGGGGATTTTCCATTATAGAGTTGCCCCAAAATTGTCCTCCTAAAACGGTGCCTTGGGCTCCGGAGGACGGCTCTGACTCTGGGCTGCCTTATTATTGGGGCTCATTATTGTGTCTTCTCTCGAAGCCACCACCGTGACTTAGCAGCAGGGAGGTATGGCCAACTTGCCTGGTGAATGGCGGATGACTGCTAATTATTCCCAATGCTCTTCCAAAGTCAGCTAATTCTGACATGTTTAATAGCAGATAATAAAATATATAATCATAATATTATGTACTGTATGTAATATAATAATAATAAGCTATGTTTTGTATCACCTAGTAGGCTATAGAAAATTCTTGTGAGGATACCATCCGAATAAAACAGATCATTTGATTACACAGGAAAGTGGCCTTGGCTTATCTCTTTGAACTTTCCTCCACAATAGTGAAACACTCTCTCTCTCTCTCAATCTCTCTCTCTCCTTCTCCACCCTGCTCCCATCCAACTTGATGTTTCCATCCCTGGTTGTTTTCTTTCGAATTCTCTGCTCGGGGTATTAATATCTTTGTGGTGAGAAGCACCTCTTCCTATTCCTGGAAAACTATATATAAAGCAAAGGAAGTGAATCAAGTGCCACGCGAAGGACACAAGGAAATCTTGCCGCAGTGTTTTTCCCCAAGGCTATTGAACGCGGTCCTGCTGCTTCCTGCGGTTCCACCTGGAAGGGAGCCCCAACAGGATGAGGAGACAGGTCTCTGCCCTCTCATGGAAATTGTGTGTGCAAATGCCACTCGCTCCTTCTAGGTTTGCCTTGGGGCAATGGCTAAAAGATCAGAAGAAAGCACAACCCCTCAGGCTCACCGATACCCTGGGGCATCTTTGACATCCTCGGCAGGAACCTTCCTTGCACCTGACGAAGAACCCAAGTCCCAGAGGAAGCCCAGAGTCAGGGCGGGAAGATTCAGGTGATCCAGTCAACCGGCCAGCTCTGCTGTATTTTGAGGACGTCGTTCCCATCCCCATGCCTCAGTTACCCCATATTTAACAGTCAAGGAATTCAATTTAGTGACCTCTCATATCCTTCAAGATCCAGTGATCTGCAATGCTAAGGCAATGCAAACTGCTAACAAAAATTGGCAATACGTCACCTCTGTTCTAGTCATTGAACTGAATTGGTAACACGTATTTCATTAAAAAAAAAAAAAAAAGATCTCAGTGACTTGCATACGCATCTAAAAGATTTGCACAAACAGGAAGTTTGTACCTATCTGTGAATGTTTCACTCAATGCCCACCTCCCAGGGGCTTACTTGCCATTGCAAGCAACTGTCCAGCGCTCACTCCTCACTCCTCGACGTGGCTCAGCTTTTATTGATTTATTTCGGGAGTAAGTTCCTGGTTGCTACTTGCCTTGTTAGAAATAAGACTGCCAGGGGCGCCTGGGTGGCGCAGTCGGTTAAGCGTCCGACTTCAGCCAGGTCACGATCTCGCGGTCCGGGAGTTCGAGCCCCGCGTCGGGCTCTGGGCCGATGGCTCAGAGCCTGGAGCCTGTTTCCGATTCTGTGTCTCCCTCTCTCTCTGCCCCTCCCCCGTTCATGCTCTGTCTCTCTCTGTCCCAAAAATAAATAAACGTTGAAAAAAAAAAAAAGAAATAAGACTGCCATGTATGACATAATTCAATGGACCTACAGCAGAGACATGTTAACGTACATAGAAGAATAACAGAAACACCGCTGTGTGCTCCCCACACCAGCTCCGTTGCCCAGGAATGCTGGAAGACACCTTTCTCAGCCTCCCTGAAAGTTGGGTTTGACCCGCATGCCTGAGCCTTCCTCACGAGCCTGTGAGCAGCAGTAACGCCCCAGCAAGACCAGGGCAGTGGGGAACAGGTGTACCTTCTCCACGACCGCTGACATCTGCACAGTTGGAAGCAGAGAACTCCCAGGGGGCAGAGCCACAGTGAGAATCTCTGTGGGTCCCCGAGTCCCAGTTGGAGAAGGGCCTCTGAGAGAGACGTCAGATCACCTCAGATGCGGCGCGGGCAAGAAACCAACTCGTTTGTGTTAAGCCACTGACACGTCAGGGTTTATAACTCCAGCAAAGCCTACCCTATCCTGAGACTTCAACAGGCCCTTCCCAAAAGCAGAGAATAAGTGTTCCCAAGCCTGTCAGCCACTGCCCCTACCCAGCACTGTCCCGGAAGGTGGGGGAGCTTCGTCCTGGGAGCTTTTCTGGCTCCCACTGGAAAGTCTCCCAGGAGGTAGAAACTGATACGATTATTCAGTCAACTTGTCTAGTTACCTGAAACTATTAAGTTACCGGTTCATCCTGGGTCCCTCGTTCATATTCACAGCTCACCGAAAATCTAATTATGATTCAGTATCTGATACAGTTTTCTTGACAGGAGGATATCACATGAGATGAATTTTGAGTTAAAACACATCTGTGAAAGGAGGGCCTGAGTGGCTCAGTCAGTTAAGCATCCCACTCTTGGTTGCAGCTTAGGTTGTGATCTCACAGTCTGTGGGATTGAGCTCCACGTAGGGCTCTGTGCTGACCATGTGGAGCCTACTTGGGATTCTTTCTCTCCCTCTTCCCCTCTCCACCCCCCCCCCACCTCGTTCTCTCTCTTTCTCAAAATAAATAAACATTTTTTTTAAAAAGGGAAAAAAAAACATTCCTGTGACAGAGTCTAATAATTAGCCATAATCAGTTCTGGCTTCTGGCATAATTCTAGCCCCTCGTAGGGGAAATGTCCCTGACCATAGGCCCGGCTGATGGGCCAATTTAGGCAGCCATGTTCTGACCACGGGGTTCCCAAACCACAGTCTAGCTTATGACTCATTCATTTTTTCATTCATCCGCTCTACAAGCATTTGTTAAGCACCTACTATGTGCCTGTTATGGGCACTGGGGATGGAGCAGTGAACAAACTCCCTGCTGTCATGAATATTGTATTCTGGAGGCTGGAAGGCAGCTGCTAAGTATGAAAACAGATAAATAGATAACACGTCAGATGGATATAAAGACTCAGCAGAAAATGAAAGTAGGGTAAGGAAGATAAAGAGTGTGATATGGGGCAAAGGAGGGATTGCCATTTCTATGCCTCAAGGGAAAGGTTTCTCTGGTGAGATGACATTTGAGCAAGACAGTGAAGAAAGTAGGGAGACGGCCGCGTGGGCATTTCCCAGAGCCAGGGGAAAGTGTGGCTGTGAGAGGAACACCGGTTGCAAAAATCTTTAGGTGGAGCAAGCTTGTTTGGTCAAGAAACCACAGGAAGCCAGAGGGGCCCAGAGGATGAACAAAGGAATGATAATAGGAATGAAGATCCCTGGGGAACAGGGAGCCATAACACACAGGCTCACGTAGGCACGGCAAGGGCTCTGGCTTTGAGTAGAATGGGAAGTCATTTAAAGGTGTGGAGCCAAAGAGTGGCACTATCTGACTTAGATTTTAAAAGGATAGGTCTGGTTGCTCCATTGAGAGGAGACACTAGGAGAATACGTAGAAGCAAGGAGATCCATCGGGAAGTCATTACATAATTCAGGTTGAGTGATAAATGATGGTTCCTGTGGCCTATGGCATAGTTCATCAAATTCTCTTAGGGATCGGAACGGATAATACCAGGAGAATGAAGCAGGGAACTTCAGGGACAGCCACTGAGAACGCATGAGGCAAAGAGCTCGGGGCCCCTGGACACAAACAGCCTCCCCTGACCCCCAACCCCAGACGCTGGCCTCACTTCCTGGTACCAATAGCTTCACCTCTGGGGTGCTGAATCTTGTCTGCGTGGATATATAAAACCCACGTCAATCAGCTGTATCAGTCAGCTATTGCTGCATAACAAACCATCCCAGAACTCAGTGGCAAGCAATACTATGCATTTATTCTCAGGGTCAGAGATCTACAGTTCAGCTAGGGAAATTCCGCTTTGGGCTACAGTCTACAGGCCAGCTGGGGAAGTTCTGCTCCATGCAGTCATGCCGCCTTAGGCTGAAGAGGCAGCAGCTTCTTGATGGCATTTTTTCCATGTGAAAGCTGGAAGCTCCCAGAGGGGCAAGCAAAAACATGTAATGCCTTCTATTGCCAAAGATTGTCAACCGTCAGAGCAAGGGAATATACTTCTACTCCAGTGGGAAGAACTGCAGAGTCGCATGGAAAAGGTGTGGATCCCAAGAGGGTGAAAGATCGGGAATAACAATGCAACCTATCACATCACCCCATTGGGAACCGAGTCAATGACCTCTGGTAGAGTTTCTCAGACACCGGCCCTCATAAGAATTGCCTCCAGCACTCATCAAATACAAATTCCTGGCCCCACTACCAGAGATCCAGATTCAGTAGGTCTGAGAGGGAGCCTGAGAATTTACATTTCTAACAAGCTCCCAGGTGACCCTGCCACTGCTGGTCTACAGGCCACATGTCCAATAGCAATGACCCATAGTGCATTCCTAAGAACTGAGTATCAGATCCGTGGGACAGTAGGTAAAAACATTTTAATTCTCCAGATAATATCTAATATCCCATAATGCAATGGTAGGTCATCTCCTTAGCTGTGGAGGGAGAAGCCTATCAGACACATCTGAAGACAGACCTTGGGGGAATCAACACCTTGTCTCTCCCTTGACCTTGAGTAACTGAGAGCACACAACTTGTGCTAAACTGCTCAGTCTCTCTCTCTCTCTCTCTCTCTCTCTGCTAAATAAGGATTATAACTTCTAAAAAGCATGCTATAACCCTACCCCCAACCCAGCCCTCCTTCCACTGAGCTTATACATAATCTCTTTTAAAATAGTTATGGCAGAGTGTCCCAATTATGTCTTTTCAACTCCGTTTTCCCCAGAGCTGGTAAACTCTGTGACAGCCACCTCGTGTCCTCTCCATGGGTCTCCCTAAAGTCTAACACTTATTAAGGTCTCAACTCATGTTTGTTGAGTGAATAAACAAGAAGTGCAAGATGTTGGTCTCCTAGAGAGACAGGACTCTTGTGAAACCATTTGAGAACGCTGCAAAGGGTCTGTTCCCCCACCCTGTTCCAGGCCCCTGACCAACCTTCAGTCTTTCCTGAATTCACAGAAAGCAGTGGTTTTCTTCATGGTTGCATATGAGAAGTACCAGGAGATATTTAAAAAATCTCAATGCCCAGGCCACCATCCAAACCACTTAAATCAGAAGCCTCGGGGCGGGAACAGACATCAGTAATTTTTTAAGCTCCTGGTGATTTCCACATGCATCCAGGACCGAGGACAGCTGAGTGATCAGAGGACGGCCAGCTCCAAGGACAGCAGTAACACCTGTGAGGCAGAGACAGGGGTACCAATGAGTCATGGATGGAGTTTAACCATCCCTGCCACGGGCACTGCAGCTATTTAGAATCAACAAACAAGCTGGAGAAGCCAGAAACAGATTCTCCCAACCTTGTTATGAAAACAAGGGATTAGCTGTTATTGCATAAAAGCTGGTGCCTCACTAATCCTTACAGAACCTGTTTTGTTGTGAGTTCCAAAGAAGCCATGGGTCCTTGGAAGGCCTTCTCTGCTAATGAATGGCCTGCCCACAGGCTAGGAGAGAGCAGCTCACAGTGGGGCTGGTCCAGGGGCCCCTTGAGAACACAGGAGCTGGGGGGAACAGGCCCTGATATCACAGAGGGTGGCATATCACAGGGTGAGGAGCACACGGAAATCACGTGCCTGGAAAGTTGGACAAAGGCCAGAAAAAGAGGAGGAGGAGGAGGAGGGAGACCCAGACGAGCAGGGAAGAGAGGGGGGAAAGGTGGGGAGGAGAAGGGCTGAGAGGTGAGGCTGGCCCCTCGGAGGTGAATTTGCTTCTTCCCACTTGGCCAGGACCTGCCCCACATCTCCTTGCCCCCAAGGCCCCTCTCCAGCAGCCACCGGGGTAAGACCCGGGACAAAAAACACAGTGGCCTCCCCTTTCCAGCTGCCCCAGAATGCTCTATGCACCTCTGCCCTGGAGGACCCCATCTCCAGGGACAGGAGGTCATGGCCTCCAAGCAGAGAACATATGGACCCCACCTGTGACCCAAAGTCCCATGTCACACCCAGTGGTTTAGGTGGAGAACAATGCTGATGGCTCTGGGCCCCTCCTGCCAAGACAGTCTTGTTGGTTTCTTATCGCCCAGAGGGATAAGCACCGGCGTGTAAAGCAATTAAAAACTCTCCACAGATCAGCATCAGCCAGGCAGTAAAGCAGCCGGGCTTTATCAGATGCCTTCATAGCCGAACGCAGGAGAGAATCCCTGCATCCAGTAATCAGGAGCAGGTGGCCCACGGAACCAGCAGAACTCAGCATCAGAACCAGGGCCTTTGGAGACTCCCAGTCTGGCTCATCGGTGTCCCGGAAACGGACTGACGGTGGACCAAGGCAGACTTTTGGCTTGTGTCATACCATCAAGAAAATGCTCCATGACCATTCCCAGCCATTTCTTATACGGCAGGTACCACCAGCGATCACAGCCCATCACATCAGAGTGAGACTAAGCAAAGCTCCCGCCTTCTCCCCCTGCGTGCGAAAAAGGAACGAGGATGTTGCAAAACTGGGGATTTCTGCTTTGGCCAGAGCAGAGGGGACGGGTTGATTGATCTCCTGATAACATTTTGCCCTCCCAGGAATCTGACGGCAAACCCTGGTCAAAGTGAGGCACCAACGCCAAGAAGACCACTCACTCCTGCGTTAGGATTAACTGTGTGAAGCCTGCTCGGGACACCATTTTGCTGGTTCACCTGCATACGTCAAGCGCTACAAGCCCCAGGCAGCCCCAAAGCCTGCCTTCCAGATCCGCAACCCTGCGGTCATGGTGTCCATTCGGCGACCAAGAGAGTCCAAATCGGGCAAATACAGTCTCAGCTCCATTTGGGCTCAACACGGGGCAGCAGCCACTGCCAAAGGGTCCCCGGAGTGGGGGTGAGGAGGTCCAAAGAGATAAAAACACACTGAAGACTTGCGACCCTGCCAGGCACATGGTAAGTGCTTGATGACTTTGAGCAAATCTGCATCTGCGCATAGGACTCCTCAAGAGCCGGTCTATGTTCTGGTCACCCGTCCCCCGGGGCCACTAGTCCCAGAACCCAATGCTGTTTAAGAAGCAGCCCGAGAAGACAACTCGTTCTTGGCAGAACGCCCAGCTCCAATGCACAGAGACTGGATAGGAATTTTTGTCCCCTGTCCCGCCACCCTGTGGGCTCTGGGAGAGTCTTAGGTTCCCGGGAAAGGGGCCAACAGCCTCCACAGCCCCAGGGCCCTGTCTTACCTCATCTTCCCCAGCCACGGGCCACTCTGCTCTGCATTTGGAGTGGCCATGTGTGGCTAAGGGGGAGTCACGCTCTTGTGTTGATTTGATTGCTTTTGGAGAAAGAGTTTTATGGTGTGCTAAATTTCTTTACAGAGCTGGAAACATTCAAAATCCTTCTCTCTGTAGCCTCTGTCACACTCACCCGTATCTGCCCCCTTCCCATCCACGCGCCCCCACCCCTCTGTGTTCTCATCTATTTTTTTCCTCCCCTCTCCTTTGCTGCCTCTTTCCTTTCTTCTTCATTTTTATCCTCCTCTCCCTCTCCCTCCTTCGTCGCCCCCCACACCCACACCCCATGGGACCATCTGGTAAGGGTCAGCAGTGGGGGGGTCAGGTGGGGAAAAGTGAGATATTCCAGCTCCTTTTCACCATCTCAGACCGCTCACGTGCATCCTCAGCAGGTTAAGCAAGTTTGTTTCATTATATTGTGCATTTCAGGATGAGAAACGCACCCCCCAAACCAAACTGCCTTTTCAAATTGCAAAGTGAAATGTGTCTCGAGTGATGGAAAATAATCAGGAAACCTGGTGGCCAGCTGCATTCCTGTCATCAGAAGTAAACTAAAATCCACTGCAATGGCGTGGGGGGTGACATAGGAGCGTCCTCATTCCAGAGTAAACAAATCCAATTGGTAAATATTTACTACGACCCTATCGCAAGCAAAGTAGAGGACACAACTCTTCAGAGTTTCCGCCTCAGGCTCACCTAGATTTAGATGTCCCTGCGGAACCGCTCAGCAGGGCAGCTCTGGACAGGAAGGGAAAATGGTCCTTCCTCTAGAGCCACATCCCCCGCCGCCCCTCCTCCAGCCAATCAAGGGCCTCAAGACCCTCCAGCACCCCAGCCCCCACTTGTCAGAACCCCTTCGCCACCATGGAGGAGTGGCCACAACTACATCTGAGCCCTCTGGTTCGGAGAAGGTAGGTGCCACCTCAAACTCGCGGGATGGGTCCCTCATCTCACCACCTCGCCTCCAGGGGCATCTCACCAGGGCCCTGGCCTCTCCCCAACCTCTCCTGAAGCCTTTGGAGCCATCGCCCTCACCCTGTGTGCCCCCCACCCCCCCTCAGCATTTTGGAAAACAGTTCATCCCGTGACTATCACGCCAGCTGGGACATCATCGCGTCTCCCCTCACAGGCGAAATATGCTCCTGCCCCAGACAGATGGGCCTTTAAGAATATGAGTGATCTTTTTTTTTTTTTTTTTTTTTTACAAAATCTTGCCTGCAAAACAGTCACCAAAACAATTCCGTGCTCCAGGCTGCTGACCTAAAAGCTTCCGATCACAGCTCTCCCCGTTAAATGTCAAACTTTTCCCAGAACACCTCCAAAATGAGATGAGTTCAAGACTGCACAGTAGATGCTTATGAACTCAGCTAGTCTGAAATGGTAACGCAATGGGAACGAGTCTTTGAGAAATATGTCCTGGTCGAAATTTCCATGCAGGAGCCCCGGTGAGTTTGCTCTTTAAATTTCTTAAGAGATGTAAAAATAACAAATCCCATTCTTTCTGCCGGGGAGTGAGGCCAGACTGTGAGAAAATCGTTTCTGGTGCTTTAAGGTGGTGAAGATCTCTCCTGCCGACCCAAGGATCTATTTATGTTCATCCCTGCCCCCTGATCCCTGCAGATTCCTGTTGGTACACAGTCTAGCTAATACCTGGGCCTGGCCTGATGAGGGGGGGACAGAGGGATGCCTACCATCCCTGTGACAGAGTACCAGATGGCCACTCACCAGGTGGCAAAGTCATCGCTTTCGTGAGTTGTTTTGAGGACAATTTGACTGCCAACCCACTGATTTCTTTCCTTCCACAGCATTGCTAGAGATAGAGAAACACGAACCCAGTTGACTATTTTAACGGACACATCAATAAAAATAACTTTTGCGTAACACTGTGGATTGCGTGGCATTTAAACAAAAATCGGGCTGCTTAACCATCTGAACAGCCAACAACATAGGAATCGCTATTTCCCCAATATTTTGATCCCTCCTTGGGTGCTAGAGCGATTCGACAAGTTGCCAGAGGTCTAACCACCCGCAGTGGTAGATGGGGGGCTGGGGCTCCTGCCTCGTAGGTCACTGCTCTTCGACAGCTATCTCCCATCAGGAGCTGCTGAGAAGCTGTTTCGTTCTTCCACTTCCCGGCAATGTGACACTTGTAGAGAGAGCAAGTTCTGCCTATTTCCAAAGTTTTCCAAAGCCGACACTCCCAAAGTCTCCCAGGGACTGCAGCTTAGGGCTAATGCCATTATCTCA
This sequence comes from Prionailurus viverrinus, assembly GCF_022837055.1. Classification (NCBI taxonomy): domain Eukaryota; kingdom Metazoa; phylum Chordata; class Mammalia; order Carnivora; family Felidae; genus Prionailurus; species Prionailurus viverrinus. Next base: position 35,659,327 of record NC_062572.1, read on the forward strand.
CTGTGTCCCAGAGCAACACTCCCGTTCAGTCATCTCTGACACAGAGGAGAGTGGCTGCCTTCTTCCTCCAAGTCCTTCTCTTCTCAGAGACAGGGAACAAACACATGTTTCAGCCAGGGTACAATCAGAGCAGTAGATCACCGCCTTGAGTGACGTGGAATACAGGCTTTATTACAGGGCATGGCCGTTCCACCATCGTGAGAGCCGGACAAGGCATCTGTGCAAGTCAGCTACCTCTGCCCCTGGTGCACCATGGGCCAGAAGTCAGCAGGCCAACCCCCAGGAAGGGAAGCAGGGTGGAAGTGGCAGAGACCAGGAACAGAGGAGAATGGCATCTGTCCCTCCCCGCTTCCTCCAGCCATGATGACATGGGTGACAGGGAGAATAAACTGGAGACAGAAGAAGAGGTTCATGGGAGGCCAGAGCCGTTCAGATCTGACTGCTGCCCCACCCAACAAGGTCAGCCAGCAGGTCAGGGAGTTGGGGCTCTGTCTGCAATGGTGACCCACTGATCATGACAATGGCCTCTACCTCACTCCTTCCAAGTCCCATACAAATTTCTCCTATGGCAGCCTGTCTATTTTTTTTGTTTTGTTTTTACCCCATCTACCCCTCTAAGTGGTTTGACTTGACTTTGGACACTTACTAGTCTTTCTGCAGTTCACATCTCATTAGCTAGAACCCAAAAGGAAAACCTGATTTCAATAGGACTGACGCCAGACTTACTTAGGTTAAGATCCAATCTGTATGCTAAAGCCTATTTTGAAAAGGCTTCTTTAATATTTTCTACCGTTTCCTATTTCACATAAACTTTCATGGGACTTTTTAGAGACGTGACCATGCATGAGATACCCTTATTTCTTGCTCAGGCAGCAAATCTCGCCCCAAAATACATTGACACTATTGACACACTGAGATTCGTATTTTGTCACTCATCTACAAACTGGACAGGCTTTTCTTTTTTTTTAATTTTTTTTTCAACGTTTTTTATTTATTTTGGGGACAGAGAGAGACAGAGCATGAACAGGGGAGGGGCAGAGAGAGAGGGAGACACAGAATCGGAAACAGGCTCCAGGCTCCGAGCCGTCAGCTCAGAGCCCGACGCGGGGCTCGAACTCGCGGACCGCGAGATCATGACCTGGCTGAAGTCGGACGCTCAACCGACTGCGCCACCCAGGCGCCCCTTGGACAGGCTTTTCAAAGTAAATCATCTTCTACTATTCTAAAATGTGGCTTTAAATTATTAAACCAAAGTAACCACTGATCCCCCCCCCCCATATTCACCCATGCAATTTGAATGGTGGTCCATCCCACTCTGCCCTAATTCAAGGCCATCTCAGGCTCAGATCAAAGGCAGCACACACCAAGGCTTCCCCTAAAAAGAAAATGAGACATCTCACGTGGTCCTTAAAGGCTCTAGTTGATGAAACCTGGCAAGTCTTTCTTCTAGGCCTGCATATGACACACACACACTGATGAATAAAATCTGTCCAGATGTGTAAAAACTTTCTGATCTCTGTTATGAATAACAAAAGGACCCAGAAATCAATAGATTGCCTGGAAGTGTGGTGGTTTTTATTTCCATTAGTTGATTGAAGTGTCCAAGTCATGATGATGAATGGAGTCGGAGCTTCACTGTTCTGGGCAACTATGCCACATTATCCCAGGAAACCCTTGCAAAATCACATGTCTGGTTAACCGAGTAAGTTCAGTATTCCCCAGCTCAATTTTACTGTCATTGGTGAAAATTTTAATAAAATATATTGGTCTATTTTCCTGTTTGACTCTAATAACACAGGCCTAGCACATGCTGAACAATAAATAGTCATGGATGAAATAATTAATAATGTTTTCCATTGTTGATCTAAGATTTTGAAGGGCTTCAAATTTATGTTCTGTATGCAAGAATTCCTTTTCAATACCACAAAAACAAAAGCTAGGTATAAATTATTGGCTGGATCTCTAATAAACTTAGAATATACAAGATTATTTGAAGTAAATCCCTACTATGAATTTGTCTTCTTACCACTTCCTTTTTGGACAAAGGATTTCCTGCCAAAGGATATTCTGGTAAATTGAGGAAATCCATTGATTTATCAATTCAAGACAATTTTCTCATTGCCTTTGTTAGACTCTATGCGAGCCTTGCAAAAAAGGTAAATATAGAATTCAGCCTCTATCTTGAAAAAATAGTCTAGATTTCAAGATACACTACAAAGCTGTAGTAATCAAAACAGTATGGCACTGGCACAAAAATGGGCATGTGCATCAATGGAGCAGAGCAGAAAGCCCAGAAATAAACCCACATTTATATGGTCAGTTAATCTATAATAAAGAAAACAAGAATATACAATCAGAAAAAGACAGTCTCTTCAACAAATTGTGCTAAGAAACCTGGACAGCTACAAGCAAAAGAATGAAACTAGATCACTTTCTTACACCATACCCAAAAATAAACTCAAAATGAATTGAAGTCCTAAGTGCAATACCTGAAACCATAAAATTCCTAGAAGAAAACATAGACAGTAATTTCTTTGGCATCAGCCGTAGCAAACATTTGTCTAGATGCATCTCCCTTGGCAAGGGAAACAAAAGCAAAATTAAACTCTTGGGACTACACCAAAATAAAAAGATTTTTTCACAGGGAAAGAAACCATCAACAAAACAAAAAGACAACCCACCAAATGGGAGAAGATATTTGTGAATCATATATTCGATAAGGGGTTAATATCCAAAATATGTGAAGAAGTTATACAACTCAACACCAAAAAAGCAAATAATCTAAAAATAGGCAGAAGACATGAACAGACACTTTTCCAAAGGAGATGTACGGATGGCCAACAGACACATGAAGAGATGCTCAACATCACGAATCATCAGGGAAATGCAAATCAAGACCACAGGAAATATCCCCTCACAGCTGTCAGAATGGCTAAAATAAAAAACAAGAGACAACAAGTGTTAACGAGGATGTGAAGACAAAGGAAGCTTCATGCACTGTTGGTGGAAATGCAAACTGGTGCAGCCACTGTGGAAAACAGTCTGGAGGTTCCTCAAAAACTTAAAAATAGAAATACCATATAATCTAGTAATTTCACTATGGAGTATTTACCCAAAGAAAATGAAAACATCAATTTGAAAAGATATATGCATGCTATGTTTATTGCATTATTTATAATAACCAAGATAGGGAAGCAACCCAAGTGTCCATCCGTAGATACACAGATAAAGAAGATATGGTATACATATACACCACAGAGTATATATATGGTATATAATGGAATGTTACTCAGCCATAAAAAAAGAATGAAATCTTGGGGCTCCTGGGTGGCTCAGTTGGTTAAGTGGCCAACTTCGGCTCAGATCATGATCTCGCGGTCCATGAGTTCAAGCCCCATGTCAGGCACTGTGCTGACACCTCAGAGCCTGGAGCCTGCTTCGGAGTCTGTGTCTCCCTCTCTCTCTGGCCTTCCCCCGTTTGCACTCTGTCTCTCTCTGTCTTTCAAAAATGAATAAATATTTAAAAAAATTTTTTTTAATTAAAAAGAAAAAAGAATGAAATCTTGCCATTTGCAACAACACGGATGGACCTAGAGGGCATAATACTAAGTGAAATAAGTTATTCAGGGATATACAAATACCTTATGACTTTACTTATATGTGGAATCTAAGGAACAAAACAAAGAAAAAAAAAGAGACAAACAAAAAACAGAGTCTTAAATATAGAGAGCAACTGGTGGTTGCCAGAGGCGAGGTGGGTGGAATGGATGAAGTAGGTGGAGGGCATTAAGAGTTTACTCACTGTGATGAGCACTGAGTAATGTACAGAGTTGTTAACAATTATATTGAACATTTGAAAATAATATAATACTGTATGTGAATGATATTTGAATTAAAAAAATTTTTAGGCAACGACAAAAAAAGAATGCTGACCTCATATATATACATGTATATATACATGTATATATACAATCTAACTGATGATGTAGAGAAATAAACCAGAAATGACAAGACAGTGGGATAAGTTGAAATGACAAATGCTTTAAGTAGGGGAGGGGCTACAGTGGGAGAGGACCACCCTGGCGGGAAGGAATAGTCTATTTCTGCCATTGATTAGAGTTGCTAGTGTGAGGTAATAAACTGACTTCTGGTCAATTTCATCAATGTTCTAAAATTCTCTGGAGACCGACCATGCACCTCTTATTGCCTGCACTGCTCCAAGGCCACCTCCCTCCTTGATGGCTCCTGATTGGCAGGGGGCCAAGAGAATCACCTCACAGAGCTTGGGCAAACCTGAGTCCCAGCTAATCAAAGACCACCCCTCAGAGAACCAACAAGGACTTTGGGGGCAATTGAGTTTCTGGATCAGATCTGTTGTGATCTGGCCGTAATTGGGATATTAATCTTCATATGAGGTCATTTGGAGCCAAACTGGTAAGTCATGGTAATAATTAGGTAGCATGACAGAAGTCTCCAGCAGTTCAAAGAGGCCCAAAGAGAGAATGCTCAGTCCTATGGGGGGGAGCGGGGGGGGGGGGGGGAGATATCAGTAAAGAAACTGGAGAAGGGCAGCATCTGTCTTACCATGTCGATGGGTGGGTTTGGGGTGTCTGGGCAGAGGAAGCCTGCTGGGCAAAGCACGGAACAGCCTGGCACTGAGAGAAACCAGTTGGCACAGAGAGAGCTAGAATCAGGTGCAGGAGGGTCTGGCAGATACAGATGGAGAGATATACTAAGGGCTTTTATGCTGCCCTGAGGAATTAGGACAAAAATTTGGACTTACACCTTGTGCTTCTCTATTCTCCTATGTCCCTCTTCCGATTTTGTGCTAGGTAGGTAGCTGGCACATCAGAAAGCATTTTGGGTAAAGGTGGTCAGAAGGTACAAAATTCCATTTTTAAAATAAGTAAGTCATGTTGATGTAACGTACAGCATGACTATAGTTAACCACACTGCATTACATACTTGAAAGTTGCTAAGATCTAAGACAGTAGATCTCATCACAAAAAAAAAAAAAATCTGTAACTATGGTAACAGATGTTAACCAGACTTATCGTGATCATTTTGCAATATATGCAAATCTCAGATCATTATGTTGCATACCTGGAAGTAATATAATGTTACATGTCGATTTTACCTTAATTTTAGAAAATGAATTAGCATGATCCAAAAAAAAAAAAGTATTTAGCAATTTTTCTAATAGATTGGCTTGGTGGAGAGTATCAAGCATGGAGTGCTGTCAGGTTATGTGTTAGATGCCTCGTCCTGGCTAGATCTGGAGACTGGACAAGAGGAAGGAGCCAAGACAGGGAGACCACAGCCCCACCAGGCCCGGCACAGGCCAGAAGAGGAGGGAGGAAGCCCATTCAGTAAAAAGAAGCTGTGTGTTTAGTATCTGATAAATCAGACCATGAGGAAAAAGGACGACTCTGGCCTGGCCCTGGTTTCTGGCACAAATGGTAAATGCACGACTCACAGAAGGGGACATCCAAGAGAAGGTCAAGATTCAGAGGCAAGAGGGAAACAGGAACTGGGGCCAGGTGGAGTTTGAGATATTGGAGGACATTCTCCTGGAGTTGTCCTGCAGAGTCTTCTGCAAATGTTATAGGTTGTGCACATGCCAGCAAAGGGGGGTGGGGGGAGTCACTCAGCAAGAACAGATTGTGTGACAAGAAAACAGGACCCGGGACAGAACTCTGGGAAGCACCGACACGGAGGAGCAGCTGCGGAGACTATCAGCACTCTCAGGAAAGATGTCAGAGGGAAGAGGAGAGGCCGGGGCTCAGAAGCCGAAGGAGGAGAGAGTTCCCAGGAGCAAATGACCCACGGCAGCGCCGTCTGATTAAGAAAAAGTGCAAGACATGATGTTTCTGTAGCCACACTGAGAAGAAAATCAAAGCAGGTGAAACCAACTTTAATAACCCGTTTTGTTTAACCCTCTTTAGCCAAAATATTATGATTTCAAAATGTAATTAAAAAGTACTGAGAAATGTCACGTTCTTTGTTTCAAACCAGATCTCAGAAGCCTGATGCATATTTTTACACTCACAGCACATCTCAGTTCGGATGCTAAAGTTGCATCAGAGATGCTTGAACAGTGTTTAGACTGCATAAAATTTCCAGCTGAAAAACTACATTCACAGGCCCAAGCTGTTCCAGTCATACTTAAAAAGTTGGTCAATCACCAAATCCAGTATCTGCTTTTAATTTTGAATTTTAGATAATTACTAAATGAACAATTCAGTTGCTTCATGCTTCACGTGTTCTTGAAATAACCCTCTGGCCAGTTGGCCACTCTTCTGGACACCGCCGCGGGCAGTGCAGGCCACAGAACCAAATGACACAGAGCCGCCAATGGACACAGTGGGCCAGAGACCACTGCGCAAGGCAGTGCAAAGAAGCAATGGTTTGAGTGGGTTTGGTGCCACAGCCTGGGAACGGAGGGTCGAAGAATGAAGGGAACCTGAGGAAACGTCAATAGGCAGAGTCCATTTCTTGGCTACTGATTTTATAAGAAAGGAGAGAGAACGTATAGGAGGCACAGTGAATGTAGAACCACAGAACTTTGGATTTTTTTTTTTTCCATAAGACAGAGGAGCGCTAGGAATATTGACAGGCTCAGGGAAAGAAGCCGTACCGAGAGAGACTCGTGGTATTGACAGATCATGGAGGCCATCTTTGACAGCTTCTTTCTCTGGAATCCCGGTGAAAGCAACATGGGGTAACAAGAGTCATACAATAAGGTCTACTGAGTGCTTACTCTGTTTGTCATACTTTCTTCATGTGTTATCACACTTCATCAACATCTAATCGCAGACTCGCAGATGTTGCTTTGAGAAGAAAAGCAGCGACTGGAGTGAGCATTAAGTCACAGTTGGAGCTGAGGCATCATCAGAATCAAGACATAATCCCCGAGGGATCTGGGGACATTTGGACCTTAGGACGGACAAGAAAAGGGTCCCGGTTATACTGACATCCTCTTTCACGTGGTGGGCTTTGCCTGCTCACGTGTATGACTGACAATGCAGCTGCTGACTCAGAAGCGGTGTAGGCGCAAGCAGGAAGAAGGACGGACCGATCCTGGGTCAGCTGTCCCAGTGCAGCGCCTTCCCCCAGGCCTACAAAGCCTTGGCGGAAAGGCTGCGTGCGAGGAGCATTGGAAGACCACTGCTCTCGGTGGAGCCAAGGATCCCACCTGGGAAATTCCCTCGTTTGTCCACCGTGACCGAATCATGGGCAAAGTCCCGTGCAAGATCCCTCTACCCACAACTGGAAATTGTAAGGAAAAACAGTCCATCTGAACCAGCTCCGCAAAGAGGCAAACAGCCGCTCACACATGCAGAAAACATGCCTCGCCCACTTCAAAGACATCGTGCATGTCTTAACCACCAAAGGAAGGAATTCTAAAAAGAAAGCCATAAATAAGTCTTGCGGGGGGCGGGGGGGGGGGGAGGCATATTCAGCATTTTTGATTGCTCTGTTGAAAGGCAGGGCTTTTTTTCTTCCCTTTTTTCTTTTTGCTGATCTTGAGCCAATAAACTTATTGACATAATTTTTTTTTTAACGGAGTACTAGAAATGTATTTTTTTTTTAAGTTTGCCCATCTGGAATAGCAATCCTGGCACATGAGAAAGAAGGCAGTGGCCTCACCTGGTCTGCAGAATTCCACCGCCAGCCAGTTCCAACAGAGAGAGACTCTTTGGGCCACAGTGGCGGGGACCAGAAGGATAAACTGAGGTTAATCCCAGTGCATCCCCACTTAGGGTCATGCTGGTGTGTTTGGATGAAGAGAGTTAGCTCTGGGGGATGTCTCTCCTTGGGGCAGTCAGCTTTCTGAATTCCAAATCCCAGGAAAAAAATATAAGAGACTCCACACTAACAGCTAATACTTGCATGGGCCAGGCAAAGCTCTGAAAGCTCTACAGATTTACAAATGAAAATTGCTTTTCTCTTCATAAAAGCTCTTCTAGCTGACAAAAGTGAGGCACAGAACGGTTAAGTAATTGTCCCAGAGTCACACAGCTATTAGGTGTCGGAATTTGACTGGACTGCTCGGCTCTGAGTCTGCAGAGTGCCTGCTAATCCCATATGTTTTACTTCAACTTAACTCTTTTCTGGACTGTTCTGGGGTTTTAAACCCCGCTGGGTCCAGTGAGAAGGGACTGACACAATTAAGGAAAAGTCCCTCAGGTATTCCAAAGCTAAAATTCCTACATACGCACTAATGGATATATAGATGCCATTTTGAAGGTCAAGATTTTACTGAAGAAGGGCTGGTTATTCCCCAACTTACATTTAAATAAGGGGCTTCTTTCTACCATTTCCAAAGCGGGGCCTATCCAGATGGACAACTGGTGGTGTTTGTTGGTCGTTAATCACATCTCTCCCAGAGTGTAAAAAATAATATGGGTTTCTTCACTAGTTGGGTTCTGGTTCTGGCTGCTTCCAGAAGGTTCCAGGGAAGCAGGACATCACAGGCATTAGTGATCTCTGCAGAGAGAGCCAAGAGCAGTGGAAACAGGAAGTCTATGAGAGCCTATTGTGTTTTCCATCCCTATGCTCAGGTTCCTGTCACCCCCAAGAAATGACTGACCTATTGCCAGAGGTGATGTCAAGAAGACAGGTAAAATATGGTAAACTCCAGCTTCAGAAAATCAAAGAGTCCCCCCCGAAAAATGTCTCTCCCTGAAGCAGTCAGCTTTCTGAATTACAAATCCCAGGAAATATACATCCCAGAGAGCCTGGAAAGTTCTAGAACTATCCCAAATGTCAGAAAAAATGATTCCAGCCTCCTAAATGAAGCCAACAGTGGCCATGAAACTGGGCCAGCTGAACTCCTAGTACCCAGGAAGGAAAGAGATGGGCTCCTGGCCCAGGCTGGTCAGCAATGCCCCATTCTGTGGGCTGCCCTCAGTGGCAGGCAAACTGGCCCAGGCTCTCCGCCAGCTGGTGGACCTGAAAGGAAAGAGTAAATGTGGCTGTTTCTGGCAGCTCTATGGGCCGATCAGGTTCCTCGTAACCATAACAAGTCCTGGCCATTTTCTTGTCCCTAGAGCTCTGGCTCACATCTAAAGTACAAGGAAGACAGAAACCTTGAAAGTGGCTGAGATGTGCCCCTGCATTTCTCTGGGCAGCCGAACTTGGAAGACCGTTAAAATAACACGCAGTATGAGCCAGGTTCTGTCCACACGTTTTCCCGTTTAATCCTTCAAACCCGGTGAGGCCAGTGTTGCTCTCCCTATTTACGGAAAAGGAACAAAACACAGAAAGGTTGTAAATGAGGTTTCCGCTTGTTAAAAGCCCATCTCGGAACCCAGTCCGGTTGAGTCCACAACCTTACTTCACGATATACTTGCGTTTTTATCAACTCAATTAATTTTTGACCGTGGATCCTATGACTCGCGAGCCAGGAGAGGTGTTAGAGACCTAGCCCAACCCCTTCCACTTGTGGCAGAGGAAAACGGGGTCCTGAGAGCTGAAGGCAGTGCTCCCCTATTCACATGCTGCCATAGTAACAAATTACCACAAATCCGATGCCACAAACTGACACCCACTTCTTATTCAGTTTCCCTGGGTCGCAACATGGTCACACGGTCTGAGAATTGGGGCGAGAACATCTCTGCGGGGCCACGCTGCCCGTTAGAGACCCAGAAGAGGTGTTTAACTACCCATGGCAAGCGTGGCGTGGGGCGGGAGCCTGCAGGCTCTGTGCTGGACAGGCTTCAGCTGAGGTGATGGGCCCATTCCCTGCCACCCGGTTTTTCTGGCCTGCCCTGGTTTTCTTGGCCTGTGGAGCCTCGTTTGGTAGTGTGCCTCATCATGTGGTGACGGCTGCTGCAAATCCTCAGAACGTTCAACACGCAGATGTGCAAGTCCAAATACTAAAACCTACTGCAAAATATTCATTTGTATGTTAATGTATTCAGTCATTCAGTCAACATTTAGGGAGAGCTGCAAGCAGGCAATGTGAAAAAGATCTGTGGATTTGTAGCAGCTTTGAATTATTTATAAGGCAGCTCCCTTGGTTAATATGAATAACAGAACTGACCACGTTCGGGCCTTTGCACAGGTCAGCATCCTTGCAGACCGTGTCTCCTAAAAAGCCTCTAAGGGCCACTGCGGGTCTAGTGGGGAAGTAACCAGCGCACTGCACACGTGGGTAAGGTCCAGACTGAAGCTGAGTCCCCTTACAGCACAGTAGGACCTGTGACTGCTGTCATTGATCCTTCAGGCCCCAGGGCCACGTCTTTCTGCCGAGGCGCCCAGCATGGAAGGGACGTACAGGAAGACAGGTGTCCAAAAGGACACATACCTGACTCCTCGATGAGGCCAGCAGGGATATCCTGCCTGGCGGCAGATAGAATAGACACTCGTTCGTACTCTGCCAGAGCCCTTCGCTTGTGTAGGTCAAAGCTGTGCACCATTAGCGTTTCAGCTCATCTCCGAGAGGACTGACTTGTGAAAATCTGAAATTATCACAACAGCAACTTGAGGAGTAACTACTCCCTTCTCAAAAAGATCCAGTACTTATTATAAAACTTTTTTTTAAGCTTATTTCTTTGAGGAAGAGACAGTGCAAGTTGGGGAGGGGCAGAGAGAGAAGGAGAGAGAGAATCTCAAGCAGGCTTCACACTCTCTGCCCAGAGCCCGACACAGGACTCGAACTCACAAAACCGTGAGATCATGACCGGAGCTGAAACCAAGAGTCGGCTGCTTAACCGACTGAGCCACCCGGGGGGTCCCTATAAAACATCTTGTAAAGCTGGGGAAGGACTTGAAATCCAAACTTTTTATTCTAAAGCGAGAAGAATGGGACCCCTGAGGGGCAGAGTGATTTGCCCAGGAGCCCGGCCAGTTGGTGTAGGCGGGACCAGAACTCAGAACCTCTGAGTGTTTGCCCTCCCTCCATCAGGGCACTCGACCTCCGACAGCAACGCTTACAAATTGATGTTTATAAACTGATAAGCATGCACACGTGGATACATTATATGCCAAGTTATATTCCACATGCACATCACTTCGTGCAGAAGCACCGAGAAGGGCAGGAGAGAGGTGGCTGAGAGGCAGGAGAGCTAAGTGCTGGTCCCCGTTCTGCAAGTTACAAGCTGCGTGGCCGCAGGCAAGCCGTTCAACGTCTCCGGGCTTCGTTTCCCTCGCATGTAAACTGACTTGAGTTTTAAAGCCTTTCCATCCCCGATAGCCACGAGGAAATGGCCTTATGGCCTTAGCGATGTGTCACATGTAAAATAGAAACATGGAAGGATTTGGGCTGACGACTCTCATTTAGTTTGTTCTGTGCAAGGAGGGCCCCGAAGCAGAGGTCTGCAGAGCTTGAGTTAAAGAACCCCAGGTCGGTGATGAGATTCCCCCTTCCCAATGCACGGAGGCGCCGTGGGAGAGGCAGGGGAGCCACCGGGCAGGAAGGAAGGGAGCGTCTGGCAGCCAGCTACCCCCCCTGCAAAGACCACATCCCATGGTTGCTGCAAACCAGACCGATCAGCTGCCTAGACCCTTGCCAGTGCCTTCCTCTTCTTGTCAAGGATGGTGAGGGATAGGCGCCGTGTTCTGGGCCCTTGCACTTTCTACCTGAGCCTTAATTTGAGACACGAGGCGAGGACGGCAGAGGGACACGGAGTCCCGTGAGCCCCCAGCTCCGCCTTCTGGAAGCACCACCATCACTGATTGGGAACTCTCCGAATGCGTCAGGGCGGCTCTCCACTTGGCCTCGGCCTCGGCCCCATGAGGTCGCTAAACGGATATTCCCATTTCATCAATGAGAACCCAGAGGCTCTGCGAAGTGATCTGGTGGTCCTGCTTGTGACCCACAGTGTCCCCGTGAACAGTCTGCAGACCATGCACACATTCCTACCAGAATGGCATGCGACATGCAGGGAGGTTTTCCACCACCATCAGGAGATCAAACAAGGACATAAAGAAGACGTCCTGTGCCCAACGTTCATACACTGCACAGGAGGCGAGAGGCCGAAAATACGCAGAAGCTGATAATCCCGTGGGAAAAATACATCCAAGGCACTCAAAACCAACAGAGGAGGCTAACCCAGTCCTAGTTGGCCTGACTCATGCGGACTGAGGTTCAACAGAAGTTCGAGAAGGGAGAAGGGTAGTAAAGACCTCTCTCACTACCCTCACACGATTTGCTTGGCAAAAACAGGTATGTCGGATCCCAAGACAGTAACAAATGCCATCTGGAGACAGAAAAAAAAGGAGTCAAACCCCAGATGTTTTTATTACCTGGGCAATATTATGGTTTCCACTGTAACATGGGCCCTCTATTTATAAAAACGGGGCAGGGAAACGGGGCAGATGGGACTTTTCACAGTAATTTTTTTCCCCAGCTACTACCGTGGCTCTTACTGTCAGGGGTAAATCTGAAACTCCACCAGCACACGTCGTTACTCTGATCTTTCCCAGCAAAAGAGACGAGCAAATAAAAAGGAAACCACCTTATTAAAAGCAGAAACACTTTCAGAAGTTAAGAACCAAAATATTGAGAAGGGCAACCCCTTAAAAAAAGATTTAAGCATATCCAACAAATGGAAATCCCGCACCGACAGAACGAAGGTGCGCAGCCCAGATGAGTCAGATTCGGAGGAATGGGAAGGGAGCCGGTGTTTATGAATGAAGCCATCTCAAAAGCACACTCCCATGGCCTCTCATAACCAGTGTGAGGTGCTGGGGGTGCGGGACCGCCTTGCACCTCGGTCACATACTAACTCTCTCTGGAGCCGAGGATCCCTTGTTCTGGTTCCCCTGTGCGGCCATCAGCGTCTGCCTGGGCCGGCCCTCGCAGATCACGTTTCGGTGGAAACCGAGGATGGCTTCGCCTTCGGGCCCCTGGGTAAGGATGGGATGCACAGAGTTCTAGAAGCAGCAGAAACCTGCAAGTTTATCTGGCCTGCTCCATCATCAGAGAAGGAGCCTGAAGCCGGGGGAAGGGAAGTGATTAGCCTGAGATCCCCCTAGAACACGGTGACAGAGCTGGGACCAGGACTCAGATCTTTGCACTTCTGGTCCTCAGAGGCACAGAGTACCTTCAACCATCAACAGAAAAGCCAGTGCAGACCAGGGTTTTGCCCAGTCCCGCTCCAGCCCTTGTAGATGTTCCTCCATATCACTATTCCTTCTGACGAGGCACCCTGGGTTCCTCTCTCTTGTCTCCTCTCCACCCTCCCTCCATCATGCCCACGGTGGGGGAGGGGGGCCCTCTGCTTCACTGGCTGCCCCCTGCACAACCCGAAGCAGTACCTCTATCTCACTGGAAAGGGCTGCATGAGTAAGGGGTCTGTGATGGGTACAGGAAGAGGGGTGCACGTGGAAAGGGTACAGGAAGATGGGCATAGGAAGAGGAGTGCAGGTGGGAAGGGGGCAGGAGGAGGATGCACGAGGAGGGGTGCAGGAGGAGGGGGGCGGTGAAAAGGGTGCAGGAATTGGAGTTCAGGGAGGCAGGTCCCAGCCTGGAGTGCACAGCGTATGTATGGGGAGCTTTGAAGGAAAAGAAGGATTGTGATGCTTTGGGGTTGGTTGATTTCACAGCACACGAGAAATAAATGGTAACTATCGCAATCGACATGGTTGATATTTTCAGAGAACCAGCGCCTGGTTTCACTGGTCTGTTCTTTTGGTTTTTTTTAGTTTCTATGTCTTTCATTTCTGCTCTAATCTTTATTATCTCCTTTCTTCTGTTGATATGGCATTTTGTTCTCTTTTTTAAGTGTATTTATTTATTTTGAGACAGAGACAGAGTGCAAGCAGGGGAGGAAGAGAGAGAGAGGGAGCCAGAGAATCCCAAGCAGGCTTCGGACTGGGTACGAAGGCTTCGTACAAGGGTACCCTTGTACCCCACCCCCACCGCATCAAGATCTCCCAGAGGGAAGCCCCCCACGGGGCCAAAGCACCCCGTGTCTGCCCCAGGACATCAGGCTGAAAGGGCCCATAGTGCCTGTTCTGCAGGTGTCCCATATCCCTTACTTTGGACGCCAGCAGGAAAGATTGTGTTTCCTGTGGGACCTCCGGCTGAGCAAGGCAGCAAGATTTACAGGCTGCTGCCTGGATGCCTGGAGTTGAGGCACCTCACCCTCACCCGGCTGAGACAGGCTTTCCGACTTGATAGCTCAAGAAGGCAGAACATTATTTTTTTTAATGCCCGCTAGATTCTAAGAAAAATAGGGAGGAATGGCAGTTTTATCAGCATGCAGCTGGAGTGTCTGATTGTCCGTTTTAAAAGCCTACCTCTATTTATGAGGCGAAGTTTAACCTCTACGGAATTTGTAGACGGCATGGATTTGTATTTCTTGATCCACAGAAAATATGAATGTCTGTGTGATTTTAGACTGAATAGACAGATACTGCTCCGTGTTCTTGATCATCTGGAAGGCCGTTTAGACCAACCCACCTGAGTGAACGAGTGAATCAAGTATATCCGGTTGGTTTTGTTCTTTGATTCTAACATTTTAAAAAAAATTTTAAATGCATATTTATTTTGGAGAAAGAGAGAGACAGGCAGACAGAGAGAGTGCAAGCAGGGAGGAGCAGAAAGAAGAGGGAGACACAGAATCTGAGCTGAGCTGTCAGCACAGAGCACCCAACGCGGGGCTCGAACTCACAAACCGTGAGATCATGACCTGAGCTATAGTCAGATGCTTACCCAACTGAGCCACCCAGGCACCCCTCTAATTCTAACTTTTTAAGGGATGTTATATAAAAATCACCTCAAGTCATTGGCAAGTGAAATTAACCACCGATCTAATTTTTAGAATAACTATCAGTTATAGAACATTTATATGGGTAGCAACAAGTAAACACCAAACATTGAAACATACTCCTATCTAATTGCCTTTACTCATCTTGGAGGCTATGTGATTGAAATCTGTGATCACATCGTATGTATTACATACACACTACTCAGAAATATGAAAAACAAGAACAAGCCACCAGCACCCTGAGTGAACTTTTCCAAGTATCTGCTGTGTAAGATACGGCTTCCCAAAGGCTATGCAATAAAACCTTCATCTGCAAAGTACGTCCTGGTGCCGTTGGGGCAATAGGGATCTTTCCGGAGCAGCCTGACTCAGGACACAGGGTTCAATGGACTGTCGATACGTTTTGTGTTAAAAATGAGGGGGGTTGCAGTTTTAAGGACAGATAAGATGAAAGAATACTGGGTCAAAGAGAATTTGGTTTCTCATACGGTGCCTGGCCAGGTTCACTCCCTCGATGTCAATGACAAGAACCGCAGGGTAAATTGAGTTAGATCTCTGTCAGCTACAGGACGGGGCGAGAGCAGAGGCCCAGACGACCCAAACCCATGCCAAGAGAGAGAATGGCCCCGGAATGGCCCCGAGATACACAAACACACTGAAGCCTCTGTGACAGGGTTCCTGTCTTTTCTATCTTTCCACCCCAAACGCTAATGCCACTGGCCCACCATCTTGGCCACTCTCATCAGCCGAACACCCAGTTAAACAGTGTTTAGCGGCATCTGCAGATAAACCAAAAAAAAGAAAAAAAAAAAAAAAAACAGATGCTTCGCCTACAGAAAAGAAAGTCATCTTTCCTCCTTGCCAAAATGGAACAATGAATCATAGATGTTGAATTGGAGGTAGAGGTTAAGAAATCAAAAGAAGGCTAGTTTGTTCACATCTACTTTTAGGCAAGAAACATTGCTTCACTTTGTGTGCACACACACACACCACACAAAGTGTGTACGTGTGTGTGGGCATGTGTGTTTTACGTATACAAACTGCACCAAGATGACCTCAGCATCCTGATAAAAACTGACAAGAGCAGGGCGCCTCAGTCGGTTAAGTTTACGACTCTTGGTTTTGGCTCAGGTCACCATCTCGCGATTTTGTGGGTTGGGGCCCCACAATGGGCTCTGCGCTGACAGCTGAGAGCCTGCTTGGGATTCTCTCTCTCCCTCTCTCTCTGCCCCTCCCCTGCTTGTGCTATCTCTGCCTCTGAATAAATAAATAAACAAACATAAATCAAAAGCACTGACGAGATCAACCAGCAAGCCTGGTTGTCTCCGTTCTCCCAACTTCCCACTGCCTGGCACTCCGTCAAGCCCCCGAGTCCATCGGAGGCTGAATTATCCAGCCGCCACTGGGTTGGTTGCACAAGGACCTTGGGTGGGCCACGTGCCCGGTGTGGAGCCAGGCTCTGCAGCAATGCCCGCCGGTGTAGAAGACAGAGCCCCTGCTCTAACACGTGTCACATGCTCTGTCCACAAACGGCCAGGCAGGAGGGGAGTCTGAGGTAGAAAGGCAGGGTGAGCATGTTTTGTCCTTTGGTCTGACAACAGAGCATCACCAGGCCTCTCTCTAGCACACAGAATTAAAAGTCTGAAGTGTCAGATACCCCGTTGTCACGATGGACACAATTTTTCCACTTGCACTGTTGACTTTGTTCCCCTTTGGGGGTGCATGATGATATGCTATCATGGCAGAGCCCGACAATGCAAAGTGGGAAGGGTTTTCCTTGGAATTGTATCTCTATAGTTGGCCTCTCCGGCTCCCTTCCCCCACCCCTCTTAGCGGCAGGTGCCATGCTAAGACCAACCAGGGCTCCCTGGAGAACTGGTTAGCACCCCAATGCCAGGGCTCTTAAAAATGACTTCATGCTTCAGAAGACATCCACTGAATGCAAAAACTAAAATATGACGGAAGACAGCTCGGGATTTGGCCTCACTGAAGCCCACTCAGCCTTATGGCAGACGTACTTGCTTCAGCCGGTCGCCTTATTCTGAGGACAGGAGCCTGAGCAAAAGAGCTGCCGTGAGAAGTGCTTGCGTTTTCCTTGGGTCACTATTCATTCCGTCACCCGTTTATTCATTTAGTGAACACAGAGGATACTGTATCTCCACATAGCAGAGCATAGAGCGAAGGAAGTGGGTGGGCGAGAAGAAAGGCAGGGTGACCCAAGGATGAGGCTGGAGAAATACTCCACTCTAGAAAAGGAAATAGTAAATGCAGGTGTATTCCCACAAAGAAATGATGAAGCTCTTTAGGCAACACACTACATAAAGATAAAAACCGACAAGAATACCACTGCAACAAAACTGCTGAGAAAAATATCTGAAACGCCACCGATAGTGGGTTAGTTGAATGAAACATAGTAAATACACTTATTGGAGCCATTAGAAAGAAAGAACAGTCTCCTTAGCACGGAGATGCAAAGATCTTTAACACAGCCTTAGGAAAAAGATCTGATGGGGAATAAAATCAGCTCATTTTTAAAGTATCACTTAGCGTCACACCCTCTATATCTATCCATGTTGTCACACATGGCAAGCTTCATTCTTTTTTCTGACTGAGTAATATTCCATTGGGTATGTATCCACCACATCTTCTTCATCCACTCATCTAACGACGGACAGTTAGATGGCTTCCGTATCTTGGCTATTGTAAATAATGCAGCAGTGAACATAGGCACACATGTGTCTTTTCAAATTAGTGATTTCATTTGGGGGAGGGGATAAATACCTACAAATTGAATTCCTGGCTTGTACAATTGTTCTTTTTTTCTTTCTAATTCTTTGAGGAACCTATTTTCCATAGTGGCTGCACCAATTTACGTTCCCACGAACAGTGCACAAGGGTCCCCTTTTCTCCACATCTTCACCAACATTTGTTATAGCCTATCTTTTTGATAATAGCCTTTGTGACAGGTGTGAGGTGATATCTCATTGTGTGGTTTTCATCTGCATTTCCCTTATGGGTAATGATGTCTGTTGGCCACCTGTATGTGTTCTTTGGAAAACGCCTGTTCAAGTTGGCTGCCCATTTTTTAATTGGCTTATTGGGTTTTTTGATCCTGAGTTTTATGAGTCTTTTCTATATTTTGGATGCTAACTCCTATGATTTCAGGTCTTATATTTAAGTCTTCATGGGGCGCCTGGGTGGCTCAGTCGGTTGAGCGTCCGACTTCAGTCTGGGTCACGATCTCGCGGCTCGTGAGTTCGAGCCCCACGTCAGGCTCTGGGCTGATGGCTCAGAGCCTGGAGCCTGCTTCCGATTCTGTGTCTCCCTCTCTCTCTGCCCCTCCCCCATTCATGCTCTGTCTCTCTCTGTCTCAAAAATAAAATAAACATTAAAAAAAAAATTTAAGTCTTCAGTCCATTTTGAGTCTATTTTCGTGTTCAGTGTAAGATAGTGGTCCAGTTTCATTCTCTTGCATGTGGCTGTCCAGTTTTCCCCATGCCATTTATTGGAGATTGTCTCTTCCCCATTGTAGAGTCTTACCTCCTTTGTCATAGATTAATTGAGCATATATGTGTGGATTTATTTCTGGACTTTCTGTTCTGTTCCATTGATCTCTCTATTTTTATGCCAGTATCATACTGTTCTGGTCATTATAGCTTTATAGTATCAATATCAGGAAGAAGGATGCCCCAGCTTTGTTCTTCTTTCTCCAGATTGTTTTTGATATGCAGGATCTTTTGAGTTTCCATACAAATTTTAGGATTATTTGTTTTCCATCTGCACTGAAATGCAAAGGTCCCTGGAAAAGTGTTGTGAAAAAAAATACATAATGCAGGGCACAAATCAGCTTGTTTTTGTTTAACAAAAAAGTATAGAGACTCAAATCGGTGCTTTTAAAAGCTATGAAAGTTTTTGGAAGGATAAACCAGAAACTGTTCACAACGGTTATCTTTGGGGAATGGGACTTCATTCAGTTTGTATTTTTTACCATGAAAATATATTAGTTCTATTTTTTAACATTTACAAATTTTTAATAATAAAAACAAATCCTACCACAAAGAAAACCAGCTCAAATGCCACTCTCACACTACCTGTGGGCCTCCTCACTACTACGGCAGGCATGCCCCTGAAATTTGAGGGCTCTGATTTATAATTCTAAAAGGCTGAATTGCTTTGGTCTTTGACCTTATACCACATACCCTCCCTATGAACCAACTACACTTTCAACAAAGTAAGGATTATCAAGCGTCTCTGTCAGAATAAAGGACAGAAAAGTACAGTAATAAATAATAGTAAAAATCGCAGAATATTAATTAATTAACAGAGCCGGGGGGCTATAAATTAAGTTTCCTAAGTTGTCCTTAAAAGTGGTTCACTGAAGCAAGAGTTGGCAAAAAAAAAAAAACAAAGCTAGGAGCCCACTACATGGTTGGTCCCCTTTCACAATGCTCTCATGGTTGTCATAACTACACAGCCTGCAAGATGTAGCCCTTGACAATCCCTTTGACCTCAAATCCTACCATTCACTCACCCATTCACTCGCTTAGTTCCAGCTGCAACTGGCCTTCTCTCTGTTTCTTAAATAAGCTAAGCACATTCCTGCCTGAGGACCTTAATACTTGCTCTTCTCCCTGCCTGCAAGCTTCTTCCTCTGGCCGGCAATCTCACTTAATTCAAGTCTCCCGTCAATTTCCACCTCCGCCGAGGTGCTATCCTTTATGGCCTTATTTAAAACATCAATATCCACCCACCTCATCACCTTCCTTTATCTTTCCTTAAAGCTCATTATATTTAACATCCGTTTGCTTTCTCCTCCCACTGGAATGTAAGAACCTAGAATAGTAGGGAACCAAGGAAATTTGTTAACTAATTAATTAATTAATATGTAAAACCTCCTTTGTACTTCTACATTATAAGCTCCATATGAACAGAGGCCAATTCAATCTTCGTGTGTCCTATATTCCAGTGCTTAAATAACGCTCATCCTGCTACAACGGAATAACAAGAACCAGATTTACCTTCTCACCTTGAAAAACGGAAACACTGGACAACATAGAAGAAATAACGGTTTCTAGACATTGGACAACAGACAATGCAAGATAACGATCCCTGAGAAGAGGGAAACAAACTAATGAGCCCTATGGTTGCCCTAGCTTACGGCCTGGAGAGAGTGTCCAGGCTGCAAGGCAGGGAGAGGAAGCCCGAATTGAGCCCTATCGTCTCACTAAACTGAGAGGAGAGATCGGAGAAATCAGAGAAGCCAGGACAGTTGCGTTCATGGGACATAGTAGCAGAGGGACCCCTGGAACTACTTCGTATATCCACCAGTCAGAGTGAGCAATGTCACATCATACAGACCATCAGGTATAGCATGGCAGGAGTAGGGAAAAATAAGTCCTAGACCAGGGAATACTCTGATCTCACCAAAGTTCAAAAGCAATCCTCGTTAGGGTTAAGTGACTTTCAAGTAACATAATATCCCAGAACAAAGCCCAAAACTACTCAAGTGAATACCAAAAATCCCAGCACTCTACAAGGTAAACTGTCCAGGTGAAATGTCTAATATCCAAGCAAAAATTAGCATCCAAGCAAAAATTACCACCCGTGCAAATTAGCAGGAAAATAGAACTCATAACGAAAAGAAAAATCAATCAATATGCCCAGATTTAGAAATGACCCAAAAATAGAATTAGTAGGCAAGGACATTAAAACAAGTACCATAATTTCATATTATAATTCTGTATGTTCCAAAAGGTGGAGGAAGGCATAAACATGTTAAGGAAAGACATGGAAGATATAATAAAGACTCAAATCAATCTCCGAGAGATGAAAACTATAATATCTGAAATGAAAAATACATTGGATGAAATTAACAGCAGGAATGCAGGAAAGTTGAACCCTAGCAATATAATCTAATATGGACCATTGGCGGAAAAAATGATTAAAGAATTAATGACCAAAACATCACTGTGTCGTGAAATTCATAGGCTTAATATATATATATATAATTGGAATCCTCAATGGCAGGGGCAGAAAAAAATATCGAAGAAATACTGGCCACATTTTTTTCCACAGATCCAAGAAGGTTAACAAATCCCAAACGCAAGAAAAATGAAGAAAACTAACTACACCAAGGGACATCAGCATCAAATTGCTTAAAACCAGTGGTAAAAAGAAAAATCTTAAAAACATAGAAAATGGACACATTACGTACAGAGGAAAAAATATAAAAATTACAACAATTTTCTCTGCAGAGACCATGCAAGTCACTGGTTCGGCATCATGAAAGCACTGGGAAAAAGGCTGTCAATCTAGAACTCTATATCCAAGAAAAAAAAAAAAAAAACCTTTCAGAAATAAAGACAAAATAGATTTTTTCAGACATATAAAAGTTGACTGAATTCATTCCCAGCAGACCTGCATCGCAAGAAATGTTAAAGGAAATCCTTTGGGCGGAAGAAAAATGATACCAGATGGAAATCTAGCCCTGCACAAAAGAATGAAGAACACCCAAAATTAAAAGACAATCATGATAATGTTTTGTAAACAATTTCCCCAGAGGAGCTGACATTTTGGCCTTTTTTCTCTTCCCGTATCTCAAAGGAAGATGGCTGCACAGAGATCTTTAAGAAATTTCATGAAAATATTAACCAGCTAATATTATGGAGCATTAAAACAATATGTATTTAGTGAGCCATCACTGATCTGTCATAGAAGATACTTATTAAAGGCTGAAGGAAGAAAAATGAATCAAGACGTGGGGGAGGGAGAAGGAGGAAACACCAACGTGGTATTGGAGGCCATTTGCATTCATCACGTGAGCGTCTCCCTTTTCCTTGTGAGAACTACCATATCCTTCAAGGCTCAGCAGAAGGCCTGGCTTTCCTTCTGCAAAGTGCTCCCGCACCAGTCCCTCATCTCCCGGGTGCGATAGAAGGAAATAAGAATGAAACTTAGCACTCTGGCTCTCAAAGGTTGTAGCCTCCATTCTAAGGATTTATAGGCTGGTCGACCAACACCCCCAAAGGAAGCCCTTGACAATAACTGCGAGGCTAACAGAATGTTTCTTTTTTTTTTTTTTAATGTTTATTTTATTTTTGAAACAGAGAGAGACAGAGC
This sequence comes from Prionailurus viverrinus, assembly GCF_022837055.1. Lineage (NCBI taxonomy): Eukaryota > Metazoa > Chordata > Mammalia > Carnivora > Felidae > Prionailurus > Prionailurus viverrinus. The sequence continues at coordinate 35,681,166 of NC_062572.1, forward strand.
ATGAATGGGGGAGGGTCAGAGAGAGAGGGAGACACAGAATCTGAAACAGGCTCCAGGCTCTGAGCTGTCAGCACAGAGCCCGACGCGGGGGCTCGAACTCACGGACCGCGAGATCGTGACCTGAGCCAAAGTCGGACGCTTCACCGACTGAGCCACCCAGGTGCCCCAACAGAATGTTTCTGATGTCCACACATATGTTGTTATACCTTGTGCAAGGTTTATAGCAAAGGACAGGCTCAGTGCATTTCGTGATGCGCTTAAATTTAAAATAAATCATGCAGAGCATATTTATATTTTATGTCCCAAATTTTACTCCTGGCCAAAAAAAAAAAAAAAAAGAACAATTGAACTGGCTTGAATATAATAAGCCATCATTAATGCCCTGTCTTCAGTAGCAGACTGGGGCCCAAAGTAATGACCACAAAAACTCCAGTAGTGCCTCTCCTTGGGCTGTGCCGCACGAGTCAAGACTGCCGTGCAATTTCATGACAAATTAGTCCAACCAGCTACCTACTAGTCTCAAAACAACAATAGAAATGTCTCTGGCATTTTTCTGTACTTGTTACTTGCGGACGTGCTTTGTGGCTCGTAAGTTTTATCCTCATAATGCAAATCAAGACTACAGTCAGCTCAAGTCAATCAAACAGTTGCCAATTTTTGTACAGACAAAAATTAAGAAATGCCTGAATTGTTCGTGTCTGCCGTCTCCTCACTGAATAGATACTGACAAGGAAATTGTCTCAAGTGTTCTTCTGTCCCTGCTGGAGTCAGTCCTGTCCCCGTTGGTGAACATGGGTCCTACCCTCGCTTTTCCAGAAGCAGGTTTTGGGAGCCAAGCCGTGTGGGCCTTGTGTGAGCCTGTGACAGGGAAGGAAGGGGTTCCTCAGAGGGACAGAGAAGGGGCTGGCTAAGCTGGCCTTTCTCAGGCCAAAATAAACAGGCGCTTTGCGGTCATTATTTTAATTAGATAATTTAATCAGTCTTGACATGCTTTCTATACACAGACAAGAGCACGCCCGAACTGCCACGGGGTCAGTGATCATGAAAAGGTCTGATTTTTCCACTCACTCCTGGATACAAAAATAAGAACAAGCTAGGAAGAATTTTATTAACTCGTTTTTCCTTCACACAGTACCACTGAATGTTTTCCAGAGGTCTAGAAAAGAAAACAAGCCTTAGTACCAATTTTTTTTAAGGAAGTTTTTCATTTTTCCTCATCTTCACGAAACAGGATGATTGCAGAAGCTCCCTGAGACAACCTGTATTCTCACCCAGCTGCCCTGTGTGAGAGCAGGTCCCTGGTCAAAGCAGCTGAGCCTTCCTGGGAGAGCCTTCTGGAAGAGAGGGGATGAAGGTGGGTGGAGGAAGGCGGGGAGCAGAGGGGAAATAGAAACAAAGTGAGGATGTTTTCCTTTTTTAGAAAAGCATAATGAATAGGAAAAACAATACATATTTTAACAAGTTTCTTCTTTCTTTCCAGAAGCAACATAATGCTCCCATACATGCAGAGTCCTAGGTCCAAATTATTATCCAGGAAGACTTACTATTTCTGCTCAGCCAAAACTTTCTTTTTACCTGAAGGGTGGTCCCCGTATTTGGCTTCTCATGGGTCTGGATCCCTCTCCCCTGCCGCTCATTCCCTGTTTAAAAGGAGACCCTTGGGGCGCCTGGGTGCTCAGTCATGAGCGTCTGACTCTAGATTTCAGCTCAGGTCACGATCTCATGCTTCGTGAGTTCAAGCCCCACATCAGGCTGCATGCCGACAGCACAGAGCCTGCCTGGGATTCTCTCCCTCTCTCTCTGCCCCTCCCCAGCTGGGTCTCTCTCTCAAAGTAAATAAGTCAACTTAAAAAAAAAAAAAAAAGGGAGACCCTCACGTTACCACTTGGCCACTTCCCGTTAGTCTAGAAGCATGAACCACTCTTCATTTTTTCTTAATCGACCAAGGCCCTGAACTTTCATTTGCTTTCCTGCTACTATAAATTCCAAGGTGCCTCTTGCTTAATAAAGTCACCCCTGCAGCTCTGTGTCAATAATCCCTCCTGATTCCTTTCCCTTAGAGCAACTCCCACTGGACGAATAACTGTTTGTGGAACAGACTGCCTTCTCCAGAAAGGTCAGGCCCAGTGGATTCTACATATTTTAGGTACTAATCCTTCGTGACTTCCATGTATTACAGTCATTCTCGTCCAGTGTTTGTGACCTGATCTTCATTTTCTTTTAAAGTACGTTTCACACCCAGCACAAAGCCCGACACGGGGCTTTGGACTCACGACCCTGAGATCAAGACCTGAGCTGAGATCAAGAGTCCGATGGTTAACCAACTGAGCTACTCAGGAGCCCCTTCACTTTTTCTTCTAATGAGCCAACATTTTTTTGATGAGCCAAATTTTTAATTTTGATGGGAGTCAAATCTATCATTATTTCTTACTTATGCTTGTGCTTTTTTGTGTCTTCATTTAAAAAAAAAAAAAATCTTCTCCCCCCAAATGGCGTAATGACATGTTGTTATAATGTTTTCTGATGTTTTAACATCTTTTAATTTCATCTTTGCTTTTAATCCAATTAGCATAGGGCTTTGTTATGCTACGAGGTAGGCCATCCTTTTTATTTGTTTTCCTAAGGGTAACCATTTGTCTCAGCTACTTTGATGGCATAGCCCATCCTTTTCTCAACTGTGTGCAACGAAATCTGTCATTTACAAAGTTTCTACCCGTGTGATTTGTCGACATATATGCATATTAAAGACATGAGCTCCTTCCGAGACCTTCAATTCCAATCCAATATCCTAGGGTTTATTCTAGCCTGCCCCCTTCGCTCATTTATAACTTTTCTCCAACAGGGAGAAATGTAGCTTTCATTATCTACAATATATTTACTTCTTTGCTCTATCCTAGAATAAACACAAAGTACTTTCAGACCCTTGCACAAGCAAAACAGAGGACATTATGTACCACCCCAAAGAATTAGGTGTGGAAGAGAAAGAACCAAGTCTGCCCCTCTCCCTCCCATTGGTAAAGATGCAGAGAGTCATAGGATGGTGATCCTTATTCGGTGGTTGGTTCCACGTTCATTCACCCTTCCCAACAAAGAAAAATTCACAAAATTTTCCTCCCGCCTCGTTTTCCTGCCAAAAGGAAACCCAAGGAGACTTATCACAAAGAGGATTTTGTTTCTCTGTCTAATGCTCTCTAGGAATTGGTTTGGAAATGTAAATGCAATGTATTCACACCTTCGCCATTTTTTAATCTGTTCTTAAAAGCCACATTGGCTGACTCGGAGGTGCCATCCACCCATCTGGAAACAGGGAAAACCAGGACAACATGGCTTCTGTCCTTACAGGCGTCTCTAGCAGAGACAGCGAGGCTCCTAGATGAAAATTTTAGAGCTTTGCTTTCCACTAAACCATGATGCTTTCCCAAGACGTTGAAATATCTGGAGGGAAACATCTGGGGGCGAGTCTGGGGGAGGTGAAGACAGCATGGAAGAACGGAGCTCCTTCCCTTCAAAGCCAACTTTCCAAGCCTGTGCCGAAGGAAGTTCCATTCTTTCCCACATGTCTCTGCCTGGCTAAATATAAATCCATCTTGGTTTATATTATGCTGCCTCTAATTGAATCACATTCTTCATTTGTTTAATTCAGAAACAATAAGCCATCCTGAGCCCTCCCTGGGAAGCCTGCCACGGCCTCTGCAGGCCCAGTTCCCAGGCACGTCGGGCAGGGCCTTGGCACAGCACCTCACCCAGGAGCGTTTTGGGGTTCAAACGTAGAGATAGCGAACGGGCCAGTTTTAGGAAGTCCTTAGCATGATTGCCGCATCAAGGATTCCAACAGAAAACCTAATACCCACCAGATGCTGAAAAAGGCATTTCAGAGCATTAACCCTTGGCTCTTGACTTTCACCAGAAAGTCCTAAGTGAAACTGGGACAGATGGTACTTCTTTGACATGACGAAATATCTACTGCAGAGCAGAAGCCAACATCAGCTTGCCCCAGCAGTGAAGCTCTCGGGTATCGTGCCGGAAAATAGAGAGAAAGAAGGGAGATGTAAGGCAAAATGGTCATTATTCGTAGAGAATATGATTATACACAGGGAAACCCAGAGGAATCCATTAAAAAAGTAACAGAATTAGGGGCGCCTGGGTGGCTCGGTCGGTTGGGCGTCCGACTTCGGCTCGGGTCACGACCTCGCGGTCCGTGAGTTCGAGCCCCGCGTCGGGCTCTGGGCTGACGGCTCGGAGCCCGGAGCCTGTTTCAGATTCTGTGTCTCCCTCTCTCTCTGCCCCAACCCACTCGCATTCTGTCTCTGTCTCTCTCAAAACTAAATAAACATAAAAAAAAATTCAACAGCAACAACAACAACAAAGGGTAGAAGCAGCCCAGGTGTCCATCAAAAGACAAATGCAGAAACAAAATGTGGTCTATACCCGGCTGGACTGTTACTCAGCCTTAAAAAGGAAGGAAATTGCGATGAACATGGATGAACCTCGAGGCTGCTACACTAAGTGCAATAAGCCAGTCCCCAAAAGACAGACACGGTATGTTTCCACTTCTATGCGGTCCCTAGAGCAGCCAAATTCATAAAGACGGAAAGTAGAATGGTGACTGCCAGGGGCCAGGGGAGGAGGGAATGGGGAGGTATTATCTAATGAGTACAGAGTTTCGGTTTTGCAAAGATGAAAAGAGTTCTGGAGACGGACGGAGCGGATGGTTGCACAACCACGCGAATGCAATTTAATACCACTGGGCTGTCCACTTAAAGGTGGCTAAGGGGGTGAATCTGGGGTTCTGTGTATTTTCCCACCATTAAAAGAGAGCGAGCGAGAAGAAGCAGGCCTGGGTTAAATAGCCTTTATCGTTTTACCTATTGTGTGGCCCAAGTGGCCTCGGCGAGCCATGGTTTGTTCATGGCCAGGCGTCTACAGCAGGCACACCAGGTAAGCAGGCCCTTGCAGAATGCAGTGGGGAGGGGAGAGTCCCGTACGGAAATGTCACCCCCCGCCCAGGCCAGTGCCGAAAGGCAGGCCGCACAGGGGCACCTGCTTGCTCTCTCCTGGAGCCAGCCACTGCTCGCCGTCCCGTTCAGCGGATACACCAGGCTGGCAACCGAAAGCGCTCCAACGGCGATTTAAATCTTCGTGGCAATCTCTGGGAAGATGGCAAAGGGAGGTCTCATTCAAGACTCAGAGCGAAGTCTGATTTTATGATCCTCTGGCCTATGTCTCCGTGTCTCTCCCCATGCCACCCACATCCCTTCCCTCCCTTTAGCTGCCAAAGAAAACTCCCTCCCGCCGGCCGGCTCTGGCTGTGCCTCCTTCCTTCCTCTCTCGCTGATGTGGATCTTACACTCCCCCCACTCCCCGCCTTCTCCGAGCCATGCCAGTCCAGGCTGTTTCCATCTCCCTCGACCCAGCAAAGCAGAACAGCGCAGGCAGAGACAGACCTCTCCTTCCCACGCAGGGATCAGAGGGCAGCGAGCAAGCACTCCAACGTCCTCCCGTAGGATGTGAAGCGCCGTTGCTGTGCTGTTTCGTTTTCCCCAGGGTGTTCAGGGTTCGGGAGGCCGCAAGCCAAAACGCGTCGAAGATCACACGGGCTCAACTGTGAGCGAGTGGACTGATCACGATCCCCAAGGATGGTTGAGGAACAGCCCCTGGAGCCACTTTGTTTACATTAGGACGTGGTGAACCTTTAAGCCCGGCCCACAGGTCTGCTACTGGGCGTTGCACCGGATGGAGCCCCCTTTCCCAAACCTCCTTGCGGTGAGGCAAGCACCTTGGATTTTACCGTCAGACTATAGAAATGCCCTGTCCCTCCAAAGCCACGTGTCCTTCCGATACATTATGAGACAACGCCAAATAACCGAGAGCTCTCTCTTCAAATCCCATCAGTACCCATGAAGGCTTCTGAGGCGCCCTTAGGTGCCATGAATCATGCCAGTTTATAAGTCTCTGGTCCCATGTTTGTGCCAGTCTACCTTCCGAAGAGGCACATGTGAGTCCCTTCTAAGTTTGGGGGATTCGTGGACTCAGGAGCTGGGCTGAGCCTTTTGCTCTTGGGGTGTTTACTCTCTGGACTCCCTGGGGGTGGGGGGTGGGGGGAGCTCAGGCAAGGCCCCGGCCACCTCCTGCTGGGTCACGGCTAGTTCACATCATGGCAACGTCTTCCAACCCAAGGCCAAGCCCAGAGTTTCTGTGCTTCTGGGTTTTCCATTTGATGTGGTTTTTGAAAATACAACTAATCCTTAAAGAGCATCTCTTATTTCAAATCACAGCTCAGGGCTATTTTCCAGGAAGGAAGTTAAACTCCGCTCTGAACTCTCTCCTTCCCATTTTCATCATGGGGACCCGTTAATCTAATTTACCCCCCAACTGAGCGTCCGTGGCAGAGGGGGCAGGAGGCGCTTTGGGAAAGACTTGCACTTACAGAACTGTCCCTGTCACCCCCGACCCCTCCGAGGCCAAGGCAAACCCAACCACGTGCCGTGTCCTGGAGCCACGCAGCCTGCCTCTCAGGCCAGGCTCAGGCCTCACCACACCAGCCACAAGAATGTTCCTTCCCATTCTCTCCCTGGGCCTCCGCGTTCTCCTTTATGAAGAGGGAGGAGCAACCTCCAATAAAAGGAGGAAATAAAAAGTAATATTGGCTGATGGCCAAGCAACAGCTGAAAGTTATCACTTGGCTTCTTCACGTTTCTCTGTCTGTGGATATTTACTCTAAAAAGACACATTTTCCCTGTAAAGCGGTTCCATGCTGTTTCTCACAGCCAACGTGATGATTGAACGGACAACAATTCTCAACTTAAAGCTCGCATTTTCACACGGTCCCAGGAAGTGACTTTTTCAGATGTCATAGTTGTGCGCGGCGTAACTTACAGACACGGAGCGCCATCCAGAGGTCCTGCGGGACTGGTCAAGGCAACGTCCAGCCCTGCTGCCCCAGCGGACCGTGAGCTTGGCATCCTTTTCACTCAGCCACAGTGACAGCAGGCTTAGCCTGCAAAGTGGCAAGAGGTCGACGCCACACAGAACGCAGAAACCCTCCACCCCGCTCCCCTCTGACACTGTGACCCAAAGTGAGCATTGTGTGGGGCGCCTGGGTGGCTCAGTCGGTTAAGCGTCTGACTTCGGCTCATGTCATGATCTCACGGTTTGTGGGTTCGAGCCCCGCATCGGGCTCTGTGCTGACAGCTCAGAGCCTGGAGCCTGTTGCAGGTTCTGGGTCTCCCTCTCTCTGCCCCTCCCCTGCTTGTTCTCTGTCTCCCTCTCTCTCGAGAATAAATGCACATTACAAAAAAAAAAAAAAAAAAAAAATGTGAGCGTTGTGTAGGCGTGAATCCCCCATGTAGTGAACAACTGCCAGTAAATGGCATTGCTTTAGGCCCTTGACATGCCTCACGTTAGCCTCGCAACAAGTCTGATATGGATCCTTCTGTTCCTCGGAGAATCCGAATTCTGCAGAATGCTGTTTATGGACCCTCTGGGGCGGTGGGCATCCCACCCAGCTGCCTGAAATGTGTTATTCCTGAGGTCCAAGCTTCTCTGGTCCCACAGCAAGGAAGGACTGATAGGGTGGGCCCGAGGGGGCCAGACTTGCAGGGGAAAGTGAGGGAAAAACTCACTCTAAGGGACGAATGAGCTGAGGTACATACACAACTGTGGCTGAGGAGGAACAGGTCAGACTCCTATGGAAGGGCGCCTGCCGAGTGCCTGTCACTCATGCTGCCCCAGCTCAGGCCATTTTGACACATACCTGGTGGGGGGTGGGAGTGGGGGACCAAAAGCTGAAGAGCTCTTCTGAGAGGTCCACGGTCCGCAGATGCCCGGAACAGCAGCCCCATGGGGCCTCCACAGGGCAGTTTGCTAACAGACACTGATTGGCCCTGAAGAAGCATCAGCACGACCATGGCCCTGAGCATCGGGCACCGTCAGGCACGCCTGTGTCCCAGGCATTAGCTCCGACGCAGGAACCACTCCAGAATGAAACGGAAGACAAGAGGCTGAGGCTCCCTGCAAAGCCTTTGCAGCAAAGGGGCTGTGTCTTCTATTTTCAATGCACGAATACTTCTCCGTACCTTCTGCTGCTCTCGCCTTGCTCCTGGTTAGATGAATACGTTTTGTGTCGCCAAACCAGTATTTCTGGTCTCCGCCTCGTCCCTGAGCCAAAGGGAGTGAAGCAGATTTGTGGCCCCCATCCTGTCAGCTTGTCTCTGCGGCAGGCACCCGTGGGCAGCCCCCTGGGCTGCAGAGCTATCGTCAGCTCTGCTGTCTCTGCCCCCAGCACCCTCTCGGACTTAGAGAAATTGAGGTTTTGCCTGCAACATTTCTTTGGGCACATCAGAGAAACAAGCTGGATCTTCCAGGCGTTCTCGTATGATCTTCACCCGATGTATGGAGCCTGCGTCCTCTGTGATGTCATGTGCCACTCTCCCCCTCTCGTCCTCTCCCCTGGCATCATTTACTTTTTTGACACAGATAATGCAGCTCTTTGACAAACTTTCTCCGAGGCAGGATCCTCTTATCCTCTCCTAAACCAAAGGTATTTTCGCAAAAAAAACAGGGTGTAAACTCTAAGGGGTGTTAATCCCGGGGATCGCACGGCGAGCCGACCAGTAGACCATCACCCCTCGCACAGATGAAGGGACCTCGGGCCTAGAAACGGTGTCACCACAGCGACACTTTCAGAACCTGGTGTCCGACAAGCAATTGGATTTAACCAGGCGTTTGTATGACCTGTGAATTATGAGTCCTTCCGTTACAAGCGTGCTTTTACAAGCATGACTTCGGCTAAGATCCCCATGTCGCTGGTGTCTGGAGGAACGGGAGGCGGAGCTACTGGATGGGGCAGGATGGGATGGGGGGACATCTTGAAGTTTGGGAAGAGGTAAAGTCCCCCCCACTCGTGAAATGAGAGCACTCCAGACCTTCAGGCAAACTCCAGAAGTGTCCCTCCTCCCCGCGTGCTGGGACCCTCTCCAAATGAATGAGAAGATCACAGAACTCTCCGATTAAGATGCACATACCCTTGGAGAACAGCACGGATGCTCTCAGCCATAGTAGTTTAGGAAGGATCACTTCTCAGGAACAAGCCACACTGCTCCTGGGGCTGATGGGCCAGAAGCAGGGGGCCGGGGGGGGGGGGGGGGGGAGGGGGGAGGGCATCAGTGCCAGGAGAGGGCAGCTGGGCAGGAGAAGGAGAAGTCTGGAGCCACTGGGCTCAAGAGGAAGGGCATGTGAATGGAGCCTGAGAGCAGCAGGGAAGGATTCGTTCTCTTACTTTCTGTGTGCAGTCGATCGGCAAACCCTGCCAACTCCATCTCCCAACAGAATGTGAATCCCCTTCCATGGCCATACTGCTCAGGCCACCCTTGCCCTCATCTGGGTTAGAGCCTCAGCCTCTCCCTGGCCTCAAACCTGCTGTGTCCCCCTCCCATCCATTCACTCTCCACAATGCAGTCACACACTCTTTTGATTATTCGAGATGTATCTATCTGATGTCGTCTACTCTGCTCAAAGCCAGTTCCCTAGCCGGCTTTTTGGAGGAGCGTCTAATTCACACAGCGTCGCTCACAGAGCCGTGACAGACTATCTCCACCTGAAGCTTCAGCCTCGAGTCACTCCTTCTCACCACCCACCCAGCGCTCCTGCCAGACCCACCACCATCCTGTCTCTCCAAAAAAGCCTGTGTGTTCCTCCAGGCCCCGTGCCCACTGTTCTGGTCCTTTCCCTAGACCATCTTGCTCCCTTGTCCCCTTGCTCACTCCTCACATCATGTACAAGTCACGGACTTGTGTATTCCTTCCAGATCCCACCAGATTGGGTGATTTGCATCAAAGGCAGAGGTTCTCAACTCTGGCTGCCCGTGAAAATCTCCCGGAGAGTTTGAACAGAAACTGCATCAACGCCCAGGCTCACCTTCCCCTGGAACAATTAAATCCACCTCCCTGGGGTGTGCTTGGGCCAGGGAAGTCTGCCAGGGGGCCAGGTCTGAACATTGGCATAACCCATGCTGCCCAAGGAGTGAGTGAGTTCACCACCATAACCTTGATCACAAACTGGGAATTGCTGGCATCGCCATCACGTGATCATCACCATCATTACCATTTCAATCATGATAATCCTTGACACGCTTTTCAAATATCCATGCCTGTCTCTGGATTTTCACATATTCAAAGTTGAAAGCCATGCCCAACTTCAGCCCCAGGCTCCCTTCCAAAGCGTGCTTTTGACCTACAAAGGGATATCACCTATTTTCTACTTGGCCACCTAAGACACCAGGTGCCGTATCTCTATCCACTTCTGTTGTTTTGACACAGGAAATAAAGCCAACAAGTGAGGCCACATATTGGAATGGAGTTTTCTGGAGGCTCTCAGGCTCTGGCTGCAGGTGCCAAACCATATCAGCACAGAAAGGCTCTCTTAGCCATGGTCTGGACAAAGAACTGTTCTCTCGTCATTGTTTATTACGAAGAGCCCGCAGAGATTCCTGAAGATTACTCAACAGTGCCTGCGACTCTGGCCTCTGTTGATGGCTGAGTGACTGTCATTGTTTTTAGAGCACAGCTCATAACATGGGCTAGAATCACTCAGGGCCAGTTAATCAGAAGGCAGAGGTGATAACAGCATCTTTATGATATACAGTTATGTGATAAGATGTAGACGTAATGAGAACTCTTTTCTGCTGGGAAAGATTAAAGACATGAAGTCCTGGCTTAGGAAGAAAAGACTCTTTGTCCTGCTGAAGCAAAGTGACCGGATGTCTTGATTTAAGCGGAACGGGGCCTGATGCCTTAGGACTTGTCCCCCATCTGTGATCTGGGGTTATTTCCTTCTGTTTTCTAGGTTTCTGAGGCACCACTGAAAAGAATCTGAACTCTTCTGAGGCTGGCCTTCCTCCCCTGGGAAGTAGCAGCCCCACTGAGAGACCGAGGCTGGGCCATCCCAAGCACAGAGAGGAGGCCAGGGGAAGCGTGCCCTGACCTGCTTTCTTAGCACCCATTTTGGGGGGATGTGGCATCAGCAACTTGACAAGACCAGCATCTGTGATCCAGAAGCAGCTCCCCGCTGGTCCCCTTCCATGGAAGCTGCTCTGGGTTTCCTCCTGCAAGGATCCATCAGATGGGCCCATCAACCGTGTCAGAGGAATAGGAAGAAAAATCCAGGGGTTTGGAGCTGTTCTAAGTTGGTGGCCATGGTGGGAGTGGGGAGAAGTCGGGAGTGGGAAATTGGGGAACCTGCCAGTGACTAACCAGCCATCTGGCCTGGAGCAAAGTGGTTTTCCTTCTCTGTGTCTGTTTTCTTCTTCTGTGACTTTAGAAAAGTGAATGGAAGACCACCACTTTGTCCCCAAAGGCAAGGTCTATATCCATTACGGTTGACATTGAATCTCCAGCACCTTGCATGGTGCCTGGGGCACGGCAGGACCTCCGTAAAAGCTGCTGAATGAAGTAATGAATATCTGCGGGAATGCAACAACCTCTAAATGTCCCCTTTGGCTCTCAATTCTGTGATTCTTGCCAGATTTTTTTTTTAATCGCTCAGCCTGCAAAATTTGCGCTGAGCCCAACCCCTCATAACTTGGTCACTGCGCAATGAGTGACGGGATCTGCCTAAATGCTTGAACCTCTGTGGGGATTCCCAAAGAACACCAAGAAACACACAGCCAAAAGGAGAGAGGGATCACATTTAACAACCTCTAATTTTTCGGTCCCGGGGGACTGTGGCACGCTCTAGATCCGGAGACAGAACACATGATCTGAAAGTCACTTTTGTCAAATACCAGATTTTTGCCTTTGAATAGGTTGCTTGATCCCTCTGAGACTCAGTTTACTCATCTGTAAAGTTGGATAACGTTGTAATTATTACACAGACTCACACACGTATACTCACACACTCACGCCGGGTTGTCTTCGTGATTAAATGAGAAAATATTCGTGACCAGACATCGTAACAAAAGAAATGCAATCACGTGCCAGGCTTCACGATCATATAAGGCCAGTGGTTATCTTCAAAACTGGTCTAAGTGAACAGAACATAAAAAGCAATTACTGATGTAACTCTCCCAATGCTGCCACTATAGAACTTTTGAACATCAAACAAATCTTCTGGAATAACGTCTTAATGTTTTTAGTATACACATCGAGGAGCATGTGGATTCAATTTCACTACATACATACACTAGGGTTGCAGAAGAACATCCTGGGGAAGAAATGTGAGATTTGGGAGAACCCGAAGCTATAAAAAAAAAAAAAAAAAAAAAAAAAAAAAAACACGATAATTCAAAAGAAAGGAAAACTAGTATTTCATGAGTGCGTGGTATTGGCCAGATGCTTTCTGTACATCATCTCCCTTAATCCTCACAAAACCCCATGGAATGTGGACTGCTGCCCCTCGTTTATAGATAAGACAACAGGAGTTCAGAGAGGGTGAGTTATTTACAGGAAGTCACGAAGTGTGCCAAAGCTGAGACTTGACCCTGAGTCTGACTCAGGCTAACGCTGCTTGCCACGTTCTCCTCTGCCCTGCCCTGCTTCGCAAGAGAGTGGAGTCATTACCGCCCCCTCTGCACATAAAAAGTCACCTTCCCTCAGAAAAATGTGGATGTCCCCCCCCAGGGGCTCTGTGGACCTCAAAAGCTCTGGACGTTGATATGTTTTCTTAGCCCCTATTGGGAATAATCCATAAAATGGTCCCGCTCTGAGAATTAATGTCAATGACCACCGTGCTAATGCTAAGGCAGAAACGCATTGCCAAGTGCATTTGCTTATTTAGTAAATATTTATATGTCTCAGGCACTCGGCCACATCCCAGCCAGGCTCGTGAAAACACCATATTTGGGAGCTTTCCATTGGAGCAGAGACTCTTTGATAAACAGTGTGGAAATGACCATGAAATTAGCTAGGACTTCTTGGCTTTCCTGGAAGAATCTGGCTAACTCTCCCCTTCCATTTCCAGGGCGGCACTAGCTTGCTGTCTTCTCATGAGAACAACAGAATCTGCTGCTTTCTCTGCACTTGGCCGAGTCTTTCCAGCAAGACAGGATGAGACACCTGTCAAGGCAGTGACCCGCACAAGCATTCCGTCAGGCCTGAGGAAGAGCTGGCCAGCGCACACGGGAACGGCCACCTGACACCTTAGGTCTGCAACCAGAGCTGGACATACAATCTGCACAGCTGTCAGGAGGAAGAAGGGAACAGATACTCCATGCGATATGTGCCTCCTGTCCCGGTGGTCTTTTCACATCTTCCTGTACAGAAAAGAGGAGAGGGGGCTTGTTGAAGGTCAAGGCCAGGGGACATGGTTTCGGTTGAGGGGCACTCCTGAGGCTATTCTATCCTCTGTCAGGAGATGCTGTCTCACACACACAGGCCTGAGAGATGCTTAGTTACAAGAACTCGCTCTTAAACAGACCAAAGAGAAGTTTCCAAGCTCATAGGTGACTTAAAAAAAAAAAAAAAAAAAAAAAGCTCCCAGGGTAAGATTTCTCAATGTGGACATTTCCCGATGTCGCTCAGCATAACAGCTTAAGAAAATAATTTCTATTTGCATGGCATTTTATAGTCTATCAAGTACTTTCATTTTCATTACCCTCATATAACCATTTGCACAACTCTTGAGGCAAAAATGGTTAATGTTGCTGTTGTTATTCTCGTCTTAATCGTGTGAAAACCAGCTCAAGAGGAAGTTAAGATAGCTGCCAATGCCCGACTTTGTCATTAACGTTGGAACTCGAACGCACGTTTTCTGGCCAAAAATCCTACGATCTTTCTCAGGATTTCTCTTGGGATTTCTGTCATCGCTTGGCCAACAGTCTCTTGCGATAGGAATTACATCTCCTGAGCATGTGTTACAGAGCCCAGTATCTAAACAAAATGCAAACTTTATGGATGGTTTTAATATGGAGCCTGCAGTGAACACTTCCGCAAAATAATTGAATAGACGACGTTAAACAATATGAAAGACAACCGTGTCCATTTCTGCCATCACATTTTCCTTACCTGTGCCCATCGTTGTCATCATCACGAATGCACATTTCGCTTGTGCTCCCGATACGAATGTACGTGTGCCATTTTTATTGGCCCACACGATCCTCCATTATACTCGTGCACCACAATTTACCAACCCATTTCTCCATTTGGGGCTTCCAAGATAGTTTTCCTTTAAAACAGAGTTATGAGCTCCTCCCCCTGCATGTACCTGGCTGTGCCTCTTCTGACAAGCTCAGTTAGCCGGACAGGTAAAATTCTTGTTTGTACCTGAGCTACTTATTAAAAATTAAAGCTTTTCAGGGTGGCTGGGTGGCTCAGTCAGTTAAGCGTCTAACTCTGGCTTTCAGCTCAGGTCATGATCTCATGGTTCGTGGGTTCGAGCCTCATGTCAGGCTCTGTGCTGACAGCTCAGAGCCTGGAGCCTGCTTCAGAGTCTGTGTCTCCTCTCTTTCTGCCCCCCCCCCCACTCTCTCTCTCTCTCTTTTCTGTCTCTCTCTCTCAACTAAAATAAAAAAAAATTTTTTTCATAAAAGTCATGTACCAAAATGCTTTTTTGACATTCAAGGCCCAGTATTCAGAAAGGTGAGATTCTGCTGTGAAATATGGTAGGAAGCTCTGGGGTCTTTCAGTACAGATGTAAGAGTGCATTCATTCAAAGGCCTGTGCTCATCACTTTGCAGCATGAGGCTGGGAAACCACTGTAGTTGGATTTCCCAAAGTCAGAGCTACCCTTGGTGGTTGCACGGACAGGCGAAGCCAGAGGGCTAGGCTCTTTCACGGTGATTACTCTCCTGGGCTGGCTTGATGTGCAACAGTGGTATTAGGATTTTATAAAGAAAAACCTTTGGGTTTTGGAATCCAGCGGACCTGGATCTGAATCCCATCTCAGCATGATCTTGTATAGGTCAGCTAACTGCTCAGTTACTCCTGGATCTGCTTCTTTTTCTCCTAGTTTATCAAAATGTATTAGTCGTGGGGCGCCTGGGTAGATCAGTCAGTTGAGCGTCTGACTTTGGCTCAGGTCACGATCTCGCCGTCCGTGAGTTCGAGCCCTGTGTCGGGCTCCGTGCTGACAGCTCAGAGCCTGGAGCCTGCTTCGGATTCTGTGTCCTCTCTCTCCCTGCCTCTCCGCGCCAACCCCTCCCCCCCCAACTCTCTGTCTCTCTCTCTCTCAAAAATGAATAAACCTTAAAAAAAATAAAAAATAAAATTAGTCCTGTGGCTCATTTGGTCAGCGCTCTACTTCAACAAAACCTATCCCAATAAACTGTTTATGGTTAATGGCTGGTTGATGCTTTACCCTTTGCAGTATAGCATCTGAGTTCTAGAAACAGCCTTAATGCCTTCAACTTGGAACTTCCAAAATGATGATCCCAGGTTTGGGGCACGCCATCAGTAGAGGTCTTGGTGGGGGAGCTCCAACCCTCCCTCCCCGTCTCTACCCACAGCGTTCCCTGCTCTTTTAGCCGAGCTCTGCCCAAGTTTGCATTCAAAAAGAAGGAAACAGTCCCACTTCTGTGGAAGTCAGAATTCTACATTGCAGGACCCCATCCCAGGACTCCTTGCCTAATGTGTGAGTATGATGAGCTACCACTCCCATGATTAGATTATGTTGTTATGACACATTTGACCCTTAGAGAGATTATCCAGGTGGCCCTTAAGGGCAGAGTGCTTTCTCTGGCTGATGGCAGAAGAGGACTGATGGAGAGATTCCAAACAGAAGGAGAATTGGATATGCATCTTCACTGCTTTGAAGATGGAGAGAGACTAATGCTTATTGAGATGAACAAGGCATTTCCCTCCCACACCCCCAGGAGGCATAACAATCTACTCCCATTTCATACACAAGGCAAGAGAATTCAGTACAGATTAAGAATTTTCCCAAACTCAGTATGTGTAACTGAGCTTCAAAAACCTGGCTTCTCTTACACCTAAATGAGAAAAAGATAACCAGCTTATTAAAACCCTCTGTAAAAAGCCAAACAGGCAGGTCACAGAAACAAAAATAGAAACGGACCCCGAAAAAGATGCTCAATCTCATTCAAAATTAAATACATGCAAATTACCTGAAATACTGTCTACTTATCTATTCACATAAATTTTAAAGTTTAACAGGTCACGATCTTGGGGTTGTGGGATCAAGCCCCACATCGGGCTCTGTGCTGAGTGTGGAGCATGCTTAAGATTCTCTCTCTCCCTCTGCCTCTCTCTCTCTAAAAAAAAAAAAAAAAAAAAAAAAAAATTAAAAGCTTAATAATACCAAGTATTAGGGAGGGTAAAACATAGATACTGTCTTATATTATTGACAAAATGTAATTTGGAGTATCCTTTTAGGAGATCAATATAGCAAAATTTATCAGAATTTGAAATATACATAGCCTTTGACTCAGGAATCTCTCAGCTAGGAATTGGCCTACAGATGCACTCACGAAAGTATGCCAGTGTGTCTGTATAAGGATGGTCACTACAGCATTCTTTGTAATAACAAAAACAGTAACAACATCTTAAATGTACAAGAAGACATATAATAAATTATGATTCAGCCCCACAACAGAACATGTACACAACAGAAAGAATGAGATTAAGGTCAGCCTACATGGTCAAGGATCCAAAATAACCAATAAATCTTCCTGGGGCACCTGGGTGGCTCAGTCGGTGAAGCATCCAACTTTTGATTTCGGCTCAGGTCATGATCTCAAGGTTGATGGGTTCCAGCCCCGCCTCGGGCTCTGCACTGACAGCAAGGAGCCCGCTTGGGACTCTCTTTCTCCCTTTCTCTCTGCCCCTTCCCCACTCGTGCTCTCTTGCTTGCTCACTCTCCCCCTGTCTCTCTCAAAATAAATAAACATTTTTTTTTTAAATAAGGCAGAAATCTTCAATGAGAGAAGCAAGATGCCCACCAACATATCATATGATATCATTTGTGCACATCGTTTTTAAACAGTATACATTAGATGAAAATATTTGACTTAAAATTCTTTAGAAGGATCAACAAGAAATCGTTAAGAGCTATTGCTCTTTGGAGAGAAACTCCAGAAAATAAGGATGGGAGTAGAGGAGTTTTGACCTTCCTTAAAATAAAGTACTTAAATATGCACGTATATGTATTATTTAAAACGTGTACGTTATCTTTAAGCATATTTACATAAGTGAATGCATGGATGTGGGTGTTTAGTTAGATAATTAATGAATATGGCTTGGGAAAGAATAAACTATGCACAACTCAAAGTCCGTTTCGCAGCAGCTTCTTGTTCCGTAGGATGAGGAAGACACAAAACCAGGGTGGGTGTTTGGAAAAATTCTGTGGAGCTGCTTTGTGCTGGGTAATCGGCACAAGGGATGGTGCCATTTAAATTCCCTTGTCACTGCTTTCACTGTTTGTTTTTTTGTTTGTTTGGTTTTTGGTTTTTGGGTTTGTTTTTTTTTTAAGTCATTTTCCTAGTGGTTGCCCCAGAGAGTGCAACTCACATTTCAATGTATGACAACCCGGCTCAGATTAATACCAACCTAATTTCAACAGCATACCAAAACTTTACACCTGGGTAGCCCTTGCCCCTCTTCCCTCGGCTGTGCCATCATTATCATGCAAATTAGATCTTCATACTTTGCACGCCCATAAACACAGATTTGTAAGTATGGCTTTATGCAGTTGTCTCTTAAATCAGGTAAGAGAGGAAAAAGGACTTACAAACAAAAGTGTATTTGCAGTATCTCTTATATTTACCTTGGTGGTTGCCTTTCCAGGGCTTTTTGTCTTCGTGTGGACTGAGTTACTATCTACTGTTCTCTTATTCCAGCCTGATGGACTCCCTCTCATATTTTATAGGGAACATCTGCTAGTAACAAATTCTCTCTGTTTTTGTTTATCTGGGAATGTCTTGATTTCTTCTTCATTTTTGGGACGGATAGTTTTACTGGATATAGAATTCTTGGCTGACAGTGTTTTGCTCTCAGCACTTCAAATATGTCATCCACTTAATTGTTCCCACCACCACCTCCCCCCCGCCAAATGATAATTATGTGACAGCTCTTTATCTCAAGTAACTCTTGTAGTTATGAGTTACTTCTGTCTTGGTGCTTTGAAGATTCTCTCTTGTATTTTGCTTTTAACTGTATTAATATGCTATGTCCAGGTGTGGCTTTCTGAGTGTATACTAATTGGACTTCATTGAGCTTCTTGGATATTAATGTTTTGCATCCAAATTAGGGAGTTTTCAGTCATTATTCCCTCAAATATTCTCTTCCCTCTCACCGCCCCCCCCCCACCCTGTCCTTCTGAGACTTCTAGTATGCTTTTGATGGTCCATTTGGTGGTTTCCATCAAGTCTCTTAGGCTCTGTCCATTTTCTTCATTCTTTTTTCCTTCTGCTCTTCAGACTCTTAGCAATTGTACCTTTCAACTCCAGAGTTTTTATTTGGTTCTTTCTTACAATTTCTATCTCTTTGTTAATAATGTCTATTTGGTGAGACATTATTCTCACAGTTTCCTTTAGCTCTTTGTGTCTAGTTAAAAGAGTTGACCTAAAGTGTTTGTCTAATAAGTCCAATGTATGGGCTTCCTTGGGGAGAGTTTCTATTGATTGCTTTTTTTCCTTTCTATAGGTCATATTTCATTTTTTTTTACTTGTCTTACAGTTTTTGGTTGAAATTATATGTAATATAATGCTTGTATTATATTTAAATATAATGCTCAGAACATCAATTTCTCCCCCATCCCCAGAATTTTCATTGTTGCTGTTCATTGCTATTGTTGTTTTTTAGTGACTTTCCCGAACTAATTCTATAGTTTTTGTTGTGTGTGGCCTCGCATGTCCTTGCTAGTTAGCTCTGTAGTCAGCTAATGATTAGAAAGAGATTTCTTTAAGTGCCTAGCACCCATAAGTCTTCCAGTTCTTTGCCAGGAGCTCTGTGTGCCTCAGTCAGACAGTTTACACCTTTGCCTTATCCTTCACTTCCCACTTGCACAGAGCCACAAAGTCAGTCAAAGATGAGACTTTATGGTCCTATCAAGTCTTTCCTGGGAATGTGCAGGTCTCTGGGCGGTCCTACAACCTTTCACCTGCACATGGCCTTTTGTAGTCCCAGGAATACCCTGGAGCTTTTCAAATTTCCATATGGACATTGCACTCTTTAGATTTACCTTTTAAGCTCTTTGGTTAACCTTTTATTAGTCCCAACTGTTATCCAGTGCCTCAGGTAGCTGAGATGTTCAACAATTGCCCCTCATTGTTTTTGACAAACACCCCTGGGGAAAAGGCTGTTCACACTCGGAAAGCTCCTTGGCAAGTCACATAAAGACAGCCGTGAGAATGGCGTCTTCCAGGGAACAAGCAGATGGGTCAAATAACGACAGTACTCTGGAAACAGGACTTTGAAGGAACTCCAACCCCATTCTGGCCCCTTTAGTGGCTGCCAGACTGCTGGTTTTTACCATAATCACAGGCTATCTGTTTTCAAGACAACTATGGAGCCAGGGCAGGGTACCTGGGGAAAGGTGGTAGGAACAGTGCAAGTCAAAACATCATAAAACTCACTGTTCTTACGGAGATTCAGCTATTTTTCTTGAACACTCTGGGTTGCCGCAAACCTTTGGTTCATTTCCAGAGTTCTGAAACAGTTGATTCTTAACTATTTTTGCCAATGTTTCCATTGCTTTTACGGCAGAAAGACTTTTCAGAGGTCCTTACTGCACCATTTGCACTGATGTCACCCTGTTTTATTTAATTGTGATTAATTTAGGTTTAAATAGCCACACGGGATTAGTGGCTACTGTATTGGATGGCACAAGTCTATAAAATACAATGTGCGGGGCGCCTGGGTGGCTCAGTCGGTTAAGCGGCCGACTTCGGCTCAGGTCATGATCTTGCGGTCCGTGAGTTCGAGCCCCGCGTCAGGCTCTGTGCTGACAGCTCAGAGCCTGGAGCCTGTTTCAGATTCTGTGTCTCCCTCTCTCTGACCCTCCCCCGTTCATGCTCTGTCTCTCTCTGTCTCAAAAATAAATAAACGTTAAAAAAAAAATAAAATACAATGTGAAATCAGTCAATTGGAAGTCAACTCAACTCTTATATAGGTATATACAAATACAATAAACTTAAAATCAGAAAAACAAAATGGATAACTTGCTTTAAATGAAAAAAATTTATAACATATAGAAAACCTTTTAAAACTTTTCAGAAATATAATAAGAAATACAGATATCTTTCCATATATATTTATGATGTGAAATGGGACCACCAAAAGAAGCCAGTCCTAAGGGCTCCCATGTCCTCATCAATAGCACCGGTGTCAATTGATCTATAGATATTATTTCTTAAATAGACACTAGACTATTTTCCATATTTAATTATTTAGCCAACATGCAGCTTTCTAAGCTAAATGTAGTATAAATACAACAACTACAATATCAATAATTGCAGTTATTGAGGAACTACGTTGTGGTTTTTTTTTTTTTTTTTAGTTTTTATTTTATTTTAGAGAGAGAGAGTGAGCAGGGGAGAAGGGAAGAGAGAGACAGAGAGAGAGAGAGAGAGAGAGAGAGAGAGAGAATCTTAAGCAGGCTCCACACTCAGGGCAGAGCCCAATGTAGGGCTTAATCCCATGATGCCAGGATCATGACCTGAGCCAAAATCAAGAGTCTGATGCTCAACTGACTGAGCCACCCACATGCCCCTACTTTGTGTTTTTCAAACTCTGTTCTTTGATCTTCCCAAGGGCCCAATGAGGTCAAGGGTCATATCTCCACTTTGCCCAGAGAAGACTTAAAGGAGTGCAGCAGCTCGCATAAGACCACATGACAGTGTATAGAGTCGGGCCAACATCCGAGGCATGCCTAGGCCCATCCTCTTAACTTAGAAAGAGATATGCCCATATTTTGAATCATTTCTGCTTCTCCTGGAGTGTTTCACTTTAAAGCCACTTTGCTTACTTTGAGCGTATCTCTGCCTTGCCCTCTGAGACCATACCCAAAGGGCACGGAGCCTGTCGGCCAGAGAGCAGCAAATGCGTCTCTCCAAACACATGGACCTTTGTTTCCTGAAAACATTGGCAGAATGGAACATAGCAGAACTATTTACACGTCTTATATTTTCCTCGCCTGGAAAACACGACTCCCCTGCTCTGATAACTCTATAAGTAGGTTAGGTGGGAATGCTGCAGTTTGGGCACTAAAAGCCCCATGTCCCATGAAGCCTTGTTCCCAGGCTGACATGACAGTTGGTCGCCCTATCTGCAAGTAACGTGAGGAAATAGCAGAAGACACCCTGAATTCAGCTGGAAATAAAGAAGTATCAGTCTTCACTAGGCTTTCGGTTACAGACTGTTACACTTTGACCCCCCCGTTTTGCTGAAGGAAAATCCTCTTTTGCTAACCCTCTTTTATCTGGCAGGGCTTGGGGCAAAAACTTCAGGGTCTTGTCTCGGGAGCTGGAATGATAGCCACGACCAGCCCCTGGAAAGGAGAGTTCTTCCATTTCTCCACAAGTGAACAACACGTGCATGAAGCCCTCAGTGCGGACAGCATTGGCATTCCTTCTGCGTGACTTGGGATCCCACCCCAGGTGTAGACAGACATCTGTTTCACCCTGGGAGTGTCACCACTTAGTGTGGTAATTGACCAGCTAAACGCTGCCTTGCGCTTGGATGTCTATATGGTTGATCGTCGGGGAGGCTTCCTCGATTTTGTGTACGGAAAGCCAAGTGTCAGCACTTTAAAAAAAAAAAAACCAGATTAAAGTGTCAGAGCCACCAGCCATCTAAATGTTTGGCACTGTGCTGACAAAATCTGTAGATGTTTTCACTGAGACCCCCAATGCCATTCTCTCCCTCTTCCTTTATCTGGTTAATTAATTCATGTCTCCTTTAGATTCTGCCTGAAGCTTTGCTTCTGAGAAGATTTCCTGGGCCTGCCATCACTCACCGCACACACTCACATGGCAACAGACCCTCCCCTTTTACAGCATTTTCACATCACGTCGCAATTACTAAGCTTGTGGGGGACAAGGTCATGTCTGCCCTGTTCATAGGTCCGCCCAGCATTCGGTACAGTCCTGGCACATCACGGATGCACATAAAATAGCTCTGGAATGAATGGTGGGTGCCCTTGACCTGAAACCTACAAGTACCCGTTGTGTTAAGCTTTTCAAGAAACCAAATACCATCTTTAGTCTTACTGGGATGTTGGTCTCTGTGCTTCTGGGGGAAGAAATGGGAAAGTGAATAATTAGCATGATCCAAGTTGACTCTCACAAGAACACTGTCAAGTAGGCAGGCCACATATTATCATCTCTGTTTTATAGATGAAAGAATTGAGCGCCAAAATGGGAAGAAAGTGGAGGCAAGGACCGCTTCCACCTGCCTTCAGGAGTCGGGTGTCAGGAAGCCAAGCAAAACGGAGAGCGGCTGAATTAAATGGATGCTGGAGCCTTGTTTTTTTCTAGTTCAATAAATTGAAAATAGAGAGTTTTGGTTTCAAACTAATACATTGGGGCTTACGGTTAGAGATTTTTGTTCTCCTAGTTGTTTGGATTTTTTAAATATTTATTTTTGAGAGAGAGAGCACAAGTGGGTATGGGAGAGGGGCAGAGAGAGAGGGAGAGAGAATCTCAAGCAGGCTCCGAGTTGTCAGCACAAAGCCCAACGTGGGGCTCGAACCCATGAACCATGAGATCATGACCTGAGCCAAAGTCAGACGCTCAACCTACTGAGCCACCCAAGGCGCCCCGGGTTCTTTTGAATAACATTGGTTCCACTCCTGGTTGAGTAAATGATGAATATTTGATTTCAGCGAAGTGTTCAGTTAATTAGCGCAGCTCACTCCGGATATCAGTTCACAACTCTCTCCACCTCTAGCCCCGGAGAGACGCGGCAATTCCCTGCCCAGCTTGCCACGCCACACCACGCAGGCTGGAGCACCCCAGAGTGTCAGCACGCACATGCACCCTTCTGGCCAGCAGCGGGCAACACAGAGATCTTTGCGCAAACCCAGCGGAGGCTGCCACAGGCTCCCAGACTTCCCCGATGCCAGCTGGTGGCACATGGTGCCAAGCAGCACTTCCAGAAAGGTAAACTAAAGCTGGGTGAGTAGGAGTCAGAAGCTTGTCCTAAGGTATCCAGTACGTTAGACAATCCAGGAAAAAGTTGGCTTACTATTCCAGATTTCAACCTGCCAAACCAGCTCTGGCCCAAGACCACCAGAGCTCCCTTTCCATCATCTTTTAAGAGGCAAGGACATAAGTAATGATATGCTGACATAGAGAAACACCATTCTTGTAAAACCCTAGGACACCTTCTTCCCCGGGGAGCCTTCCCTGCCACCAAGGCGAAGCTCAGGGTCCTTTCTCCATGATTCCATGCCCCTGAGCACAAAGAGCAGGCACTTGGCTCTCGATTCTGTAAATTGCACGTTGCCATATTGGCCTCCCCAACCAGACTGAGCATCTCGGGAGAAACAGATTCGCCTTGGTTACCTTTCTATCCAAGCAGCCCTTAGCACAGAACCTTATGCATACCCTGCATTCAATGACCTGTGTTTACATACTTCCTACATATACATGTGCTGCTCTCGATAAACATTTATTGAACTCAACCCAAGATGGCTATTTCCAGGACAGAGAATGTGGTGTTTTTAGGGACCTAACAGTCAAACGATTTAAAATCGAATCTTCCCCCCATCACTTAATCGGGGAGTCTGTCTTTATACTTCTTTGGTTTTTTTTTTAAGTCGTTCTTCCTTTTTTTTTTGTTGTTTGTTTTTTGTCTTGTTTTGGTTTGGTGTTCTTAGTACTAATCACGTCATTGCCCTGCATCCAGGGGTCAGGCATTGTATGATGTGCGTTTGATGGACACATGTTGATTAATACAGCCACATTCGGAATTGACGTACCCTGTCTGACGTCACTGGTACAGAGAAGCCAAATGACAGGGCCTCGAATACCCGTGGCTTATGCGGGACCTCCCTATTTTATTTCCACCTCCCAAGGAAAGAGTTGTAATGGAAGTGTATGAATTCAAAAGGCCACTGCCATGCATACTCATTCAGACCTGGGTACGGGTGTCCCCGGGAGCATCAGCTGGACGCGGGGGACGTGGGGAGCTGTGTGCCGTCTTCTACCTGGGCATAGCTTTCCCTGCTCACAGCACTTCTAGGTAAAACCACTAGCCAAGATAGAGCTCCGATATCGGCCAGCTTCATTCTGATGCCACCATTATCCAGGTATATACCAGGCACTATACCCAGGGCCATAGAGCTACAAACGTGAAATAAAATGTGGATCCTCCCCTACGTGCCTCCAGGGCAAGCTTGCATAAAGGAAATTGTTGAAATCACCGGAATGACAGGAGGATACATTTTTTTTAAAAGAGAGAGAGAGAGAGAGAGGGGCGCCTGGGTGGCTCAGTCGGTTAAGTGTCCGACTTCGGCTCAGGTCACGGTCTCACGTTTTGTGAGTTCAAGCCCCGTGTCAGTTTCTGTTTTGTCAGCTCAGAGCCTGGCGCCTGCTTCGGATTCTGTGTCTCCCTCTCTCGCTGCCCCTCCTCCAGTCACACTCTGTCTCTTTCTCTCTCAAAAATAAATAAATATTTTTTTAAATGTTATAAAAAAAGAGACAGAATCTGAAGCAGGGTCAGGCTCCGAGCTGTCAGCACAGAGCCCGAATCAGAGCTCGAACTCACAAACCGTGAGATCATAATCTGAACCGAAGTCAGATGTTTAACTGAGTGAGCCACCCGGACGCCCCTTTTTAATTGTACTTTTAAATTTTTTTTTCAATATGAAATTTATTGTCACATTGGTTTCCATACAACACCCAGTGCTCATCCCAACAGGTGCCCTCCTCAGTGCCCATCACCCACCATCCCCTGCCTCCCACCCCCCATCAACCCTCAGTTTGTTCTCAGTTTTTAAGAGTCTCTTATGTTTTGGCTCCCTCCCTCTCTAACCTCTTCTTTTTTTTCCTTCCCCTCCCCCATGGTCTTCTGTTAAGTTTCTGTTAAGATCCACATAAGAGTGAAACCACATGGTATCTGTCTTTGTCTGACTTATTTCACTTAGCATCACACTCTCCAGTTCCATCCACATTGCTACAAAAGGCCAGATTTCATTCTTTCTCATTGCCACGTAGTACTCCATTGTGTATATAAACCACAATTTCTGTATCCATTCATCAGTTGACGGACATTTAGGCTCTTTCCATAATTTAGCTATTGTTGAAAGTGCTGATAAACATTGGGGAAGTGCCCCTATGCATCAGCACTCCTGTATCCCTTGGGTAAATTCCTAGCAGTGCTATTGCTGGGTCATAGGGTAGGTCTATTTTTAATTTTTTGAGGAACCTCCATGCTGTTTTCCAGAGCGGCCGCACCAGTTTGCATTCCCACCAACAGTGCAAGAGGGTTCCCATTTCTCCACATCCTCTCCAGCATCTATAGTCTCCTGATTTGTTCATTTTGGCCACTCTGGCGTGAGGTGATATCTGAGGGTGGTTTTGATTCGTATTTCCTTGATGAGGAGCGACGTTGAGCATCTTTTCATGTGCCTGTTGGCCATCTGGATGTCTTCTTTAGAGAAGTGTCTAATTCATGTTTTCTGCTGAGCCTGCTTCAGATTCTGTGTCTCCCTCTCTCTCTGCCCTTCTCCCGCTCCCGCTCTCTCTCTGTCTCTCAAAAATAAACACTTTTTAAAAATTTTTAAAAATACAATTAAAAAGTACATTTTAGGGACACCTGGGGGTCTCGGTCAGTTGAGCATCCGACTCTTGATTTCGGCTCAGGTCACGATCTCAGGGTTGTAGAGTCGAGCCCTATGTTGGACTCTAATGAGCACGAAGCCGGCTTGGCATTCTCTCTCTGTCTCTCCCTCTGACCCTATCTTGCTTGCGCTCTTCCTCTCTCTCTTAAAACAAAAACAAAACAAGCACATTTTATCCCCCAAAGTGGTAAACGGGTGCAGCTCACAGACGCCCCCCTCTGCTCGACCCCAGCCTGACTGCCAGGCCCCAGCTCGGCTGTGAGCCGGCCAGCCAGCCGGAGCAGAGAGAATCAAGGAGGGACACACACGTACACCCTCTCAAGAGTGACTGGCAGCGTGGGGGCTGTCCCCCCAGTGCCTTCAGCTCCACGGTGCCGTCCGCCCCTCCAGGTGGCACCAGGGTAGTTCTGAGGCGTGACCGTCCTTGGCTCAGGTGTGGGATCCTGTCCACCACAGGCTGTGTGGGGCCCTGTGCACCAGACCTGGGGTCCGACACCTACTGCGGGATAAAACCCTACATTCTTATTTTCACGAGCCTCTAACTGTGATTTCGCACTTTCTTCCGTTATGAACACGGGCCCCAGATTAGCTTCCTGGGGCTGCTGTAACTATGGACCCCAGGCGGGTGGCTGAAAACAACAGAAAGGTGTTGTCTCACAGCTCTGGAGGCTGGAAGTCTGAGACGAAGGTGTGGGCAGGGGATGGTTCCTTCAGGGGGCTGTGAGGGGGACTCTCCTCCGGGCCCTTCTCCTGGCTTCCCATGGTTCCTGGCCATCTTGGCCTTCCTTGGCCCGTAGATGCATCACGCCGTCTCTGCCTACACCCTCACATGGTGTTTTCCCTGTGCGTGTCTGTTTCCAAATACCCCCTTCTCTAAAATTTAAAAAAAAATTTTTTTTAATTAAAAATTTAAAAATTAAAAATTAAAAAAGGAGACAAAAAGGCAGACAAGGGCAAGTACTGGAGAAAGACATGTGCACAAAGGGGAGAAGGAGGAAGAAACATCTGAGAAGGAGCAACAAGAAAGATGGGAGAGGGGCGTCTGGGTGGCTCCGTCGGTTGAGCCTCCGACTTCAGCTCAGGTCATGATCTCATGCTTCGTGAGTTCGAGACCCACGTCAGGCTCGCTGCTGTCGGCACGGAGCTTGCTTGGGATCCTCTCCCTCTCTCTCCCTGCCCCTCCTCCACCTGCGCGCGCTCTCTCTCTCTCTCTCTCAAAAATAAAATAAACATTAAATTTTAAAAAAAGGAGAGAGAGACGGGAGGAAGAGAACCCTAGGGTCGGGCTTGGCTCATGATACAACAGGCTTCGTACAAGGCTCAAGAACACAAGGGAGACGAGCCAGTGCCCGTCAAGGAGACTGCCAGACTGTGTGAGAAAGAGCGACAGGCCAGCCTGGAAACAGGTGCCAGGACCAGCTCTGGATGTGGACTCACCGAGCGCTGACGTCTTACAGAGGACGGCAAAACCACCCCAGCTTCGGGTGCTTACTCTGAGATTGCTCACCACAATTATGACTAGATTAGTTACTCGGCGAAATAGTTCACCCTACTGTGGCTGAGGCCCAGGTTATACTTGTCAAGTGTCCCACTGAGATCTTTGTGACCCGTGATTCTAAAGGATGAATCCAAACAGACAAAATTCTCTGCACCCCTCAGATGTATGTCCCACACTGTCCCTCTGTGCCCATCCATTCCATCTGGTTATGTCTACATTGACCAGCCCACCTTCCTCCCCCGGGGTGACTTGTCTCACTACCGAGACCACGGCAGGCCACACTGCTTATTAAGGCCGGTCCATGTCCTAAAGAGCTTGCAATATGCTGTCCTGCCCCTGGTACCTACACCTGAAATGCAGCTCTGATCCTTTCTACAACTGAGCTTTCTGCCTAGGTGTTGTAGTCCAATTATTTACAATAGCCAAGGTACGGAAGCAGCCCAAGTGTCCGACAATAGATTAATGGATCAAGAAGATGCGAGATACATAAGATAGATAGATCAACCAGGCAGACCTTACCTGTAACCCCCATATTCCATATAGAGAGAATAATAGACCATTACTCTGCCGTAAAAAGAATGAGGTCTTGCCATTTGTGACAACGTGGTGGGACCTAGAGAGCATCATGTTAAGCGAAATAAGTCAGACGCAGAAAGACAAATACCACGTGATTTCACTTATATGTGGAATCCAGAAAACAGAACAAATAAACAAAAGCAGAAATAGACCCGTAACTACAAAAAACAAACTGGTGATTGTCAGAAGACTGGGGGGGGGGGGGGGGGGGGGATGGGCAAAATGGGTGAAGGGGAGTGGGAGATACAGGCTTCCAGTCATGGAGCGAATAAGTCAGGGGAATAAAAGTCACAGCGTGGGGCATATAGTCAGTGGTATTGTCATAGCGTTGTGTGGTGACAGATGGGAGCCACACTTGCGAGCACAGCATAACATACAGAGATGTTCAGTCACTGTGCTGCACCCTCGAAACGAATGTAACATTATGTGTCAGCCATACAATAAAAAAAAAAAAAGGAACATATTCAATATATAATAAAATCGGGGGGGGGGTAAGTAGTGAAAGAATGAACGAGACCAATGAACTGTGACAGAAGAGAAACGAGGACAAGAAAAGCTTTGAGGGACAGAAGGGAGAACACGCAGCCTTCATAAAACTTCACCAGATGGCTTTGAACCTTTCATTAGCGACCGCAGATGCTTCGAACCAAGCTTTTGCTCCTTTCTAAACAACAGTCAGGAGGTTTTCAGTGGGACCACCTATCCTGTTTAACCCCGTTCGGTGGAAACAATCAAATGTGCTGCCTGGCGTCTTCCTTCTGGGTCTCAAGAGTTTAAAACACGACATGTGTACTCATACAGGAATTCTTAGTAGCGTTTTCTCCACTTTACATCGTTTAAAATGTAAACATTGAAAGAAAAGCAAAGCTCATTTAAGACCAAATAGCGCTAGCAACGCCGAGAGGCCAGGAGGACCTTGGCGGGGGTTAGAGGCAAGGTCTGCCTGGATGATCTAAGGGTAAAACCATGTCGCACGTGCACTAAATCGAACCTCAGCAGGTCACTTGGCCCTGGGAGGCTCCAGCCAAGAAAACTGTGAATCATTCCAAAGCCCTTCGGTTTCTGGGGCACTCACTGAGCCGGATTCCTGAAGGCAAGCGAACAAAGAGCTGTTCTTTCCCATGTTTTTGTTGGACGCTCAAGTGTGTCTGTGAAAGGACGAAGTATCTACTAGTAGATTAACATTAAGAAAAAGTCAGGATTAGGGAGAGGAAAAAAAATCCG
This sequence comes from Prionailurus viverrinus, assembly GCF_022837055.1. Taxonomy (NCBI): domain Eukaryota; kingdom Metazoa; phylum Chordata; class Mammalia; order Carnivora; family Felidae; genus Prionailurus; species Prionailurus viverrinus. Next base: position 35,710,195 of record NC_062572.1, read on the forward strand.
GGAGGCTGTGTAACTGAGGTCTGCAGCAGTTCCTAGGCTCAGCCTAACAAACCCCTGGCCACCGAGCACTTCCTCCTGGCCACGCTGATGGTCACCGAGCACACGGATGGGGCAGCTTGGGGACAGCCACCAATGCCTCCACCGAGGCAACACGTTCCCCCGCTTGCCCCCGAGCGCTGACCCACCCTCCACCCCTGCCCCGGCCAGCATTGTTCCACCCAGTCAAGCCTGTTGAACAATTTCTCTTCTGAAACAGCCCCTTTGATGCAGCCTCGTTCTGTGTTCAGTGACATGAAAGAGATACTAATGCCGATTATCAAAGGCATGTGCTCCAAACCGCCGAGCGGCTAATGCCCGAGGGATGTAACTTTATCTCTTCCTCTGACTTCTACATCCTCCTGCAGTGCAGGGCTCTGTGGGTAAGTAGCACATCTTTTTCCCCCTAGTAATTTCACATCAGATATTAATCTGAGTTCGGGGCGGGGGTGCGGGGGCATGAATTAATACCTTAAGCTTGTAGGTCACACTCAGGCAAACACGCTTCACGGAGCCAAGCACCACGGGAGAAAGCTGATACCCCGGGGTCCCAAGGGAGCAGACTTGGCCGAGGACTCACACGGAGGGCTCTTTCTCCCCAGGCCCCCTCGTATGGAGAGTGTCACTGCGCGGTCCCACGGAAATTTGCGTCAATCACTTCCTCAGAATAAAAGATCTGGCCCCTTCCTGGACGGGGCTGACTATTTTCCATTCTGGACGTTCAAGATATGAAACATCCAAGGGTGTTAAGTAAGTCGGCGCGTCTGCAGTGGAATAGTACGCAATCGTTACAGTGATGCTTAGAAGGATATTTCACGACAGGCCAAAATGCTTACCGTACATCACCGAAGGGGAAAATGGAATACAAAACAGCATGTGCAGACCGGAGGGTGTGTTTGTGTGTGCCCAGAGAAAAGTCTAAGAGGAATCCTACCAAACTGGCCACGGGGGTTGTGGCAGAACAATGGAACCGTGCGTAGCTTTCCTTTTGTTTTTTCTTTGTTTGTATGGATCTCCTAGTTCGGCCACAAGGTGCATTGTTTCCTTACCATACGAAAATTTAGGATTCAACTGGCCGATGGAGTAGGGAAAGGAAAACCGTCCTTTTAGAGAAACTGTCCATGTGTGTAGACAAGAACATAGCCATACCCAAAGGGATAACTTTTAATTACTTATTTTTTTTCTAAAGAGCCAGGAACGTTCCAAACTCCTCTACACCTGCTCATTAGGCCTGCTGATCCCCCCACCGCTTGGCATCAGCAGCAGGGATAGAAATCTCAGTTCAGGTGTGAAAATGAGATGGCCAAAATTATTCTATCTACCTCAAAGTCATTTTCTATCAGGCTCCTGGTGGAGGAATGTGTTAGGACCACATACCTTTGTTGTTCTGGTTCTGGGATCAAATGAGGTAATGGAGGAAAACTGTAAGTCATAACTCACCATACAAATGTGGGTTCTTGGGCCCGTTTGTCAGCTGTATGGCACCTGGGCGCAGGCCTCACATCCACCTCAAAGCCTGACCCTCTGTCTAGCATTGGCCTTTTGTGTTTGAGGAGGGTGTGGGTCTCAGGCCTGCAGTAGAAGACATGAAGGGTAAGGTGTTTCCTCCCCGAGGTCTCCCTGAAGATGGTTGGGCCATGGAAGAGCCCAAGGCATGTGAGAATATTCTGAGGAGCCCGTCTAATAGACGGACGCAGGCAAAAAGAAACCCATGGAAGACTCAAGAGCAAAAACTGGCCAAGGACCAGATGAGGCTCTCCAGTATCTGCCCCACTGAATTCATGATCAGAGGACAGGATGAAAAAGAAAATATCTGTTGGATGGTATGAGAGTCAAAACTCTACCGGAGTTTCTCGCCATTTAGAAACTGCACACACGGGGTGCCTGGGTGGCTACATCAGTTGAGTGTCTGACTTCAGCTCAGGTCACGATGTCGTGTTGTGTGAGTTCAAGTCCTGCATCAGGCTCCATGCTGACAGCTCAGAGCCTGGAGCCTGCTTTGGATTCTCTGTCTCCCTCTCTCTACGCCCCTCCCCTGCCTGTGCTCTGTCTCTCTCTAAAATAAATAAACATTTAAAAAAATTGTTTTTAAAGAAACTCCACACGCCATAAACATATGTATATCCCTCACACACACACACACACACACACACACACACATTCCTGGAACCCATGCTTTTTTCCTCATTCAGTAACTGGTTGGAAAGTTGGTATCGGTGCGAGTCACAAGGCTCCCTGGGCTTCCCAGCATTAAATGTGTCTGCAGGCCCCTAAACAGGCCCAAACACCGAAGGCCCATCCAGGCGGCTGGGTCCAGGGGGTCTGATTTCCCACACATGTACACAAATAGATTTACTGCTTGAAAATCAATACTACAAAGGGCACTTTCTCACCCTGGCTAAACTAATGTTTGGTCTCAGGCCCTCAGAACCAAACCCGGCCTTGGTGTCTGTTGAGCAACCCTGGGCACGAAAGAATAGTCAAGTATAGAACGGGAGCCGATTAAAACAGGAAGAAATCGAAGTTTATTTCTCCTCTGGTTGAGCTGTGACAATAACTCTTGGCCTTCCTAACCCCTACCAGACATGACCCGCCCCAGGCTGAGCATTAACGGAACAGTCAATGTTCCCACAACATCCCATCGGGATAGCACTGCCCCTTGGAGCTCTTTTGCTCCAAGGTCTGTCTGATCAGAGCAGAGACCCTCCCTCCCTCTTTCTGGGCCATCTTTTCACTAACTTCAGGCTTGCTGGGCCACTCTGAGGCTGAACCTCACAGCACTGGGCCCAGGCCTCCCGACCATGTGGACCTGTCTGCTCCACGGAGCTGTTCTGATCCTGAGGGCACCCACCTCCCCTCTGCCCAGAGGTTCCCCACCGCCCGCCCCCCCACCCCATGGACATCTGCTGCCCTTTGCTGCCCCCAAGTGGCTGACAGCAGAATCCCTGGAGGGGACAAGAAGGGCTTCCAACAGGGGGTGTTGGCTACTCCCCACACGGGTCCCCTCAGAAGCATGGCAAATCTGATTCCAACTGTATGCAGTCTCTTTAGGACGTCACTAATCCCCGAACGGAAGTGAATCTAAGACACACAACTCCACGCCATTCAGCCAAGTTTGGCTCCTGGAATTGTTTTTCTTTATGAGGTTCAGTGTAATGAAGAGGAGAAAACTCAAAACTACGTTCTAAACCTGGTCTCTCCATCTTGCTAACAGATAACTTGGCTCCCCAGAGTGTTTCTTCGTGAGTAATACCTTTTCTAACTCGTCAGAGGGGTGATATAAGAACTGTGCCCGGGAGCATGGGGAAACCTTGGCAAAAATAAAGCCCTCCCCGGGAAGGAAAAAAAAAAAAAAGAGGTTAGAGTGGGAGAGAGCCAAAGCATAAGAGACTGTTAAAAACTGAGAACAAACTGAGGGTTGATGGGGGGTGGGAGGGAGGGGAGGGTGGGTGATAGGGTATTGAGGAGGGCACCTTTTGGGATGAGCACTAGGTGTTGTATGGAAACCAATCTGACAATAAACTTCATATACTGAAAAAAAATAAAATAAAATAAAACCCTCCCCAAATAGGGCTACCAGATGAAGCACAAGATACCCTCGGAAATCAGAATTTAGATGGGGCACCCGGGTGGCTCAGTCAGTTAAGCGTCCAACTTCAGCTCAGGTCACAGTCTCGCAGTTCGTGAGTTCGAGCCCCGCGTCGGGCTCTGTGCTGACATCTCAGAGCCTGGAGCCTGTTTTGGATTCTGTCTGCCCCTCCCCTGCTCTCTTTCCCTCTCTTTTCTCTCTCAAAAATAAATAAACATAAAAAAAAAAAGAAATCGGAATTCGGATAAACAACAAATATTATTTTAGTATGAGTACATCTCAAATGTTTCATGGGACGTACTGATAGCAAAAACTTTTACCTCATTTATCTGGAATTCAAATGTGGGCTGTTGGTTTGGGGGAGTTTTGTTTGTTTCTTCTTTGTTTTGTTTGGGGTGGGGGGTTGTTTTTCCCCCAAATCTGTCAACTCTATCCCCAGATGCCAGGCATCCCTATCTCAGCAGGACTAACACTCCTTAAACACCTTCCCCTCAGTCTGCTTCCCAGCATCACGATCACATGGGCACACAGCTAGCTAGCATTTTCTTACGGGAAGTCATAGGAATGAACTGAGAGCTTCCAGTCTGCACATGGGAGGTCTGTAAGCCCCCCGGTACCTCCTTCTGCTTCTGCCGGACACCTTAGGACAAGGGCACCAGCTGGCCTTGGGATTGCCTCTTATCCGATCCCAGCTCACATTTTTCTCAAAGTCAGAGACGAAAACCACTTTTAAGGCTCCCACGTGTTTCAGACATCTGTTATTCATTTTCTTTGATCTTGATTTTGTCTCAATCTTGTATAAGGACGCAAGCACGCATTTGACTATCTGGTTTGGGTTCTAAGCCGATGGAGTTCTGGAGTCGGTGCTTCTCTCTAGGTAGGAGAGATAGCACCCGCTTTTGTTCCCAAAGCTGTTTGACACCCATTGCCTCATTTTATCTTCAAATATCGGGAGATAATGTGGTACAGTGCAGTAGCCTCCACACTGGCCACACCCTGGAATCATCTGGGGAATTTTTTAAAACCCTGATGTCCTCACTACACCTCAGACCAATTAACATCAGAATCTCTGGGGGGGGGGGGGGGTGCAGACCCTGGCATCAACGTTTCTCAAGGTCTCGAGGTGACTCCTGTGTGCATAACGAGACTGGGAACCCTGGTCCGGAGCAGCGGTTCTCAGAGTAAACCCTCGACCCGCTTCATGAGCATCCCCCCAAAACTTGTTAGACATGCACGTTCTTGAATGCACGTTCTTCTAGAAGTGCACCTGGGGTGGGCTGTGTAGTGATTCAGATGCATACCACCCATCGAGGAAAGCACGGGCTTGCAAAAGTAAAACAATCTGGCCCCAGTTGTAACCCCACAGCCACCACCAGTGGCCTCTCAGGACGCAGCTTTCACATCTGCAAAATGGAGGTGATGCTCTCCACCTCGTGCATACATTCAGGGAAGATTAAATGAAACAAGGTGCGTAGGTGGCCTAGTAAAGAACCTGACAGGGGCGCCTGGGTGGCTCAGTCGGTTAAGCGTCGACTCCGGCTCAGGTCACCATCTCGCGGTCCGTGAGTTCGAGCCCCCGCATCGGGCTCTGGGCTGACGGCTCGGAGCCTGGAGCCTGCTTCCGATCCTGTGTCTCCCTCTCTCTCTGCCCCTCCCCCGTTCGTGCTCTGTCTCTCTCTGTCTCAAAAATAAGTAAACGTTAATTAAAAAAATTAAAAATTTTAAAAAAGAACCTGACAAAACTCAGCAGATGCAGCGACCAGCCACCCAATTTTCTCAGATAAAGGGAGTTCCTAGGACTCGGGGTACTGGTGCCGAAACCAGGCAGCCCAGCTCACGTGCATGATTGGGTCACTCTATCGGCACTCGGCAGTGCCCTTGGAACAACTCTGTGAGGGGCACAGGGCGAGCATCCATTTCACAAGGGGACGCACGAGAAGCCTGAAGACACTTACCTGAGACGCCACAAGCCTGGTACAGCCTGGCTAAGCCCTCGGTTGACTGACCCTAGAACAGGGCTCTTTCTCTGAACCCACGTGTCACACCCCTGAACGACACTAGCACCCACCCTAAACTCTCTGTTGGTAGCGGCACACTGGGTTAACCCAGTGACCTCAGAGGGAGCTGTTATCAGTGTCCTCAGCTACATGCGGAACTGAGTACCCGGGCGTGCTCCACGGAGGACAACCTGTGTGGTCTCACGGCCCCATGCTTGATGGAATGTTCTCTTACCGATCTTGGGGAAGGGCCCCCGCGTTCTCATTTAGCACAGGGCCCTGCACATGGTGTAGCTGCTCCCGCTTCAGGCAGAGAGATACTGAGCAACTTGCACAAGGCCACCCAACTGGGAAGCAGCGGGGCCTGGATTAAAACCCAGGGCGTTGGCTCCAGGCCCCGGGCTCCTGGTGAGAACACTCTGGTTCCAAGAGCGAACACTTCTTACCATATGTGAACACTGAGCAGAAAAAGACTTTAACATGTCGTTGGCAGAGCAGAGGAACTTAAAGCAAGCCCTCACCTCACTGCAAAGAGTGTGACCCGTTCGTATCCATGACTTTGCTTGCAGAACTAGAAGGCTAACTTTAGAGGGCCAAAGACGCAGATCTGTTTCAATTTCTATTTATCAGAAATACAAAACCAAACTCAGTCATTTTTCTCCTCCCCCTTCAACTCAAGGAAAGCTACTCAGAACATTGCCCAAACTTGAGGACTCCTGGCAAATCACAGTGCCTGTCTCAGTCAGCTTGGGCGGCCGTAATGAAGTGGCTTAAAACAACAGAATTTATTTCTCATCGTGCTGGAGGCTGGAAATCCAAAAGCAAGGTGCCAGTGTGGTCCAGTTCTTGTGAGGGGCCTCTTCCAGGTCGCCAACTTCTTGGCAAGCAAGAAGGCATGAGAGCTCTCTGGGGTCTCTTTATAAAGGCACTAATCCCATTCATGAAGGCTCCACCCTCACGGACTAATCACGTCCCAAAGGCCCCAGCTCCCAACACAGTCACATTGGGGGTTAGAATTTCAACATGTGAATTTTAAGAGGACACACACATTCAGATCATTGTAACGCCTATGCTAGGAATTGTCATGACGTTATCTCCTTCCTAATGTAAGAAAACTGCCCCAAATTTCATGGTATGGCTGACGTCTCTAGTTGTACAAAACTGTGAGACAGGTGCAGAACTGGCAATATCCTGGACCCCCCGCCTCGTATCTTCTCTTCTTGTCCACGACACGACCCTTGGATTCTCTCTCTTCTTCCCTTCCAGCCCTCTCTGTCATACCCTATACAATTTGCACAGGTGTGCTCACACCTTAGCATTGCTCTAATCCACATATACTTCCCTCCAGTGTTTTCCAGCAGTGGCCTTGTGTGAGAGAGAACCAGCCATAAATCTGTGAAGGAAATCGGTGGCCATAAATGAGCCACTTTCCTTCTCTGATTCTCTCCCCACTCCCCCTCACCCGAATCACCTGTCATCCCTCTCATGGAAGATGCGGGCTCATAGTCACAAAGGCCCAGTTAGAACTCAGTGGCAAGCACACCAAACAGGAAGGAGGAGGGAGTGGTCAGAGAAACAACTAGGTATGAGGCAGAAGTGTCCTACTTGTGTGTCTAGGGGATTCGGGACTCAATGTTCAAGTCAACTGTAAGCCAGTGGGAAGTGTTGGGTATCCTAACATCACACATTCCAGAGTCCCAGCTCATTCTGGCTGAGTTCAGTCTAAACCACTTGAAGTTTGGAGAACTGTGTTTGAAGAAGCCCATGAAAGGGAAATTGCAGTTGGAAGCCCAAAGCGATTAGAATATGGATAAGAACTTCAAAAAAAGAAGGAAAGAAATTAAGATAAATTTCATCCAAGTGTCTGCATTGATAATGAACAGACTCAAGACAACTGTCTTGGGAGAAGAAAAGGGTCCTGGTGGATGGAGACAAGTCCAAGTCTTCCAGTGAGTAAGGTACTGTCTGAGTCAACTGTACAGTTGGCGACACTCGAGTCAGGACCAAATGGACTATTTGTGAAGGAAATGCATCTGTTCAAATTTCAGGACCCAGAGATGGATGGATACTAACTCCCAGGGAAAAAGACAGAGAAGGGAGGGGATGATATTGGGTAGCATCAACTCAAAACCTGGAACAATAGCTAAGGAATATTGTAGCACATCACACAATGACCTATGTAGATTGTCATTTAACACTTTTCTTATAGTAATCATATGTTTTAAAGAGTGTAGCAGACAACAGAACCTAGAGAATGCACACGTTAAAAAAAATAACAGATGTGAAACGGAGAGACATCACTGCAAACAGTGCCCTCTGAGAGTGGTCAAGAGAATGTAATCCAAAGAATATGTGGTTAGTGAGCCTAAAACTAGACACGAATGATAAAGGGAAAGTCCAAAGAAGTAATTCTGGAGGCCTGGAATGAAGCAGAAACATTTTAGCAAGGATTTGCTTTGATCATTACGCAAGCTGTGTTGCCAAAGTCATGATCTGGTCATTACTGTTTTCATCCGGTATAAGTGTAGGGGTGCCTGCTAATTGCTGGGTGGGGCGAGGGGGTGTGTCCTGCTCTAGTAGGGAGGGGTCAGAACACTACTCTTCTGGGAGGGCTCAGGAGCTCCCTTTGCTCCTAAGGTGGGCAGACAGTTCTCTTACCCACTCACATTTAGGAGTTGAAAGAGAAAACCCTTCTAACCCACAAAGAAACATAGGTTGTGGGGAGAACAGAGTTGGGGTTCTAGATCCTAATTGTGACACATGGCCAAGGCTACTCGATTCCATGTTCCAGAACCAGCTTGCATCCTGGGAAGAGACTGTGTACGTCAACAAGAGGAGGAGTGTTGCCAGCAAGAAGTCTGTTAGTACCTCAAGCAGAAGAGACTAAAATACCAAACTGAGACCTTGTTTCAGCTACATCCAGATCATCTCTCTTGAGCCCCGAGGCTCTCAGCACTCCTCCTCTCTCAGCCAGTCAGGAGACACCACTCACTGTGCCCACAGGTCTCTGAGGGCAGTACAGGGGCTCCCTATTCTGGGAAGCAACCACACATGGCCCTTGTTGAGTGAGGCTGGAGGAAATAGCCAGCTTTCCAATGACATAAGGTAACTCAGCACACAGGATAGGCTTCAAGCTATTGAATCTCTTTCCCTGGGCTAAGTCCCAGGTCTATCTCCATGAAACAAATTATTTCTTTAAGTTTCTATTTCCTCAGCTGTAAGATGGGGATGATGATAATCATTATAGAACCTTCCTCTTTGGATTGTGCTAATGCGTCCTTGCAACAAGAGGAAGGAAAGACTTGCATCACCACAGGGTAAATAGGGCATAGGGCATCACCATAGAATAAAAGGCCAAAAATTGAGGGGATCAAAACAACTCAATGTAGAGACAGACAGAGCTCCTAACATTCACAGATTTTTCCACATTAGGTTAACTATTCGTTTAGAATTAACAAATCAGTTGAGATATGAACACCAAGGAGGGGACTCAAGGCTGCAGTGCCTTGACAAAGTGCCTTGTTTCTATGATGCCATGCTTTGCCCCTGCTCTAGATTAATATTCATTTCTTTTATACTTAGATTAAATTCATCATTTCCTTCCTTTAACTCAACTAAATACTGATGGGTAAATGTTGGTCAGGGAAACACAGGGTTTTGGGTTTTTTTTTAATATGGACTAAATCATGTCTCCAATCATCATGGCTTTGCCAGTAGACTTAACCACCCAAACTTCTCTTTTCTGGGCAGGAATTTTGCATACAAAGCAACACAGGATTCTGTGGTTGCAAGAGAAAGGAAGTGTTCTCATTGAACAGCTTACCCATCACACCATCATCTGTCAACAGAGACTGGTGGTGGGGATCACGTTCACTTGGATGGGAGTGGGCCAATGTCCAGTTGGTATGTTTACCCTAGCGAGGCTCAAAGGACAATACCAAACGGACATCTTGGGTCAATATGGTGATAATCTCACTTAAGAAACACCGATTTTTACAAATGAAACATTTGAAGAAATCATCTCATTCAGAGATGATTATCTATGGCTGAAGCAAGGGCTTTCTTTAATGATGAAAGTATCTTTGATAATAGAGAATCTTCCTGACACATGTGCACACTGGAAAACTGTGAATCCTCCAGAATGCGGAAAGAATACCAAATGGGGCAGGAGGCAGGTCCTGTTTCTCTCAACCACCTTCCAGCTCCTCAGAGAAGACGACCATGGTGTCAGAAAGACTTACATATTTCGATCATGTTAGACCCTATTGGTTTGGCCTGTGAAGTGCTAGGAAGAACGTCCCATGAGCTTGGGCCAGTGGCTTCCAGAAATAAATGGTAACGTTGATGAAGTTCTCCCTTAATCTGTGATTTTTTTTTTTAGCATCATTTATCAGTATTTTTTTTTAATTCTGGTAAAATACACAGAACATCAAATTTACAACTTAACCATTTGTGAGTGTGCAGTTCAGTGGCAATAAGTCCATTCACATTGTTGGGTAACCATCACCACCGTCCATCTCTAGAACTCTTTACAGCTTACAAAACAAATGATATACCCGTTAAACAATGACTCCCCAGTCCCCCCACTCATTGCCTCCAGAAGTACCTGGCAAGCACCATTCTACTCCTGTCTCTCTGAATTTGACCACAAAAGGCATCTCATGTACATGGAGTCCTGCAGTGTTTGTCTGTGTGTGACTGGCTTATTTCACTTAGCATAATGTCTTCAAAGCTTACCTATGTTTTAACATGTATCAGAATTTCCTCCCTTTTTCAGGCTGAATAATAGTCCACAGATGTACAGACCACATTTTGCTTATCTATTCATCTGTCAATGGACATTTGAGTTGCTTACACCTTTTGCTGTTGTGAACAATGCGGCTATGAACATGGAAATAACAACTATATCTTCAGGACCTTGCTTTCATTCCTTTGAATGTAAATCCGGAAGTGTTTTCCTTCATTAGTGATCTTTTATAGTGGCTGAAAACTGAATAAGCATTGGTATGATTCCCTTTCACACAAGAAAACACGCAATGACTTTTAGTGAAACGTGAAGTGTATTCAAACTCCGTACTTGCGTGTGCTATATATATATATGCCTCCGTAGATTGAGCTGACATTCAACGAATCGCTACTTGTCAATAGACTGAGGAGTTCTCTAAACTGCAGTGAAAAAGAAGTCTTTCCTTTTCTAAACTTTGCTTCTTCCCACAGCATGAACACTTGAATTTAAATCAACCAAGGACGTTAAAACTATAAAATCAATGCTGTGTTCTCACTCTACACCGATGGCTTCTACCATTGTTTTGATTATGATAAAAAACACAAAACGCATAACATAAACTAGCGGTAAGTATATTCACATGGTTGGACAACAGAGCTCCAGAAATTTTCCATCTTGCAAAATTGAAACCCTGCACCCATTTAAAAACCTACCATTTCCCTCCCCTCGGCACCCCTGGTAACAACCATTCTACTTTTTATTTCTATGAGTTTGATTACATTAGATGCCTCATATAAGTGGTACACTTTTTAAAAATTAAACATTAGACAGAATCTCTAGGCAATAAAGAAAAGTGTCTATTTATTGACCATTAACCATTATGCATACACACAAAGAGCGCTTTGGTAAATCTTTTACAAACCTCTCCTTTGCTACTGATTTAAGAATGCTAACTTCCCCTGAAAGAAAACTACTCAATTTTAGTCAAATATTTGATGAACAATTAAAGGTTTTATGACAGAGGCCTATCTACTTCAGCTGATAAAGGGAAAGTTATTTTGAAAACCACCTATCATTTCAGGCTTCTTTAGTGGTCGGTAAGTCTTGGGCAGAGTTGGCCTCACTTTCTGTGGACATGTGCGTGAGGAGGCTCGTCAAGCTTAAAGGGCCTGGAACAACCCACTCCTGGTTAGAGTTCTCCTCACTAAGATTTCTTTAGGATTCTTGCAAAGAATTAGTCAGCAAAGTGAAAATTAACCTCAATATTTTATGGGTGAGATCATGACACTGCCATGGCCTTGCTTTCCCTCTTCTACCCTAGTCCAAACAGTGGGATCTCTCCCCAGGTGAGATCTTGGAGAGGCAGCCCTCCTCCCTCACACCATGCCCCCAACATGCCACTAGTCCTGGCCTCCCTTCCCATTCCCCAGATCCTCAAGGATGCTGCTGCCTCAGCAGAGCAAATTTCCCACCTTTATTTATTTATTTTATTTTTATTTATTTATTTTTTATTTTTTTATTTTATGGCACAGTATGACAGGTACAGAAAATGGTAACGGGACCCTAAATGTCTTTGACAAATGATCCTCCTTCTCCCTTTCCACTCTCCCTCTTCCTCCTTGCTCTTTCCTTATCACTTCCATTGGCTGGCCTCCGCTGGCTTCTAGGGATCTCTACCAATGAACCAGTCAACTCCCTACCACAGAGACCTACTGAAAGCCTGCTAACAGAAGCCCAGGCCCAGAAAATCAAAAGGAAGGAACTTGGCACAGATCCAGTCATATCACCAGATGAGTTCTGTGACCACCGTTCCTTCCCCTGGGTTGAGTTATCTACAGAAAGCACACTTACGGAAGGAAATCTGCCCAGGACTCAGGAAGCTAGATGTCAGGTCTAAGATGTGACTTTACTCACTTACACACTAACAAGTTAGCCTAATTCTAATTTGTGGATGCTGGCAGGAGACATGAGCTCCTGGGTCAGAAACAAAGGACTATATTACTCATGACACAGCAGCGGAACCAGTATCAACATGTTGGCACCAGCTTCCTTGCTCTAAAGGTCCACAGGCATGACCCCGGGCCCAGATCAGTATGACAGGTAAAGTGGGCTTGTATCATGGCCCAGGAATACTTGGGGAATCTACTGTTTTCACAGGCAACAGTAAACAAGTCTGCTTTTTAGGTGCTGAGAGTAGGGAGACATTATCTCATTTCTCGAGGGCATCAGAACAACTCTGAAGACATCCTGGGAGAAAGACTAGTCTTGGGCCCACTAGACAGGTGCACTTGTGGCCCATGGAGGACTTTCTCTCCCAACACTGGCTCCCAGGTCCAGCCCTGCCAGTCACTAGTTGTGTGCCTTTCAACAAGTCACATAACCTTTCTGGCTCCTCATTCTCCTTATCTATAAAATGGTAGTGGTAATACATACCTATCTGTCCCACAAAGCCAAAGATCCTGATGGAAGGTTGGTGGAATTTTGTGGAAGCAATGAAAGGTCTGGCTTCCTGCTTGGGAATCCACATGAAATCCCTAAGTCACTCTTGAGTCTCCTCCAAGCCATGCAAACAATAATATTTTGCAAAAAGCTTTGAGGCCCAAGTTCCACAGGTCAGTTTCAGCCTATTCTTATGCTAAAAGCCCAATTCTCACCAGTTTCCCACACTCTTTATGGAGAAAGCTCATTTCAGGCCTGATACTGAATACTAAGTGCTCCAGAAACCTCCCCCACCCTCCCACCCTACTCTCCACTACAACTTATTTATGCTACACCTCTCACTTGAGCGCTTCATTTCTCTCCTAAAAGGCCACATGCCCTGAAGCATCAAAAGGTAACCAAATCTGTGCTGATGTGGGTCAGTGAACTGTGGACTATGCTGTACAATCACAGAAGATGTGCTCATCTGAAAACTTCTACCCATGACATTATGTTCCAAAAAGCCATTCTAACTTACAGATTCTAACTGAATTTAAGCTAGTAGCAATCTAAACTTGAGTTTTAGCATAAGTGGAACAGAGATAAATTGAAATAGAAATCTTACTCCATTGGGTCAACAACCCATGAAATACACAAATTTCCTATGGGATCCTGAAAAAAGAATCTAAAGGTGGAAAGGTTAGTGTTTGTGGAGGGAAACACTTGGAAGACCTTCAAGTAACTCCATGTATACCTGAAGATGCCAACTGAACTGCCCAGGCCACTGGCCAAAGGCTTCCTCTTAACCACTTTCTCTCCAGCCTTATATATGTGAACACACCAAAATACATATGTCCTCACTCTGACTCTGTTCAACAGAAGTGGATACAAATTATCCCATCTTAAAGATGACCAAACTGAAACACCTAGAGAATAAATGACTTACCCAGGGTGAGACATTTAACAGGAGGCAAAGCTGGAACAGGACCCAGATCTCCCACCCCACACTGCTGTGTTGCACATCTGTCTCAGTGTCCTCCAAATTATTTGTAGGAAATAACCTGAATAATCAGGCCAGAGAAAGAAAAGAAAAACAACTCAGTTACTTTAATGAAGTCCAGGCTGATGGAGATACGTACCACACACATAGCTGGGATGACAGGTAGGTATGTAAGTAAACAGATAGGTAGGTAGGTAGATGGGTAGATAAGTAGGCAAAAACACATGCACACATATCTGGAAACATCGGACGCAACTTAGAAAATTAACCACAATATACAACAGAAAAATAAATAATAAAAACGGAATCAAAATCGGTTGAAAGGAACAAATAAATGGATGCCACCAGTCACCAGGATATGACAGATGCTGCCATTGGAAGCCAAATTCAGCCCTGAGTCCGTTGTAATTGTATGGGATATACTCGTCGCTGTCAATATAATGTTCACTTAGAGAATCAAAAATCTTACAGATTCTTATAAAAAGGACTTTGGGTGACATGATAAAATCCTCCACTATGCTTTTGTAAAATACCCAGCTTTGTTCTTCACAAGTACATTTCTGTGTCAGCTGCCCTCCATAAAAGTTGGAGACATGATATTAAATCTTAATTTGTTGGATGCTTTTCTGTGGGAAGCCAAGATAACGAGGTCCAGGAACATAGCTTTCAGATGATCTAACTCAGAGCTAAGGTGTACATGGTCTTGTGCCCTGTTTTCTGTCTCTTAACATCTAATTCCCAGAGACAGGAAGAGTTCTTGATATGTAGGCATCTGACACCCCATAAACATCCTAGCTGAGAAGCTACAGATGTACCAGAGACAGATACCCAGGAGTTAGGAAGCCAGGCAGAAGAGAAGAGGTGAAAATGAAGGGAGAAAATAACAAGGGCTGTAAATGGAAGATTCTAGATAAGATTGCTTTTATGGTCCATGCAAATTAATATAGACATATTCCAAGTGCCAATTACATGAGCTTCTTGAAGGCTTTGATTCTTGCATCCATCTGGAAGCTTCTGCACTAACAGCACATGTAACTTCTATATGTTTGTTTGGTTGGTTGGTTTATCTTCTAAAGTCTCTGACAATCATTGTGCTTTGACGCTATTCTCGTGAGACTATTCCCATGCTTCCGCTGCCACGTGCCTGCTCACTCTGACACTTCCCCATTCATGGAAATAGATTTCCTTTCCAATTCCAGCTGCAGTCCAGAACAACAGGTGTAGTCTCTGAAAGAATAAATCGGGAAAGAAGATGTGAACTGAGTAGTGCTTCAATAAATGTACATCCGGTCCCACAAATCTTTACTGAGCTCTGGGTATGGCAGGAACTGGGCTGGGTGTGGAGCTTTCAAATGTGAAGAAAGCAGGTCCGACCCCCTCAGTAGCTCACAATTAGCAGAGAAAGGGGTGTTGTTGGTACCCAGTCAACAGGAAATCAAGCCATTGAGCAAACACATCACACTCTACACTTTGAGTGCTGTGACAAGGGAATGAATTCAGCATGGTGACTGGAGGAGCCCATTCTGATTCAGAGGATGGGAAATTTTCAGAAGGACAGTGATTGCCTATTCAACATCCATTCCACCACCCCAGGTCCTTGCCAACAGGTCCCTGATTTTTGTTCAGGTATCTGTCCTTAAGGAACCCACAGGAATAAACCCTGAGTAGTGTAATCCAGTCATGGTAATTCCCTTCCTCTTGCCAGGATGGATTTACATATGGACATGTGCTGAAATTATGGCCAAGAAAATATGACAGGAAATAGGCTGGGGAGACTTCCGGTTTCCTTATTCTTAAAAGGAAATGCCATTTTCCTCTGGATCCTGCTGTTTGGATCTGATGAATGGAACTGTCAGCTGTGATTGAGAGGATTGAGAGACATACTTGCCTAAGGGCCCTCGGCAGTTGGTTACCTGGTATTTGTATGTGTGGATGTGTAACAGCACGTGTGTGGGTATAGGCACGTATCTACAAATCTGTGAGCTTCTTCATAATACGGATGAGGTCTTACACATCATTTTTCCCTCCTACAGGATCTAGCATAGTGCCTAATACATAGAAGACACCACCTAAATGTCTTTGAATAAATCAATACATAGAAAATCTACTCATGATGGGAATTAAGGAGGGCATTTGGGATGAGCGCTGGGTGTTATATGTAAGTGATGAATCATTAAACTCTATTCCTGAAATCATTATTATACTATATATTAACTAACTTGGATTTAAATTAAAAAGAAATAAAGAAAGAAAATAAAGAAAATCCACTCATGGCATTAATCATAATCATGTATTAGAACATAACATAAAATTTTACTAAAATGTTAACAAACATATGTTTCCAGTAGATGTGATGTTTTCCATTTTTGTAATTTTGCAAAATACAACACAAGACTAATCTAGATTTGTACAGTCCAATATTGTAACCCCTGGACACATGGCCTATTTGAACTTAGTTAAAATTTATTAAAAATTCAGTTCCTCAATCACATTAATCATAACAGGCTAGTAACTTCCATATAAGACAATGCAGATAAGACCATTTCTATCATCATAGAAAATCCTATTGGACAGCATTGTTCTAGAGCATGCAATGCCCACCTCTGAATGTAGCCCAGTACTTGGCACATGGTAGGCACTCAATAAATATTTGTTAATTAATGCATTCTATAGATCATTCCAGATATTATTACAAGAGCCAAAACACAAAATGGCAAGCCCCGTCCTGGCAATGAAAGCAATAGAACTAAATATTTAGCATATGGCAAAGCCAATACCCACTGGTCTATAATGATGCTGAGGTATCTAGAAAGTCCTACACGTCCCCTAACTGGTAGACCGCCCTCAGCACATGTGTTCCCCAACCACAAAGTCAAGCCCAAGCTGAACTGATGAAACTGGACTGATCATCCATTACACAACGGCCTAGGTTTATAATATATTCTTCCATTTGTTTCCATGGACTGACTCTCCCAATGTATATTTCAGAGCTAATGCTCAATTTCCACTCTCTTAAATTTCATCAAGAAATTTCACAATGAACCAGAGATTTGAGATTATTCTCCAAGCCCCAGGGGATAAAAACACCTTTTCTGGTCCCAAGGCATCAGGTAATACGCAGACGTGAAAGTCAGACCTGAATTGAAAGCCAGCTTAACCCCTTAGCTGTGTGACCACAGGCACATTGTTCAACTTCTCCTAGACGTTGTTTCTTTACCTATGCCATGGGGATGTAAAAGGTTCTACCGGGCAAGATTCTTCCAGCATGTGATGTGTCAGCGCGTGGAGCACACTTGGTTCCTTCCCTGTGCAGTGGGTCCCAGACGAACGGCCGGGTCGGCCAGAGGGGCTCAGCAAATGTGCATGCCTTTCTCCTTCCCTTCCCTTGCACAGTCTGCCTGAAGTCCCTCTGCATACACTCCCTGTTCTGAGGGCTTATTAGTTTTGTTAATGTCGAGCTATAAACTTGAAGCTACCAACCAGAAGAAGGAGAAGAACCTGAACCTAAAGAGAAATCGGCCCCCAGAAACCACAAATGAAATGGATGCCTGGCCTCAACCGACTCTGAGATGCAGCTGCCTTCAGAGCTGCCTTGCTAGCTCGTCTTCACAAGCTCCCCCTCCTTGGGAGACCCAGCCTGTACTCAGAGTGTAATCCTGAATCTAATCAAGAAAAAGGAAAGCTGCTCCCGGCCAGTAGTGTATGGAAGCGGCTGAAAGAGTGGTTGGGGGCGTTGGGGGGAGGGGTGGGGGGGAGGGGGGGTTGTACCCAGGCCCCCAGCAAACAGGCAGGTTCTAGCCTTGTCCCTTGAGGCTGTCCCCACCTAGAGCCCAACATCCCTTTCTCACCCTCTGGACACCCCCCTCTGCTAGCTGCTTTGTCTCCTGTCTCCTGTCTCCTGGAGACTGGGGCTTCCCCCACCACTGACCTGTCCTCCTTCTGTCTTTTTCCAGCACGCTTCTTTCTTCCCTCAAGCACCAGCTCTCCCGACAGGATTCCTGAAAATTCGCACTAAAATGGTAGGGTGTGCCCCTAAGGATATATGCACCTAATAAGGATATATTCAATAGAGCAAATGATGTTAGAACAGGGGTCCCTACTTAATCCCATGCTTCTCACCTCCAAGAGAGTCTCAGATTTAAAATGAGAGCCTGTGTTTATAAAGATGACCAAAAATTGGTGGTGGTGGTTGTTTTTTTTATCTCCAAGAAAATATTTCAATACCTGTGTCTCTCTCTCTGGGGTAATACAGGCAGGCGAGTGAACTGCATTCACTCTTACGAAAGCCACACAGCTACAGAACCAGTGGTTCACCCAACCCAGTATTCTGTCATCTGTCAGGAAATTCACTAATGTCACCTACCCACAACTTAGCATCCCTTATTTAGCCTGCCTCTATGTATTTATCATATTACAGCCTATAAAATACTGTTCTACTCAGTATGTTTAAACATCTTACGAGCCCTGAAATTACATTCTGGCTGCCAGATCGAGCATTAGCTCAGTTCAAGCTTTTCATGATTTTATCCACTGGATAAAATCCCCCTTTTCCACTTTTGTCCACCCTGGAAAAGCCTTAATGGTTTTATTTGCTTATCTTTGGGTCTTTGCCCATCAAAAAGTCTAAAAATACATCATAAATATTTTCAGACACTTTAACTATTTTAAACCATCTTTAGTATTTTTTTTTAATTTTTTTAACATTTATTTATTTTTGAGACACAGAGAGTGAGGGAGAGGGAGACACAGAATCTGAAGCAGGCTCCAGGCTCTGAGCTGTCAGCACAGAGCCTGATGCGGGGCTTGAACTCACGAACCATGAAATCATGACCTGAGCTGAAGTCGGACACTTAACCGACTGAGCCACCCAGGCACCCTGAGCCATCTTCAGTATGTTAAAGATGAATCAGGCTTTCAATAGTGTTTTGGTTTTGTTTTTGTTTTTTTTAGGGATGTGTTTCACTATTGACCACAATCTCTCCATTAATGCAATGAACATTTAACTATAGTGTATTCACGTAATGGGGGGCAAGCTTTAGAGGAACAGAAATATTTAATCACGCATTGGGGCATCTGGGTGACTCAGTTGGTTGAGGGAAGGACTTCTGCTCAGGTCACAATCTCACAGTTCATGAGTTCGAGCCCCGCGCCAGGCTCTGTTCTGACAGCTCGGAGTCTGGAGCCTCCTTCGGATTCTGTGTCTCCCTCTCTCTGCCCCTCCCCCACTCGTGCTCTGTCTCCATCCCAAAAATAAATAAACATTAAAAAAATGTTTGGGGGGGGCGCCTGGGTGGCTCAGTCGGTTAAGTGTCCGACTTCAGCTCAGGTCACGGTCTCGCGGTCCGTGAGTTCGAGCCCCGCGTCGGGCTCTGGGCTGATGGCTCAGAGCCTGGAGCCTGCTTCTGATTCTGTGTCTCCCTCTCTCTCTCTGCCCCTCCCCCGTTCATGCTCTGTCTCTCTCTGTCTCAAAAATAAATAAACATTAAAAAAAATTTTTTTTTAATTTTTTTTTAATATTTAATCACTCATATAAAGTTCTCAGTTTTTCCTTTACCGTTGTAACCTATCTATCGATGCTTAACTTAATTGAGTCCTAGTGTTTCCCAGGCTGAAGGAGATCTTGCTTTGAGCCATCTCCCAGGACACAACCAGCTTCGAGTGCTTCTGGGATGTTTCAGAGGTGAAGACAGCCACGCATCAAGTCAGCCCCAGGCAAACTTTTATCCCAGTAGGGGTGGATGACGTTGACTGCTAAGTTTTGGAGCACAGTTTCAGTTTTCTGTAGCTCTTCCCGGAGATTAGAAACCAAAACCCAGACCATGCTTTGCTTTTCGTACTATCACCTCTGTAAGAGTTCTTTGTATCTTTCTCCCACAGACCTTCCTGTCCCCACAGCGTGAGAAGTCACAGTGCTGCTCTGCTCCCCTGAGCTGAGCGCTTGCCTCTTCCCGCTTCGTAACAGTGACAGTTTTCCTGCTGCAGGAAAAGAGTTCGCCTTACCCACTCCTGCATTCACCAGCAAGCAGTTAGGGACTGCTTCCTATGTACTAAACTCCGCGCCGGATCCTGGCATATGTATTTAGTGGAAGCAAGTTCTAGAATAAGACATAAACAGAAAAACAAAGGATCATGGCAGCACGCGGCACAATGACCACAAGAGGGGTCATGGGACCCAAGGACACAGAGGGGAGAACAACTATTTCATCCTGATGACTTGGTGAGGGCAACAGAGAGATGGTGACCTTTGAGAAGGACCTTTGGAAGTAACTCCCAAAACTGGGAAAGAAGGGGAGGGGGGCATTCTAGACAGAAGATGTCATTCGCCAACTTAGAAAATACAGATGCGGCAACACAACCCAATTCTGCCCGGGACATGTTTGTGGGGCCTAGAACTGGAAGCATCTGCAACAGGTTCGAAACTGGAGTCTAGAGCTCCGGAAAGATGCCAAAGCAAGAGTCTCAGATTGATGACCCTTTGCTTGAAGCCACAGCACGGTGGGTCTCAATCAGGAGTACGTATGACGGAAGAAAAAGAGACCGTGGATAGGGGAGCACACAAGAGAAATGGAGGCAACTCACAGCAGTGAGGGTACAGGTGGGAGTATTTCTGTCCTTTCTGAAAAAATTCCATAGGCAAATGTAGGCGGGTGTCCAACAAGCTCACCAACAGAGCCGAGGAGACCTCCGCCTTGGGAGTCACATGCCCACTGATGGCTGCTGCTCTGTGCTCATCCGTGGGTAAGAAGGCAGGCATTGGCCCTCTCCTGGTTTCCGCATCGCTGATTTGACCCTTTGTTTTATGTCCCCTCTAACTCTCACAACTGCTTTTTCTTCTGCATCGTAAGATCTTTGTAAGTAGACCGAAAACCATATGTGGAAGAAGAGTTTACAAACAAAAATAAAGATCCAAAATACTACTCAACACTGCATCTAAGATGTCTTATGTCCCAAAGAAGAAACCATCTATTTTTTAAGGAATTAGTTTGTCAACATCGTTGGATCTGAGGCATTTTCTTGTGGCACTAATCGCATCCTCTCCGGCATAAGTGGCACAGGGGTCCCAGACTCTCTGATGTGCCTCCAGTCCCAACACAAATCTCTTCTCTCTGACGCTATGGTCATTCAGGTTCCCGAAAGGCCGTTGACAGATCATCCGGGAGGTGGGCAACGCGAGCTGGAATTTTGTCCGAGGGATGGGAGAGCAGGGTGTGGCCGCCTTCTCCTCCACACGCAGTTGTCACTGTGACCTGTCATCGCAGAGGAAGAGTGAGGCTTGGGACTCTGGGGATGCAGTGGAGGGTCAAGGAATGATGCCACCCCTCAGCGGGATCCTCAGAGAGACGAGCGGTGCAGGGGACCACACAGACCCCAGGGGTCACAGAACGAAGGGAAGCAGAGGGCAGCTGTCTGCAGGACATGCAACCCTTCGGCTCTGTGCTACTCAGACGTCCCTTAATTAGGGCCAAAGAGCAATAATGCAGCCTCCATCCCGCCTACCTGCTTCTGGAAATCCCAGAGAACATTTACACAGCTCACGAGTTTGCTGTCGTTGGCCAACTGTCCTGTTACCAGGAAGTCTGGCCGACCACCTTCTGCCATATCACAGTGCCCTCCCTGAGCCATGCTGGTCTTCCCATGCCCCTGCCCCCAGAATGGGCCACGCCTCAGTTTCCCCAACACTGAGCTCAGTCTATAACAATGAACTGAAGAACTGGGGATAATAGATGAAACTTACAAAAGAGAAAAGAAAAATCTTAGACGTGAATGCCAGATATAACTGCACACAGTTGTCCACAGGCTTAAGCCCTCTAGACCCCTCAGCTTGCCTGGGAGGGACAGCACAGTTATTGCCGAATGGGTCCCAAACTAATCATTGCTGGCTTCCCTCCTGCTCTGTGAGTGCCCCAAAAAGAAAGATGAACTTCATGATTTACCTGCCCACCATGGAATTCAGAAGGGCTTTTATCAGCATGCCGTGGGTGCCTCTCTCCAGAGTCCTGGGCCTCTGCCTCTCCAAAGAT
This sequence comes from Prionailurus viverrinus, assembly GCF_022837055.1. Lineage (NCBI taxonomy): Eukaryota > Metazoa > Chordata > Mammalia > Carnivora > Felidae > Prionailurus > Prionailurus viverrinus. The sequence continues at coordinate 35,731,982 of NC_062572.1, forward strand.
CAGCAAGAGGGAAAAGGTATACCCTGTCCAAGACCGGCTTTGTTGTCAGAGTAATAACATACAGAGTGTAGTTCTGTTGGTCTATGCTATCAGATTAAGTTCAAAAATTTCTTTTTGGGGGGGGCACCCGGGTGACTCCGTCAGACTGTTGAGCATCCGACTTTGGCTCAGTTTGATCTCGCAGTTCATGGTTCGAGCCCGGCCTCGGGCTCTGTGCTGATGGCTCAGAGCCTGGAGCCTGCTTCGGATTCTGTGTCTCCCTCTCTCTGCTGCTCCCCGATCATGCCCTGTCTCTCTCTTTGGAAAATAAATAAACATTAAAAAAAAAATCTGTTTTTAATTTTTTTAAGAACTGAGTCATAAATGGATATTTTTTTTCTTCGCTTAATAAGGCTCCAACAATATCTGAGTATTGGCAAATCAGAATAACCTTATGGGCGGGGTCCCAGGCAGCTCACCTGAAGTCCCAAGCTGGGAGCCAAGAGAGCTGCTCCTACTGGACGTGCTTCCCAAACACTGGGAAAGAAAGAAAGGAGTCAGCCAGGACTTCTCCCCAGAGTCCAGGCCATTACGATGCCAGCTGGCAGAGTACTGTGCCATTCCATGATTCTTGTCACCATTCTTGACCAACCCATGGGGACAGGCACCCTTACCCAGGGCCTGTGGAAACCAAAGGGCATGAGGGTAGGGCAGTAAATGTGATCTGGCTCTCGGCCAGATCTGGCATGGCTTAGCTTGGTCACAGGCAAGAACCAAGGAGAATGCCAGGAAAGGGTCACTTCCCTCTATATGGCTGTGAGGGGCTCCCTGGGGAACTCTAGCACACAACCAAGAGACCCTTTGAGGACTTTCCCCCACCAAACGAAGAGGTACCTGCAAAGAACAATCCAAACTTCCATCCAGAAAACAGAAAACGTTCTTGGCAGCTTAAACACAGAGCCCCCCAGGGTCCCCCACATTCCAGCCATCAAGGGTTCCATAGCCCTGAGCCCCCCGCACACTCTGCCGCCCCTCGGGCCTCCATCTGTCGGTTGTGGGTCATCGCTCCTGTCTCGTTCACCATCCAGGAGAGGGACATGCTCACTGAGGGGCCCACACGGACTGTGCAGTCTTCTGGAAAGCAGCACCATGCACCTGACCTAACACAGTGCCTCTGGGATCAGGAAAAGTGGACTTTGTTCTCTGGGCCCTTGATTGATTTATCATGTGACTTCAAGCCTGTGTCTCCATAGCCATCTGCCCCACCTACTCTGGGCACTTATAACTAAAGAGCGATCTGGCAGGCACTCAATATGGAGCTGTGAAGTTTTCACCTCCGTTACTCTGTCCAAAGAAAAGCCCGTTAACAGAGATACGCTGCAATGCACCCACTGCACAGTCACCCATCCATTCACCCCAGCAAAAGCATGGCATTGACTTCAAAATGTAGTTTTGGGAGTTAAGTGCTCGTCCCAGCGGTTTCTGTTACACAGTGTCAAAGTGATTTTTAGATCTTGAGCAAACGGCTGCCGTTGTGTTTCTAAATGTCCACTGGTATCATAATAAGGGAATTCCTGACCCACAGACTCCGGTGGTTTGCTATTCGTACCAGAAATACCAAAGTAAACAGAATTTACTAGCCTTGCAGGTAAGTGGGGACAGTGCAAGGACACTGGGATTGAAGCCATGTGACAAAGAAAACGCACTGAGGACAGATCGGGGAGGAAACGGGCAACAGTTATACCAATGCAGTGACGGGCGATTCTTCTCAAAGCAGCCTTCGCTGTTTTCGTATCGTCTCCACGATAAAATCAGCAGTGGGAAAGGAAAAAATAAAAGCTCACCGAACTTCAGTTGGAAGGCTTGAATTACAACCCTCGCTTTACTTCTGTGGTTCCCTGGACAAATCACTAACGTTCTTGGCACTTCTGTTTCTTCATCTGTGACATGGGGACAATGGTATACACTGTTGTGATTGACCCACCAACCTCCATAACCCTTCCCTGGTAAGAGCATCTTAAATTCATTGGGGGAAATAACCTTCCTCTGCTTCGGATCCAATGCGCCCTCCCCTGTTGAGTCTTGACAGGGCTCTGTCGGTAAAGGCTCTGCTGACCCAAGAGCAGGGTACTGACCCCAGTTGGGCCCATGAGACTCTCTCCCCCGATCCTTGACTCTTAACCATAGGGTCCCAAGGATGGACACGATGAGCCGATTCATCTCTGGCTGGTTTTTCAACTGCTCCTTCAGTTACGTGAGTCTTCTATATCCTCCAGATAAACCCACTTTTGGCTGCAGTTAGCCAAAATTGGTTTCTGTAGCTCACCACCAAAAAGTATAATCATCCTGCATTTGATAATTGCCCAGCCACTTCACAGATTGTTCTGAGATCAGATAGACCCTGGGTGTGAAAGCGTTTTACTAACCAAAACGGTCTGTACGGATATTGGCATTTCTACTATGTGGAGTCAAACTCTCAACGTGCACACTGGGCGGCATGAGTCCTGGACGCTGTGAAATCTCCATCACATTGGCCTAGAAAGATCTGGGACCAACGGTGCCGAGGAATCTCCCCTCAGGACGAGAACAGCCGACACGCTGCCTGCCCCCACCCCATCTGCATGGCGTTCTCCGCTCCAACCTGAGGTCTTGGCCGGGCAAGGGCTGGCTGGTGCCCGCTTCAGGCAGGCAGGGCTGCAGGCATCGTGAGCTAGATTAGCTCACGGATTAGCTAATGGATTAGCTGAGAAAAATTCTCCCCGCCCTCGGAGGCCAACTAAATAAACAAGGGGAGAACATAACGTCAGAATGAGCTTCACTGCCTGAAGCACTAGGCACGGCCAGAGTGATGCGAGAGCTGGAATGACTTTTATTGAGATGCTTTTGAAAATGCTCAGCAGTTTTGATGCTGATGACTGAGCTTGCTGTTTTCTTGCTTTTCCTCAGTGGCTCTTTCCAGCCATGATATATTGGCCCAGAGTCCCAGGTTTGTTCTTTTGAAAGAAAGAGCTTTACAGTGAAAGTCAGGGGTGAGCTCGGAGCCTGCCAACCAGCTGAAGGTCTTCTAAACAGCAGTCCAAAAGGTAAGTGCTCGGGGCACCTGGGTGGCTCAGTTAAGTGTCGGACTCATGGTTTCGGCTCAGGTCATGATCTCATGGTTTCGTGAGTTCTAGCCCCGCACCGGGCTCTGTGCTGACAGCACAGAGCCTGCTTGGGATTCTCTCTCTCTGCCTCCTTCCCTGTCCCTCCCCCACTCACACCGTCTCTGTCTCCCTCGAAATAAATAAATAAACTTCAAAAGAGAAAAAAAGGGTAAGTGCTTATCCCAGTGCTTTCTGTTGTGCGGCATCTAGAGGAATCTTAAACCTTGAGTAGACAGAAATGATTATAGAAATGAGCCACCCTACGCAGTCGGTTGAGCGTCCGACTTCAGCCAGGTCACGATCTCGCCGTCCGTGAGTTCGAGCCCCGCGTCGGGCTCTGGGCTGATGGCTCAGAGCCTGGAGCCTGTTTCCGATTCTGTGTCTCCCTCTCTCTCTGCCCCTCCCCCGTTCATGCTCTGTCTCTCTCTGTCTCAAAAATAAATAAACGTTGAAAAAAAAAAAAAATTTAAAAAAAGAAATGAGCCACCCTTGCCTCTTTGTGTTGAGTCGTCCTTACAGAGGAGAATGCTGCAGAAGACGCATTGCATTCCTCGATTTAGGGTCCAGCATGCACAGCGTTCTCTGCACGAAACCCAATTCCTGCCTCACACTCCCCTGCTGACCAGGAGGACACACGCCACAGGGGAAAGTCAGCCCTGTGCAGAACCGGCTTTATCCAAAGGTAGAAGCGTGCAAAGTGCCCGAAGGGAAGCCACCACAAAGTTTTCTGGACATTCCAAATGGAACACGGAGACAACAGAAGAGTTGGTACGGGGGTCGCCCGGATGACGGCACAAGCAGGACATGTCAAGGTGGTGGGGGTGGCAGGAGAGAAGCTCAGAGTAAAGTCAAGTGCGAGGGTGTGGCCGCCAAAAACAGGAGGGAAGGCTCGCTGGGGGTAACTGGGCCAAAGCCACAGTTAATAAGTGACAGGGGCATCTGGGTGGCCCATTTGGTTAAGAGTCCCACTCTTCATCTCAGCTCAGGTCTGGATCTGACAGTTTGCCAGATCGATCCCCACCCCTGGTCCTGCACTGGCAGTGAAAAGACTGCTTGGGATTCTCTCTCTCTACCTCCCTCTCTGCTCCTCCCCTGCTTTTGCACGCGCTCTCTCCCAAAATAAATCTAAAAAATAATAATCATAAGTGACAAGTGCCACACTTTGAGCCCAGATCTGTATAACACTTCCACAAACCAGAGAGAACTCACCGATGCTTCATTTTTCAGAGCCTGGCACATATACACAATGCCAAAAAGTCTGCAAAGGATGGGGTGCCTCAGACATGGCCTCTGACATCATGAGCCCTAGGATCCAGCTGAGGAAGTGTGTGTGAAGCAGACCCCCCAGCCCACACCCTCTCCCCTAAGCATGCAGGCAGGATCCTCAGCAGCCCCATCCCAAAGTACTCCTAGGACCATCCAAAGGAAACATTCCATGCTCCCAAGCCAGACGTCCAGCCACACCTACCATCCCCCCTCTTCTCTCAGACCCTCATGTCATTGCCCACGACCCTGAGGACTGGGGTAGGGTGACCCACCTTGACACTGCTTACTGTGCCCATGTGAGCACAGCTGTCCTCCTAGGTGCTGTCTCCTGATGCTCTGGGTACCAGAGGAGTGCAGGATCTGATAGAAGGGAGAGCCCTGTGTTCCATGTCTCACAAAATCTTCCCTAAAAATAGCTCTGTGTGTGTGTGTGTGTGTGTGTGTGTGTGTGTATTGAGAAAGGGAGAGAATGTTCATAAAAGGATAACTATATAAGGCATAATGTGACCAATGACCAATATCAAAAGCATAATGCCCTTTGATGAAATATCAATCTTCACAGAATGCCTTTCAAGGAAAGTAGAATCTATTCAAGAATTAAAAGACAGAGAAGGAAAAGGCTCCTTCATGCATCCTTTCATAACTCCCAATACTCCCTCTATCAGAGCACTTCTCACACAAAATTGTACTTGCCTATTTATTTCTCTATACCCTCCAGTGAACTGTAAGATCCATGATGGAAGGTCTTGTGTAGTTTTTGTTTTACATTATAATATAGAGGCCCTTTGGAGTGTCCAACTCATAGTAGGCGTGCGATCAATACTGAACAGATGGATGGATGGATAGGTGGATGGATGGAAGGATAGAAGGATGGATGGATAAGTGGATGGAAGGATGGATGAATGATTACATGGATGGATGGATGGATGGATGGATGGATAAGTGGATGGAAGGATGGGTGAATGATTTACATGGATGGATGGATGGATGGATGGATGGATGCTTAGTTGGAAGGATGCATTAGTGGTTGGGAAGATGGACATGAGAACTATATGGACAAAAGGTGTTCTTTGTATGTATCAAGATGGACCCTTCCTTGCTTTCCTTGATAATTTTCCAAAAACATCTATTTAGCGTTCCTTGGAGACTACAGGTGTATCACACTACAGAATAATTGTAATTGCCAAAATTCCTTTTCAGTGAGAGCACCAGGTAACAGAAACATGTGAATGAGATCAGAAGGATGGCCAGTGTAAACAGGTGCGGGAACCAGAGAACCCATATGCAGAGTGATTACTTAGGCAGGCAAGAACAATGAACAACGCCAAATGGGCTATCCTCGACTTGAAAAAGAGTTATGGACAGATTTAGTCTAGAATTTCTTGGGCAACCATGTGGCATAGGGGAAATGCCCAGGACTTGAATTGAAACATCTGGCCGGGTTCCAATCTGCCACTAATTTACTCTAATATTATGCACAACTCACTCAGTCTCTCTGGTGCTTTAGTGACTTCACCTGCAGAAGGGCAGTAATAATAATACCTAGTCTTCCTGGTAAGTAGGAAGACTAAAGAAATTATGAAGGTGAAAGTCTCTATCAACTGGCAGGCACCTTACAAATGCCGATATTCATAGTCAAACCTTCAACCAACCTGTGGACATAGGAATATCAAAGAGCATCCTTATCCATTTCCAAGTGACACTGAGACACAGGGGATCCAAGTAAGTTAAGTTACCTCAAGGGTTGATGCTAGATAAAGCTATGAAAGTCTGCTCCTCAGGGTGCCTGAGTGGCTCAGCCGGTTGACCATCTGACTCTTGATTTCGGTTCAGGTCATGACCTCACGTGTTTTGGGTTCGAGTAGAGCGTTGAGCTCTGCACTGACAGTGTGGAACCTGCTTGGGATTCTCTCTCTCCCTCTCACTTTCTGCCTCTCCTGTGCACTTGCTCTCTCTCTCTCTCTCTCTCTCTCAAAATAAATAAATAAAAACTTTTACAAAATTATAAACAGAAAGAAAGAAGAAAGAAAAAGAAAGAAGGAAAGAAAGAAAGAAAGAAAGAAAGGAGGGAGGAAGGAAGGAAGTCTGCTCATCTCCTGGCCCTGACCTTCAGACTCTGCCCCTGGGGCTCCACATGACAGGAGACAGCTAGCTAAGACCTTCAAGAAACACCAGAACATCCCAGCTCTGGGAGACACATGTGATCTTATGATGGTGTTTTATAACATAAATTTTAAATACAAATACCACTGCCTTTCAGGCCGTCCTTTGTACCCCCTGTGTATCTGGGCAGAAGATGAGCGATGGTGTGCCCCCTACCCTAAATTTGACACCTTCAGCCATTGGAGGTACTCATTGGATGTCAGGATTCTCTCAGATAGTCTGGATTTGGGACCTTAAAGGCCACCTAGTTCAACCCTGTCCTTATGAAAATGAGGAACGTATGTGCTAAAGAAGTGATATGATTTACTGAATGCCCATGATCTATTGGCCCTGGGGACTTCAAAGTAGTTACTGCATGTGGCAGTAAAGAAATAAGAATAAGCATGAAATTCTAATTTATGAATTCTTTTGAGGACACAGATGGGAGGAAAATGCAGGAGTGCTCTTTATCAAGCGCTGCTGCCCATGGCAACATGATAGTGTCTCTTGACTAATGAGGACTTTGGGGGAAGTGACCATTTAATATAAATGTGAGTCGTAGTCTGCCTTGGGTCTTCAGGCAGAGCTCTCTTTCGATTCTGCCCCAAGGCCAGATGGCAGGATTGTGGCTGTAAAAAGATTAAATAAAATGCATGTCTTACTCAAGAGCAAAGAAATGGAGCGCATCTCAAAGGCCTCTCATTAGGCTCTTCTCTCTACTCCCACCCCATTGTAAGTTACTACAAAGACCATCCCAGTCCCAGTACATTTAAGACACTGCGCCAAAGTGACAACCCAGCCCTGGAACAACTGTCTAGGGCAAACCGTCTGAACTTGAGCTAACGAGGTGGAGTACCGAGCACATCATAGATTGAAATACAATATTGGTAGATGCACTCTCCAGGGAGGCTTCTAAAAATAAAGCTCAGGGAGCAGCACAAACGTTCCGCTGAGGTAGCAGAGAGGGGCCTAGGGCATTGTGTGGCCTCTGTATGAGCAGGAGTCCGTGATCAGATGGATGGAGCTGGACGCCACCAGGCACATATGAAACCGACTCTCCCTTGGAGCTTCAGAGTAGGTAGTGAGGACGTGGAACAACAAAGGTTCCATGTGCAAAGATGGGGGGGGGCTTGAAGTGTAAGATCTGGAGGCCCAACCCTCTTCAATCTTTGCTTTTTCCTTTGTATCCTCCTAATTACTATTTTCTACATCATCAGCACTAGATTTACCTTTGCCCCGCAAGAGAACAGAGTGTGTTTCCTTGTGCCCACAGAAATACCAAGCTGAAAGATTTGAGAAGGTAAAGAGAAATGAAATTGAATGGAAATCAACGTATACCTGTTGTGCTAGGTACTGGTTATACAAAGCCCATGGGAAAGCTGTAGAGTCTTGAGCCAGATCCTTGCCACCTCAGTAACTTAGTCATCTTGCATATAAAGTGTAGTCAATGGAAATTAATACTTACCTTGCATAGTTGAAAAGGACAAGAGATGGTGACTCCGAAGAACTTGATTCTCAACACCTGGAAGCTGTCAAGGTGCAGGCTTGCCCTTGAGAACGCCACAAATCAGAGCCTCTACTCCCTGGGTCTTTGTACAACCTCCTTTCCACGTACACCTAGGGAAAAGGGCACTGCACACAGGGTGTCCTCAGGCAGCAAAGCTGTACAGACCTTCTGAAGGACAGTCAGCATCGACCCAGGACCCAAATGGAGGAACTGACCAGGTCTGCTCTGCACCTGCCATTACAGTGCTGGCGGGGGAGGTGGAAATTCCCCGAATGCACCTGACCATCTGAGCAATGGTACACTGGGAGGCAGGTAGGTAGATGCTTCCTGAGCTGAGCGTTGAGTAGCACAAAGTGGACCCCCTGTGGCCCACAGACCTGCCGTTCTCACAGGGCTTAGTGGATCCATTCTCATTACAAGTAGCTGAACCTTGCTTCAGTCTCCCCAGCATTGCAATGTCCAGTTAATGAGTCAGGTGCAATTTTACATCACAGGCCAAGTGTCAGAGCCTCTTCCTTCATTTGTCTGGACAAGGAAATGTTACTCCCTAATGAGTGGTCACTTACGTATAAACTCAAGTCAGTTTAACATGGATCTGGGCCAGGCACACACAAGGCATGGAACTATGCTCTCCACAGGCTGAGAAGTCACAAACGCTGCACTCGTGGAAAGCTACATATAGTGCAAGAGAGCTAACGATAGCAGGCAAATATCATTAAAAAAAATACAGAACAAAACTGGGAAAGACTTCATGTCATGTTGACCCAGGGGACCAGAGCAATTCCCAGTTGTACCAGGATTTGATTTTTCATTTACTAAATCAACCACAATTTCTGAGCTCATGGTACGTACCCACCAACACGTTAGAGCTGTGGATATTCTTGCAGACAGGATCGGAGAGAGAACCCGGGTCTGTGCTGGTCAGTTGGACATCCCATTTCTAGAAAAGGATCACCTGAACAAAGACCTTCTGTGGATGCTCCGATCCTGGGCTCATCCTCAGATCCCAAATTCCCTGTACTTTCTTTTTTAATCCAGAGTTCAAGGCCATGTGGCCACCACAAAACACTTTTTTCAGTCCGCTCTTTAAGGTCCCATCCTGGAAGTACTGGGAGTGAATGCTTCAGCGGTCTCAGCTCCCTGCCACGCCGGGCCCGAGTCCCAGGAGCCCCTTGTGCTGACAAAATCACCAGTTGTGGTTTCAAGCCACAGTTGTGCAAGCCGTCATTTTCCCTTCTCAGATTGCTAGGTTCTGTTCTCATACGCATGCCAGGCTCATGAAGCTGTGCAAGGCTCAGGAAGTGAATTCCTCTGTAGGGAAGTGATTTATAATGTTACAGCTGTAGGCCCACACACTGTCAGAATAAATCTAGTTCAATTTTTTCCAAGTTCTTCTTCACCATTTATCTTTCCTTTGTTTCCTCTCCCTGCCTTGTCCAATCCATCCTAACACACACACACACACACACACACACACACACACACACAGAGAGGCACGCATGCACGCACACGTGCGTGCAAGGCCCACAGCCCCTCCATTTCATTCTCATGTCCCAGGGCCGGGGTCGGATCCCCTTCTGGGGCCACATCCCCATTTCTGTGGTCCTACTCACTGGCTGGCCAAGCCCGGGGCTTGGGACCCAGCTGGAAAGCCTAGCTCAAAATGTCAACCTCAAAAGTGACTCCAATAGTGAGAGTCTTCAGATGGGATGGATATGGTCCATGCGCTGGCAGCCAGGCCAGGCCAGCTGAAGTCAACAGAACCTTCCTGGGAGTCTCTGTCCAAATGGTATCATTAATATCAAGAAAGGTAGCTAATAAGCAAGCACGGTGTGTTGCTTTCAGATGGCAGAAGCAGACCCAGGTATCTTGCAGCCGTTCCAGCAACCTCCAAGAACCACAGTGCCATACACAGTAAAGTGAAATCTGGTTGTCCACCCTGGGGCGGCGTGGGGGGGGGGGGGGAGGTGTCTGTGCCTTTGACTTTAGGATAAGCGATGGGTCAATGTGAGGAACGGTTATGTGACTCGGCATTACATCTCCTTCTGTGCAATTCTGCCTTCCTGTTTTCAACAGGTTGGGGGAAGGTAAACAGCTCATCTCAAGGTACTTTTCCTCCTGCCCCTTCTTTTTCTTGTAGACTTAAGAAAACATCTACACCACTTTCAGAGTTGTTCTTAAGCTACTTGCCCTGGCCCTCGCCAGGGCACCAGCCCTGCCCCTCTGTGTCTCTTGCAGGAAGCAAAAGCAGGAGCATTTGCCCACACAGTTTCAACGGCCTGTATTCTGGCCCCAGATCAGAAACTTGGAACGACGGGGTTTTTAATTCTACCCTGCTTGTTGGATTTCTTGGAGTCTGCTTGGATTTCCCTCCACAGTGTCAGCCAGGAAGGAAGAGCTGCCACACTGTTCTCCCAAAACTTGGGTCAGTTCAGATGCCCTCCCCATCTCTGGCTTTTGATGGTAAAGTCAAAAGAGAGAAACGCACTGAATTCTGTCTGTACCAATTCCAACAAATGTTATGAATAGGTAATCATCTGCTCCCAGCAAGAAAACGCCTCCTTGAGAGGGAAGCGGACACGTTGAAACAGAGGCGGGAGGAAATGCCTTGGCAGACAGGCCACAGGCGGGTCAAGACTGCAAAGGATGTATCCAACCGGACGAGTCTCTGAGGCCGAGGGAGAGTTGACACCCCACTGCTGTAGGTCCAGGCAGCTCTTTAGAACTACACAGGAGCTTGATTCGTCTTGATCTACTTATCAGATTTCACTCAAACTTATTAAAATCAGCTTTGTCCATTTGAAAACCATCAAGTCTCGTGGTTGGACAAGGCTTCTCTCTGATGCTTACAAATGGGGTGGTCATCAAAACTCCATCCCCTCGAAGAGATCTGCTGGAGGGGGTCCCTCGTGCTGAGGCAGCACCACTTGGTGTCCTGGCCTGGGCATGTGCCCCCAAACGGCCCAGTGGCCCTTCAGCGCTCTTCGCCAAGAACCAATCACAGGCCTCCCCCAGTTTCCCTTGCAGCGTGGTTTGGGACGCCCACATGGATCGGTTCTTCTCCTCTCATGGCGCCCCCATTCACTATGACCCCTTTAAGGAGAAGTGTCCCTGGCAGACCCCAGCTGTAAGCCACGGGGGGGCCCAACTAAGCCAGAATCAGACGATCACAACTCTCCTTCCAAAATTACACTCTTGGGGCACCTGGGTGGCTCAGTCGGTTGGGCATCCGACTTCAGCTCGGGTCATGATCTCGTAGTTCCTGGGTTCGAGCCCCGTGTTAGGTTCTATGCTAACAGCTCAGAGCCTGGAGCCTGCTTCAGATTCTCTGTCTCCCTCTCTCATTGCCCCTGCCCTGCTCACACTCTGTCCCTCTCTCTCTCTCAAAAACAAATGAACGCTTAAAAAATAATAACAAAATAAATACATAAGTAATATAAATACAGTACTGAATATTAACTTTATTCTCAACCAACCTTTAGCCTGTCTTATTCCTGTACCCGCTAAATCCCATTACCAGACCCTGGACTTCTGCAAATCGTTTTCTGGACCTACAGGCTGGGCCTTTTGTTTGCCGGGTATTTTCACTTAAAAGGAGACAGCTAAACCACAAATCACTTAGGGCACACCCATCCACATCCTTCTAATGTTTCCTCAGAACCAACAACAACAAAAAAATCCAGCCGGAGAACAAGAACCGTCAAGTTGAAATGAAGACCAGACCACATTTCATGTAGACAATTACTGGCCTATGAATTTTAGTCAATTATTAATTCAAGCCCCTTGGTATCCGGGCAGCCTGAAAGAATGAAGGCATCTATCAAAGCAAGTTGCTCGGGTGACAATGACCGTGGGGCCACCCTCTCGCTCTGGCCCTCTCCGGGGTGGAGACATGCACTGCTGCAGCTCACGGGCCTCCGGGTGTTGGTGAGGCTGGGGGAAAGCCCCGCAAATCAGTGATCTCCCGCCCAGACCAACTCGTCCCCGGGCTCCCCCACCACGAGTGGGCTCCCGCACTAGATTCTGTCACCAGAAAGTATCAGCACGATCACCGGCTTCTCCCGCTGCAGGTGTTAAGGACAAGCTTCCATTTCCTCCTTGATTTCCAGTCTCTAAATTGCACTGGTAGGAAGAGAGGAAGAGGAGGGAAGGGGAAGGCAAAAAAAGGAAGAAAAAAGAAGAGGGAGAGGCTAGTCGCAAATATGAGCCTGGCACCTCTTTAAAAAAATGGACGGGGGGCGCCTAGGTGGCGCAGTCGGTTAAGCGTCTGACTTCAGCCAGGTCACGATCTCGCGGTCCGTGAGTTCGAGCCCCGCGTCGGGCTCTGGGCTGATGGCTCAGAGCCTGGAGCCTGTTTCCGATTCTGTGTCTCCCTCTCTCTCTGCCCCTCCCCCGTTCATGCTCTGTCTCTCTCTGTCCCAAAAATAAAAATAAACGTTGAAAAAAAAAATTTTTTTTAAATAAAAATAAAAAAATAAAAAAATGGACGGAACTACGTACGGAAGCGCTTGCATTTTGTAGGAGAGCAAGCTTGTAAGAGGGGTAATAGGATACTCACTGACCCCCTGACTTGGGAGAAGGAAAAAGCCTCCCCTTCCCAGATGCACCGGCAGAGGACGTCCTAGGACATCAAGCCACCGCGGAAGGAGTCCGACGCCCTGAACACAGAAGGTCGAACAGGAGGGTCATCCGCAGAGGCTCTGACTGAAATGAGCCTGAGCGACAAGCCCTCCCTGAAACAAATACTGGCTCTTGCTCACTGTCAAGGGTGAACCAGAGTTCTTGCCTGCTAGCTGGGCTTATAAATTGATCGCCAAAGATCGTTCTTCCCGATGACCCTCTTTCCCCCTCCTGGGGGTTTTATAAATCACTTTTAATTGCCAGCCCTCACGTCCTCCTTTGGACTCACTTCTTTGACGTGGCTTTTCGTTAAAAGGAAAGCCGAGCGCGCTGAGAAGCAGTTTGAGTTTCTCCCCGAACGTTTCCATGACTTTGTCGCTGTTGTGACTCTGATGTGGGGGCGGTGTTGGCCAGAGGCACCAACTCCACTTACACACAGCTGGCAAATGAAAACAATATCAGCACATCTCCGCTGCACAGCAGGCTTTTATACGGTGATGCTTCATATTTTACTGCAGTTTCCTTTGGAAATGCTCAAAGCAACGACATCTGTTTCCTTTCATTGGGATTGTTATGTTCCTCCAGCCAAAAAAAGGGAGAGGATAGAGTTCATTAATTCAGCGTAGTAATCATTACAACGTCCACATAAATTTTGTCGGGTTTGGTGCTTTTAAATAGGGAAGCGTCCACCACCCTCGTCCCCTCCCTCTTTCTCAGTTAAGATGACATAAAACTGGTAAGCCTCAGGGCGACACTCCAGAGGTCTTGAGACCACAAACACTCACCACAGGCTCCAAAGGAAGGTGACATTCCCGGACTGCACCCCTCCCCTCCCTGGGGCCCATCAACGACCCTGGGAATGCACAGGGAGGTGCTCACACTGCGTGCGGTGGGTCAAATCACCACGGACAGAGGGGGGGTTTAGACAGCCCCACATTTTATTCCTTGAAGAAGGTAAAAATCTGCCACAGACAAGCAGGGGCAGAAGAGGGGAGTAAAAGCAGTCAGGGCCAAGACATGAAAATCCGTACGACGTTAAGAAGTTTGGACTTCTTCCTAAATGTGTGGAACCCGCTGGAAGTTTTCATCAGAGGAGTGACTTGATAATGTGCATTTTTAAAAGATCCCTCTAGCTGCCGTTTGGAGAATGCATTGGAAACTACTAATACCTGGCACAGCCACCCAGGAGGCAGACACCGCGACCTGTGTGAGAGCTGATGGTAGCCCGGGTGTGGGGGACACAGTGGGTAAAGGGACACAGGCACAGACTCCAGAGGCATTCGGGACATAGAATTTGTAGGGCGTGGTGACCGGTCGGATGGCGGGGAGTCAAGGAAAACGTAGAAGTCAAGGGTGACTGGGTGGAGAGAGGTTGCACTCCCTTGAGACAGGAAATAGTCAAGGAGTGGGTTATGGATGAAGGATAAAAGGCTCGATTTGGGACATGCTGAGTTTGAGGCATCCGTACACGCTGCATGGAGAGGAGCACTGGGGTGGATTATGCGCACCCGGAACGCAGGACAAAGAACGAGACTAGACGCTTAGATTTGAGTCGTCAGAGGACACAGGTAACACCAGACCGTGGGAAGAGAAACAATCAATCAGCAGAACGTGTAGGATGGGAACAGAGGAGAAAGCAGGACATAGCCCCCAAGAAGCTCGACATCAAGGGGAGAGTCGAGGAAGAGACCCGCAAGGAGACCGACGGGAAGAAAAACCAGAAGAGGGTCCTCCGTGTCATAAAAGCTGAGGAAATGTGTCAGGGAAGGCAGAGATGACCAGCAGTGTCATTGGTGCTGTAGCCACAAGATGGTCATCGGTGGCCTTGTTGAGAACCGTGTCGGTGGTGGGGCGCCTGGGTGGCTCAGTCGGTTGAGCGTCCGACTTCGGCTCAGGTCACGATCTCACAGTCCGTGGGTTCGAGCCCCACGTCGGGCTCTGCGCTGACAGCTCAGAGCCTGGAGCCTGCTTCGGATTCTGTGTCTTCCTCTCTCTCTGCCCCTCCCCCACTCACGCTCACTCTGTCTCTCTCTGTCTCTCTCTCTCAAAAATAAACATTAAAAAATTTTAAAAAAAAAGAAAAGAACCGTGTTGGTGGCAACAGAATCAGGAAATGAATGAGATGTGAGGAGAGCAGATGAACTCTCAAGAAGTTTGGCCATGAAGGGAAGGAGCCTGTAGTCGGGGGGGGGGCATTTTTGTTGAACTTGCGAATGAGACCTAAGCAAGCATGAATACAGATGGGAAGGCGCCCTAGAAGCAGCTGGAAGGCACAATTGGGGAGGAATAACCAATCATAAAGAGAAGTCCCTGTGGAGACGAGAAGGGAGAGGAGCCGCCCCACCTCCTCCACAGCAGCAGGAGCTCTCAAGAGAAGAGCTGAGGAAGAAGGAACGTTGTAGATTTGGTAGCAGAAAGTTCTCAAAGTTCTCTCCCATAGTTTCTGTTTGCTCTGAGAGTGAGAAGGGGGGGGGGGGAGGGTCAAAGATTCAGGAAGAGTGTAGAGATGTTAACATAGCTGAAGGGAGGGAATTCTGAAAGCCCCCACCTGAGGAGACCAGTGAAGCGAGGAAGGAAAGAAGGTAGCACCCAGGGAAGCCGGGCCTCACGGCTTCCGGGCTGCAGTCCTCTGAAGGCAAGATGCCGGTTATATACTATACTATTCATCCCGCCATTTACTCTCTACTGACACCAACAGACGGAGGTCCTACTGAGAACCAGGCCTATTCGGAGCCACCAGGCAAACAGTAATGATGGCATAAAGCAGTGTAGCCCAGGGCACTGGCTCAGATTCATCTCAGTTGTCTGCTCAGCTTTTCCCTGAGCATCTTCAGGATTGTCCTTGGGTGAGAAACTCCCCGAATTGTCCCAGATTCACCTCAATGTCTATTCAGCTTTCCCCTGAGCATCTTCAGGATTGTCCTTCGGTGAGAAACTCAAAACCTTTTTTTTTTTTCTTTTGAACATGCTTATTCGGGCTTTGATTCTGTGTTCCTCCAAATAGATTAGCTTGGTGGTTATGCCAGAATTTGAAGAAGCTGAAGAACAATGGGCCGACTGACTTTGAATTTCCTAAGCTTTCAGGATATGTGAGGGGTCTGAAGCCTGTGAAAGCAGCAGATCTACAGTGAGGCTGACCTTATGGTGACCTCCTGGCTCACCTGCCCTGGAGCTGAGTGGACATTTTAAATTTTTTTTTTCAACGTTTTTATTTATTTTTGGGACAGAGAGAGACAGAGCATGAACGGGGGAGGGGCAGAGAGAGAGGGAGACACAGAATCGGAAACAGGCTCCAGGCTCTGAGCCATCAGCCCAGAGCCCGACGCGGGGCTCGAACTCCCGGACCGCGAGATCGTGACCTGGCTGAAGTCGGACGCTTAACCGACTGCGCCACCCAGGCGCCCCTGAGTGGACATTTTAGAATGAATGATAATGACTTTCTGTTTAAATGGGTCGTGTCACCTTGCGCGTCAGCCCCCTCCATGCGGTACCCTGGGATGGATTCTGTTTTGCAGGCAGAGACGTGACCTTGAAGTGAAATGAAGCAACTGACTGAAATGAGTCCTCAAACATAAGTAACCCAGCAAGCTCAGGTGGGCTGGGACTGAGGTGTGAGCTCAGGGAGGCCAACATGGCGGATTGATTGGGACCCTGGCTCAGAACATCACCACGGAGAGCTCCGTAATGGTCCCAGGCTTGTATCATTAAGCAAAGCTACAAGCCACCGTGTGCCTCAGTTCTCTCCTTGGTAAAATCAGGATTAAAAAAAAAAAAAAACCAAAAAACAAAAAGGGGCGTATCTACCGCACAGGGTTGTCGTATAGATTAAATGAGTTAATATTTCCATGAAGCGTTTAGAATAGTGCCAGGCACGTTGAAAATGCTAAGTAAATAGTATTCTTTTTTTCCATCACAAAATGAAAGTTGGTCAAAGGGACAGGGGATTGGGACGGGGAGGAACCACCGTCCCTTCCCCACTCAGAGGGTAAGTTATGAGGAATGGAAAAAGTGACCGTAAGGTCGGCACCTTCTGTCAACCCCTACGTGAGACCATGTCCTTCACTCCTGCCAGGAACTCCGTGTCAGGGCCCACGCGTCCGAGAGAGGGCCTGTGTCACCCCAACACTCTCCTCTGTGCCATGCAGACAACTCAGGGAGCCTCCAGCACTCCACTGTGAGTTGTTCTGACCGAAAAGCTGAGGTAACAGGAGGGCCTTAGCCACTTGGGAAGAGATTACTGAAGTCAAGGGGAAGTTGTAGAAAGGTGACTTTCCAAACCAAAGTGGGGGAAAGTGGTCTAAAGACAACACAGGAAACATGAAATCAAGGCTACCCCCCAGGTCGAGGGTGTGCAAACCCCCAGGGAAGCGTCCCGGGGCCGGCTCTGCCTCACTCTCCCCAAAGGAGAGGCCAACCCTCACCCTCACCGCACAACTCCTCTTGCTTCAAAAGGCCTGTAAATTAATTCAGGGTGTTACAAAATCACAAACCCCATTTAAAAGCCATGTTTAAGAAATACAGAGAAACCTCAGAGAGCGCGCCGACAGCGTAAGAAGGCCCCGGACTGACTGCCAGGGACAATTTCCCCTTTGCGCCCTCCAGGCCTCCATCCCCGCCCTCCATTCGATTTGTTTCCAAACTGCCTGGGGACGGTGGTGGGTTGGGCTGCGTTTCCTTGACCGGCCAACCCAGGGTCATCGGCTACAACATTGTGACTGATATTTTGAACCCTGAAAGAGAAATAGACACTCTGTGGCATTTGCCTTCTCTGATGGCATGGATTAAAAAAGCAACCAGAATCCGGGGCGCGCAGGAAGGAAGCGTTGTTGACAGAGGACAGAGTACGTCTGCGTGATGCGAAAGCCGGGCTCCAATGGGGGTCCGTTCCTACTCTTACTGCCTTACATCTGCTCCTGCAAACTCAAACCTGCTTTACAGAAACTCACTTCCTGCCAATTAAGAGGACAAGAAAGTTCGTAAGAAGGAATTTCTTCACAGTTGTGATGAGCTTTTGCCTCGACGATTCTCAACAACTTACCTGTAGAAAAAAAAAACATATTGATGTGTGTGTGTGTGTGTTGGGGGGATGCTGTTATTCATCGTGGCCAAGTGGGCTTAGAGACCACACACTTCAAAGCAACCCTGTCCCTAGGGAATAGGGCCCACTGTCGTCTCCCCTGGCTGTCCCGAGCGAGGCTCCTCAGTGGCCAAGCCCGGGCATGAGGAGTGGAAAGCAGATTGACCGTGGGAGGGGACAGCGAAGTCACACCTGGCAAAAGGTGGTGAGGGGAGGAGCCGGCACACTTTTCATGCCCCGAGGCAATATGGCAATTCATCACACCCAGGGGACGGGTGAAGCTGTCCCTCCAGTGAAACAGCCCTGGGTTGGAACAGCGTCCATGAGAACAAAAGGCCTGTGTTTGCGCTCCAGGGTTTTGTTTGCTCAGAGAAAGAGCCCAAGTGGACCCCGACAATTTGTCTGTCTGCGCTCCTGCCGCTCTAAATGCACCTTCAGAGATAAACAGCGGGCACCTTGTTTGTAACGTTGGTGAATTGGGGGGTGAAATCCAGCTTTACTTTTCCTCCCTGTGTTTAATAGCTCTGTGGTATCTAAAAGGCGGCAGAAATAACACTTACAACAAAGGTAAGCCTGATGCCATTAACCAAGTCAACAAAATGTCTAGAATGGCCTGGACCATTCTAGACGGAACAAAGGAAACATTCCCCAGGTGGCATTCTTTTTATACAAAATAAACCTGGCAAAGACGGCATGCCAGCTCCATGTGGTGGAGGGTGATCATGTGGGCTCTAAGGTGTGCTGGCTTGTCCCTGAAGCCACTCCAGTGGGCCCTTCGTGGACGCCTCAGCCAGGGGTCCAACCTGGTGGTGACACTGGGCATGCCTGACCATCGGCACAGCTCACAGGTCACAGCGGGCCCACCTCGGCCCAGTATTGGTGGAGCTCTGAATTCCCTAAGAGCAAACACATGAGATAAATCTTGTCCAAAAAATGAGGCCAAGAATCTGCAGTCAGAGACAGACGGGCTGAAGAAGAAGGTCCACTGAAATCCTACCGGGCCTCCAAGTGGCATGGTGTCCTGGGACGGGCACAGGACTTGAGGGGAGAAGACCCGGCTGGGCCTTGGGCTGCTCTTAACTAAGCAGGGGGGGCGGGGGGGGATTGACAGGAAGCAGCTTCACAGCTTCACTCCTGCGGCCTTGGCCATTCATCCTGCAAACAGAGCCGCGAGCTGAGATGAAATGGGGGTGATGTGCAGGCACCAACAAGTGGAGCATCCCACACGGAAGGAGTGCCTTTTTCTTACCCACCTGCAGATACATCCTTAATCCATCTGTTCTCCCCAAGTACAGGTTTCATAAGAAAAAGGAACCGGAGACAAGCCATGAGTTTGGGGATCATTATAAGCGGATTTTAGAATTTTTATAAATAACTACAGATACAAATATACTTACTAGGGGCACCTGGGTGGCTCAGTTGGTTAAGCATCTGACTCTGGACTTCAGCTCAGGTCATGATCTCAAGGTTCGTGAGTTCGAGCCCCGCGTGAGGTTCCGCACTGACCGCGCAGAGCCTCCTTGGGATTCTGTCTCCCTCTCTCTCTGCCCCTCCCCTGTTTGCCCTCCATCTCTCTTTCAAAATAAAATAAAAATACACTTTATAAATACAGTTACTATTTACATACAATATATCAATACACGTATAATTTTACAAACACAAACACATTACAAATTATACAATTTGTAACACATATACAAATATAAACAATACATATTATAAACAAATTATGCATCACAATACATTTTATATAGTTGTAAATATATATTTGCATGTTATATAACAGTATATAAAGTTCTGATTAATTTAATTTCATTTAATTATGTGATTGTAATTTGGATGTATTAATATATTTCATTGCATATTATATTGATTATGTAATTTAATTATATTATGAGAAGAATATATTAAGTATTTTATAAGTATAAATGTACATATTTAATATATTTCATACACACATACACACTGCACAAATGCTTCTGTCAGGCAATGTGCCAAGCACTTCTACTCCCAACCATGTATCGTTTTTCCCATTGCATAGATGAGAAAACCGAGACAGGAGGTTCAGAAACTTGCCCCAAATCATCCCTGCTCTTTGCTGAGCCCCTTGCAGGGAGGACAGCAGAGAAAGGACTTGGTGGCACGTTTGTCCCAGCTGGTGAGTTGCCCCCCGCCCCCCGCCACCACAACAGGTCTGAAATGTGAGGAGTGATCCTGCACCGGCCCCAACCCAAGGTCCTGTGACACTCCCACCCCCACAGGGGGCGGGATCCTGTCCTCTGTTGCCAGTGCAGGAGTTGGTCCTGCCTCACTCACCCAATGGACCTGGGATCCCCATTGTGCTCAACTTATACAAGCTGAATCCCACCTCCTTGCACTTTTCCACTAACCCCCTCTGCTCATTCCCACGGCCAATGCCCTCGCTCATTCCTTCCGCCGATCCTACTGCTCCCTTCAGGCCAGGCTCCACCTCACCCCTTCCATGAAGCCTTACAAACTGGCACCAGCCCACACAGACCCCTCCCTTCCAGAACGCCTGCCGTCCTCAGCCTGGCCCTGCCCGGCTTGGTTTCTCCCCCAGCTATGCCCTGAATATTCACTTCGCTGCTCTCAGTTCCTTGAAGGGTAGTGACTGTGTCATATATAATTTCCATTGTCTCAGGCTCTAAACCTGGTTTGGAAACAGTTGAGCAGATTATGATGAGTTGAGAGGATTGGCTGATGGGCTTCAATTAAGCAGCAGTACCACGGAAAAAAACGAAAAACAGCTGCGGCATTTTGATAAGGACACCGGGAAGGCTGCTTATTTGGGACCTCAGAAGTTGCATAAACTTTCAACACATACTTCTTTTGTATGGAACAAACTAATTAGGTTTCTCATAAGAGCATCTGGGTATACATTCTGGGAGCTTATCAGGGAAGCAGTCACGGACCTGATAAGAGGTGAGTTCATTTATCATCATCAACAGCCGGTGACGGCGGCGGTGGACGGAGCCTCCAGGACAGGAGGCAGGCACACTGCCCCAAAGTCCCATCGCCCACATTCCTTCTGCAGTCACAGCAGAGCTGGACTTCTTGTTTGTGCTTCAGTCATTTGTGCTTCAGTCATTTATGACCTTTGAGCTCCTAAGTATATGCAACCTGTCATGGCCTGACAAGCAACGCCACAGAAGGCAGCTTGAACTCTCAATTTCCTTCCTCTCTCTATTAACTAATTTAAAAAATTCCTTTGTGCTCACTTAAAATACCAGAGCAACAAAAGCGGAAATAAACAAGTGAGAGTATATCAAACTAAGAGCCTTCTGCACAGCAAAGGAAACCCATCAACAAAATGAAAAGGCAACCTACAGAATGGGAGAAAATATTTGCAACTCATATATATATGAGAAAGGGGTGATATCTAAAATATATAAGGGACTCCTACAACTCAAGAGCGAAAAAAGCCAATTAAAAACAGACAGTTTCCCGGGTGCTTGGGTGGCTCATTTGGGTGAGCATCTGACGCTTGATTTCAGTTCAGGTCATGATCCCAGGGTCTTGAGATGGAGCCCCACATGAGGCTCTGTGCTGAGTGTGGAGCCTGCTTGAGATTTTCACTCTCCCTCTCTCTCTTCCCCTCTCCCTTGCTCTCTCTCTCTCTCTCTCTAAAATGAAGAAAAACTTTAAAAATATAATAAATAATTAAATCTAAAAAATAGTTTCCCAAAGAAGATATAAAAATGGCCAACCAGTACATGAAAAGGTGCTCACCATCACTAATCATCAGGGAAATGCAAATCAAATCACAATGAGATATTTATTACCTTGCACCTGTCAGAATGGTTATTATCAAAAAGATAGGAGAGGATGAGGACATAGAGAAAAGGGAACCCTCATGTACTATTGGCAGGAATGTAAATTGGTACAGCCAGTATGGAAAACACTATGGTCGCTCTTTAAAACATTAAAAATAGAACTATTATATGATCCAGCAATCCCACTTCTGGGTGTATATCCAAAGGAAGTGGGAAGAGGATCTCAAAGAGATATCTTCCCTCCCTTGTTTATTGCAGCATTATTCACAATTACCAAGATTTGGAAACAGCCTAAGTGTCCATCAATGAATGAATGGATAAAGATGTAAGATAAACACCACACCACACACACACACACACACACACACACACACACACACACTGGAATATATACAATATATACAATGGAATATTATTCAACCATGAGAAAGGAAGACAGCATGCTGTTAATGACAATGTGGATAGAACTTGAGGACATGATGCTAATGAGATGTCAGACAAAGAAAGACAAATACTGTATGATCCCACTTACACGTGAAATTTTAAATCGAACTCATAGAAACACAGAGTGGAATGGTGGTTACCAGAGGGCTAGGGATGGAGGAAATGAGGAGATGTTGATCAAAGACTACAAATGTCCCGTTATAAGACGAACAAGTTCTAGGGACCTAATGTACAACATGGTGATTACAGTTAACAATACTGTACTATATACTTGAAAGTTGTTAAGAGAGTAGATCTTAGATGTTCTCACCATAAACAATAATAATAATAATAATAATAATATGACATGTTGCAAGTGTTAGCTAATATTATGGTGGTAGTCCATTTTGTAGTAAAAATGTCTCGAATCAACATGCTGGACACCTTCAACTTACATGATGTTGTATGTCAGTTATATCACAACAAAGCCGGGTTAAAAATTAAAAACAAAATGCTAGAATCCAAGAATTGATCTATGTCACTTCTCTTACTCTTTGATATGCGTGAATGTCCCTACACGTTCTACTCTCTTAAGTGATTTTACTCTATGAAACCTCGACAAGAGTTTCACTTTTATTCAGCAATGACTACAATCGTAACACCAGGATGAGGCCCAAGACTCTAGTAATAGCAGCCATGTTTCATAACGGGAACTTCAAAAGCTAAAATCCCTATTAGCAGACCAGTTCCAAAGTGATCCCAATTCTCCACTCCTCCTGCATTCACTCCCTTCACATTGTGACAACGTGGCTCCTCCCATCAAGAAATGGATTCTAGGGGATGGCTCAATTGGTTAATTTTGGCTCAGGTCATGATCTTACAGTTGTGAGATCAGCCCCACGTTGGGCTCCATGCTGGGCATGGAACCTGTTTAAGATTCTCTCTCCCTCTGCCCCTCCCCACCCCACTCACACTCTCTCTTTGAAAGAAAGAAAGAAAGAAAGAAAGAAAGAAAGAAAGAAAGAAAGAAAAGGAAAGAAAAGAAAAAATGAAAATGAAAATGAAAATGAAAAAAAAAGAAATGGATTCTATATCCCACCTGTTGAATTTGGGCTGGCCATGACTTGCTTTAGCGATAGCATGCAATTGGCCAGTTCAGAGCCAAGGACTCAAGAGACCTCCACCGGCCTTCAGCCAGCCAACTCCCCTACGTGAGAATCCAATCACAGCTAACTGACCCATGTCTGGCTCTGGATGCCAGTGTGAACAGAGCCAAGACCAGAAGAACCACCTGGCTGACCCTGAAATACCTCAGCAAGAGCAACAAGTATGTACTATCTTGGGCCTCTACGTTTTGGAATGATTTCGAATGTGATCACAGGCAAGTGCACTCTGCTTCAACTGGTAACTGGTAGGGAAGAAACAGCCATTGTTGTCCAACCCCTCCTCAATAACAAACCTTCTCTTTGTGGGTTGGGGAGAGGGCGCTACAGACAGAGAAGCAGAGTTCTATATGCACAAGTAACTCCTAAAGAGGGACAAGACACAGGGAGGCACAGAGCAGATAGGCCCAGAAGAAAATCCCAGCCCTTCAATCACTTTCTATAAACCTACTGAGTTTGGCTTCTCATATATTAGAACGATGACACTCATCACCCAGAGTTGCTGTTAAGATGAATGATAATATGTATGCATAGGTATGTGCATGGCAGATGGTCGTGGAAGACACTGTTGGCTCACCCAACATCAAATCTCCAGCCGCCCCCTCCTTGCTCGTTTTTATTATGAAGTCTACACAAGCGAATTATTTGTTTCCCGGTTTCCTTTGCAGATAGAAGCCGGGAGTGACCGTGTGACGCAGATCTGGCTAGTAAAACACAGCAGCCTGCAGCATCACCCCTTGTTTCTTCCCCCTCTTCCCGCCTTTACCACACACCGGGATGGAGCTACATCTCTTACCGCCATGAAAGAAAGGCCAAGAGAACTTCAAGAATGTCGCCTCTGACATCATTGAGCTGCTAAGCAATACCAGCAAGTTGCCTACCCTGAGACTTGTTACATGAAAAAAATCATAAACTCCAATTTCTTCAAGCAATTGTGAATCCATTTTTGTCACTTAGAGCTGAAAGCATTCCTAACGATAAAGTGCTCAGTAAACATTACCATTAAGCTATTCAAATATCAAATGAAAAGAAGTCTAATTGCTAGTATTTGGTAATACCCACTTATTCTGCCTTCATTCATGAGTTAAGTTATACAATTATTGCACCAGTGCAGAAAGGACTCGGTAGGATATTATTTTTTTCTTATGCCTTAAGAGAAATAGTCTTTGAGCTCTAGGGAATAATGGCCAAATACCACATTCTGCTCAAGGTAGAGCATTGATCAGAGGGCACGCAAAAGCCAGAGTTTAGAAGATACGTCAGTTCAAGACCTAGTAAAGTTACTTCTGACTCTGCTGACCTCCAGTTCTATGACTGGGACATTTAGCACGGTCCCAGGCAGTGAGACACAAACTACATAATGTGCTTTTGACCAATCAAGGAAAATCGCCTCTGACAGCATCTGGCGCTAAAGGACATTCTATGGAAATCAGCAAACATGCACCTGCATAGGTCATTCGGTGACCTGTGGGAGAAGCCTGTTTCCGTAAGATTTCACAGTATACAATAAGGTGCCTGCCCGTCCACCAGTCCGAGGGGCAGGATGTGTATGTGGCAATGGCCATCAAAACTGCTAATCTGTTAAGGAATCTATTAAGGATCTACTAAGGAAATCCACCACATTTTACAGGTGAGCTGTATACACCAAGTCAGAGATGTGCAGCAGAAAAGCAAGGTGGTCTTCATGTTTAGTTGTGGAGCACGATTGTGGAACACTTAGGAAAATCGCAGGCCACATCAGGACGAGACGCTGGATGCCCTTGGGAGGATTTAGTCCTGCTTCCGGGCTGGCACTGAGCCCTATGCTTCACTCATGCCTGGGTCCCAGGGACAAACTGATTGCACCCCCAAATCCTGCCATGCCACAGCCCCATTGTGACAGAAGTGCCATATCCCCACCCTGCCGCCCAGTTAGGCCATGAGCTGGACCTCAGGACCCCACCACCGTAACAGTAACTGGTTAGACCATGAATGTTTGGGGACCTCACCTAAAAACAGCCAATCTCCTGGCTACCCAGAGATAGCTTGGCTCGGGAGCTTGGCTAAGACAGATGTCTGTATTGGATGAAGACCAGGTCTCCTCTTTGGGGAAGTTGCCCTTGAGACACAGAGAAAGAGGCAGTTAATGGCTGCAGAGCAGTAGAAGCAGGGACAAAGGGCATGAGCAAAAGGCACAGCTCTGAAGCCTGGCATGAAGGACACAGCCGGTGGAGGGGCCCCATACGGTCCGCGGGGCCACACTCCGTCTTTAGCGCAGCCGTGACTGCGCGCTCAGACTTGGAACTAGACAACCTCGGTTTGAATCCTGGTCCTGCCACCCAGCAGGGGCTGTGTGACCTTGTGTAAGTTCCTGACTGTGCCTCAGTTTTTCCCATCTGGAAAATGGACAAATAACAGTACCTCCCTCATAGGGTTGTTATAAAAGTTAAATGAGTCAATATTTATGCAATGCTTAGAGCAATTACTGGCACGTAACACGCTATGGAAGCGTTTAATAGATAAACTGTAACAACCATGCAATTCCTAAGCTGTGTTGCAGTCTCCACGAGGCCCTACTGAGTTGATGTTTTCCTTATTGACTGGGTCTCTATATGGTTGTTTGTTCTTTTTAATTGATTTATTTTGAGAGATAGAGAGCAAGTGGGAAAAGGGCGAGAGAGAGAGAGGGAGAGAGACAATCCTCTGTATGGCTTTACCTGTTGGTCCATGAGAGCTGGCTGTCCAATCAAAATTCCCATCACCCTTACTCCTGGATCGTTCTCCCTAGAAATCCCCAGAGTTTTAATAATCCTGTGCGTGTCCCAGCACATTGCAACCTGAAATCCACTCATGGCTCTGCCCTCACCAGCTGTGGGACTTTGGGCAAGTCATTTAACCCCTCTGAGCTTTCAAATCATCTGCCCCCTAGGAAATAAGAGTGCCTAACTCACAGATGGCTGCCAGGATTCAATGTGAAAATCCACGTAAAGGCCTTAGATAAATTCCAAATAGATTAAAGACCCAGATGGGAGTAAAATCTTTAGGGGAAAAAAAAATAGAATAATATTTTTACAGCCTCAGAATAATGAGATTCCTTAAACAAAAGTCACAAGGAAAAAAGTGATAAATCTGACATCATCAAAATTTAAAATGTCTGTCAAAAGACAAAGTCCAGTCTGAGAGGAGAAAATGGCGATACTTATTAAGAGATGAAGTATCTTTATGTATTCAAAACATGTAGAGAGGGCACCTCGGTGGCTCAGTCGGTTAGGAGGCCAGGTCTTGGCTCGGGTTATGATCCCATGGTTTGTGAGATCGAGCCCCATATCGGCTGTTAACTGACAGCACTGAGGCTGCTTGGAATTCTCTCTCTCTCCCTCTCTCTCTCTCTCTCTCTCTCTCTCTCTCTGCCCCTCTCAGCCCTGCTGGCTCTCTAGGTCTCTAAATAAATAAATAAATAAATAAATAAATAAATAAATAAATAAATAAAAATATAGAGACTTAGTCTATAGGGAAAACATCAGCTCAATAGAAAAATTCCAAAAATGTATGAAAAATTTCTCAACCTCCTAATAATCAGAATTACGCAAATGAAAACAAGGAGATACTATTGTGCACCCTCTGATGGACAAAAGCTCTAAGTTCACCAAGCATCACAGCTCTGGGGGCCCACCGTGGCCCTCCACCAGCTCCAGCGGAGAAAAGTCCACGGAGCCAACAGATGTGTTCAGAGACACCGTGCCCCCCCCCCAACCTTGGGGTACCCAGAGCCCTACCCTATCCAGAGAAGTCTGCTTCTAGAACCTGCACGGACCTCTTCCCTGGGGCTGTCCTCCTGAGAGCAGACCACACGTCCCTGGGTGTGTGGTACCCTAAGAGGCGTGGCTGGGCGGGGCCCTGCGTGTGTGCGTGCAAGGCCTCTGGCAGTGCAGGATGGAGCTGGGGGTTGGACAAGAGGATAGGAAGAGGCCAAGGACACCATCGATGCTCCGTGTTGCCACGTCATAGCACAGAACTCCAAGGAATCAGAATTCTAAGTTCACATCTGGTTCTCCAGGTCAGTATGAAGCCATATTCTCCAGAGGAAGATGCTATCCAAGATATCCAAGATGTCCCAGTTTTACTTAGATGCTTCGTATCTTAACTCCAAACTTTTAAATAGGGAGATATTTAGTATGTGGGGACATGTCCTCGTGTGCTGGGCAGGCCTGATCTGACAGTAGAAAGCACCAGCAACAATGAGAGAGATGGGAACCTACTTATACTGCTGTCAAGCATGTATATTGACATGTATTCTTGGAAAATAATTTCACAGTACCTAGTTCCCACCCTAATAACACCAAAACTCATCTTCTATTTCCTAGAAAATCTCTTGCAAAGATGATGCATTGGAAGTCACCTAGAATTACTGAGCGTGTTAACCAAGCGTCAGGCTCTTTGTTAAGTGCTTAACAAACTGCATATTTACTCTTTCTAGCAACCCAGTGAAGTAATTCTTAATGGAGCCCCATTTTCAGATGAGAAAACTGAGGCATACAGAGGCTGGGTATATTGTTCCTGGTCACACAGAAAGTACTAGATTTGAACCCAAGCCCACTGGCCCCAAGACTTTCCCCTTATCCACTGTGCTACTTGACTGACAATTTCTTTTCTTTTCTTTTCTTTTCTTTTTTTCTTTTCTTTTCTTTTCTTTTTTTTTTTTGAGAAAATTTTCATTGAAGAATAAAACTGCAGATAACAGCTGCCTGACTTTGGAGAGCATTCGAAAGCAGAAAGAAAAACTGGGATTTAATATGACAGAAAGAATGAGTGAAAGGTTTTCATAAATTTTAAATTTTTAAATGTTTAAATATTAATTTTTTAACAAATGCTTGCTGAATTGAATTCTATGCCGAGAGCAGAATTTAATACGCTTTATCCATGAAAAAAAAAATGGACAAATTTAAATCTCTAACGTTTTAACATCTTGAATTTTAGAATTTTGAACTTTCCATGGAAAAGAAATGAGAGAAGTTTAAGTAAGAGTTAGTATCTTCTAGGGTTGCCTGGGTGGCTCAGTCAGTTAAGTGTCTGACTTCGGCTCAGGTCATGATCTCACGGTTCATGAGTTCAAGCCCCACGTCGGGCTCTGTGTTGACAGCTCAGAGCCTGGAGCCTGCTTCGGATTCTATGTCTCCCTCTCTCCCCACCCCTCCCCTGCTTGCACTCTGTCTCTCTCTCTCTCTCTCTCAAAAATAAATAAATAAAAATTAAGAGAAAAATTTTTTTTAATTTTTTTTTAACGTTTATTTATTTTTGAGACAGAGAGAGACAGAGCATGAATGGGGGAGGGTCAGAGAGAGGGAGACACAGAATCTGAAACAGGCTCCAGGCTCTGAACTGTCAGCACAGAGCCCGACGCGGGGCTCGAACTCACGGACTGCGAGATCATGACCTGAGCTGAAGTTGGCCACTTAACCGACTGAGCCACCCAGGCGCCCCCAGAGAAAATTTTTTAAATAAAAAATAGAAGGGGCACCTGGGTGGCTCAGTCAGCTGAGTGTCTGACTTCGGCTCAGGTCATGATCTCACGGTTCAAGGCTCAGAGCCTGGAGCCTGCTTCAGATTCTGTGTCTCCATCTCTCTCTGCCCCTCTTCCTGTTCTCTCTCTCTCTCTCTCTCTCTCTCTCTCTCTCTCTCTCTCAAAAATAAAAAATAAATATTTTAAAAAATTAATAAATAAAAGAGTATCTTCTGGCTTGGGAGAACTGACTGCAACTCCATCACCACTCTATCACCCACGTTACGTCCGTCGACCTCACACGCCTCTCCGGCAAGGTGCCCCTACCACTGGCAAGACTTCCCGAGAGGTGAGAGATCAGCAATTTTCCCTCTGGAAGACTTACCAGGGCTGGGTCTTGAACTGCCCACTTTTCACAGAGAGTTAGCAATTCTGCCGTCCTGGCGAATTCAAATACCAGCGTCTCTTGCATGAACTACCTTCCCAGGCACCCTGGACTAGAGCATATGCTTACGGCTGCTCCGTACAATTCTTTACCTTGTTTCACTACTAAAGTCACCCGATCCGGAAGGACAGACAGCCCAACTGATTGCTGAGTCGTACTTGCACTCAGGGGGCTTTGTAGGAAAGCGCAGCGCGTTCCCAGTGACTTCTGCCATCGGTGTGTAAAGCCATAAATGTGGCATCTGTATGATCTCATTTCTGTTCTTGTTTTGGTGGCGTCTTTTTGTTTATGATTTTAAAATCTTTACTTTTTTTTTTCTGAGTAGATGAGCAACACATCATCAGTACATCACTAACACCTAAAACTACAAGGAAGAAGAGAAATTCACGCCTGAGATAGTCGACCATCCTGAGATACACGTCATTGACAATTGGGCGATCGTTCCCTCATACAAACCTTTCGGCATACATATATGCACACCTATAACCACACACATGTAATTTTACCTAACTGGATCCTATCTTACATAATGGTACATGAAGGAAATCCTTTTCAATAGAGCTCTGGGTTTTGTTCATTTGTTGTTTTGCGTGTTTATTTAGTTTTTGCTTCTTTCTCCTTCCCTACTCCTGCCTACACCCCACACCATAATTTTTATTTTGTTGATTTATAATGCATTCTAATATTTGCTTGATCTACCATCACACGCACCCCTTATTTTTCCACGTTTTCTTGGTATTCTCATATTGTTTTTTTAAATATAACTTTGAAAAAACTGACATTCTTACGATATTAAATCTTTTCATCATGGGATGTCTGGATCTTTGTTATTCTTCATACAGATGCTATATCTTCCTTGTTAAACTTACTCCTAATCATTTCATCGTGTAATTGTCACTGCTATTACGGATACTTCCCATTTCATTATCATGCAGGGTTTGCTATTGGGATATATGTGTATCATATACATGTATATGACAAAGTCATTGGCTTTTGTATATTCGCTTAATCATTCATCTTTCTAAAGTGTCCTATGAAGCCCAATCATTTTTACCAGGGTCCCTTGAATCTTCTGGGTATATAATTACATTATCAGCAAAAATAAAAAAATCTTACTTTCCAATATTCACGCCAATTATTTCAATTTCAATTTCACACTGCATTAACTACCCCCTCAAAAAGTAATATTATTAAGTGGCAATGGTGGACGATCCAGCTTGTTCCTATTTATAATTGAAATGGCTTAGAATTATGTTTATAATAAGATATGAGTAGCCAAAAGTATGAGTCAAGAGCAGAGATCAGCAAACTATGATCCATGGGCCGGATTCGCCATCCATTTTTGTAAAGTTTTACTGAAACAGAGCCCTGCTTTTTCATTTCTGTATTATCTATGGTTGTTTTTCGTGCAATGGAAGTGTGGAATAGTTGTGACAGAAACCATAGTGACCTGTATCACCTAAAATATTCACTCTGGCCCTTTGCAGGAAAAGTTTTCCAACGATCCCTGGTCAAGAGAGGTTCTGCTATACTAACAAGCAACCCCAAAGTCCCAGTGGATTAACACATTTATTTCGCATTGTCACAAAACCAGTTGTGGGTCTGGATAACCACACTCTGTTCTCTGCGAAGTGGCAAAAAGTAGGCTGTTCCAATCCTATTATTCTGCCGTGACAATGCCAAGCCTCTTGGACCACCACGGTAGACGAAGAGAACACAGTGTTCTCACACCCACCCTCACATGCTACCGTGCAATTCATAAACCAGAACGAATCACATGAGTCCACTGAGTGAGCTGTAAGGGGACTAAGAAGTAGAACCTAAGGAGAAGAAACTAGATATTGGTAAGCATTATTAATACCTACCAAATAGACTTTATTACATCTTAGTAATTTTCCTCCACTTCTACTAAAAAATTTTTGTTTGGTCGTTAAAATTTCAACATCTACTGATAGATTCCTGTGAGTTTTCCCCATAGGGAAATGTAATGCAATAAATTCTGCTCATAAACTTTCTGTGAGGGAATCATTCATGTGTCACTACAATGTAGTCAAAGTTCGTTATTTTTCGATAACAGCTGAATTGAAGGTAGTAATATTTTTGCAGCTATATGCATAAGTGAGATTAAGTGGCTAAGCTTTTATTTTTCCCTTTTGTACTATCTTCATCATATTTTATGTTACGGCAGATCTCAATCCTGGTACCCATTAGAATCGTTCAAGGAGCAGTTGCAAAATATTGATGTCCAAACCCAACCCCAGACTAATTGAATCATAATCATTGAGTGTGGAGTGCAAGAGCAGTAACTTTTAATTTTTTTAACGTTTATTTGTTTTTGAGACAGAGAGAGACGGAGCATGAACAGGGGAGGGTCAGAGAGAGGAAGACACAGAATCCGAAAGAGGCTCCAGGCTCTGAGCTGTCAGCACACAGCCCGACGCGGGGCTCGAACTCATGGACCGCGAGATCGTGACCTGAGCCGAAGTCGGCTGCTCAACCGACTGAGCCACCCAGGCGCCCCCAAGAGCAGTAATTTTTAAAATTCTCTGATGATTCTAGCTGTGCAGAATGCACTAAGGTTATATTGATTTGTATCCTCTTTGTAAGATCATAAAAATCATTATAGGGCCCAAATTATTTAACTTTTTTGGTATACAGTCACTGGCATCAAAATTAAAACAACCAAGCATACTAGAAAATAAGAAAAAAAAAAAAGGAAATTTACCCTTTGGGTTCCAGATAATTGAAGCACAAGGCACAGAATTTTGAATAACTGTCCTTAACAGGTGCCAGAAGATAAAAGACAAAATATTGAATTTTGTCAGAGAACTAGACATTGTTTTAAAAAGGAAACACTAGGGGCGCCTGGGTGGCACAGTCGGTTAAGCGTCCGACTTCAGCCAGGTCACGATCTCGCGGTCTGCGAGTTCAAGCCCCGCGTCGGGCTCTGGGCTGATGGCTCAGAGCCTGGAGCCTGTTTCCGATTCTGTGTCTCCCTCTCTCTCTGCCCCTCCCCCGTTCATTCTCTGTCTCTCTCTGTCCCAAAAATAAATAAACGTTGAAAAAAAAAATTAAAAAGGAAACACTAGGGGCGCCTGGGTGGCGCAGTCGGTTAAGCATCCGACTTCAGCTCAGGTCATGATCTCGCGGTCCGTGAGTTCGAGCCCCGCATCAGGCTCTGGGCTGATGGCTCAGAGCCTGGAGCCTGTTTCCGATTCTGCGTCTCCCTCTCTCTCTGCCCCTCCCCCGTTCATGCTCTGTCTCTCTCTGTCCCAAAAATAAATAAACGTTGAAAAAAAAATTTAAAAAAATAAAAATAAAAAGGAAACACTAGAACTGAAAAATGCAGCTATCAAAATTCAAAACCCAGTATATAAGCTTAACCACAGATTGACATAGCTGAAGAGAAAAATAGTAAATTAGAGGGTAGATCAGAGGAAAATACCCAGGAATAAAGCACAGAAAGGCAAAAAAAAAAAAAAAAAAAAGTAAAACACTAAAAAGAATAAAATATACAGGATGTACATCAAGAAGTTTAACATACAAATAATTGGAAACTCATTAGGGGAGAAGAAAGAATTTGGGTAGATGCATATTTGAAGAGATAATGTTGGAAAATCGTCTAAAACAGATTTAAAAATACGAAGTTGCAAAGTCAGGAAGTCTTTCAAACCCCAAACAAAATAAACACACAAGAGCAAAAACCAAAAACACCCACCCCTCACGGCATCATCATAAAACTGCTAAAAACCAAAGACAATGAGAAGATCTTACAGAAGTCTGAAGTATGGGTAAATAGATCAATTCCTTTAAAAAGGCAATAAATAAACTAATGGCTGACCTTACAGAAACAGTAAAAACCAAAGGCAACGGAATGATACTTTAATTTTTTGTGGGTTTCTTCAATGTTTACCTGAGAGAGTGTGTGTGTGTAAGTGAGGGAGGGGCAAAGAAAGAGGGAGAGAGAGAACTCCAAGCAGGCTCCAGGCTGAGGGCAGAGCCCAATGGGGGGGCTCGCTCTCACGACTATGCGATCACGACCTGAGCGGAAACCCAAGTCAGATGCTTAACTGACTGAGCCACCTAGGCACCCCTAGAATGATATTTTTTTTTAATTTTTTTTCAACGTTTATTTATTTTGGGGACAGAGAGAGACAGAGCATGAACGGGGGAGGGGCAGAGAGAGAGGGAGACACAGAATCGGAAACAGGCTCCAGGCTCCGAGCCATCAGCCCAGAGCCCGACGCGGGTCTCGAACTCCCGGACCGCGAGATCGTGACCTGGCTGAAGTCGGACGCTCAACCGACTGTGCCACCCAGGCGCCCTAGAATGATATTTTTAAAGAACTTAATGAACTACATAGCAAGTATTGTATACTGAGCAAAAAAAAAAAAAAAAAAAAAAAAAAAAAAAAAAAAAAAAATCCTTCAAGAACACAGGTGAAATAATGACATTTTCAGATACATTTTTTCCAAGAAAAGGCAGGTGAAGAAGCATCACACTGCTTGGGAACACCTTTCAACAACAACATCACGTGGTGAGCAACAGACTCTACCAGTGGACAATTGGGTTTTTCAGGTTCTGTCTGTCTGCTTTCTGCCTGGGAGCATGATGGATACCCTTGGCCAATTGTGAGGGGTGGGGGTGGGGGGTAAAAGGAAAGGGAGGTCGGGGCGCCTGGGTGGCACAGTCGGTTGAGCGTCCAACTTCAGCCAGGTCACGATCTCGCGGTCCGTGAGTTCGAGCCCTGCGTCAGGCTCTGGGCTGATGGCTCGGAGCCTGGAGACTGTTTCCGATTCTGTGTCTCCCTCTCTCTCTGCCCCTCCCCCATTCATGATCTGTCTCTCTCTGTCTCAAAAATAAATAAACGTTGAAAAAAAAAAAAGGAGAGGGAGGGCAACTGAAGAGGAAGAGCCTAGGCTTCCTGAAAATATGGGCACATGGCAGCGAAAGTGTTTTAAAAAGAAAAATAGAAGAAGTGTAAGCATGTTGATGTTAGTGGAACGTCATATATAGATTTGAAACGCAGAAAATTTGACCACGAGTCAGTTAAATAAATTAGGGTCATTTTTCTCAGGGTATATGAAATCCAGGAGTAGAGCAGTTGGCATGAATTCAGCAGCTCAAATACGTCAGGGCTGACAGCTCTGTGATCCTCTCAGTCTTTGCTTCATGGTCTCGAGATAGCTCCTAGAGGTAAAGCCAACCAAATTCATGTTTTAACCTTGGAAAAAAGGGAAGATAACACAAGAGAAAAGTAGTGGAAGCCAAAATAAAACAGTTCAACATCTCAGAAGTTCCCAGAAGTCTTCCTCTTACTTCTGATCGTTAAGAACAGTATCCCATGGCTCTCAACCCAACTACGAAGGAGACCAAGAAATATCTTTTTTTTTTTCTAAGTGGGGCACAAAGCTACCCTAAACGAAAGCAGGGTTTTACTGACTCCTTGCTGTCAGCAAAAAAGGAGAGAATGAATATTGGGTAGGCAAGTGGTAATGTTGCTACTACAGCAAAAGGAATTACACATGAAATCCATTCTCCTAACTTTGTCAAGGTTAAGTGTAATGCCTTCTTGGATTTCCAAAATGCCCTTATTCTAATCAGTAAAAATCTTCTTAAAAGTTACATTTTATTCTCTAAAAGTCTATATGGTATTATTAGTTAGTTAGTTAGTTAGTTAGTTAGTTAGTTAGTTAGTTTTTTGGTTGGTTGGTTGGTTGGTTGGTTGGTTGGTTGGTTGGTTCTTCCCGGATGCTTGCAGGCTAAATTTATGACACATGGTTTGGACACTGCTTTATTCTTTAGGGTCAATAAAAGGTGTTCTCTTAGAAGTCAAAGAACATCATTAGAAATGGTATGTTAAGGAATAAACACAAAACTATTCCCCAAAAGTTGAAATCAGATTTTTGAATTGGAAAGGTCCGAAGTCTTCATTCGCTTCCATTGAGGTAGGTCAAGGAAATGCATTCATTCATTCTTAGGATGAACTAACTAATGATGTTAATGAACTCTACCTAGCCCCTCTCCCCTCCCCTCAAAACAACCTAATGAGAAGCAGACATCCCCAGTGACACCTCTGTCTCCCCCCACCCTCGTTCCCCCTTCTAATGCAGACAGCTTTCAGCAGAATCAACCACTTCTGGAGAATGCTGGCAATCCCCTCTTCCTAATAAGCCATGTCAGGCAAGGGAAAGATGCCCCTTTTAATTACAGGAGGGGGAGAGAGCCAAACCATAAGAGACTCTTAAAAACAGAATAAACTGAGGGTTGATGGGGAGTGGGGGGGGGGTGATGGGCATCGAGGAGAGGAGGGCACCTGTTGGGAGGAGCACTGGGTGTTGTATGGAAACCAATTTGACAATAAACTTTGTATTAAAAAAATTTAAAAATTAAAAAAAAAAAAAGAAACACCAGCCTTCTCTTCCACATGCTGGCCATATGACCAGCTTCCCTTACCCAGAGACCTTCAAGCCTCTGCCCACCTTCCCAGGCATTATAGGGTGGGAGAAGCCTGCTTTTTGAGAACAGATACCCAGTCTCCAATCCCAGCTCAGCCTCTGTGTAGGCGAAGCGCCTGACAATTAGTTTTTGATCACTAAGGCACCCACTTCAAGGACATCTGTCTCAAGCACACGTGGCCAGCTACACAACTAGATAAAGGGCCAGGCTGCCCCAGCCATGACGTTCCCCTTTCAGGAAGCCCTGGGTAACCTAGAAAACGGGCCACTTGGGGCGCCTGGGTGGTGCAGTCGGTTAAGCGTCCGACTTCAGCCAGGTCACGATCTCACGGTCCGTGAGTTCGAGCCCCGCGTCGGGCTCTGGGCTGATGGCTCAGAGCCTGGAGCCTGTTTCCGATTCTGTGTCTCCCTCTCTCTCTGCCCCTCCCCCATTCATGCTCTGTCTCTCTCTGTCCCAAAAATAAAATAAAACATTGAAAAAAATTTTTTTAATAAAAAAAAAAAAGAAAAGAAAACCGGCCACTTGAGTGACCCCGTTTTTCCCTTCCAGTCCTTAAAGACCTGCTCTTCTTACATTTTAAATTTGCTAATAAATTAGGCATCCCTTCCTTGACCCCAGCGAAGGCAAAACCTGAGGTCTGCTCTCTCTCTCTCTCCCCACAACCTCACTGTGTAGTCCCAGGTGTGACATGTACCTTCCAGAACGTGGGATAATAAGCCTTGTTTTGTCAAAGTTCTCGGATGGTTGTTGCTGAGGGTGCAGCTTGCAATCCTAATGACAACCACAGAGCCACTCCAGCCATCATATCAGCTCTGGTTGGGGAAATGTCAGTAGGGTCTTGCCCCAAGTAGTACTGGCCCAGGTGAGTGATGCCCCAGGCATTCCTAGCCAATAGCATTACTATGGATAGGCTGAGACCAACACAAAACAATTGTGCCATAGAGACAGTTATAGCAATTCCCAAAGCATGCATTTAAATGGCCTCCCTTAAAACTTAAGAAACAAAACAGAGGAACATAAGGGAAGGGAAGCAAAAATAAGATAAAAACAGAGAGGGAGGCAAACCATAAGAGACTCTTTTTTTTTTTTTTTTAATGTTTATTTACTTTTGAGAGAGAGAGAGGGGCAGAGCTTGAGCATGAGCTGGGGAGGGGCAGAGAGAGAGGGAGACACAGAATCCAAAGCAGGCTCCAGGCTCTAAGCTGTCAGCACAGAGCCCGACGCGGGGCTTGAACTCACGAACCATGAGATCATGACCTGAGCCGAAGTTGGACGCCCAACCGACTGAGCCACCTAGGTGCCCCAACCATAAGAGGCTCTTAAATACAGAGAACAAACTGAGGGCTGCTGGCAGGGGGGGGGGGGGGTGGGGGGGGTGGGGAGATGGGCTAAATGGGCAAGGGGCATTAAGAAGGACATTTGTTGGGATGAGCACTGGGTGGCATATGTAAGTGATGAATCACTAAATCCTATTCCTGAAATCATTGTTACACTACATGTTAACTAACTTGGATTTAAATTAAAAAGTAAAGGGGCGCCTGGGTGGCTCAGTCGGTTAAGCGTCCGACTTTGGCTCAGGTCATGATCTCGCGGTCCATGGGTTTGAGCCCCGTCTCGGGCTCTGTGCTGACAGCTCAGAGCCTGGAGCCTGTTTCAGATTCTGTGTCTCCCTCTTTCTCTGACCCTCCCCTGTTCATGCTCTGTCTCTGTCTCAAAAATAAATAAATGTTAAAAAAATTAAAAAAAATAAATTAAAAAGTAAAAAAATAAATTAAATAAATAAGTAATAAATGGCCTCCTTTAAAACATGTTCCTCTGTGAGTTCCAGATTTATTGCCCTGGGGCAAGAGAAGGCAAGTACTTGGCCCTTTAGCAGGACAAAAGGCCTGGAAAAGAGACCCATCCATTGGGAAGTGTATTACAATTTTCTTTCGTTTATAAAGGACTAAAGTCGGAGAACTCAAATCAAGCCCATCCCCCGCCCATCATTATGATTAGACTAGGAGTTGGGGGTGGAAGAGACGATGCAAGGTCAGGCTACAGCTCAGAGCACAGAGGGGGGGCTGGGCAGTGAGGGGACACAAGGCTACTTGAGGGACCAAGTACAGTTTGGGCTAGCCCAGCAGTCAGAGAGCAGGGCCTTCCCAGAGCAAGGGTGCTGTGGATCTGGCGGGAGCAGCATCTGTAGATGACGGGAAGATCCTTCAGAGGAAAACACGTACAGAGCTGGGGAGAAGCCTGGTGCGCAGGTTCTCCATGAAGGCACAGACTGGGCCTGCCTACAGGTAACCAAGGCAGAGCAACTGCCCTACCAAGGCCCCACCTACCAAGGTCCCAGAGCTCCCCAGGAGCCAGGAACCTCTTACCCCACTGCCACCAAATCACCACACACACACACACATACACACACACACACACACACACACACTCTCTCTCTATCAGAATAAAGCAGGTGACCAAAGGAGAAATACAAAGCGACAAATTACTAAAAACAAAAACACAGCATTGTGGAGATTTCCACAAGATGGTGGTTTAGAAAGATCCTGAACTCACCTCCTCCCATGGACACACCTCATCTATAGTCACATATGGGTTACTTCCCTCTGAAAACCAGATGAACTGCTTCCTCACAACAAAGGATAAAAAGACCACATCAAGACGGGTCTTCACACACCCTCAACCATGGGGACGTACCAAGAATAAATCAGGCAGCTGGGCAACACAAAGGCTCAAGGGCCAGGGCTAGGTTGAAGGAGACGTTTCATCACCTACGCAAGACCACTCCTTCAAGACTGAGACGGGTGGCTGTTTTGCCTAATTAAATACAAACACAGAGAATCAAGCAAAATGGGAAAACAAAGAAATACATTCTTTTTTACAATAAGAAATTGAGGAGTTTTTGCTTTTTTAAATATTATTATTTTTAAGCCCTTGCTCAAGCTTTGCTCTTCCCTTGGCCAGAGTTTCCATTTCACAAGTGGCGGGTAGGACCGGCCATTTATATGTTAACCTGGGGAGGGAGGGAGTCTACATATGGAAGTCAGAATTTAACAATTTCAATCGTTAAATCAAAAAGCAATTCAACATCTGAGGGGAGGACCAGGTAAAAATAAACACCTTATGCAATTATAAGCCATTATAAAAAATTAATACCTGCAACAAAGTAAGTCACACAGGTGAAAGTTAATAATGAAATTAAAGATATTATTCTATAATATCTTTTAATCAATGATTAAAGCGTTCACCCACATTATTGCTGTAATTATCCCAATTTTATAATGGGAAAACAAACTTTATATCAACTATCTGATATATTCCGAGGGGCGAGAAGTTTTGTATTTATCCTTAAAATCAAGGCAAACACTTCCTTCGGTTGGTCATTAAAATTTGTGTGAAAAACATAATAGTTTGATTTTGTTTCCCACGTGGATTTTTAAGAGGAATTCACACATCAGTGCAATTGGGATAAACCAACTTGGGTTTTTCATCATCCTGAAAGCCTCAAGACATGAGACCACACTGCCACCTGGTGGCAGGATTAAATTTTGCAAAAATTCATTTTGAGAGGTCCCTAGCCTTTGATTTACTATTTAAAAAGTGAAAACTAGATGTTTCGGGTGGTTATTGTTTAACTTCAAGAAAAATGAAAGGATATGAGGGGCATGGTGTTGGAGGTGCCAAATTTAAACAAAATGTACTCTGAACGCCAAAGTTGAGAAAAGCCATTGGCCCAGTTCCTTCTGTGGAACATAGCCCCACCCCCCCCCCCACCCCCCCCCACCCCCCCCCCGACAACCTAGCTGCCCAAGTGCGGCACATCAGAACTTCCAAGAAGCCTTCCTCCTTTACCTTGAAATTCAGCAGGGCCATTTAGCCAATATAAAATCAGTAAAGCTTTGGAGATTAAGAACTCAAATGTAGTTAACCTAGTTTTAGAAAGCATAAAACAAAACAAAACAAACCCTCCGAGTATAGGTGTTACTTGAATCAAAGAAGTGCTTGTGATTCCCTTTTCAAACACATCACAATAGCTGAAATATTGGGGTTGAGATATTACAGAGAATTCCATAAGAGTAAATGATTTAGCACAATCGCCAACATTTCGTGGATGGAGAACCCCGAGCTACTTCTTCCATGTGATGCTGGAAGAGAAGACGTGCATTTCCCCCTGAGCATTCTGGAAGATCTACTGCGAGGGTCACTCTCGGGAGTTAGTTGGTGATCTGTGTCTTCCTCGGGAAGCTTTATGATCCTAAAACAACTCAGCGAGCTGATTCCTATTTCAAACCGATACCGTTTACGAGTAACACTAATTGTTATATAAATCTGACCCAATCAGCAAATTAAGGCCACACATATCTTCATAACAGGATTAAGGGGTCAAGCACGAAGCACGCAGTGCACCTGGGCTGCCCCCTGGACATCTAGAGGACACTCAGAGGCGGTTTTGCCACCACCCAGTCTCCCCCCCCCCCCCCCCCCCCCCTCGCCGCCACCGACTTCACCTGTTGCCACCTCCTGGAATAGCAAGACACACAGGGAGTGCCCTCTGGCTCTTCCCTGAAAGCCAATCCCTGCGTGCTGGTCTCAGAGCCTCAGCTCAGCTCAGCTCCACTGCCCTTCCCTGAGATTCACCAGCGACTCCTCACGGGACTAAGGGAGCTGTTTGAGAGTTTCTCTCAGGAAAACTGCCAGCTCTTCACGATCTACTCTTCAGATTCACACCCTGGCTGCCATTCTACCCTAAGAACTCTGGTGGCTGAGTTGAGACATTCCCACCTGAGCCCCAGGCCCCTTGATCAGGGAAGGGGCCTTCCTCTCCTCATGTTGCTCCCGTTGCTTGAGAGTAAGGCAAGAACACACATGTCCCCTTAGGCTGGAAAGAACCCCCCACCCCCAGAGGCCTCCCTGCCAGCATATCTCCCTGGTCAGAAGAAACCAAGTTCCACAAGAGCATGGGCAGCTCCCGGATTCCCAAGCTGGCGCTGCCTCCCTGTTCTTGGATTGGGGTCCGAAGAACACCGGAAGTCCCTCTTTCCCCAAGACCCAAGGCTTACCTCATTTCCAAATAACCACCTCCCAGAATAACTACCAATGGGCACATCAATACCGTTCCAGAAAAGTCTCGACCCAGTCCCTGGGGTCCCAACGATCATTAAGAGGCCAGCATAAGTTCACTTCCTAAAGACAAAGTTGTTTGGTTTTATACCCACGTGCTCATCTTGAATGCAGTATGGAAAGGGCCCTAAATTAAAATGAAAGGGATGCCCGAGCCAAATGCTCTGCATTTTCTAGAACCTTCCCTGGGGCTTAGATGGCTCTCTCAACCCAGAGAGGGGTTGGTGTTTGCTAGATGGGGATGGTGAGTGGAAGCAATAAAGTTACAAGTATTGTTGAGGCAGGATTATAATCATGGACAGTGGAACCAAATCTAAATGAGGACAAAAACACAAAACAAAAAAAAAAAAACCTCTTCTTAGTGAGAAAGTGGTCCGTTTTGTGGCTCGAAGAGTTAGGGTCAAAAATTATGGCCACAGCAGGTATTTCTGCACGAAGATGAAAAGACAGCCATGGTTGCAAAGTGGTGTATCTGCAGCCAAGCTCCCCGGGGTATTTCTGTCCTGGTGGTGACAACCACCTCCAGGAAGACTGGAGAGTGAGTGGCAGAGGTGTGTGGACGGCAGAGCCACCAGAGAGGGGAGATCAGAAACTAGAACCCCACCCTGTGAAGTCACTGGGAGCTACGAGAGCAGGGTAGAGAGCAGGGAGAGAGGGAGAGAGCAGGGAGAGAGGAGGGTGTGGAACCAAGAGCCACCATGTTATGGTAACGGGAAGCCATGAGGCCATGAGTAGAGAACAGCCGTGGAGCAAGGAGGAGAGTGGGCACGAATGGGGTGCGTTAGAAATGGTAGCAGCTGTTGCAAGAGGAATTCAGAACAAATGTGAAAATGAGGAAGGAAACCAGCCCCTCCTCCTGGCTCTTCTGCATTTGATATGTAGGGTTCTGTGAGAGCCTGGTGGCCAACGGCCATCCCTAGAAGAAGTCTGTTGATCACACATGGTGAATTCTGAAGCTCTGTGCAGATTAGGATAAGGAGAAAGGTAAGGGCTGTAGTCAGACTGAGGCAAGGTGGGGTTTTAACCAAATCCCATAGGAAGAATGCATTTTACGTTGTTAACCTGTGTGCATGCATGATTGTACCCTCCCTCTGGCTCCCTGTCACCCTCCCCAAATAAACGTTTATTGAGCACCTACTATACATCAGTCAGTTCTAGGCACTGAGGGCCCAGCAGTGAACAAAAGACGTAAAACCCCTGCTCTTACAGAATTTTCATTCTGGTGTTAGAGCAGACAATAAACAGATCAAGTACGCAGCATATTCAATGGGAGTGAGGGACACATGGGAACAGAGTACACGGAAGGAGGCAGAGTGGTACGGTTTGGGCTGGAGAGACCAGGGAAGGTCTCCGGAGTGAAAGCCTGAGAGAAGTGAGGGTGAGCCACAGGACACAGGGGAGCATTCACACAGAGGCAACAATGTCGGTCTCTGAGCCTAGAATGTCCTGGAGTATTCCACAAATACCCACAGGCCAGCAGGACAGAGTGAAGGAAGGAGCAGAAAGTCAGTCTAGAGAGACAAGTGGAGGTGGGGGGAGATGGCAGGACACTGTGAGATCAGAATAAAACAGGAAAACTTCGGGGCAGCGTGCTTCTGAGACCCAACGACCAGCAAGCAGCCCTGGTCCAAATCCAAATCTTTGAGGCGACAGTAGAGTTGGTGATGAACCTTGAGCTGAACATGAGAAAGACTAAACTAATCTGAAAGGGATGGACTGAACCAAAAAAAACAAAACAAACCTGAAATCCCCTTAAGGGGTGCAGTTTTGTCTTATTCCATCGGCTGTGTCACACTCCTCTCTGAACCAATGGGATTGTACCAGTTGGTTTAGATTAAGCTCTCCTACTTCCCCTCTGCTGGAGGTGGGGTCCAACCCAAAGAACTCAAGAGAGTGAGGAAACGATGGTGCCTGTGGTCAGCAGAATAGTGGCCCCCAAAGATGCCAGCGTCCTAATCCCCAGAATGTGTGGAGATATTGCCTTACGCGAAGGGACTTTGTAGACGTGACTGGGTGAAGGGCCCTGCGATGAAGAGATAATCCTGGATTATCCAAGTGGGCGCTGTCATCACAGGGTCTATAAGAAGGCGGCAGGAGGGTCACAGCAAGCGAAGGGGTGATACGGAAGCAGAGGTCAGTGTGATGTGGTTGCTGAGCTGGGAGCCACCCGCCCAAGCAGGCAGGTGGCCTCTAGATGATGGAAAAGGCAGGAAAGAGGTTCTCCCCTGGAGCCTCCTCAAGGAAGGCAACCTTGCAAAT
The DNA here is from genome assembly GCF_022837055.1 of Prionailurus viverrinus. Taxonomy (NCBI): domain Eukaryota; kingdom Metazoa; phylum Chordata; class Mammalia; order Carnivora; family Felidae; genus Prionailurus; species Prionailurus viverrinus. The sequence continues at coordinate 35,774,856 of NC_062572.1, forward strand.
GGCCCAGACTTGGGAGTCCAGGGACTGATTTTGGACTTTCAACCTGCTCCAGAACTGTAATAAATTTGTGTTGTTTGTAGCCACTACATTTGTGGTCATTTGTTACGGCGGCCACAGGACACTAATAGTTCCCCAGAAGGGCATCGGGGTTTCGCTACGAAAAGAAGAGGGAATGAAGTCTGGCTGAAAAACCAGTCACAGGGGCACCTGGGTGGCTCAGTCGGTTGAGCATCTGACTTCGGCTCAGGTCGTGATCTCATGGCTCATGAGATTCTGCTTCGGATTCTGTGTGTCCTTCTCTCTCTGCCCCTCCCCAGCTCACTCTCTGTCTCACTCTAACTCTCATAAATAAATGAACAAATAAATAAATAAATGTAAAGACAGTTTTTAAAAAGAAAAAAAGGAAAACCAACTGCACTGTTTCCATCTTTCCCGGTTCAGTTCTTCCTCTCGATAAGCTCAGCTTGTTGCCCTCCTTCCATTCTCTCCGCCTCACTGCCCTGACCCACTAATGACTCGAGAGACAGGAGTCAGGGCAGGTAGGAAATGGGTGGTGTTTTGCTAGCATGGTGTGGAAAATACCCAGGAATTCCATACACGCCATTGGGCGACGGCCACCTGGACGGGGCTTGGTTCTGCTTATACGTCTACTTCACTTTTTGCAGTGAGAGTTTCTGGATTGCAGGGTTTCCCCTCTACAAAATCAACGGAATCAAATCCTTTCCCAAAATCAGACGACTGACGTTGCTAGAGACCTACATCATTTCACGTGAATATCTATGCAAAGGAGAGAAGACCTAGCTTGTTTTCAGCATGTTTCCTCTGCCTGTGCCAATGCACAGAAAGGAAGCCTCCTCCAAAAATGAAGAAAGAGAAAGGGATATGCAGGTCCCAAGTGATCACAGTTCTATCCAAACACACTTGTAAAGTCACATAAAGGAAAACTTCAAATTTTATCACCGTGCCTGAGAGTCAACTTGGAAATTAGTGCCCTTTTATCCTTATAAAGCTCTAAATATTTTCCACAAATGTTCCAAGATCTTTCAAAATAATATGAATCTGTTTCATCTGGTGGTGCCCACTTCAACAATAATCACTACCTCCCAAATGAATGAGTTCTGGTCAAAGGCGGAGGCAGAGCACAACATAGATACTTCTCTAGAGAGATTGAGTGTGGGAATGACCCCAACTTCTCTCCAAGAGGCTCCGTCACCATGTGAGACAACAATGTGCTCTCCCGAAATCTCCCAAACCTCGTCTGTAGAAATCGCGTGTGTTTGCAGATCTTATAAAACCAAAATAGAGATTATCACGAATAAGGAAAGCTCAGTAGGTAGCTTACGAGAATTAGAATCCTACCTGTATGAGCTGATACAATGCACATAGCATTTTAGCATTTCTGAGGCTTTGTTTCTTAACTTTTCAACATAACGGTAATAATTATATGGTTGGAAGAACCAATACGGACAATGATGCCTAGTACCTACGGTGTTAACTATGAGCCAGTCACTTTCTTCAGCACTCTACCTAGGTTAAGTCATTAAATTCAAAGAACCTTAGGAGGTGGGTATCAATGCACTTTTTAAATCCCTGTTTCACGGAGGAGGAAACTGAGACACAACAATGTGGAAAGCTGCCCAAGGGTGACAGGGCAAAGCCAGCATTCGAACCTAGGCAGTGTGACTCCAGAGCCGAAGTCCAGAATGTGTCCATCCTCTTTCTGTGCCTTCTTCACAATGAGGGGCAGAACCTCACGTGTCCCTGGGCATGAGGTCCTGAGGACAGAATACCATTTCTGTAGTAATCCAGCTAAGACTCTGGAATCTAAACCTAATCGTGAGGAAATGTCAAAGAAAGCCCAATGAGAGATACTCTATTTTATTTTATTTTAATTTTTTTTAATGTTTTATTTATTTTTGAGACAGAAAGAGACAGAGCATGAATGGGGGAGGGGCAGAGAGAGGGGGAGACACAGAATGGAAGCAGGCTCCAGGCTCTGAGCCATCAGCCCAGAGCCCGACGCGGGGCTCGAACTCACGGACCGCGAGATCGTGACCTGAGCTGAAGTCGGACGCTCAACCAACTGAGCCACCCAGGCACCCCAAGATACTCTATTTTAAATAAAGGTGAGGGATGACTGTATTCTTCAGAAACATCGATGTAATAAAAGATCAAGGCTGAGAACTGTTTCAGATTAGACACCAAAGAGACACGACAATTAAATGCAACATGGGACCCCAGCCTGGATCTGGCCCCGGAGGAAATGCTAAATGACATTGGATGGATGTGGACGATGGGTTTGGGAAAAGTAAGTATTCTCTCAGTTTTCAGTGTATTCAAGGTGACAGCTGCTGTAGGATTATGCAAGAGAAAGGCCTCATTCCTAGGGAATACGCACTGATGTGGTTAGGGGTCATAGATGCATGCCAAATGCTATTTGCAAATTAGTCTTGGTTTTAAAACAGAACATGGGTATATATGCACATTTGTGAACGTACGTGTGTATACACGTATGTTATACATGAATGCATGTGTGTGCACATATGTACGTACGCAGAAAAATGTGTATATATATTTAGGTGTGAAGAGAGCACAAATATTGAAGGAAGTGGGGCAAAATGCTAACAACTGGTTAAACTGCCTGAAGCGTATATGGGTGGTTTTGTACTAAACAATTTCAAAAACTGTATCCAGGTAAGAAGTGAATTAATTGCCAGTTGGTTTACAAAAGCATCCATGTTGATTTTGCTACTATTAATATATATTTACACTAAATAAAACATTACATAGATCTGATATTCACCGAGACACTTAAAAAGCTGTTAATAACAAGCTGTCTCTGGGGAGTGGGATCCTGAAGTTTGTCCTACTATAGATTTCTTCTATAATTTCCAAGCTTCTATAATGAATCAATGTCACCTTCACATTCAGAAAAAAGAAATGTGCGTCCCACTTGACACCCATAGGCTGCTTACCTACAAGAATAGCCTCTTTTAAATTTTAAAGTGTTTTTACATTTTCTAACTCAAGATCATCCATGATCATTAAGCACCTCTTAAAATTCATAAATTCTTGCCATATCGTTTTGATACGTGATTGAAGGACAGAGTAAAAATGCAATTTCCATGTTTATTAGGTACCAGAAACTATGCTACATTCTTCAAACTGTCTTACAGTCCTTACCACAACCCTACAAGGTTACAAGAGGAAGGTGAAAACCGGATGGCATCATTGGCGACAAAGCTGCACTTTGGAGAGGTTCCATCACTTTGTTCAAGAGCACATGTCCCATCAAAGGCACAGCTGAGTTCCAAATCCAAGTATGTCTATCCTCAGAAACCCACGCTGTCTCTCCTGCTGGCTCCCCACAGGTGCTCAATAAAAGTCCGTTGCGTCTATGTGGCCAGATAATGCCTTCAACTGCAGAACTGGTTATTAAGTTCAAAAACAAAATTCCAAGCCAAATAGCCGCTGTCTGGATACCTCGTTTAATTTTTAAGGCAAATAACCCGTCCGACAACTGCCCAATTTCCCACCTCACATGTACGTAAACAGTCACTGCTGACATTCGCTGAGCTTGGTGCCACCCTCTGCTCCAGGAGCCGCACCTCTTCTATTCCCTGCGCACCCAGGGATGCAGGCCTGGTTAGTATCCTGTCTTTACGGAGGAGAAAGCTGAGGCACAGAGAAATAAAACGCCCAAGGTCATAACTAGTAAAGTGACCAAGCCAAAATTACAGCCTTACACAGCATCACTCCAGATCCCGTGCTCCTAACCACTTTCATATGCTTCCTTCCCAGGCTACTCATGCTTAATATATGAAACTATAATGCTATGAATACCACTTATAAAGCTATCAATCTAGGTTAACTGGCTGAAAGGCCAGCTATAAAGAGTCTGAATTCCAAAATACCTTAAATTCTGCAAGCTTGTTGCTGCCACACCCCACCCTCTGGCCACTAGTGTAGTGTGTAATGAGCTGTAGGTGTATTCTTTGCCAAGATCTTCAAAAGCAGAAACAATATTTTATACTTCCAATAGAGTGACCAAGACCGAAGCAAGCTCTCTTTGTAAGTGAATTAATGCCATGAAGACTAGTTCACAGCATCATTTCCCTGTTTGAAAAGCCATATGGCACAGGGGCGGGCCCAGTGGTGGGAAATCGACCACCACTGAACGGACAAGTTCATTTCTCCAAGTTCTTCTCTGTTAAAATGTTTAAAAGGTTGTTCTGAAGAGGAGATAGTGTAAATAAAGTACCTGAGATACAGTAGGTACACCATAAAAATAGTTTTTCTTGTTCCTCAAACCTTACGCCTGTTCCAATTGACCATGTTTTGGGGGCATTCTGGGCCCAAACACCTGTTGACTAGGTACAAGTGTCGGTAAGTATTCTTTTGCCTCCTGACCACAGGATCCCCCTAGATCCCACTGTACATCCCACTCGCAATCTCACCAGTGCGCAGGGCAGGGGAAGAATTCGGTATTATGCAGGGAGTATCTCAGCCGAGTCACACATTCAGGCAGACAGTGCTTGTGCAGGTCACTAGCACGAGAAGAAAGAACTGTAGGTGGAACTGCTACTTGGCCCCGGCAAATTATTGCCCATGGGAACGCAAGTCCTGTGCTCCAAGTCTTTTCTGAGAAGTAGGAATTCCAGGGTTTGGGGGGGGGGGGGACATCTTTCTATTTTTAGGAATGTACAAGAGAAATCACTCCCCTAACAACACACACGCGCACATACGCAGTCTCCAAGCACAAACAGCCAAGATGCACGGTAATGCGATCTCCCAAGTGTACTTGAGCACCTCGTCTTTTCCCTTAGGCTTGTTTTACTTCTAAAATTATGGGGGCGCCTGGGTGGCTCAGTCTCGACCTCACGGCTCACGAGTCCAAGCCCCACGTCGGGCTCTGCGCTGACAGCTCGGAGCCTGGAGCCTGCTTCGGATTCTGTGTCTCCCTCTCTCTCTGCCCCTCCCCTGCTCGCACGCTCGCTCTCAAAAATAAACTTTAAAAAAAAAAATCTTTTAACTGAAATTCTGTGTGCATATGTACATACACAGTAACACATAGTAGCGGATAGCTGTTAGGACTACATTTGTCCCACCAACTGTCCCCTGGCCAGCAGCTTCAGCAGTGGCAAGGCCTTTGGTAGGTATTAGTGTCAGAATTTCAATTATAGCATAAGCAGCAACAGAAACACAGATCCAAGCTGATAGAGTGAAATGTGTTAGTTAGGTCATGAACATATACACACAAGTATATGAAGAGGATACCCTACTTCAAAGCGTGGGGACTTCCGAATAAGAAATTTTAGGTGAATAAGAAATATTCTAAGTAAAAAACACTTATGTCACATTTTAAAACAGACAAAACACACTACGTAACAGATTATTACATACATATGTAGTAAAATCTATGCACGGACAAGGAGGATACACACAAACCTCATGCTAGTGGCCTGACAAAGGAAAATGTGCTCAGGGAAGGGTATAAAGGAGATTTCAGTTACTATTTTTGAGGACCTGCTCCTTAAAAAAAAAACAAAACAAAACACCTAAATGGGAAAACAAAACCTGGGGAAAACTTCATAATGATAACAGTAAAATCAAAGCAAAAGGTAACACCATTCTGCAGCCACAACAGCCCCTCCGATCCCCACACTACAAGATGGGGAACACATTATATGAACATAAAATCCCATAATCTATTGGCATCTGCAGTGTACTTTCCTGGAGTTAAGAGATCAAGAGTTGGATGGGAAGGATTATTTACACATTTAAGTAGTTTAAAACACCATTTGTTGGAAACATTTATACCATTTATTACCTCAACTAAATGCAAAGATGTCACAAGACTTGTTCTCAGTAACAGGAGCAGTCTCTTACTACATCGCTATGCAAACATGATTAACACACAAATTTTTGCACTTCTGGCATATGTTCCAATATAGTCAACCCCCTGAAATTCCCATTCCACCCACAACTTACCTTACAAAAGAACCACTTTACCCAATTAACGTTACAGTTCTTATTAAGACACTGCCTCACTGCAGTAAAATCTAAGAAATCATGGTTTCTTACATATATTAAAACATATATAATGAAATTCCCCAAAGGACAAATTCCATGGGAGTCGCAAAATGCAACAGCATTTCTCCCTTGAGGAGACAATTCACTTATCTGATACATTAAACATGATCGTTAAATATGATCATTAAACTTTTAAGCGAAAATCTAAAGTTTACTTCAGTAAAATTATAAACCTTGCTTGATAGTGAACAAAAGGCATCGAAATACTTTGCAACAAAACTTTCCTTTGCTTTCTCACAAGTTGGAATTTCTCAAGTGAAATATTTCCCTAAGCTTAGAGTGGCATGATACACCCCTCATATATTTACCTACATATTACACATTTAAGGATATACTTTTAGATTAACGTAGCACACAAAAACCAAGTTTGCCCCCCCCCCCCGCCAAACCGTACTAACACCTTTCTGTAACTCCTACCAGACCTCTACTCCTTGAAACAAGAAAGTATTAAAATGAGGAATTCTTATTGCTCAGGTATGTAAAGCAGTTTTCAATCACTTACAATTTCAACTCTCCGTAACACTTTCTTAGAATTTAGGTGTAACTTCTCTCCCTCAAAAAAATGTGTATTTTTCCTCAAGTAATATCTGTATTACTTGGCACCCTTTGTTCCTTGTAGAACAGTATTAAGAATTTACACCATGTCAAAATTCAGATACTTTAATGATTAAACTTTTTTTTTTCTAATGTTTAATTTTTGAGAGAAAGAAACAGAGCATGAGCAGGGGAGGGGCAGAGAGAGAGGGAGACACAGAATCCAAAGGCAGGCTTCAGGCTCTGACCTGTCAGCACAGAGCCCAACGTGGGGCTCAAACCCCACGGACCACGAGATCACGACCTAAGCCAAAGTTGGGGCGCTTAACCGACTGAGACACCCAGGCACGGCTATGATGGTTAAATCTTAAAGGACCACTCCAGCCTTGGTTACATAACCCTTCTTTAACACACTAATAAGGATCTGAGTGACGATTAAATGAGTTGACATAAAATACCTGGCACATACTTGTAGGAACCTTGAAAACCATCTCATGCTTTGAGAAATATCTGACAGGCAAAATAAATTTCTCAGGTGAGTAAAGATAATCACTTGGGTTGTCAGCAAAGTGGTAATTAAAAGTGAATCCCATAAAATTTCTCACTTTTGCAGATGGCTCCCATTTATCTACAAAACATTTATTTGCTTGTGTGTTAACAATCTTAACTTTTACAGATAGCTCTGGAATTAAGCAATACCTAAAGGTGACTCCTGCAACTTACTTTTTTAAGATTAATATACAAAGAATGCCGAAAATGCAATTTCCCCATACTGTAAGACTTAAGTCTCACATAAACTTAATTTGTATCTGGCTTTGGCATTTAAAAGCCTATATAAAGCAGTTGTCTGGTTGCAGATTAAAATGACTAGAGCTAAAAACAAATGACCATGCCAGGTCACCACTCCAGGCCAATTATCTATCACTGGACGTACTGTTCAAGCATCAGTATCTTTATTTTCTTAAGCTTCTCACATGAGTTAATGTACTAGTGGAGCTGAATACCAATGCTAAAAACAGAATGAAGAGTTATCTTAACAGTTCCCTGCACCTTCTTTCAAGATGGGTGTTAATACAAAGGAACTGGAAAATAAGAAACAGAGTTCTACAACAAAAGAAATGAGGTAAGTAGGAGGATGTGCCTAACTACTAAAGGGAACCCACCTGACCAATCAAGCTTTCCATCATACATAAAAATGTTCATAACCTTATGGCCAAGAACGTGATTGTAAACATAAAGCAATTTTTCAATCACTTCTACTTGGTTTTCAATACACTACAGAGAAATGATTGAGGGAAAGTATGGGATACAAAGTTGTATGCATGATGATTATGCCTAAAGGGCTTAATTAATACTACAGGGAAATAAATGTTCACACAAATCGATGCTGCTGGATGGCAGGATTTGCCATGACTTTTTACCTTTTTACAATTTATTTTCCAAATTCCCTAAAATGAATATATTATTTCTATAGTCAGAAACGTAGGAAGATAAAATTTCCTTTTTTTAAGGATAGATGTTCAAACTTCTTCACACCAACCTCCATCAAGCTGAGCAATCCCAAGAGGCCACTGTTCCTGCACAGAACTCTCCAGGAGCATGGCTTCTAATAACAGAGGGCTATCAAACATAGAACTGAAAAACCCAGCTGTTCCCACTTCCCACTAAAAAGTACTTTACCTCTAGGTCACTAAGCAAAAGACGATATGCCATCAGAACTCAAGTGCCAGTGAGAGACCGACTATTACTATGTAACAGAACGTACACATACAAACCATCATAATCTGTTGAAATCAAATTCCTTTTTTTTTTCTTTTGTTTCTTGGAAAGGAAAATGACACTTCACCCCGTCTTTAAACAGTTTATTTATTCACGCAATAGTTTGAGTTCTTTTGAAAGCTAGAAAATAAAGATCATTTACCTTCTTGGTTGTTTTTCCACACGGTAAACATTGATCTTTCCCTCTCATAAAGGTTAATTTTTAAAAATCTATGCACACACCAAAGTCAGTGAACAGGAATGTGCAAAGCTCTAGGAAAATCATCACTTGAATGTTTTCAAAGTACCCTGGTAAGAACTTTGTGTTTATCTTGATAAAACCTGGTTTTCAATGTGGTGTATTTTGAATGATTAAAATCCAAAAGAAATCCCCAAAGCAGATAGTATCAGTTTTAAGAGAACTTCTTAGTTAAGATACTTGAAGGAGAAAGTAAAAATACTTTGTTTGACCATTTTTTTTTTTGAAAAAAAAATTTTTTTTTAAATTTTTTTTCAACGTTTTTTATTTATTTTTGGGACAGAGAGAGACAGAGCATGAACGGGGGAGGGGCAGAGAGAGAGGGAGACACAGAATCGGAAACAGGCTCCAGGCTCCGAGCCATCAGCCCAGAGCCTGACGCGGGGCTCGAACTCACGGACCGCGAGATCGTGACCTGGCTGAAGTCGGACGCTTAACCGACTGCGCCACCCAGGCGCCCCTTTTTTTTTTTTTTGAAATTAACACATACTTTTTTTCCAAGTGTCATCGCTTTTTTTTTTAGAGGTAACAAACCACACACTCAGAATACAATTCTTAAATATGTTTCTTGTAAATACAAGAACGGGCAGAGTTAAGGTACATTAGTTATAGAAAGAATGAAATAAGGTAGTGCATTTAGCGTCACATATGAACTTAAGGCCTTAGTTACTTTGATTGTGATTTCAATATTAGCAACAGATTTCCCTCATGCTTACATACACAAGTAAGCAGGCAGACAAAGCAAAAATTTCTAAACATGTAAGGAGTGAAGACAAACAATTTAATCTATATATTATCAGTCAATTAATACAGTTGGAGTCTTTCAAAGTAACTGTTGGTAGTAAAATAATCTGATCACATTTGATACAGCAATTAAAAAGAGTAGAAATTAAGTCTTCTATACAACGAGAGCATCTCCCGACATGTAAAGCAGTTAAAAAGCCCATGTATACTTTATTTTGCAGATGCTGCCCAGACTACAATCTACCCCAGAATCAACCTTTGCAGAATGCATTCTGTAAAATGCCTATCTAAAAATACATTCTATTTCACAGTATTCATTCCCGGGGGGGGGGGGGGGGGGGGGGGGATTTCTAACCAAAACACTAAAACCAAACATATACATGAGACTATTCAACAGAAGCCTGGAATACAATCTCATGATGGGAAATTTCACATATGTTTATCAAATAGCATCTTATGTTTGTAATTTCAGTCATGTCAAATTAGGACAAATTTCTTTCTGCAAAGTTACCAGAAAAGACACTAGAGTCAGGAGAGCAGATTTCTAGTTCCAGCCTGCCTCTACCTACATGTGAGACACAGGACAAGTTCCCTTGATTCTCAGAAAGGCCTCAGATTCCATGACTATAAAACAAAGGGGCTGAAATAAATGAGTTCTAAGGAGCATTCCCATAAAACGGGATTTTGCTAAATTTTTGAGAACTTAAATTTTTAAAAAAATTATACCTATGAAATATTAAGCTTGATACTTATCACCAATAATGCTGATTACATAGAGAGCTTTAAGCCATGGAAGTACCGATTCTGCATGTATGGGACAAAATGCAACACGTTTCGTGAGCATGCTTTTCCAGTTATCAGAAAGGGAGGGAAATTTTACAGTGACTATAAAAGGTTGGAACAACAATGGAAACATTACCTGTAGTAGCATGCTAGTGATGGACAGGCATTACTTGTGTTTTTAGTAACTTTTGCACACAAGCAAGAGGTTTTCTAAAAGATACCATAGAGCACAATGACACAATACATGTGACCTGACAAATTCAAAACATACTTGAAATGAAAAGGCCAACCAAAATACTTCAAGGGAACATTTCACTCGTTTATAAAATGTAGACACAGACCTGGGCCTAACATACTTCATTGTACCACATCAAGTCCCAAAGTCCAATTGCCCTTTCAGAAAGAAGTGCATCTTTTACAAAACTAACACATATTTTCAAGAATCAAGACTCACTTGTGACAGACTGCACTCAGTAGAAAACCCGAATATACTGTCTCTGGTTCCAAAGTTTTCTATGCTAGCACAAGTGAAATTAATGAATACGTAAGACTAAGTACATGAAAGCATCATACCTTAAAATGCATATTTATACTGAAAATGTGTTTCACATTGACAGGTAGATTTGCAAAGGATAAAGTCATTTTCCACAAAGAAAATTCCCAAGGCTTGCTTAGTAATTCCAAATTTCCGTAACAGAAATTTCCTCTTGATGTCAGATTGGACAGGAAAAACAGCTACTTTTAACTATTACTATGAAATGTCCTAAAATAAAAGTAATTATTAGGCTGGTTAAAAAGCACTTGACGAGAACCACGAAGAATTAGTCTTCCTTGAGAAGACACTAGAAGAAACTGTTAAGAATGGGATAAATCAAATGCAACAGAGCCACAAGGCACATACACATAAACTGACTAAAATTACAGTATTTTTATTCTCATGGGTTTCCTTATTTTATATTATCTTGAAGACAAACTGATTGTAATCTTCCAAAATACCAAAAGTAGCTTGAAATGTTATCAATTCCTTTCCTTAACAGAATGAGGACTTTTAACTACAAATACTGTAATATATGAAAGGGTTTCAATACAAGATAAAATTATGCATCATAAACTTCAAATTACCACACAGTGGACTCCCTGGTATCCCCACCTAATGACACGACACACAAACAAGCTATCGAGCAAGAATCTGTTAACAGTTTTATTTTTTTTTATGTTAAATACCATGGGACAGGATTGTAAGGATGAAAAACTCAGTCAACAACTGCCTCACAAGGGATAAGAAAAATTCTGCCATGATATTAGCAAAGGTAAAGGAGAAAATTTACACTGTAAGAGGCACCATTTCCCCACAGAATACCTCTTGGCATTTCCTGAATGAGTGGGATTAGCAATCTAAATAAATCATATTTCAAGAGGTAACAGCAACAGATAAAATTTAAAGGGATTATTAAAATAACATTTACAAGACTCTGAACAATTCTTGAACTCTTATTAAAACCACAAAGAAAGAACAATTCTTTATTTATGAATTTCATAAAGGACTGAATGTGCAACTGACATCTGCTAGTGATGATCTGGTAATATACAATTTGTCCAGGAGCCGAACAGTTTGTTTTATTGTGTTTTCTAACCGTAAGAGATCATTAAAGGCAAAGCCTATATGACGCTGTATACACAAAAAAAAAAAAAAAAAAAAAAAAAAAAAAAAAATGGTCACCGTGGGCCATACTACCAGTGAAATGGTAGGTAAACAAATCTTTTTCTGGTCAAGAGAAAAAAAAAGAAATAGCACTCTGCATGCTTCACTCTACAAGATGAACTTCCCTAGAAAGAACCCGATGAAAATGGCTGCAATTACGACAAGAAGGGAAGGAAGAGGACTGGCGACATTATCTCTGAAGGATGCAGCTGAGGTGGATCCAGGTTTATCCGAATGTGCTACCTTTCTGAGCCTTAAGCCTTCATCCTAGAAAAAAGCATACGCACAAAAAGAGGTTTTAAAAACAAGTATGCACACGGTAAAACTGCCAAACTAAAAATCTATGGGCAGAAAGCAGATCAGTGTGCACGTGGCTGGGATGGGAACAGGGATTAACCACACTAACCAGCATTAAGAAGACTTTCTAGGGTGATTTTAAAAACTAGAGCTGAAAATTGTACTCCTAACAAACTGAAAAATCAGGTACAGCTATATTTATACAGAAGAAAAACACCCTGCTAAAATGTACTAATACAAGTAAGGAAGAGTTCTGTGCATGCACTGATTTCCGTGGTGGCCCATAGTTTTTTACACTGGTTACCAAAGACCACCAGGAACAACGCTGTGGTGTGACAGGTTTATGGACACACTGCAACCAGGGCATCCACACAGCAGAGGCACAGGGACTATCTGGCCAAAAAGAAAAGGCAGGATTTTACAAGATTTGGAGGAAGAGGGAATTTCAGGATAAAACTTAAGTAACAAGTGTTTTGATAAACTCAAAGCAGGAGGCCCCCTGTGTCAGCACTGGGTCTTGACTACAAAGGAACCACCAAATCCTGCTTCCTCGGAAACAACAAACTACAACAGCTACGGAATGTTGTACATAGAACCCACCCCCTCTTTTGACACCGTGCCCCTAGATCTGGAGAGAAAGGCTGCTTCTCTGTGTCAAAGTGACTCAGATCCTCTAGACAAGAGTGGGTCGCTTGGTTCTTACTGGTATGATTTCACACAGCAATGTTTTCTGACAGTATGATTTTAGGGGACAAGGTTTCTCAGTAAGAAAGCAGAAGTCACTCAAAGTAGGAAGTTGTTAGGAGGACCCTTTACCGGCCACAGTGTGACCTTGGGAAAAATACTGATACCTGTTACCTAGGCAACTGACTTTATCTGTGTCCATCATCCCAGCCAGATGAATGACAGGGCAGATTTTTACTTCCTTAGTGCAAGCTGATTTTTCTTTTCTCACATTGATTCCTCTAGTATGCTTACTAATACCAAGTAAAAGAGTCCCACCTCAGCTCATATACTGTTTTACGGGCAATTAGTAGATTCTTTGAGGGTTTGTGGGATTTTTTTTTAGTCTTATGTTCATTAGTCCTGTGTGAAGAGAACAATGATTCTCAAACCTGGCATGAACTTTAGAGAATCCTCCTAGTGATTCTGATTTCCTAGGTCTGGGGAGGGCCTAGACATAGTATTTTTAAAAAGCGCTAAGAGATTCAGATGCACAGCCTGGATTAAGAACCATAGGCCTAGAGAGATAAAAAGGAACAGTCATCAGACATGTTCAAGAAAGTTAATCTGCCAACAAATTATCATGGGCCTTATGTATGAAATGTTAACGGGCCTGTAACTGACTCTATAAGCCAATGGTCTTCAAGTTCTTTTGTTTCACCTTTTAAACAGCAGAATGCTTTTTCAAGTAACATCTCCTACAGAACATCAGCCTATAAAGAGAGACCAGCACCCAAATCTCACTCACCTCTCTCCCTGTCCACTCTTCCTATTTTCCAGCCCTGCCCTACTTATGCTATACTTACTATTTCCACTTCTCCCCTCCCGCAAAAAGAGGAACAAATGTACTGAGTATGCTAAGGAGCACATCTTTCATCAAAGAAGAGAACTGTGCCACGGAAGTCATGGCAGATAAAATAAAGGTAACGAAAACAGCATCCTTAAAAATCTATGGTGTGTAGATCTAGGTGTGAAATGAAGATAATCTTTCCACTATCCAGAGAGGTGCTGGGGGCCCCTGAGAGGTACTGTGAAACAGGAAGAGATAGACAATTATTTCAGCACAGATCAATTCAAGATACAGTGCTTCTGATCCAGAGTACATATAGTTCTATATACATCTAACAGATGGAATAATCAAATGTAGATTAAGTCCCTTCATTTAGCTTATTACTTCTATACATTTTTGTATCATCTACTTTTGATACAAAAAGCTTCAAAGCCTAAAAAGGTAATTTAAAAGTATTCAGGTCTTGAAATAAGTAATTATTTTTCAAAGGCGTATTATTAATACACTCCACACATATTCAAATTAGTCCTCATTCACCAGTTCATCCATTTATTCATATATACGAATGACTACTGTATGCATGTTCTATGAATGCAAAGATGAATGAGTACAGTCCTTGCCCCCAAAAGCACTACCGCCCACTAGAGGGAGAAAGACCTCCGACAAACAGGAACAGTAACTTGACAGAGTCTTCACGGAAACAAAGGAGACAGCATTCCAAAACCGTGTTTCTTGTCTTCTAAGGGGAAGAAAGTCCTAGAAAAGGTTATACTGAAAAGATGACAAGAACCGAGTACCAAAAGACAAGAGCACGTGTATGAAAATGCTGGTCAGGGCAGAACAGGATTTCAGGGCATTCCAGTCAGAAGGAAAAATTTGAGAAAGCAAAAAAGAAATCATAATCAGAGAGGCTTCTTCAGGATACTCTAGTCCAACGCTGTCCAATACAAACATAATCTGAGCTTCAAATGTGAGCCACTTACATACTTTTACATTTTCTAACAACACATTGAAAAGGTAAAAAGAAAATGGTTAAATGAATTTTAGTAATAAAATGCAATCCAACAGAACCAAAATTCAATCCAATATACTCCATTTTATTCAATCCCATATAACCAAAATACTATTTCAATAAATAACAATATAAAAAAGATCTATTTTACTTTTCTGTACTAAGTCGAATAAATCAAGGAGTATTTTACACTCCCAACGTGTGTCAATTCAAACCCCATTTCAAGTGCTGAACAGCCTCCTATGTCCCTACTTTGTGGGGCAGCACCATTTCAGGCGCTTCACATGACTAGGGCATATGTGAAGGAAGTTACTAACAAGAGAGGAAGCTTAATGCCACAGGCCAGATCACAAATAACTAAGACATCTAGTAGGGAAGGAACCTGCAGGCAATGAGAAGCCATGGTAAAACTGTAAAAGAGGCCAGAGTAGGAAGCAAGGACATAATCAAATTGGAAAAAAAGAACTGACCAAGGATAAGTTTAAAAACGGACAGATAAAATGGCCTAATAATATTCACATATCCTATGCCTTCATTTAACCCAACTTATTTTCAAAAAGCAACTTACTCTCAGGTGTCGATTTTCTTCTGATAGTTTCATCATTTCTCCCTGAAGTCTTTTACATTCTTCCATGAGTTTCCTTGTTTCAGTATCATTGAGTGAAACACTATGCGGTTTTGGCATGGGTCCATCTTGTTTAGAGGCATTCAGTGGAACAGTTTTGCTGGGTTCCAGATCATTCTGTATTACAAAGACAGTGGGACTTTTTTAACTAACCAAATCTCCTTAGAGATTTTAAACAAATAAATACAAGTTGAAACTCCACACTTTTTCAAAAAAATTATTTAAATGCAAATTTTTGAGGTTGTGATTCCATTAATACAAATTTTTTTTTAATTCCAAACATTACAGTCATCTGTGAACAATTTTTAGAAGGACTAAATCAATAAAGGTCGGCAGTTAGAGAAGTCAAAATAAGCAGCCCACTCCCTCCTCTAGTCCCCAAACCCTCTGCACTTACCTCTACCATAGCACTTATCATATATTATAATAATGTATTTTTGATGTTCTTTCCTACAACACTTCAAAGGCTAGGAGAGCAAGAATCATTTCTCTTTGCATTTACCCCTAAACCCAGCACTTTGGCCAAGAGTGGTTATTCAATGAAAGTATGCTGACTGACGCCAACCAAAATCCAAATATGAAGGTCATTTTTAGTGCTCTGATTCTGCAATTCAAATGAGATTCGGGGGGGGGGGGGGGACATTATCGTAATAATTCCAATAAAATTAGGAGACTACCTAAGAAAAACATTTAAAAGAAAACCTAACTTCTATTAATGGGAAAAATAACTGAAGAATATAAACACTAGAGTGGAGATAATGAACACAAACATATCATGGGGAAAAAAAGAGAAGGGGAGTTAAACGTAAATGATTCTTTCAAATCATTTTGAACACTGTTTGCTTTAACTCATGAAACTTAATATGGAATCACCATAGCACTCAGACAGCTTTAAAACTGTGAGCCCCAAAATTGTCATTCTTACCAGCTTACCCAATACAGGTAAACATCTAGGGCAGTGCCTAATTAAGTAAGCGTTCCTGAGCCTGTGGTCTAACGTGCCTCAATATCCTTTGCCCTTATGTCATGTATACCATCACACACACATCTTAACAGTTATTAGTGCAATGAATCATCTCTTTAACTAAAATTTTACTTGCTAGAAATTTAACATGTTAGATTTTAAAAATTGTTTTATTCAGATATAAGCTCTAAAAAAACACTTCAAGTTTATGGCATTCCACAGTCCTAAGATTTAATTATAGGTTATACATCTATCACACCATCCCAGGTTCCAAATTTATATTAAATGTAAATAGTTGTTTGTTCAAGGGGTAAAACTAGTATTACTTATGAAGGGAATGTGATTTGATCACTATCCCTAAATCCATTAAAAATTAATAAGGTTATAATGAGGTTCCAATGTACAACACCACATTATCTGACCTGTCAACACTCAAGAGTTTTATATTTTCCTTCAGAAGCTTCTCAGGCTGTGATGGGTTTCTAAGAAGCCTACTTCCAATTTCCTCCTCTGAGTTTTTCTCTTGCTAGCTTTCTTGTTCTTCACCCTATCCTCCCTTGTCCCTCTCTATTATTAAAAATCTGTATCAGATCTATCTTCTCTCCACCAATCTTCTTACTCTTTCCCTTAACAGTAATTAGAATTCATTTCAAAATGACTTTTCAAGTATGCTCCAATTCCAACCTAGAACAAGTCCAAATTCTGAAAATAAGGGCAGTTCACTGCCTTCCTCTATAAAGATGAAACCAACAGTCAATACTATGGCAACTAAAGAATCCTCAGGTTCTAAGAATTTGGAAAAAAATAGACTCATACCAGAATGTTGACTAAAAATTAAGAGGAGATACATGAGGCCAATAAGAGAAAAAAAATTAAAATGTAGAATCCTCAAAATCTTCACAACTGGCTTTTTTATTTTTAAATAAATTCTTTAAATTCCAGAAAATTTAGAATTATGACAGGGAAGGAGAGGAAACTACCAATCTCATCAACTCAGCCCAACTATTATTTAAATAGTATCTTCCAGGGGCGCCTGGGTGGCTCAGTCAGTTGAGGATCCGACTTCGGCTCAGGTCATGACCTCACAGTTCATGGGTTTGAGCCCCACATCAGGTTCTGTGCTGACAGCTTGCTCAGAGCCTGCAGCCTGCTTCGGATTCTGTGTCTCCCTCTCTCTCTCTCTGCCCCTCCCCTGCTCGTGCTCTGTCTGTCTCTCAAAAATAAATAAATGTTAAAAAAAAAAAAATTCAAATAGTATCTTCCAATATTTTCTCATATGCACATTTTATAAAACCAGCATGCACTGTAACATTTTTATCGTTATCCATTTATATGTATATGTTTTATCATTTTAAATGACATGGTGAAATTAATTACTCTATTCTGTGCCTAACTAAAATTACTTAGGATGCCTGGGTGGTTCAGTCAGTTAAGCCTCCAACTCTTGAGTTCAGCTCAGGTCACTATCTCAAGGTCATGAAATGGAGCCCATGGAGCTCCATGCTCAGTGTGGGGCCGGCTTGATATTCTCTCTTTCCCTCTGCCCCTCCCCGGCTTGTGTGTACATGTGTGCACACTCTCTCAAAAAATAATAAATAAATAAACATCTCACTCTTGTTACACATTTGATGGGTAGCTTCCCTCTCTCCAGCATTTTAAATAACATGTCAACAAATATCTCTCATGGTTGGTAGAATTTGATTTTTCTTTTTCACTGAAATTTTTCTTAATATTATACTGCTTTTATAACAAAAGGAAAATGTCATAACCAATTTGTGGAGCATAAACATATACAACACAAAGGATACAGTGAAGCTTAAACACATTTTCAACAGTGAATCAAGACATAAAACAAGTTACTTGGAGTACACTGCCACCAGATACTATTATTTAGGCCCCCTACAAACCAGTCAACATACGTAGCAGATGCAATGAAATCTAATTTATTTGTGTATATTTAAAGTATAAGCATATATAACCTAACTTAATTGGGAGTTAAAAAAAAAAAAAAAAAAAAGACAGGGAGTTGGGCAGGGGGCTGAGTCATTCATGTAGCAACCATCTGAAGAGCCTGATGGGAACACTAAGGCTGCTGGGACTTTAAGTATATACTTCCATTCAGGAGCTCCATTAGTGAGGTTTGGCTCCAGGAAAACAGCTCATTCCTTGAGAGTTGCTTCAGAAACTGGTCCAGAAAGAGGAGACTGGTTGCTCTGAGAACCATGAAACAAGCACACTAGAAGGATTCAACATGCTCTGACTCTTAGGAAACTTGATGAATAGTAACAGTATATGAACATTATATTTAACACTGCAAACTAGAATAAATGGGAAGGTCAAGGCCATGGTATCAAGTAAGACAAGAAACTATGCCATATCTTGTACATTTTCCACTATTTTAGATTATTGAGCCTCTCTGCATTAATCCCTTTCCATCCATGTATTATAGAATTCACTTCCGTATTCCTTTTTAACAACCTTCAGAATTTCAATTCTAATATTTTAAATTATTCCTGTTAATGGTAATCAGAAAAAGAGAGCAAGGGATTGGAAACAGAAGGGGAAAAGTAAAATAGAAGGCAAAACAGGTGTTTGCAAGTGAAGCCCTGAGAAGGACAAAGGAGCTAAAGAATTTAACTACAGGGTTACGTTCTTGTGAGTATTAGCAGTTAAGGGGTATAAATGTACGCAAAGGGAATTAAAAGACTAACATTAACAGCTATGGCATAAAACTGTCAGAGGCATAATTAAGGCCTTAACCTGGGAAGAGAGAGTATTTGAATAACAAGGTTACTGAAGACTTATTTTCACTCTAAAAAAACAATTTACTATTTCTGTAGAATCATGATTCCCAGAAATAAGTAACTAAAATCACAAAATCAATAAAGTATTAGACATTTAGATAAAGGATCAAATTTTTAAGCCTTAGTATACATATTCTCTGCAAAGCCAAATCAAAGTATAACCAACCTGTTCAAACTATGGGGTTCCTGAAGTTTCTAGCAAGCAAACAACGGTAAAGAGAATCATATAGCAACCATTGCATCACCCAAAGTCACCATTTATCTTATTGATGTGCTGTCATCTTACTTGAGTGAATGTTAACTGCACACACACACACATACAAACACACACGTTCAACTATGACCTAAGATATTTAGGGTTTAACCACAAATCCTCCTACCATGGGTACTGTAAATAACTAACAATAACAGTTAAAGAGGGGTTACCATTATTCGTGTTTGATAACAAAATATAAAATAGTAATTTTATTTATCTTTTTTAAAAATATATATGACAAAATACTTGCCTGGATAGCAACATTTGCCAGCTCCTACCTTTACTGCTCATCTATTCAAATAAACTCCTAACTCCTTTTTTAGAGAATGAGCCCCAAATCTCAATGAAAGAAAAAATTATACCAACTTCATAATAATGTTCAACTTCCATTTGTCCTGCTCACTACTGAGATTTTATTAAGTATTCAATTTGCTTTTTTAGAACAGAGAATAGTTTCGGTGCATGATTTTCAAGCAATTTGTGGTTCTATTGTATTTTTAAACATGGCTAAAATGTCAATTCTATCTGCTTCACATAATACACTCAATACCATATACGTGCTAGGTAACTACATTAACGTAACCAGTAACACTAGCAGACTCCTATAGCTGTTAGCTCCCTAAAACAAACCTTCTGCTTCTCCTGTTTGAACACACTGAGTCCCCTGGGGTCATTCTTCGTATTATAACTGGCAGGTGTTGGAACTGTGTTGTTGATGCTGCTCATTGAAGCGACAGCCGGAGCAGTCCCTGGTGGAGTTATACCCTGAGGTAGCATGGGAAACATATTCTCAGATTCACAAACTGACTTCTCCTGCATGGTACTGGGAATGACTAACAGAGAAATCATTAGGCTCTAAAACATTCACATTTTATTCTATAAAAATATATTATGCATTAAGATAGAACACTAATAATAACTATGTTAAAGCAAAAAATACAAAAGTTTCTGAACTAGCTTTTTATATTATTTCCCAAATAAAATTACCTAAGATCAATTTGCATTATACTAATTAAATGTATAATCCTTATTCAATTTATGATCGCCTCATGTTGTCCTAAAATGAATACCTTCTAATTTTGCACTCTTAATTTTCATTGCCAATCAATCCTTGTCAATATTTGAAAAACAAGCACTTGATATTTTCTTACCTTTGGTGACACTCAGCCTGAACAATTTTAAATTAAATGAATTTTTCCCCTTGAGGTTCAAAAAATTTATTTTATAAACTTGTCCTGTACTCAACACCCACCCACACACCCACACACACACACACACACACCCTTCCCAGGACCAATAAACAAACTTAAGGATGCACCTAACATTCCAGTTTACCAGTATCTCCATAGTTTTATTCCCATTTTCTCAAATTCCTTTAATATAGATGAAAATAATATGATACCAAAAAGTTGAAACACACTCATAAATAATACTTATTGACATCTAGAGATCACTGTATATGACTATGAGAACTCCATCTCACTTAATAATGCAGTCCCCAATCCGTTCTTTGTCTCAATACAAAACAATGTATATTTAATCATAAAATATCTTTATACAGAAGACCACAGAAAATCCTTGTTCTTGACAATCCATTAGTTTTCATTAAGATAAACTGATATTTTTTCCTAGAAAATATGTCATTAACATATATTAAATAGAGGGCATAAATGAAATGCAATACATTTAGGAAATCTGGCAAACACCAAGAATAATTGGAGGCCTCAAAATAAACCAAAATAATTTTTAACTGAACACAAAGAATTAGATAGGTGATAAAACATCACAAATAACAAGCTAATTAAAACCACATTCAATCATGAAAAAAAACACTTCCACCAAATAAATACTAGATTTCATAATACACAGTTGATAATAACTAAAAAGAGCTAATAATTCAAGAACCCAACTTTGTAAAATATAAAATAGTCAACACTTTAGTATCCTCTGCCTCCTCCAGCTGTCAACAACTCAGGGAACATGCTGAATGGCTCCTGTGCTGAACACAACTCAACTCAAAGACTTTCTGCCATTAATTTACTGAAATATATCCAATAGACCTGCATTCCCTAAAACTAGGATGACCACAAATTTTAGCACACTTAAGGACAGTATTAGTTAATGCTTGCTGTCCTGGAATAATTATTAGTAGCACCTTCATTTACGACAAAAAGGTTCCTGAAATCCTAGGTCACTCCATCTATGATGCAGATCAAAGAACTATGTCCCAAAAAGAAGCCCACTCTAATGATGGCTCAAATAAATTAGAACTGTTTTGCCAAGAAATGATTTCTTTAAATTACAAAAATTTTAAAAACAAGAACCCAAGCACTATACACTTCTAAAGCCGGTACCTTTCTTACCACAGAACTTCAGTCTTTTTTTTTATATATTCAGTATCAAGGTCCTACAAACCTAAAGAAATCAACAAAATAGTAACACTTCCTTTTCCACTATTCTTAGAACATGTAAATGCCTTAAAACTAACAGCAAACCTAAAAGATCCAGATCCTCAAACAGGTAAGGTTCACTTACATAATGTAATTAAATGCCCATCTACTCCTTTTGGGAGCAAGATGGGTAAGGTGCTGGGAGCACAATGGGAAAGTGGGATGGGGTGGTTAATGTAAGATACACTGACTCAACATCAGAGTTTGAAACCTGCTATCTACAGGATAGCAACTTGGAGAAGACAGCATCAGCAACTCTGACAGCTACTGTGTTATCTGCTTTGTGGATACTAACCAAATTCTTCTGAGTTGACTACTAAAGATCAAAAATGCCAATGATCAACGCTTTAAATGTGTAAGGGACCACTAAGTGGATATACATCTCAACTGCTCTGACCAGTAAATAAGGCTAAATACAAAGTACATATGTCACCCTTAAAGAAAGTATATTAAACCTGAAGTTGTCACCAACAACTTAGTTAATTTAGTTAAAAACTAAACTGAAATTCTGCTTAAATTAACATACTTTTTATAACATATTAATAAATTAAAAAAGAACAAAGGGCCAAATGATCAAGGAATTTACAGTGATCTTAACTATAAACTAAAAAATGTATTTGTACTCTACTTTTAAAAATATACATTACCTTTTAACGTTTATTTATTTTTGAGAGACAAAGAAACAGAGTGCAAGCAGGGAAGGGGCAGAGAGAGAGGGAGACACAGAATCTGAAGCAGGCTCCAGGCTCCGAGCTGCCAGCACAGAGCCCGACGTGGGACTCCAACACATGAACTGTGAGATCATGACATGAGCTGAAGCCAGACACTCAACTGACTGAGACACCCAGACGCCCCTCATAACATTTTTTAAATGTATTTTCCTTGAATAAGGGAGTGTCATCTTTAATCAATTTGTCAAAGTGAGGATTCAGCTTCATATAGCATTTTATCAATTTATTTGTAGTAAACTAACAAACTTTGTCTTATAACACCACTGAATAATGCCCTAATTTCCAGGGCTCAGACAGTTAAGCAACTGACTCTTGATTTAGCTCAGGTCATGATCTCATGGTCTGGAGGACTGAGCCCCACTGCTTGGGATTCTCTCTTTCCCTCTCTTTCTGCCTCTCCTTTGCTCGCACGCACAGGCACATATTCTCTCTCTCTCAAAATAAATAAACATTTAAAATAAGAAGAAGAAGAATGCCCTAATTTCCTAACAGCAAGCTTCACGTTAAACTGAAGGTAAATATACAGAAAAAGGGTGTTAAGTAATTTTGTAACTTTATCTATAATGCTAGAAAGAAGCTAGTATGTCAAACATACTAAGGTATTTAAACAGGTTTATAAACTTCATCTATAGACAATACTGACCTGGAAATGGCAAGACACAGTTATCAACATGAATAAAGTACTATAAAAAAAGGGTGTTTTATATGTATTTATATATTATCTATATATATTTATAAATATATATTTACATATATAAGATTTTCTCAATTGTTAAATATTACATATTATAGTTGTTATAATAAACAAAAACTTTATACATAAAGTTATAATAAATAAGCAAAAACTATATACCAGATTTGGTTACTTTGAGGCTTCTTATTTTCTACAAAAGATGAGAAGCAGTATTAAACAGGTGAGTTGACAGAAAGTCACCTAACCACTCTGAAAGAACTTGGGGGTGTGCTTCTCAGGTTGTCCTTCTCAATAATGAAGATTTCTTGTAGCATCTGCAGATTAGTAGCACTACAAGAATGCATTTAAGCAGTAATAATCAGTGCTTCTCCAAAGCGTATTTTGCAGAACATCGTTATTTATGAGAATTACATTACATTAAAAAACAAATTTTGGATTAACATATTTCCTTTATTCAGGACCATTAATATGCATATGTGCAATGTGTTTATTGGGAGACATAGTACTTGTAGTATTTTTCCAAATTCACTGGACCACATAACCCTTTCAACCCAATACACTTTGGGAAATACTGCCTCATAAAACAACTGTGTTTCAGTCCATCTTTTTAAAACAAGCACATTACTCAATTAAGGCCACCTCTAGATAGTATAGATGCAATTTTTGTATACATTTGAAGTGTATAAATTTGAAATACTGATATATTGAAATATTAAAAGTCTCATTTTATGTGCAAAACTGGAAAGGTGAATTCCGAACACTTAAAAATCCCCATCAGGGGCTCCTGGGTGGCTCAGTCGGTTAAGTATCGACTTTGGCTCAGGTCATGATCTCAGTCTGTGAGTTCAAGCTCTGTGTCAGGCTCTGCACTGACAGCTCAGAGCCTGGAGCCTGCTTCAGATTCTGTGTCTCCCTCTCTCTCTCTGTCCCTACTCTACTTGTGCTCAGTCTCTCTCTCTCTCTATCTCTCTCTCTCAAAAAAGTAAATCGGGGCGCCTGGGTGGCGCAGTCGGTTAAGCGTCCAACTTCAGCCAGGTCACGATCTCGCGGTCCGTGAGTTCGAGCCCCGCGTCAGGCTCTGGGCTGATGGCTCAGAGCCTGGAGCCTGTTTCCGATTCTGTGTCTCCCTCTTTCTCTGCCCCTCCCCCGTTCATGCTCTGTCTCTCTCTGTCCCCAAAAAATAAATAAAACGTTGAAAAAAAAAAAAACTAAATAAATGTGAAGAAAATTAAAAAAAAAAATACCCATCAAGGAATCATGACAGCAAGGCTAGCAAGCCAACAGAGTCCATACATGACAACTGCAACTTACGTGATTCACTGGATACCTGCTGGGTACCCAGGGTCAGGGTTGGATTTTGCACATTTTAAGTTATCCTACATCTCCAAAAACATATCCCAATCATAAGATCCAATCACTACCATAAGAAATAAAAGGAGACACATCATCCTATGTGCTGCTAACATGATTTTAACATTAAACTTTTACCATCTAAAGAAGTGTCTTCAAATGACAATCAGGTTCCCATTCTAATCTTGGCCAAAAGAATGGTCTTACACAAAGTCTGACAAAACTAAAAATCATTGTTTTACCCCAGTGCCCAGACTGTGGTCTTCAAATACCATCTCCCACTGAAAAGTTTCAGAGCTTGTGAAAGAAGGGAATGATTCCAGGTCTGGGCCTGGAAATATCTTGCCATACTAGACATCAAGAAAATTCTCTGGGTGATGGATATTAAGGAGGCACTTTTGTGATGAGCACTGGGTCTTATATGTAAGTAATGAATCACTAAATTCTACACCTAAAACCAGTTTTACCATATATGTTAACTTAGTAAATTTAAATAAAAACTTCCAATTAAAAGAAAAAAAAATTCCCAAAGACAACTATAGTAAAAGGACTCAGGAACAAACAAGAGGAGGCTCCTACATATGAGATTAATACTGATAGTAACTGCAAGGAGTTGAAACACAAACATGTTCAAGTACATGAGTTTATAATAATGTGGAAAAGAGGGAGGGAAAAAGGGAGGGAAAGAAGGAGGAAGGGAGGCTGACTGATTGTAGTCACATCAGAGGGACGCTTGTGACCAACTCATTTTTTGAAAACCCAGAACTCAAGAGAAAGACAGGAAATTTCCCTTGCCTTTGCAAACTCTATACCACTGAATAAATAACCAAATATTAGATGAGCCAAATTTCTGTCTACAAATGTAACTAATAAAATGAAGAATGACAAAATATCATTATGCAATCTTAAATAAATTAATATACTAAACTATAGCTTCTCAATTTTGATTTTATTGTTGTTTGGGGCCAGATAATTCCTTGTGAGTGCAGTCTTAGGCACCACAGGAGCTGAGCAGCATCCCTGGCCTCTACCAACTAGATGCCTAGTTGAGAAAACCAAAAATGTCTCCAGATTGACAGATGTCCCCTCAAGGGCAATTATCCCTGGCTGAGAACCACTCACCCACACACTGCACACCAGTGGTTAGTGAACTTAACAAAAAACAACCCAACATTATATGCCTCCTTGAGAGAATGTATCAACACCCACAAAGCAGTCTTGCCTCTCCCCAGCCAGCAACAACAAATCAAAATCTGATCAAACCTCTAGATCTGATTTTAGGATATACGAAACAAGAAAAGTTAAACGACACCACAAAAAGATGCAATCAGCAAAATCTAGTCTATGGGGAAAAGTCTGTAAGACAAAGCCAGCTTCTTCAACAAACAATTTGCAAGAGAAAAACAGAGAGGGAATCTACAGATTAAAGAGATTCAGCACCCATATCATCCAATAGCAGTATGTAGGTTTTATTTGAATCTCAACTGAAACAAACTGCAAAACAAATGGCATCTGTGAGACAAATTTGAATGCTGCCTGAATAGTTTGACAATATTAAATGATACCTTAAACTAATTTTAAAGGCTTGATGAATAGTACAGTCATTAAATTATTTTTCCTTTTTGTAAAGTTACCTTTGAATGACATATACCAAAATAGTTACAGACAAAATTATATTACGTATGGGTTTGTCTTAATACGTGAAATGAAAAGTGGTGAGGGTTAGATAAAAGAAGGTTAACAATAAACTGGTAACTTAAAGCTGGTCAGGGGTTAACAGGCTCACTGTACCTGTGTAACTGTTTGAAGTTTTTTCAAATAAAAGGTTTTAAAAAAATCATTACCTTTAATACTTACTCCTTACCATTTAAATAGGTAATAACGACACCACAAGTCCAAGTAGTTCTATTAGCAGAAATACATTCTGCAGCTAGTTCATCTAGGCTCAGAGGCAGATAGTGTCTGGAAGTACTTTGAAATTACTGAACAGACCTTAGGTTACTAATAATACCTGCTCTGAAAAGGTTCCAGGGCCAAACTATTTCTGTTCATGCTCCACGGTATGGGACTCCAGAAATTCCACTCAGTACTTACTCAAGCCCTTTAGCAGATCCAAAACCACTTTCTTGGATTACTAGTCTCCTCTATGGGGTACTTGAAACAGCTAGGCACTACTATCATAGCCATATCACTTCCATCAACTTCTGGTCTGGCTTTTTCCTCTTAATCAACAATATCAAGTACTTGCATTCCAGCCTTTTTCACAGTTAGCCTCTCAAACTGTCTGCTACACAGAGTATAACAGAAGTCCAGATAAAAAGCCAGTTCGTACTACGTTTATTAAGGAATTATAAAAGCATACAACTCCAAGTGAGGAAATATCCAAGTGTGCTTTTCAAGTAAGTCAATCCTTATTCCATTCAGTTTTACTTTGGGGAACAGATCCGAAGGAAATAAAAACACTACATCAAAGAGATATTGGCATCCCCATGTTCACTGCAATATTATTTACAACAGTCAAAACATAAAAACAACCTAAATGGCTACTGACTGATGAGTGAATAGAGCAGTTGTGATATATATGGGGGGAGAGGGAGGGAGAGGAATAAAATGGAATATCATTCAATCACAAAAAAGGAAATCCTGCCATCTCTGACAGTACGGATGGACCCTGAGGGCACTGTACTAAGTGAAGTAAGTCAGAGAAAGACAAATATTGTCTGATCTCACTTATATGTGGTATCTAAAAAACAAAAACAAAACAAACCTATGGAAAAAGAGATCACATTTGTGGTTACCAGAGGCAGGGGGTAGGGAGATGGGGGATCTTGTTGAAGGTGGTCAAAAAGTATGATACTTCCAATTAAGAGACAAATTAAGTCCTGGGGATGTAATGCACAACATGATGACTATACCTAACACAGGTGGATGGTATATTTGAAAGTTAAGACAGTAAATCCTAAGAGATCTCATCACAAGGAAAAAAACATTTTTTTTTCCTTTTTTGTATCTAAATGGCATAATGGATGTTAACTAAACTTATTATGGTAATCATTTCACAATATATGTATGTTAAGTCATTATGTTGTACACGTTGAACTTGTACAATACTATATGTCAACTATATCTCAATAAAACTGGGAAAAAAATAACATATTATTAGTCAACCCAGACAATGTGCTATTTACGTTTTCTCAGTTCCAATACTAAGAGCTATGCAAGCTATGAGCTTTCTAGCAGCATTGGCAAAAGACAGAGTAGACTACAAATGGGAAGCATAAACATGCCACTGAACCCCCACTTTCCAGTAAGAATATATGCATTTACATTTTTTATTTTTGGCAAATACCTCAACGTGCCTTTAAAAGGGCATTAAAAAACACAAATAATTTGACTGACACCTAGTTACCATTCAGGGACTCTTTCATTTCAGCTTATCCTAAAAGAGGAACCCAATAATTGAGCCCATGTATAAATCTAATCTGGGAATTTACTTTTCAAGAGGGCAAATGGCTTCCAGATCAAGGCAACAGTCATGTCACACTGTAACCTAACTGTACTCAACATTTCTATTTACCCACATTATTTTATATATTAAGTCACCAAAAGAAAAAACTCACTCAACTCAACTTTGTCTAGTCCCTCCTACAAATCACAGAAAAAGACTAAAATGTGAATTTAAGAAGGGGAATAGGGAAACTGACCACAACTCATCCTATACAATCACAGACGACTTTCCAAACTACACACATATATCTCTCAGTCCTCCAAACTGTATCTGCCTCACATCAACCCAAAAGCAACACAGAAATTACTTACTAAGAAATAAAATCATATGGATTTTGACCAAAATCAATAGTAAGTAAAATACCTGGCAATAGCCAAACTTGGGAATAAACTACTTGTTCATGTAAATTACATCTTTTATCCCCAGATTGCTGGTACACAGTTGTCAAAAAGGAGTTTATGTCTATTATTTAATTATATTTATGCATATATATGTCTCACTCTAAAGAACTTGAAGTGGTTTAAAAAGTGGCAAAAATTGGGGAGAATTAACTGATTCTTCTCCATCATGCAGATTGTTATCTAAAAGCATTTTTCTTCTTGAATGAACAAAATGTCTAAAATGAAAAAAGTGTCTCAAGTTTTTTAAAAACTTAATAAAGCACTGAATCTTATAAAGTAGAACAGCATCATTACACAACCCAAAAAGGCCAAAAACAGAAGCAAAATTCATCTCAAAGTAAACGAGAACAGCCTCCAATCTTCTTACATTTTCCTACTTACCAATTTATCATTTTCATTGGGCATTTCAAATACACATCTCAATTTAGAATCCATTAATTCATCAGGTTTTGCCTCTTTCCACTACAAACAAACAAAACCAAACATGAGACAGAGAAAGCATGACCATGACAAATAAGTTTCCCCTCAGGGACAACCGTAGCTGTCTGAAGCAGGGGTAGTCAGGAGGCATGGCTGCACCCTGATATTGATCACTCTGCCACTGTTATCAAGCAACGCCACAGAACTGTTTACAAAATCCTAAAGAAACCTACTATCGCCAGCATTCTTAGTAGTAGCATTTCTAAAGTGTTTCTAAGAAATAGTATTTCTATTGGGGCGCCTGGGTGGCGCAGTCGGTTAAGCGTCCGACTTCAGCCAGGTCACGATCTCGTGGTCCGCGAGTTTGAGCCCCGCGTCAGGCTCTGGGCTGATGGCTCAGAGCCTGGAGCCTGTTTCCGATTCTGTGTCTCCCTCTCTCTCTGCCCCTCCCCCGTTCATGCTCTGTCTCTCTCTGTCCCAAAAATAAATAAATGTTGAAAAAAAAAATTAAAAAAAAAAAAAAAAAAAAGAAATAGTATTTCTACTATTCCAAATTCTTTCATTTTTGAAATTATCTGTAATAAACAGATTTACAAGGTTTTTTTTATTTTAAAAATTAGCTTTCTCAACTGAGAACTATACAAATCCATGGTTTAAAAAACATTCCCCAAAATAAATTCGGTTTCACATTTATACTTACCACAGCTTCCATATCTGAAGTGTTTGGTGGAGCAAAAATTGTTTGTACCATAAACTTGTGTTTACTCTTCTCATTGGGATCATAGTCAAAAGGCTGTAGCATTACTAAATAAGAAGAAAGGACACATTACTTTGTGTATTCTGAATGTGTTTGCTTCTTATCACTCCTATTACCTCATTCACTAATATGCCAATTTAAAGAAAACCAGAAAGAGTTCAAGAAACCTAATACTGGATTATTTACAGTAAGGATCCAGAATCACCTTTATAGCTCCAACTATTTTAACAACCCACAAAATAAATAGCTATTTAAAAAATAAATATAGGGGCGCCTGGGTGGCGCAGTCAGTTAAGCGTCCGACTTCAGCCAGGTCACGATCTCGTGGTCCGGGAGTTCGAGCCCCGTGTCAGGCTCTGGGCTGATGGCTCAGAGCCTGGAGCCTGTTTCCGATTCTGTGTCTCCCTCTCTCTCTGCCCCTCCCCCATTCATGCTCTGTCTCTCTCTGTCCCAAAAATAAATAAACGTTGGAAAAAAAAAATTTTTTTTTAAATAAAAAATAAAAAATAAATATAAACCTATGACTGTCCCCTCTAAATTTAGGTTTGGGTAAATTTTCTATATATTGCCAACATTAACTATGATAATACCTGTAAACTCAGATTAAAATCTAGTAAATTGTTTATTAAAACTAGGCATAAATATAAGGCTTCATTTTGGTATTTAGTGATAGTATCTTTTAGAATTAGCTAGGATATGCAAAGGAGAAATTAAAAGCTAACTTCAAAACTCCCAACCATTTGTTAGCATTCTCATAAAACTAATTTTTGAGGGGTGCCTGGGTGGCTCAGTTGGTTAAGCGGCTGATTTCAGCTGAGGTCATGATCTCATGATTCACAAGTTCGAGTTCAAGTCCCACATCGGGCTGTGTGCTGACAGCTCAGAGCCTGGAACCTGCTTCTCAGATTCTGTGTCACCCTCTCTCTCTGACTCTCCCCCGATTGCTCAGTCTCTCTCTCAAAAATAAATAAAAACATTAAAAAAAATTTTTTAACTAATTTTTGAAAAAAAGATTTTATTTATTTTTTTTTTTTTTTAAATTTTTTTTTTCAACGTTTTATTTATTTTTGGGACAGAGAGAGACAGAGCATGAACGGGGGAGGGGCAGAGAGAGAGGGAGACACAGAATCGGAAACAGGTTCCAGGCTCTGAGCCATCAGCCCTGAGCCTGACGCGGGGCTCGAACTCGCGGACCGCGAGATCGTGACCTGGTTGAAGTCGGACGCTTAACCGACTGCGCCACCCAGGCGCCCCGAAAAAAAGATTTTAAATAAACACCTACTCAGGAAGTCTACCAATCTGTTTATATCTGATTCTAAAAAACAAGGTATACGAGGAAAAGGTATATACTCTCATGATTTCAAGAATTTTTCTTAAGTCCTAATTACAAATTCAAATATTTCTAAGCACTTAAGCTTTTCAGTAGCCTTTTAAAGGATTTTTAGAGGTTCCATATGATTATAACTGATGCCAAATTATGTAATATAAACTTAATAAATGGCTATAAGAATGGATCTAGTTACACAAAATATGTATATGGTATTGTATAAAGTATTCCCTGTTAACAGGTAAATTACTTCTAAGATATACCTTCTATATATGTGTGTCAACACTTTCAAAAAAAAAACAAATGCAATTAAACAATGGTGAGAAACACCAATCATATAAGAAAATCTTATTTCTAAGGTGTATCTAAGAAGTCTATTAACTCCCATCATGGTTAAAAAAAAAAAATCTTTAAAGGGCCAAATACATAGCAGGAAAAAAACGCACAAGGATGTCTCAGAATCCAGATAAAGCACAATGAATGTCCATTAATACCCTTCACTGAGCAATCACTGTAGGCTCATCACTAGGAACTGAAAAAACATGGTTGTGACTTAATGACAGTTATAGTCCAAGTTATTGCAGACCATATAGTAAGAGTTACATCATCCTAAAAATATAAATATATACACATATACACACATACATACATGAATACATCAACTGAAAGAAAAAAAGAAATGAGTGTGTAGCACAGTCAGTCAATCAAGGAACAGTTGCCAGTGGAAGAACAGTTTGAGTGACTCCTTAAGGGAAGGCAATACACTAAAAATTGAAGAGCTAAATTCTCAGTGGACAAGATCTAAAGGCACACCATGGAAACAGTAACTAGTATGTCTAGAGTTTTTAATACAACAAGTGCCCAACACAAGGGGCTACGTGAGAGAATGTTTTGAAAAGTACAGGCTGTTCCCTGAACGACACAGGGACTCAGAATGCCAACCCCCCATACGGCTGAAAATCCACATCCAACTTTTGGCTCCCCAAAAACTTAACTACTAATAGTCTACTGTTGACCAGAAGCCTTGCGAGAACATAAATCATGGATTAACGTTTATTTTGTATGCTGTATGTATTATGTACTGTATTCTTACAATAAAGTAAGCTAGAGAAAAGAAAATATTATCAAGAAAATCAAAAAGAAGAGAAAATGTATTTATAGTACTATACTGTCTTTACAGGGAAAAACCCACATGTAATTGGGCCTGCGCAACTCAAACTTTTCTTTAGAAACATTAATACAATGAACTTTAGCAATCTAGAACCCTCAAAGAAAAAGTCATTCTGAATAGTTTTATGGATTCCTAAGGATAAAACTGGTAGCACCAAAAAACTATTTTAAACTACATGGAGAGAAACAATTCTGTCTTCCAATTTAGCTAAAAGGCGTAAAGATTTAGAGAGCAACTTCCAGAATGAGTGTAGTCATTATTTTATCTTCTTTTCCATCTATCTTTCCCATCAGCTGACAACTTGGACAAACACCAACACATTCCTCCTCGGCTACCACATCATAAGATTCACTAAAAACATCTTTTTAGAAGGACTCCTAGCTCTGAGTCTTTGAGTCTACATACTGAAACAGGATTCAGTGTCACAAAGAACTCGGCAGTGTGTCCTTCACTGCCTTTGCAGTCAAGTTCTACTTCTAAGCACTCTCCATCTGCTTGCTATAGGCCCTCACTCTTTGCATAATTTGGTGTTTTTAATCTGCTGTGGACGTAAAAACCAGGCAACTGAGACACAATTATCTTAGGAATACTTATCAGGATCACACAAGCATGTTTTGTTTTTGTTTTTTTCAAAAAAAACATATACGTGGCTGGGTCATGCCCCCAGAGATTTTGAGGTGAGAGATGGGAGGTCCATGTGTATTCTTGTTCCATGTGTTATCGTGACATATAATAGGAAGCGAAATCTACTGCTAGTAAGGAAGAGTAAATGGTCTCCATGTGAAGCCTAAGAAGGTCCCCCATAATTAAGGTCCCCCATTCTCATACTTGTTTCCTATTTCTCAGCTATGTCAGGTAATACTGTTAAGGACAACTATCTTGGGAAGTCTGATGGAAGAAAGGAAGTTTATGGAGGGCATTAAGGATGACACCAGCACAGACTCCACAGCAGGAGTAAGCAATCCATACAGAGAAGGAACCAAGCATACTCCCTGGATTACAAGTAAACACAAAAGGGAGTCATGAAACTAAACTGTTTGGCATTTACAATAAAAGGCAGAAACACTCGTCTAATTTGATACAACCAGCAAAAAAGAGGCACTGTACATTTCTAAGATTCTGAATAATACTTGTACAGCTGCATGCAATATGTAACAATAGCTAGAGATCTGAAGAGAAGGATCAATCACAAAAATGATACACTATTTCAAAGATAAAATAGAGCAGAGAATGTGGTAGTAAACTGTAGAAATAAAAGATATAAAATTTTAAACTGAAAATAATTGCTTATAAATTGACCACAGACACCCCCAACCACAAGGTAAGGGTGAGAAATGTTAAAACAGCTGGCATATAGTAAGGTAACAGAAGAACATAATTAAAGGCAAGCCAGAATAACTTAAAAACAATTTCTCTCCCTCCAGATGAAACTCTATTAATTAAGACCAAATTAAACATAACCATAAAAATGTCGGAATTTAATACTGTTCAAAATCAGAACATGATTTGCTACCTGAAACAGTCACCGTCAACCCTGGGTCAATAATTCCACTGTTGGGCCTCACACAGTACCGACGAGGTGCTGTAGTCTTCACTTTGAAACACACTTTTCTATCGGATGGATTTCGCAACTTAAGATTTGTAGTGACTACATCTGTGAAGGGGCCTGTAAGGTTTAAAAAACAAAAACAGAAAAAAAATTTAACTGGACTCACACTTATACGAAGCAGAATTCAAAATTCAATGTATACAATCTCAATTTTATTTAAAGTATATAATGAAATCTGTGTGCCTAACTGTATCAAAACACTAACAGTACTTCTTTCCAGGTACTACACTTACAAGAGTTTTATTTTCTTCTTCTTCCCTTATTATATTTTACAAAATTTCTACACGAACATGTATTATTTCTATCAAATAAAAAGTATTCCAAACATTGTAATTTATGAAGTAAGCCCACAATTTTATTATACATAGTGTGCTCTTACCACATTACTAAAAAGATCAGGTTTTTCCAGTGTTCTGCAAACCAGTGCCAGTCTTTAAATCCATTTACCAAGAAAACTGCAAAAATGTGTACATCTGAAGATACTACATCCAATGACAATAGTGCTCTTGCTTCACATCTCAATTAGGTTCAATTCATTCACTCATTCATCCATTCACTCACATATTTGTTAAGTATTTATTACGAGCACTGTGTCAAATGCTCTAAATACAAAGTTTTAAGTTTTGGTGATGTACCCAAACGTGAAATTATAAAACAAAGAATCCAGAAAGGTAATCCAGTCCTGCCTAAACTGAGTAAGTCCTAAACTACTAGAACCTCATTTTGTTAAAGGGGGGATAAAAGAAAGGTTGTGGCCATTTTTTACCTTGGCAAAAAAAACAAACAAACAAAAAAAACAAAACTGTAGGGC
Organism: Prionailurus viverrinus; assembly: GCF_022837055.1. Taxonomy (NCBI): domain Eukaryota; kingdom Metazoa; phylum Chordata; class Mammalia; order Carnivora; family Felidae; genus Prionailurus; species Prionailurus viverrinus. The sequence continues at coordinate 35,809,429 of NC_062572.1, forward strand.
ATTATGTACATCAATTCAGACAATAAAATGAATACTTTTTCCATTGGGCATAGAAGATAAATTTAAAAAGTATGTCCCAAGAGGAAGCAATAACCACATAACTTATAACTAACACAAAAGCAATTTTAAATCATTTTCAAAGCAATCAGTTTTAAGTTATATTTTTTAATGTTTTTATTTATTTACTTACTTATTTAGAGAAATAGAGACCGAGCAGGGGAGGGGCAGAGAGAGAAGACAGAGAATCCCAAGCAGGCTCTAAGCTGTAGTGCAGAGCCCAACACAGGACCAGAACTGACAAAACTGTGAGACCATGACCTGAGCCAAAATCAAGAGTGGATGCTCAACCAACTGAGCCATCCAGGCGCCCCATTAAGTTATATATTTTGAAAAGCAAAAAGGCTGAAATCAAAGACTACTATTACAAAGGCTATCTTTATTTAAGGAAACAAGAGTAAACATGTCTTTTAAAACTTTATCATTCGGAGCCCAGAATGAGAAATTTTCAGCTCTACCAGGTAGTTTCCCATTTAGTTGAATACTGGAAAACCATCTAAGACAAAGGTTTGATGGGGAACAACAAATAGTCAAATGGATGAAAAGAGGCACTAGGAAGAGTGCAGGAGCAACTAGAGGAAAAGAAACAGACTTCAAAGTCAGGCCATTAAAAGGTACTTATTTCAAGTACTAAGGAGTGAAATAATCTTATTCTATGCTTGAAGTTTTAAGTTATAAAATATTTTCTAACAAAGACTTAGAACCAGGAAGAGGGAAGAGACAGAAATGAGAAAAGGTTAGCAGAAAACATAAAGACAGAGAAACAGTTACAAAAAAAAATTAAAGAAAAAGTCATTTAAATCAACAGTTATAGGTCTTTTTTTAAAAAATATATATATATATGAAGTATGATCTTTTAAATGGCTACCTTTAATTACATGATCAAAAGATCATTTAATTTGTATATTATCTTACTCCCTTTGATTCTTTAATTCTAAATGCTTGCATTTTTCAACAAGCAGCTACTTAACAACCCCACCATACACTAGCAAAAGAGAGGTACAGGGGAATATTGCAATCTGTCCATTTTGCACTTGAACCCACAATACCATTGGCTAGCAACACAGTTTAAGCTACTGATGAAACTAGGGGTCTTAAAGATATAGATTCCATTTCTTAATATTCTCAAAATTCAGAAGTTACTACAGATATTTGAGAATACATAAATTTTTAAAGGACTATTTCAAGTAGGACTTTAACATTAGTAGTAAGCATGGCCAAAAAAACAATTTATTAGTAACATGACAAAAGAAACCTTTCACAAAACTTTAATTTTGAACAATCCTATACTTTTATAACATACGTAAGATTTTTTAAATGATCCCAATTTTAGAGGAAAGCAATTTTCCAAAATAAGGTAAAATAAGTTTTTTAATTTTTGAGAGTGTGTGTGTGTGCACGAGGGGGCGGGGAGAGAGGGAGGGAGAGAGAGGGGGAGAGACAGAAAGAGAGAAAGAATATGAATGAATGAATGAATGAATGAATGACTATGAATCCCAAGCAGGCTCCACACCTCAGCAAGAAGCCTGAGGTGGGCTCAATCCCAGGACTGTGAGATAATGATCTGAGCTAAACTCAAGAGTCAGACGCTTAACCAACAGAGCTACCCAGGTGCCCAAAATAACTGACTTTTAAAACTGATTTAGAAAATGACCATATATCAATTTTCATCAACATATGAACTCTGAAATAATACTGAAAATTTATATGCAAACTGTCTAAAGATGACGATAACAGCCCACCAAAAAGAAAAAAGCCCACCAACTTAAAACAAAGTTCTTAACTGGACATGTTAACCATATGAGTAAAATGTGAAATTACCTACTTACAAATAAGCCCACCTAACATATGAATTTGAAATTTTCTGCTCCACTGTGTCCCTATAACCAAGCATCTTAACAGTGCTCTCCCAGTAGAAATAACTCCCTGCAGACAGTTCAGAGTCTGAGCCCATTTTCCCCGGTTAAAATGGAAAATCAGCAGTTACTGATGAATGTTAGCATAAGAATGACCACATTTAACTGTTATAAGAGGTCTTGGAAAGAAACATCAGGTCCACTTTTGTGGGTCACAGAACCCTTTAAGAATGTGATGAAACCTATATACTACCCCAGAAAATAACACATGTGAGTGAAATGTTCACAAAAATTTTACATGGAATTTTTGGGGGGGAATATGGGTGAGACAGGAAGATTAGGGTGGGTGGGGGGTGCTGGGGTATATCATAGATCCCTGAGCCTACAGGTTAGAAAGACCTGATGAAATCCACCTTTACAGACCCTCAAAAATAGAGGGAAAGTTACATAATTTATTGTAAGCACTACAACCAAATCCTAAATCCAAGGGTGATTCTCCTCACGGGTATTTTTGTCTAACATCAGGACTGGGTGGGTGGTGCTACTGGTGGGGGGAGAAGAGGAATGAAGATCTTAGACATTCTGCAATGCCTGGGCAGTCCCATACAATGAAGTATATCATGCCCTCATCCAACCAAATTATCATATATTCCTTCAAATCATCAAATACGCCTTCAAATTCATATTGGAAAAAAATCTCTTTTCCAGAAATAGATCTATTGTGTAAAAAAGGAAAAATTTGTTCTCCTTCCTCTTGAAAAGGTTACATTTACCATCACAGAAAATTATTCTACCAACAGTAATACCACTCATGACACTTGAATCACCACAACACACTTGTTATCAGTCAGGAGACATTTGTAGGTGACATACCCGATTCTATCCCTATCCACAAATTTTATTTTGCCCTTATTTCAAAATGTTAAAGAAAACCAGTCAGTCCAATTCAGGTAACTGTTGAATTCTCTTAAATCCAAACTTACTTGTTATTAGGAAGGTTACAAGTACCTGGCTAGTTCACTATGTCTTTTGTTATAGTCATGCCCAAACATTTACACTAAAAGGCATATTTCATTATAAATTTATTTTTTTAATTCTCTTTTAGGGTATAGTTAGGGTATTATATTAAAATTTTAATTTGGGGGCACCTGAATGGCTCAGATGGCTAAGCATCCGACTAAAGGTCGGGTCATGACCTCACCGCTTACAGGTTCCAGCCCGCCTCAAGCTTGCTGCTGTCAGCATGGAGCCTGCTTCAGATCCTCTGTCCCCACCTGTCTCTATCCCTCTCCCGCTCACACTCTCTCAAAAAAATAAACATTTAAAAAAAAAAAAAAACTTTAAAACTTTCATTTTTATGCTGGTAGGTAATTTTATATATGAATTTCATTTTGAGATAGTAAAGCAAGTATTAAAGAATATAAAATATACAAATGGGGTACTAATGTCCAACAGGGTTAAAAACCACTGCATCACCTCAGTAATCTGCTTGACTGACTGAAAACTTATCCTCTGCAATGCTTAAGTGGTTAAACCAGTAAGAAAAATAAGTAGGGGCACCTAGGTGGCTCAGGTGGTTGAGCGTCGGACATCAGTTCAGATCATGATCTCAGTTTGTGAGTTCAAGCCCCACTTCCAGGCTTGCTGCTGTCAGTGCAGAACCCGCTTCAGATATTCTGTTCCCCGCCCCTCTGTCCCTCCCCCACCTGTGTTCTCACTCTCAAAAATAGATAAAACATCAAAAGAAAAGAGACAGAAAAAGGAAAGAAAAGAAAAACAAGTAGAAGCACCTGGGTGGCTCAGTCACTTAAGTGTCCAACTCTTGATTCAGCTCAGGTCATGATCTCACAGTGGTGAGATGGAGCCCTACCTCCGGGCTCCAAGCTAGGCGTGGAGCCTGCTTAAGATTCTTTCTCTCCCTCTCTCTCTCTCCCACCTCCCCTTCCCCCTGCACCTCCCCCGCTTACATGCACAGTTTGTGTGCTTACTCTCTGAAAGAAAGAAAGAAAGAAAGAAAGAAAGAAAGAAAGAAAGAAAGAAAGAAAGAAAGAAAGAAAGAAGGAATTACCTTAAAGTCAGGATAGGGATCAACTTTGCAGAGAAAGAGATAGTAACTGGGATTGGGTACAAGGAAGTTTTTAGAATAATAGCCAAGTTCTAGTTCTTGTCTTAGGCAGTGATTTCATGGGTATTCACTTTTTGACAATTCTACAAACCATACATATTTTTCATTTATGCAAAACAATTTTTTTTAGAAAAGCTGATCCTTGATGTAACCTATAAAAAAAAAACAAACCTGAAAACAACAGTGAAAAGCAGTTTGGATGAGAAAGTGAACATCTGAAGCAATTTATGTAAAAACCAATGTCCATGTTTTGAGGACTATTAACAATCCCTGTATTGAGGAAAATCCTGTTAGGTGTCTAACGTAACTGCTTAGTTTAACATTTACAAACAATTCCTAAAAGCGTCCATTTTTTTTATTTTTTATTTTTTATTTTTTAAAATTTACATCCAAATTAGTTAGCATATGGTGCAACAGTGATTTCAGGAGCAGATTCCTTAATGCCCCTTACCCATTTAGCCCATCCCCCCTCCCACAACCCCTCCAGCAACCCTCCATATTTATGAGTCTCTTCTGTTTTGTCCCCCTCCTTATTTTTATATTATTTTTGTGTCCCTTCCCTTATGTTCATCTGTTTTGTCTCTTAAAGTCCTCATATGAGTGAAGTCATATGATTTTTGTCTTTCTCTAATTTCACTTAGCATAATACCCTCCAGTTATATTTCATTCTTTTTGATTGCTGAGTAATACTCCATTGTATATATACCACATTTTCTTTATCCATTCATCCATCGATGGACATTTGGGCTCTTTCCATACTTTGGCTATTGTTGATAGTGCTGCTATAAACATGGCAGTGCATGTGTCCCTTTGAAACAGCACACCTGTATCCCGTGGATAAATGCCTAGTAGTGCAATTGCTGGGTCGTAGGGTAGTTCTATTTTCAGTTTTTTGAGGAACCTCCATACTGTTTTCCAGAGTGGCTGCACCAGCTTCCACTGCCACCAGCAGCGCAAAAGAGATCCTCTTTCTCCGCATCCTCGCCAACATCTGTTGTTGCCTGAGTTGTTAATGTTAGCCATTCTGACAGGTGTAAGGTGGTATCTCATTGTGGTTTTGATTTTTATTTCCCTGATGATGAGTGATATTGATGAAAGCATCCATTTTAAGATGACCTCGTAGTATACTAGTCACCAATCACAGCTACCATACATACATCCTATGTTAGAGATGAAATTTTAGTTTATATGTAAATTTCACTATTTATATTCCATATAAAACAAGAAAATTACACAAAATAGTTTACATTTATGTGTACTCATCAACTGGAAAAAAAAAAAACCTACAGTCAAAATAACCTTACCTTTTACAATTACATGGGTTGTCTCCTCCTTTAGTCTCACTTTAAGCAGCCACCACATTTTCTGTCACCAAGTATTCTAATTCCAACTACAATTGTTATTACTTACAATTGTTATTCCAACTACAACTGTTATTTTGTTATAGCCAAAGTCCTATACCCAGAAACAAATGCTAAAAATCAGCAATGTAACACACACAAATATTGTCTCTATGTAAAAAAAACTCTGAACATAAATTTGTAAAAACCTGGAAGCTAAAATCTCAAAAATGTAGCACAAGTTGAAGTCACCTCATCCAGAAGGAGGTCCCAAGTGGGAATGGCCTGCCTCCTTTACCTAAAAATATTTTTCCAGCATGAAATACCCTTTATACTCAGTATACCTAAAATGCTAGCATTCAGAGCAATGATTTCCTTCTAAATAGTGGGACCCTTATTCTCCAAACCCACAATCTTAAAAGGAACCCCAATAAGCTTAAAAAAGTACAACCACTCTGACTAAAGAATTTTTTTAAATGTTGTCACCCGTCCACATTTTGATACGAACTGCCATTGAAGTTTTCTTGAAATGTCAAGATGAGTTTAGGTGCAAAGAAAACTGAGTTGTGGAAGAGAACAGTTGGCTTTTTCCCCAACATTGTATTGAAAATTTTCATACAAAGAAATTGAAATCATTGTAAACAATCATATATCCATTACCTAGATTCTACAATTAACATTTTGCTGTATTTACTTTAAGATTTATCTATTTCATCTCTCTGCCCATCCATCTTATTTTTAATGCATTTCAAAATAAGCTGAAGACATCAGTACACTCACTTCTACTAAATACCTCAATATGCGTATCAATTTGAGTTCACTATTTGCTTACTCTGAAAAGAATCAAATTTTAATTCATGATAAGCAGTAGTACAGAGCATAGAGCATTTTAGAAACAGAAAAGGCCTCTGAGGGGCACCTGGGTAGCTCAGTTGGTTAAGCATCCAACTCAGCTCAGGCCATGATCTTGCAGTTCACGAGTTCAAGCCCCGCATCAGGCTCTGTGCTGACAGCTCAGAGCCTGAAGCCTGCTTCAGATTCTGTTGTCTCCTTCTCTCTGCCCCTCCCCTGCTCATGCCCTCTCCCTCCTCCCTCCCTCCCTCCCTCCCGGCCTCTCTCAAAAATAAATAAAAGCATTAAAAAAGAGAGAGAGAGAAGAAAAAGGAAAGAAATGCCTCTGAGATGAAGCTTAAAATAAGCAGGCAACATACATGAACATTAATTCATGAACTCTGTGACTTCCATTTTTTTTTTTTTTCCAATATATGAAATTTATTGTGTGACTTCCACTTAGATGACCTACTCAGAGGCCTATTAGGAGAGAAGTCTCTACTGACCTCTAGCATTTCTACATGTTTTGCCAATAGGAGGCCCTGGGGCTTTCATCCAGACTATCTTCTCAAGGATGTCTTTAAATAGTGAACAGTCTTGGAAAACAATGTCTCCTTCCTAAGGAGAGAACAGGTTTGCTTACTGGCTAGTAAAATAGGTCTTCCTCTAAGAAAAAAGGTCAGGTAAGTTTCCATGTAGCCCATTAGGAAAGATTCAGGCTCCCTACGCTCAAGGGACAGTCTCAGCTATGACACAGAACCACTATGGGAACAGCATCTGCCTAAACTGAACCCCTGTGTGTTGCCCTTTGAGGAGGCAAAGGAAATTAACACAAATATAAAGCTCGTGCTGTATGTAGTGTCATGAAGAATAAAGTCCTTTGTCTCTAAACCCGGGGATCACATATATCTTTTCTACCAATATTCATAAAATCGTAGTACACTCTATTTTTAGACCCTTTAGTTCTTGACAAGATCTTTCTGAGTTCTTGGCTATAAGGAACAGACTCAGTTAGCAGCCTCTGTATGATTAAAAACAGACAGTGCAATGAACCAAAGCATGAATCTTGGAGGAGAAATATGACTGACCATACAATTCACACAATACATAGTCTACACCTCTCAATGGCACTTCTCACTTACTTTTTTATATACATGTCTTATCCAACAAAACTACAAGCTCCCCTAAAAAGAAACATTCACTTCCTCCTTGAATGAACTGAAGTAATTAACACAGACCTTAAGTCATAGTAGCTGTTCAATATTATTTGTTAAGTAAATACACACTGGAAGTATCGTTGGGACAGTCACATGAATTCTTTTTCATCAACATACAATGACAAAAATGTCAGAAATATGTATGTTCTGTTTCTTTTTTTTTTTTTTTTTTTTTCCAACGTTTATTTATTTTGGGACAGAGAGAGACAGAGCATGAACGGGGGAGGGGCAGAGAGAGAGGGAGACACAGAATCGGAAACAGGCTCCAGGCTCTGAGCCATCAGCCCAGAGCCTGACGCAGGGCTCGAACTCACGGACCGCGAGATCGTGACCTGGCTGAAGTCGGACGCTCAACCGACTGCGCCACCCAGGCGCCCCTGTGTGTTCTGTTTCAAATGCTACGACTCCAGGTCTTCATAAGTCATTTATGTTGACCATTACATTTTTACTCCTTCATCCTTCCTTTATTGAAACAGAATAGGTAAAAATTCTAATAAGGAAAGCTGGATGCTCAGCTCAAACACATAAATAATTCTGCTGCAGCAAAGCAGGTGATGACTACACTTTATTCAATGTTTCCACAGGTTTTAGCAAATTAATAGCTATATCACTGATTAAACAGTTTTCCAGTTACATGAAGATGACACTGAATACCTGTCATACTAAATTATGTATGTGAAGTAGATACAGTATACAGAACATCAATTAAGAATTTGCACAGTAATAGTAGCATGGCAATAGTAACAGTAAAAATAGTGTTAACAACAAAAAAATTTTTATAACAGCTAGCCTTTATTGAGCCTTCACCCTGTATCAAGAACTTTGCATGAATTATGTCCCTCATAGGCTTTAACAAGACACTTTATTATCCCCATTTTACAGATAACTTGCCTGCAACAAGTTAAAACACCTGTCATAAACTACAAAGCAGTGGAAGTTGATCGTCAAACCTGGTCTGACTCCAGAGCCTGAACTCTCATAAATTCTATATGTATTTTATGCAAACTACCTAGCTACAATCACTTCCTAATTCATAAGCATTCCAGGCAGATTTCTGCAGCAATAAAGCATGAAACTGCAGTCAAATCATTAATATATGATAATGATTTTTAAATGGATATATTTCCCTTGGTCCCATATACAGGTCAACAACTGAGTATTTCCTGAAGTATCATAAACACTGAGAAAATATCCTGTGTTTTACATCCAAGAAAGCCCTATAACATTTTCTTTAGAATTTTTAAAAATGAAGTCACCTTAATTTATTTCATTTTCTATGTTTTTTTCCAAACACATTGAAATCTCAGACTTGAATGTGGGGTCCACAAAGACTGGGTCTTTGTTCTGTTCTCTACCATATTCCCAGCAGCTGTAAAAATCCCTGGCATAGAGGGTAGTGAATAAATACTATATTGTACAAATATTTTTGTCCAAATAAACAGAGTACTACTTTCTGGAAAACAAAATGAGTCAATGCTATTCAAGAAGGTTTTAAAAACACTAAACATATTTTGTTATAAAATTTCACTAACATTAATTATAAAAATATGGATCCTGACATTAATAATGTATCATGAATACATGATGAGAGTGCATCACAAAAAAATCTCCAAAATACACTGAGTACAGAAGTGTGTAGCCATTCAAAAAGAAAAAATCAATGTTCCCATTCTAGGGTCTTAAAATCATAGTTGAAAGAATTCATCAATAAGCAGGAACCATGTCTTATTTCTCCTCTACCACTTTCAAATAATGTAGTAGTGTTCTGATCACACAGTTAAATACTCACTCATTACCTTCACATGGAAAAGCACTTAAGTAAAAAGTCAAAACATCTATTTTCTTTGTTCCTTTGGAAGCCTTTTGGAGAGGGAGGGGCTAGTTCCTGTCATCAATGGTGTACTATGACTTTCATAAAAACTGTAACACAGTACACTGGTTTTGAGGCTTAAGAGCTAAAACTATTAACCAGGTGATTGACCCCAACCAAATCACTTGACTTCTCCAGGACAGTCTAACCCCTGCAGTAGACAGGGGTCATTAGTAGACAGAATGACCTTCCAAGGCTCCTCTGGGCTTTAAAATTATGTAACATTACGGGGGCGCCAGGGTGGCTCAGCTGGTTAAGCATCCGACTTCGGCTCAGATCATGATCTCACGGTTCATGAGTTCAAGCCCTGCATCAGGCTCTGACAGCTCAGAGCCTGGAGCCCGCTTCGGATTCTGTGTCTCCCACTCTCTCTGCCCCTCCCCTGCTCATGCACTCTCTCTCTCTCAAAATTAAAAATTAAAAAAAAAAATAAAGTGACATTATGATCAACTTCACCTACTGCCTATCTTCTACTCCATGGTAAAATGGCAGATAATTCAATCCTAAATTCTCACAGCCTTATTAACATTTTGCATAAAGTTATTGTAAACATTTTAGAAGTGTTTTTTCAGACCTTTTGATGCATAGGCTGTTCACTCTGACTTTAACAATCCCAGTGTCTTGAAAACAGGAAGGAGAGCATAAACAATAAATTACCTTTTCACAGAAATGAAGTATCCTTCTGATTTGTAACTTTATACAAATTATGTCCTTCCACTGTGTAACCATCTACTAAAGAAAAGATGCACACACACCTAAAAAATTATTTGAAAGAGAACATTTCTATTCACGGCCAAACATAAAGGATGCACGCTACTTAATTTAACATCTTTATTAAAATAGAAGTGCTCCCTATCTGAAGAGTTTAGAAAAGTTTTTAAAGTCTAGATAAGTAAGATGGTAGGAAATAAAAGGAAAATGCATATTTGGAGAGAAATTAAAATAAATGTTTTTAGCACCATTTACAGATCTAAAATTCTTGAAAATATTTGTACTATGAGAAATGGTAGTATTAACAAAAATACAGAATATAAGTATGCAGAATTATACACACAAAATATATAAAAAGAAATATATCAAATGTTAACAGAGATTATTTCTAGGTAAGATTGAGTAATTTTTATTTGCTTTACACTTTTCCATCCTTTTTCAATTCTCTACATTAAGCACTTATTTTATAATCAGATGGGACTTTTAAACATGTACACATATTAGTTTCATTTGTTCATGAAATCTTTTATTTGTAACGTGCTGGAGGAAAACTGAAAAGATTCAGAAAAACACATCTGAGGATTTCACTGTTATTGAAGTTTTTGGCAGTGGGAAAAGTACTCAGCAAACAAGACCAAGTGATTCATCTTCCCTGATAAGTTATAAAGGTAATTTTTTTAATAGAGAAAACAACTAAACAGGAAACAAAGATACCCTATACCTTTAAAAGTATGGTAGTCGAGACTGTTAAAAACTGAGAACAAACTGAGGGTTGATGGGGAGTGGGAGGGAGGAGAGGGTGGGTGATGGGTATTGAGGAGGGCACCTTTTGGGATGAGCACTGGGTGTTGTATGGAAACCAATTTGACAATAAATTTCATATATTAAAAAAAATTTTTTTAATTTAAAAAAAAAGTATGGTAGTCACTCCAATTCATGTCAGATTATCCAAGTACTAAAGTAAATATATATATAAATGAATATATGTATGTACACGGATATGTATGGAAGCACAGAGCTACAAAATAAAAGCTGTAAAAACACAGGCCCATAAGAAACCTAACAAATTGTATTGCAAGCTAAGTATTTTAAAGTCCTCTCATGTTAATTCTTTTTTAGTTAATATCTATTTGTAAAAATGGTAACTGAATTTAATCACACCCTTAAAAAGCTAAAATACACATTAACTACACTAATTCATTTAAACCTGAATTTTGAAAACAGTACAAAATGTTCACGATTACTCTAGTTATAAGAACATTCCAAATGCCAGTGAAAAGCAACCAGGCAAACTATGTCATATCAATGACAAGTCTTCAAAAACATCTATGTGAATCTTTTTCCCATAAAAATTTAAGACACTGGTTTTAGATTATTTTCATAAAGTGAAGTATGTGGACAATCATTAAGTTGAACATATTTTCACAAATTATGAAGTCCAATCTTGTTTAATCAATGAATTTATTATGAAGAACAAAAATCACACTTAAGAGTTTATTATAAAGATATAAAGAGTCTCTAGGACACAGGAAATGAAGTATAGCTGGCCTCAAAAGAGGAGGCTGTATTCAAGAGAAACTGGTTCCTGGGACTTCAAGATCTCTGGCCTGCTTTTCTCTCCCTCTTCTCTCTCAACGGAGTTGCTTCTGCTTAAACGTGGCACAAATCAGCCTGCTTTAAAGACCTAAAGCCTAGCATCTAAACTAAGTGTGTTTAAAGGGGCGGTATCAAAATTTTGACTAATCAGTCATCAGCATATGTATTGGCTGGCCCTGGGTTAGGTGCTCACCATGAAACAATCAACACTGGGGGAAGAGGGATCCTAAAAATCTATCTGCTGCTTAGAGCCACCTGGCTCTTTAACAGAATCTATAAACAGAAGCCATTCTCAGAGAAGTAAATACCCCCAAACAAACTTGTCATACTTCTTACAAGAGACCATCAATTGATGCCAATAGCAAGAGCTCAAAGAAACGACACATTTATATAGTTATGATTTACAAATTAGATTTAGATATATAAATAAGATCTACTTTGAGATAATCATGGTTTTCTATTTGTCTTTATATACCTTGATTTGTGATCTGTTACTGGAAGGTTGCAAACATTGGACTTGTTTTCTATTTACCTTTCTATAACTTGCCCTCTTATTAAAAAAAATTAAGACCTCAGACTGTTAACACTTAAAATATTAATTAAAAATTAAACAAAATAATACAGGAAGGACAAATGAAAACCTTCTGATCTCATCTTCCGAAGCTATCTAGTAACAAAACAATTTTAAGTTTTTCTCTCTTATAAAAAAAAGAGTTCACTGTATAAAAAAAGAGTTCACTGTAGAAGTCCTGGAAAACAGAAAAGTAAAAATACAAAAGACACTCACATCCTAAAGAAGAGCCAATGACTTGTTAACATTTTCTTTCCAATCTTTTTTCTTGCACATATTACCATAAACAGGCTCATATTTATGCAACTTTTTAATGCGGAAGTAAGGCTGTTACCACCAATCAACATCACTAAAACTGGGAAAACCAGACACTGTCTATCCCTGATGTGACACAATTCCATCCATGAATTATTTTTACCACCAAATACTGACCTAAATCTAATCAAGCCCTCAAATCTAAATCCAAATTTACAGGAAAGACATCCCACACATACCTAGACTATTTGACAATTCAACCACCTGATCTTCTCAACAAGAGTATGATTAAAAAAAAAAAAAAGTGGGGGAAGCAGTGTTTAAAATTAAGACTCGGATACACGACAAACAAATGCAATGCGTAAGCTGAACAAACCAGCTAAAAAACAGACATACAGGGGAGACCGGGTGGCTCAGACACTTAAGCATCAGCTGAGGTCATGATCTCACCATTCCTGAGTTTGAGCCTACTTCAGACTATACATTGACAGCGCAGAGCCTGCTTAGGATTCTCTTTCTCTCCCTCTTTCTGTCCGTACCCTGCTCGCTTTCTCTCTCTCAAAATAAATAAACTTTAAAAAATAAAAAATAGAAGTACATACAATTGGGGAAATCTTCAACAGGTTAAATATTAGATGATGTTAAATAATTATTTTTGGTTTTAAGATAATGACATCACAACTATGTAAAGAAAATGTCTGTTTATTAGAAAAGCAAACTCAAGTATTTAGGTTTGAAATGTCGTTATCCAGAATCTATACAGCAGCTGGGGCACCTGGGTGGCTCAGTAGGTTAAGCGTCCAACTTCGGCTCAGGTAATGATCTCACAGTTCGTGAGTTCGAGCCCCACCTAGGGCTCTGTGCTGACACCTCAGAGCCTGGAGCCTGCTTTGGATCCTATGTCCCTCTCTCTGTCCCTCTGCCACTCACGATTTGTCTCTCTCTCCCTCTCTCTCGAAAATAAACATTAAAAAAAAAAAAATACACAGCAAACAAAAACTAAACAAATATAAAATGCTAATAATCATTAAACTTAAGTATATGAAATTTAAGTATATAAAAGTTCATTATGCTTTTATGAATGTTTGAAAGCTTTCATAAGAAGTTTTAAACTTTTTATCTAGTAATCTGTGTCCCATTTCAGTTATAATAAACAAGGATTTGCATACAATAGCTCCCTTCTTACATTTAATTTTCTACCAAAACAACTTTTTAAGGTTGAGGATCCATCCTGTATTAACCACTTTCTCCTCTGAAAGGCAGATAAGACTTCAATGAATCTATCAAGGTTAAGATACAAAAGCACAAGAAAAAGATCAGGAAGTGCGTCTAAAAAAATAAAAGGGTGCTTACTAAACTCTCTTCACAGAACATCTCTGCATGGTGAAGGAAGGACTTACTTAAAGGAAATTAAAAGGTAACTAATACAGGGGCACCTGGGTGGCTCAGTCCATTATGCATCTGACTAGATTTCAGCTCAGGTCATGATCTGAATGTAGTGAGATCAAGCCCCACAGGTTCCACACTGGGCCTCTGTACTGGATGTGGAGCCTGCTTGAAGATTCTCTCTCTCTCTCCCTTTACCCCTCCCCTGCTCGCTTTCAGTCTAAAATATAAAATTAATAAAAGGTAACTAATGCAGTAAACCAATAAGAAAATTACCAATACTGACAATCAGAAAATATTAAACTCTGAAGTATAACTCAAGTTTTCCCAATTCCTTACACTGTAAAACCCTGGATTGTGGGTAACTTGGTCTGCAAGTGTTCCGCAAGACAAGCAAACATTTCCAATAAATTTCAACTTGATAAACGAGTGATATATTGCGATACGAGTAGTACATGATGCCGAACATCACATGATCACAACTGAGCCAATGGTTAAATTTGCTTTGATATACGAGAGCTTTGAATTACAGCAGGTTTCCGGAACAAATTACGCTCACAAACCAATGTTTTACTGTATATTATTTGTCTACTTTACTGAAAAATCGTGTTTTCTTTTTGTTCTCAGATGTCACACATATTCAAAATCCTTAGGGCCAGAACACCCAGGAAATCACCTAATCCTGCCTGTCACTCCACAAATGAAAAAGGTGAAGCACAAAAAAATCTATGGTTAGTCAGCTTTTAACAAAATACCCTATTATCCCTTTCCCGAAACTAAAAAATTTTAAAACCACAACTACCTGCAAAGGCAGATGAAAAACCCTACAGAAAAAAGATCCAAGACGAAAAACATGGGAATTATAGGAGAAACCACTGGAGTCCTATCAATACATCAACTTTATTGGGCAATCACCCATGGCAGATCCTGTTACCATGGATGTAAAAATAAAAGAAATAAATATATCCTCAAGTAGTTAACCTAAAGTTTGGGAGAGAAAAAATACGTAAATATAAATACTATGTTATGTGGTATGTAAGTGCTGATTATCACAGATAAGCACAGGCTTCAATAGTGGCCCGAAGAGAGCAGTGACCAACTTGGACTGCAAGAATCCAAGACTTCACAAAAGGAAGAGATTCTTGGAGACTCCTTGACAGATATGAGGGAGAATAATAATCTGGACAGAGCATGTGCAAAGTCTTGCAACAGCTTAAAATGTTTGGGAAAATGGTTTCATATAACCTAAAGCTATGTGTAGAAGAGAAATGGGGTGGCAGGCAGTGGATTCTGGACTTTTTCATCTACGTAATGGGAAAATATGCCAGGTTCTTTATAAACCAAGGGAGCAAGAATATGAGGTTTGCATTTTACAAAGGGTAGTTCTAGCAGCAGTGTGGCTAAAGAGAGAGACACTAGAGAAAAGCAGGCCTGTTTACAGACTAGTAGAGAAAAGACAAGAGATAATCACCTGAAATAAATAATTCCCCAAAGCCCAGACTTCTCCCTGAAAAACACATCCATATAACCAAAACCTACTAGTTACCTTTTCATTAATATCTTGAAGGGTCCTAAACACATCTAACATATCTAATGAGATGAGGATCCTCATCCTACCACTCTCCCACAACCCCAAGTAAAATGCATGTGGTCCTCATTCAAATATCCACTGTTTCTTTTTTTTTTAATTTTTTTAAAATATTTATTTTTGAGAGACAGAGACAGATCGTGAGCAGGGGAGGGGCAGAGGGAGAGAGAGGGAGACACAGAATCTGAAGCAGGCTCCAGGCTCTGACCTGTTGGCACAGAGTCCAACGTGGGGTTCGAACTCATGGACTGTGAGATCATGACCTGAGCCAAAGTCAGACCCTTAACCGACTGAGCCACCCAGGCGCCCCTCCAGTGTTTCCTTTTTTAGCTCAGCACACAGCACCACCATTCCTCCAGTTACATAAGCGAGGAATCTCAGAGACGGCCAAGATACCTGTACTCTCTGTGAGCATATCTAATAGACCACCAAGTTTCACTGGCTTGATCCTCCTGAACTTTTCACCATCTCTAATACCAGTCCCTCAAACCAAGTAGTCACCTCTTGCCTGGACTGAGGAAACTAATTCATCTCTATCTCCCTTCTAATACTACTTTACGTTACCAGAATTATGTTTTTTTAAGTTTATTTATTTATTTATTTAGAGAGAAGCAGAGACCGTGTGAATGGGGGAGGAACAGAGAGAGAAGACAGAGAATCCCCAGCAGGCTCAGCACTGTCAGCATGGAACCCATGAAACTGTGAGATCATGACCTGAGCCTAAACCATGGACATTTAACCAACTGAGCCACCCAGGCGCCCCCAGAATTATGGCTTTTTTTAAATACAAATGTGATTATCACTCCATTCCCTCTATTTCTACCATTCCACCCGCTTAAATCTCTCAGTGGGCTAGGATAAAAACAAAACTCTTTACTCAACCTACAAACCAGCACCACACTCACCTTGGCTGTCTCCACTACTGTTACACTGACTCAGCCTTGTAAATAACATGAGATATTACTTTAACAGGTTAAGTAACAGTAAACGCTTCATGTTCCCTCCTGCCACAGGATCTTTGTAAACACATGCTGCTTCTACTGTATTTTTCTTTCTTTTTCACCTAGGTTAACAGCTTCTACTCATATTAGAAAATCTTAGTCCAATTGTGTCTTCCCTGACCAGGAAGATATTTTACTTTTTAAAATTTTTTTTTTAATGTTTATTCACTTTTGAGAGAGAGAGACAGCGCGCAAGCAGGGGAGGGGCAGAGAGAGATGGAGACATAGAATCCAAAGCAGGCTCCAAGCTCTGAGCTGTCAGCATAGAGCCCAACGCAGGGCTCGAACCCATGAATTGTGAGATCATGACCTGAGCCGAAGGCAGACGTTTAACTGGCTGAGCCACCCACGCGCCCCCATTTTTTACATTTTTATAGCACTACACTCCTCTTCATAGTTACATTTCCTTCTTCTAATTAGGCAATTAGTGTCTATCTCTCCCATTAGAACTGCCTCATGAAAACAAAGATTGTATTTTACTCAAACTGTAATTCTAACACTTATTCAACACTTACTACATAGAGCAGAAAGTCAAATCTTTATTGTATAAATTAAAATAAGTGAATTTAAAAGTAAAGCTTCATTAAAGGGTACAGATTCAAGAATTATCCCTGGGATGTAGAAATACAGATTTTAATTAGTAGACATACAGAGTATTTCTGTATGAGTAATCACACATGCCACCAAAATATTAAAAAGATGGGAAGACGCACAGGCTTGGGTTGTAAAAAACAAACAAACAAAAAAAACACCTGTTTGGGATATGCTGAGTTTGAAGTGTCTGAGTTACAACTCAAATCCAGATAGTCACTAAGTAATTCTAAAACTGACAACAAAGTCCCAATTAAAATACAAATTTGAGGGACACCTGGGTGGCTCAGTCGGTTAAGCACCCAACTTCAGCTCAGGTCATGATCTCAGGGTTCATGAGTTCGAGCCCCCTGTCTGGCTTCTGTGCTGACAGCTCAGAGCCTGGAGCCTGCTTTGGATTCTCTGCCTCCTTCTCTCTCTCTGCCATTTTCCTGGCTTGTGCGCTCTCTCTCTCAAAATTAAACAAATAAACATTAAAAAAAAAAATACAAATTTGAGTGTGTACCAACATGTGCAAAGAGAGCAAGGAAAAGAAAGAGAAGCCATCAAAACAATGAGACTGAACAAGGAAAGTTTACAGAGATAAAACAAAAAACAAATCAGAACCTCAGAAACATTAGCATTTAAAAAGCCCACAAATGAGACAATAAAGGGAGCAAATTAGAAAATTAGAAGTATATGGAAGTGAAAACAATTGCTTAAAAAGTGGAAATGCCGATAATGTCAAGTGCCAAAGAGAGAGAAAAATTGGAAATGATCAATGTGGCTGGCAATCAATAAGCAGTGAGGAGAGAGTAGTACTACAGTGAACAGGAGGTGAGATACAGGACAGATAGTGAATGAACATGGACTATTTTTCCAAGAAGTTTGACTGCAAAGGAAATGAGGGACAGGGAGGGACATGTACCAGACGGAGTTGGGAGTCAAAGAAGTATTTTGTTTGCTTCTTTTTAAAATGAAAAAATTAAGTGTATTTATATGTTGAAAAGAAGAACCCAGTGGTTGAAAACATGAGAGGGAAAATATCTGAGGGAACATGGTCTAAGCGTGAGTCATGAGGGATTTTACCTTAATCAACAAAAACAGCAGAACAAACAAGCTTGGATATGAGGAGGGTTTTTCTTTCTCAGGCAAGAAAGTATGGATGTGTGCAGATGAGCAGGTGTTACAAGAGAAGACAGCACAAAATGGAAGGGCTGAAATGCCACACTAAAAAAAAAAAAAAAGAAAAAAAAAAAATCAGACTTTTATCCAGTGGGCAATCAAGAGCTACTTGAAAGCTTTTAAGGAATGGAGTAGTAAGACGTCATCCGTGGCCCAGGAAAGGGGGGAAATCACCTCAGGGATCTGATGCAGCCACTGTGAAATAGGAGCTGATGCGAAACACCTAAAAATGTGCCAAGTATCTGCCAAGAGCAAAAGTACTCTCTATCCTCATTTGTACTTCTTAGTAACGTGCTATTCAAAGATGCTCTGGCTGACACACCACAGGTTCCTGGGGTCCTCAGAAAGTTTAATTTTCTTTATTGGCATGATATTGTGACGGGCCACCTTCAACACAACGGTTTTGCTCTATTTTCCTTTCTCGGATTGTTAGTAGGAAGAATATGTTCACAATTTATTTTAGCATCTTCTAAATTTCCTTCTTCCAACTTTTCTCCAAAACTACTAGTAAGTAGGAAAAACAAAATGTATACTACAAAGGAAGAAATTTCATCATAGTAAAAAATTTAAGGACAAAAAAAATAGCCTCTCATATGTTAACATCAAATTTCAAACCTGAATTCTGTGTCAAATTACTGCCAGGGTTTCAACATAATTTGAAAATGCCTACCTCTTTTTCATTAAACCAATGCAACAGAAGAGCTACTGTAGAATTCGTCACACCATTATAAAAGCACTTTCGTATATTGACAATCATATCAAACAAAAAAATTTTTTAATATTGACTTATTTTTGGGAGAATGCAAGCAGAGAAGGAGCAGAGAGAGGGGGACAGAGGATCGGAAGCGGGCTCGCGCTGACAGGCTAACAGCAATCAAGTCTGGATGTGGGGCTTGAACTCACGAACCTCGAGATCATGACCTGAGCCGAAGGCTGGACGCTCAACCGACTGAACCACCCAGGTGCCCCTAAAACAAAATTTTTAAGTAAGATACAAAGGTATTTAAAAAATGCATTAAACTGGTACCTGTTTCTCCATAATTGTGCAAAATGCTGATAATTCGTACCAAGATGATTGTTAGGCATGTGACAGAAAAATTCACCACCTATTCTCAGAATGATTAAATGAGTCACTTAAGAGAATCCATCCTAGTCAAACGTAGAGTTCAAACTAATTCGAATAAACCTACTGAATGATAAAGAATTTTGCAAACTATCTTTTAATAGACTTAAACTAAAATTTACAGGTGATTTAGGGCAAGTCAGAATGAAATGACTTTATAGCCTTATCAAACTAAGCATACATTGTTGATTCTAAATGAGTCTCCTAGTGTTGAACTGTGCAACTGAATACATCAAAGCAAATGATTTACCTCTGACTAGAAGAATAAGATTAAGAAAGAATCAAATGACACCAAAGGTCACCTCCCAATTCATCCTATCCCTCCTCCTTCCCAATCCTCTCCTTTATCCCACCCTAGAACAGAAGCACACAGCAAACTGACAGGGTACTTAAGTATAAGCCACATGTTCTCTCCCATCAGGGGTTGAGTAAACAACCACTCCCTAGCCCAATCCTTCCCCCCAAAATGAAAATAAGCCTCTTCTAAGAAAGCTTCCCAACGGGCGGGCTTCTTTCTTCATTCAAGTTTTGCCTCTTGTTACAGCACCTATCTGCCTTTTGCGTCTCCCTCACTAGTCTCAGAGTTCTTCAAGGGCAAAGATAAAACCTAACACAGTTTACTGTTTAACCGTATACTTTTCCCATTAAACTACAACCTGTAAATCCTTTCCCCACCTTGTTTAGCACTCAAGGCCTAAACAGAAAACTAGTAACTTGAATTAGTCTTAATCAAATCTAGGGATGGCACAAAGCTTTCAGTAAGTGTTCACTAAATGGCCCAGCTGAATGTGTTTCTATAAACATTTCAATGAAACACTTTTTTTAAAGTCAATTTTAAAAAGTGGTTATAGATGTCCAAACTTTTAAAAATGGTCCTCGTGAATTACTTTCATCCTAACACAAGAAGAACCTGTTCTATAATCATAAGTAGTAACTCTTCAATACCTGAACTAAGTGAACTATATGAATATTACTGTGTAGGGTTTTAGGTGGTTTTTTTGTTTTTTAGCTTGTTCTCCACTATTATTAGTCTCTTACTATGGCAACATTACAACTTCTCTAGGGAGAAAGCTTCAAACACTGTAGACATTTCCTGGCCTAAAATTGGCTTTTTAATGATTCTAAGTCCCTAATGGTAATACACACATGCTCATCTAGTAAAAGAAATTTACTTTGTAAACTCAGCCTGTCAAAAAGTAAAAGCAAAAATTCTTTTAACTTCTCAAAAATATGTTATATACGATTATAGAGATTTACATTGAATTCCTCCAACCAAAGATAATGTCTACCTAAAATAAGTTAATTTCATGATTCCCCAAAGGTGTTTTTTTTTCCTTTCAGCTAAAGCTATGTGACAGCATGCCACACACATGAACTTGTTACAATAAGACGCACTTAGTGCCCCTCAAAATATTTAAGAGCGGTCTTGAAACCCTTACTAGAAAAGGAGCTCACTTACATTTCCACTCAAAGATATTTGGAAATGTACTACAAAGCTTACAAAATAAAGAAGTTACACAATATTACTCTCATAATACCAGAAGACAGTATTTTAAAATCCCTGAAACTATTCAGAACGTTTCCTATGGAAAACAATTGTTTTTCCTTTGGACTCAATCTTGTACAACAGCGAAGGATTTCATTTGTTTTAAGCACTGGAATAGCTACACATTTCACAAAAATTTTCTCATGGGAGCTGCTGAAATTGAAATACAAGATAAGGAATCATCCAAAAGGCGATTCGCAATACACTTAAACGAAGACAGCAAGGAATCTGCTTTTGGATCTCCACACACTTTCAGTATTCCTAAAAAGAAACTAGTTTAACTCTCTTCCCTAAAGTACCCAAATGGGCCAAGGGGCCCCTTAGATTGTTCCTCAGGAATCACCAAAATCGGACTAACAATTCATCACAGGCGTTGCTACAAAATATACAAGGACGCTCCAGAGCTGAGTAACACCTCATCGGCCCCCACATAAACCGCAACGCAAAGGCAAAAGTCACCAATACGGAAGATTCCGCAGGAAATAAGCTAAGTTAGGGGGCTAAACAAGAGCAGACAAACACCAGGTCCGCCCTGCACAGAAGGTGAGCTGAAATGTCACACGGGAGGACCAGGAAGACGTCTACTATTAACCTACTACTATCAATTCCCGGGCTGACGCATAGCCTTCCTGCCCGCACGCTCTTGGGTCTCTGCCAACACAACCGGGTAAGTCATAACCAGAGAACTTCACGGGCTTCTCCGCCTCCCTAGCGCTCCAGGTACCTGACAGCGAGTTCTAAACAAGGTAAAAAGGGAGGCAGCAACTCCCTCTGCGAGGGCCGAGGGCCGGCTCCACCCAGGCCCTGCTCGAGGCCGAAGGGTGGTTCTCTCTCGGAACCGAGTCCAGGGCCGCCGCACCGCTGCCTCGCCTCTCGCCTCCCACCGCCGCTGACAGCCGGCGCCGGCGACCGACGCACTTGCGCCACTCCCAGAGCCCCCCTTCCCGCCGCAGACCAGAGCGCACGCTCTAAGGTCACCGCCCACCCACACCCTCCCAGACAACGCCCGACGGCCCTCGGGGGCCAAGGACAAGTGCCAGGCGCGGGCAGCGGCGCGGACAGCACCCGGGAGGCGCCCCCGCGGGACCGCAAGATGGCGGCGGCGGCGGCGGCGCCAGGGCCGGGCCCCTCCGCCTCGCCCCGGCCGGCGCGCGCACCGAGGCGCGAGCGGGCGAGGGAGGGAGCGGGCCGGGCGCGGAGCAGGCGGGCCGAGGGCAGAAGCGGGGCGCAGCCGGAGAATGGAAAGTGCCGGGCCGTGGGGGAGGGGACGCTCACTCGCGGCCAGCCGCCGACCTTCCCTCTACCCCCCCCACCCACCCTAAATCTCGCCGTCCGCCCGCCCCACCCCGGTCAGCTGCCCTCTCCCTGCCTACCTTTGAATTTGAGGTCTGTGGGCGGGTCGAGGACCAGGATCTGCTCATGCTTCGCCATGGCCCCGGAGGCGGACGCCATCGGAGAGACAGCGCAGAGCGGGGGCGCGCCCGCGGCGGCGGTTTGCTAGCTGGGGGCGGGGGACGACGGCGGCGCCGGCTCGGCTGAGCTCTATGATGCGGCCAGCTCACCGCTCCCGAACCCCCGACGCCTGCCGCTCTGTGGCCGGGCCACTGGGCCGCCCGCTGGGTCAGCAGCTCCGGGTCTCACAACTGACTCAACCCCACACCAGCCGCCGCGGCCACGCGCACTGCGATCCTCGGCGCCCCACGTGACGGCCCCTGCGTGCCTACGTGCGCGCCCCGGCGGCCGGGAGCCCCTAGCTCTCGTCCCGCCCTCAAGTCCTGCCCAGCGCGGCGCCGGCTGGTGCGCCTGCGCAATCTGGGCCTCTCGGCCGCCGGGAGCTCGAGCTGTCAGGGGAACGGGTGTGGGCAGGGGGCGGAGCTAAGCCCCGTGGCACCGACGCGATGCGCAACGCAGGGCAGAAGGGCGCAATCTTTGGTCACGTTTAGCTCCGATTACGAGAGTGGAGTAACTGCTATAGCAGCACATCACCATCTTCCAAGTGAGAATGCCTAGTGGAAGGAAAGAGTGGTCAGGTTCATTCACTACAACTCCCAGCATACCAGTGGGGCCTGGCCCTTGTGCGGCACTGTGCGATGCTTGCTGGGAATTGTAGTAGTGGCTGTTTGTGGGCGGGAAGGAGACTGAGGTCCGTTGGCGGCGAATGGGGTGGGGCTCGCTGACGCTCATTTTTGGCTCTCAGATATCGTCTCGTCTGTGCTAAGAAGGAAAAAAAAAAATTTTTTTTTTGAAAACTGACCCGAGATCTCCCGCTTAGAAATATAAAATATGCCCTGTGGAAAACAGGCCAGGATTTGTCAATCTGTTCTCCAAATCGACCCATCCCTCTGTTGGTAGGGCTACATTCTCTGTCGTATTCCAAGCCAACGTCTACTGCTTCCTGAATTCAATCCAGTGATGGAAAGCAAATGAGGAAACACACCACGTTTAGGAAGCAAACGCGGCGTTGGAGAAATCTGACAAGGCACATTTACCAAGCTAGAAATAGAAGTCAAAATCTACAGCGTTCAGTTGCTGGCGTCTGTTCTTGGGTTTTATTAATGATAGACCAAAACCGAAACAGTTGTTCACGTTCCCGTATTGGAAATGAATTCCATCTGCATCGTTATGATAGCGTGTAGTAAACTGAACCAAATGAGGAAAATCTCGTGAGCAAAGGTGGTGACAAATCTTTCCCCGATTGCCAGGGTAATCAGGGACAGGAACATCAAATGAAACAAATGAACGTGCCGTAAATAAATCTGTCCAGTACTACTTGAAGTCTCTAGGAAACACCACAAAAGAAAGGACATATTGATGCTGCCACCCCGAAGGAGGAGCCCAGTTTGTCTTGAAAATAAATGAGCAAATGAACAGTAATCTAAGCTTAGGCACAAAGTCCAAAGTTTTCAAGTGCAAAAAATGTATCAAAGCCCATCTGGGAATAGCTCTCCAGAATAGCTAACCTAGCATCCGCAGAAGATTGCACTACACAAGAAGAATGTATCTTAAGCCGTGAAAAACCTCGGAGGATGGGATGGGAGTGCTTAAATAGTTTGAAAAGTATATTCTAAATTTACCTTTCCTTTGATTTCTTTTTATTCACAAAATTTATTTTGAAATTTCAATCATCATTAAAGGAAAATACAACGATTGTATGTTTATCAAAAGAGGGCTTAAGGTTTAAAAAAAGAAAAAGGTTAGGTTAACAATTACTCCATAGGATGGTGTCTCACACATGTTTAGTTGTGAACCGACAACCCGAAGCTGTCACAACTTCCAGTATCTTTGCTTGCCTCGGAACTGTTATCCATGGGCAAATTAGCCTTGGCTGAACTGGCTTCTCCACGGCTAGACAGACATTTCTCTTACCGGAAAGTATTTGGGAATCCCAGTGTACAAACAGCAATTAGCAAGTATAACATGCTGAGGAAGTTCTCAGTCACTTCCATATGGGACAACGGTTGCCCCTTCACCATGAATTCAATAGGAAGCCTGAATTGGATGTATTCCAGTTTTCCAGTCCATTTAAGTCATCACCTTTGGGATCAACCGTTTTTGCCTTCTCAGTATGGCTTCAAATATCATATAGATATAGGTCTTAAACTCCATAAGAATTTATCTGGTAGTCTAAGAATACATGAAACATCTTTGGAATAATTCCCCTATTACTATTTTAGAGCATTAAATTAATAATGACTCAGAGTCCTCCTGAATCGTCTATTCCTCATTAAATAGTGCACTATTTAAGTGGCTTCTGCTTTGGTATTTATGAATACGTTTCTTCCAGCAGTTCAAAGATCCTTACAAACATCATCACACTCTTCTCAGAACAACTGAATATCAGCAAGTTTTACTTTTGTTGTTAAATAGAGAAATGAAAACGCAGGTGAGAACATCTCATGGCAGTAATGGAGCTAAACTATGGGGGAGAAGTTGCCCAATTTTCCATCCTGTGCATTTTTGCCTTTCCCAAAGCCGCAACGAAATGAAAACTGAAAATGATTAAGAGAACAATGTTCATTGTTTGCGCTTGCTCTCTCACTCGTGTGCAATCCCTCTCTCTCTAAGGTTTTATATATATAGATATATATATAGATATATACACATATATATATACACACACACATATATATATACACACACACATATATATATACACATATATATATACACACCCACACATATATATATACACATATATATACACACACACACATATATATATACACATATATATGTATATATATATAAAGAGAACTTTATATAAAGTTCTCTTAAGGTATTAGCAAAGAGAGAAAGTATATATACATATATGTTGAGTATATGTATACTCAAGTATATTTCTCTAGCTACTAAGAAGTTTTTATGAGTCTCAGAAGTATGAAGTCCTTGAATATTACTTCGACGCACTTGAATCACTAATAATATTCACCTTTGGACAGATTATCTCATAGGTTTGGCAAGGATAAAAATAAAAAAGAAGTTACCAGTACCTATGGTAACAAAGTATAACCATCTTCTCCATAGTTAAACACGTTAAGCTTTACTTTATAAAGGTGCTCTGTGATTTTGAATTTGTATATGATCAGTTATTCTCAGTGGAATACAACTCAGTAAACACTGAAATGCTCATACCTGCCATAAACATTGAGGCAGTAAAGCGTGTTGAATAAGAGTACAGACCTTGGGTCTGAACTGCTTGGTTCAAGTCCTGTTTACCACCATATGATCTTAGCAGCTTACATCACCTCCCTGTGCCTGTTCTACATGTGTAAACTGGGGAGGCTACAAATACCTACATCTGAGGCTTGTTGTGAGAATGAAATGAGTTAACACACACGGAGAGCTTAGGGTGGTGCCTGGATCCAGCGTTGTTGCCTTATACATGCCACATGTGGAATTGTTGCTGTGTGCCCGGGACCGTGGTAGGTGCTGGTGGCATAATGGTGAGCCAGTAGACATGGTCTCTGGCCCTGTAGGGCTACATCCAAGCAGGAGAGACAAACATGAAGTAGCTCTCTTGTGGCTAGGATTCTGTTCTCGAAGTAAGTTTGAGTAGTAAAATATGCTCCAACGAGATTTGAAAGTTAGACGTGAGAGTAAAGGCCAGCTTTCTGTCCCTTCTGGCTGTTTTCTGCTGAGGCAAGGCGAGGACCCCCAGACACTTGCAGTTTTCTGCACCAACACTCCAGCAGCCATTTACTAGCTTGCTTCCTGGATGTCAAGAGACCGTTGTTACAGGTCAGCAGGAGCAGCGGCCCTTTCTTGGCTCCAGCTTCCTGAGCCCTGGGTCAGAGGCAAGAGGTGCAGCCTCAGAGACGGCAGCTGCCCAGGTGGGGCAGGTCAGTCTTGCCCTGGAGTCACTCCTGGAGAGCCTCATCCAGAGCCTGCTTCTCCACCCCTCCCCCAAATTTTATAAGCACCTGCTTCCCTTCGATGTGTTCTTTCAGCTTAGGATGTTAGAGTATTGCAGTGAGGGAGGCAGCGGGGAAGCCAAGAGTGGATCAAGAAGGAGGTCAACAGGATGGAAATCTGCTGAGTAGCAAGTGACTCCTGACTGAGTAACAAGGATGCTGCAGGTAAACCAGGAATGAACCTGAGTCAGTGCACACAAAAACATGGGTCTAAAACAGAGAGACATCATAGAGACCGACCACTGACCAAAACAGGTACGAGGCCCAGAAGTATCACTGGGATGCAATGTCATGTAAATGTGGATTAATTGGTGGCGCTTATTGTGGCATATTTGTCAGACATCCGTGAGAAATGTAGATTCTCAAAGAAGGCAGATGGGAATCTCCCCAGATAAAATCGAGGCTGGAAGAAGAGTTAGAAAAAGGACTTATCTTGGGGGTTTTTCTTTTTATAACCATTTAAAACAGTTAAGACTGTGAGATTAATCATCTTTGTTTATGAAAAATCGTTTGAAGACTACGCGTTTTCTCAGTTAATCTTTTCTACTGTAAAAGCAACATGTGTCATTGTAACAAATGACATAATCCACAAGCATATGGACAAAAAGTTTCTTCCTACACCTCCCAATTTCTACTCCACTTAGAGTAACCCGTTTAACTGCCTGAGTTGTGTTATCACTCTCTAACTTTATCCATACTTATACAAACATAGCCAGTTTGCTTTTTGGTGTGTGTGTGTGTGTGTGTGTGTGTGTTTTAACACGAATTCTAACATATTACCATACCATTGCTTTATTCACTTTGCAGTATATTGTTGATATCTGGCCAGGTCTTGGCATAGATCTAACTCAGTCTTTTTTTTTTTAATTTTTTAACGTTTATTTATTTTTGAGACAGAGAGAGACAGAGCATGAACGGGGGAGGGGCAGAGAGAGAGGGAGACACAGAATCAGAAGCAGGTTCCAGGCTCTGAGCCATCAGCCCAGAGCCCGACGCGGGGCTCGAACTCACGGACCGCGAGATCGTGACCTGGCTGAAGCCGGACGCTTAACCGACTGAGCCACCCAGGGGCCCCTCTAACTCAGTCTTTTAACAGCTAAATCCATAGAATAGATTACCCTACTATAGAACTCTTTGCTCCCTTACTGGTAAATATGTAAATTGATCTAGGCTTTTATCACAACCAACAGCACTGCAATAAGCATCCTTGTATGTGTATCTTTATCATAGAATGCTTTTATTTCCACAGGGAGATTTCCAGTTCTGGGATCACTGGATCAAAGATATTTTCTATTTCA
Source organism: Prionailurus viverrinus (assembly GCF_022837055.1). Taxonomy (NCBI): domain Eukaryota; kingdom Metazoa; phylum Chordata; class Mammalia; order Carnivora; family Felidae; genus Prionailurus; species Prionailurus viverrinus. The sequence continues at coordinate 35,836,966 of NC_062572.1, forward strand.
ATATATATTGCATACTTTTATCCAAAAGGTTGTAACAACTCACACCTCCATCAGGAACAGAGTGAGGATGTCTGTCTCCCCCATTGTCACCAGGCCCTAGTGTGGCTTTTAATGTGTTTTCTCCCATGAATACAGTTATTCTGGAAGGCAACCCAGCAAGAAGAAATTAAAAGATGCCTATGAACATAAAATCCACATCTGACACCTTGCCTGACTTCTCATAGTCTCTGAACACACAGGCTTCTTTGTATAGCCTTAACAAAACCTAGAGTAGATGTGGGGTGAAAAACATAGATTTGGACATCAGACAGACTGGAATTCAGACTCCATCCCTGTCATATGATTAAATACTATGGCCTTATCTATCACATGGCAACAATACATCCCACATTCGATATTGGCTGTACATACTAGAAGGTACAATGTGTATAAAGTGCTTAGCATAGTGCTTGGCATTTAACGATGGTGACATGATTGTTCACAAAATTTGATATCTCCTTTGAAATATAAGCCATATATATGTACATTATTGGACATTTAAACCCACAACCAAATGTTATCTTCTTCATGAGAAACTTTAAAAGCCGGAAATAATTTCCTAGGGTATTCTGAAAATAATGAGGATCCTTTTTTTGTTTTCCTTTATTCCCGTTGCTGGCTGACGACTTGTTTTGGGCCAAGTCCTGTGGTATAGGGGAGGGCAGACACAAAGAAGACTAATACTTACTTTCAGTCCTGAAAATGTTGATGGTCTAAATGGACTTAAGCGGGGCGCCTGGGTGGCGCAGTCGGTTAAGCGTCCGACTTCAGCCAGGTCACGATCTCGCGGTCCGTGAGTTCGAGCCCCGCGTCGGGCTCTGGGCTGATGGCTCGGAGCCTGGAGCCTGTTTCCGATTCTGTGTCTCCCTCTCTCTCTGCCCCTCCCCCGTTCATGCTCTGTCTCTCTCTGTCCCAAAAATAAATAAAAAACGTTGGAAAAAAAATAATAATAAAATAAATGGACTTAAGCATAATCCAATGCGTGGTGGGCTTTAAGGGAAGGAATTGAAAGGGATTATGGAAGAATTGTCAGAAGTCATTCAATCCTTGAGAGTCGGGAAATGCGTCGCAGGTATCTGGCCCTTTCAAGATCGTGCCATTTTTTTTTTTTAATTTTTTTTCAAAGTTTTTTATTTATTTTTTGGGACAGAGAGAGACAGAGCATGAACGGGGGAGGAGCAGAGAGAGAGGGAGACACAGAATCGGAAACAGGCTCCAGGCTCCGAGCCGTCAGCCCAGAGCCCGACGCGGGGCTCGAACTCACGGACCGCGAGATCGTGACCTGGCTGAAGTCGGCCGCTTAACCGACTGCGCCACCCAGGCGCCCCAGATCGTGCCATTTTTTATACCCAGGTACATATAAACACACAGGCCCGCACTCATACACACACACTCACACTCACTCACTCACCTTTCTGAGATTTTCTACTAGAGCACTTTATTTTCTCTGGAGGGTGTTTTGCAGTTTGTTGTTGTTGTGGGTGGTAGTGGTGGTGTTTTGTTGTTGTTGTTTACCTCCAAGAACAAAAAAATTTGATGTTCCTGGCAGCATTATTCACCATAGCCAAAAGCTGAAAGCAGCCGTGACGTCCATCAACAGATGCGTGGTTAAGCAAAACATGCTAGATACATACAAGACCATATTATTCAGCCTTAAAAAGGAAATTCTGACACATGCTCCTGTAGGAATGAAACTTGAAAGACATTATGCTAAGTGAAATTAGCCAGGAAGTGAATTAATTAAGCTAAGTGAAATAAGACAGGAAGTAGAATGGTGGTTTCTGGGGAGCAGGGGGGCGGGGAATGGGAATGGGGAGTTAGATTTTCATGGTTACAGAGTTTCTGTTCAGTTGTGCATGGATGGTGGTAATGGCAGCAAGATAGTGTGAATGCGCTTAATGCTGCTGAACTGTAAACTTAAAAATGGTTAACCTGGTAAATTCTATGTCATCTAGATAACTTTTACCACAATAAAATGAAAGGCTAAAAACATTTGTTTTGTTTAGCACAAATAGGTTGTTCGTTTCACTCTGTAACAGTATTATTACTATTTCCTTGCATTTCAGTAGCTTCTCTCGGGCTGTTTGTGTTTGGTTTGGTTTGGTTTTAATTTGTAGGGTTGGGTTTTGCTTTGGTTTTTGAGATGGGAGGGAGGGACAGACGGAGAGGGGAAGAGAGAGAGAGAATCCCAAGCAGGCTCTGCACTGTCAGTGTGGAGCCAGACATGGGCTGGAACTCACCAACCACAAGATCATGACCTGAACTGAAATCAAGAGTCTGACGTATAGGGGCGCCTGAGTGGCTCAGTTAAGCGTCTGACTTCGGCTCAGGTCATGATCTCACAGTCCGTGGGTTCGAGCCCCGCGTCGGGCTCTATGCTGAAAGCTCAGACCTGGAGCCTGTTTCAGATTCTGTGTCTCCCTCTCTCTCCCCACTCGTTCTCTCTCTCTCTCTCTCTCTCTCTCTCTCTCTCTCTCTCAAAAATAAAGTGAACATTAAAAAAAAATTAAAGAGTCTGACTCTTAACCAACTGAGCCAAACAGGAGACCCTATCCTGGCCATTTTAAACAATAGCTTGAGGATGAGAACTCAGGCTTACTCAAATCTGGGTTCAATTTCTGTCTCTGTCATTTATATGGGGATAATAAAACCATTTACCTCACAAGATTGTTGTGAAAATTAAATGAGACAATACTTGTATATACCTGTACACAATACCTGGCACGTGTAAGGGCTCAATAAATGTTACCATTATTGTTATTTACTTCATAATTGCTCATTCATAGGTAGGCATGAATGTCCATTTTTGACTCCTTTTTAAGAAATTATATAGCTTGGGATACCTCAGACCATACATTCATATGAAGAAAATAAAAATCAAGACATTGAATTGTTCCACTGGAAACTCAGTGGCAAACTTTGACAAATACTCACTTTCATAAAAATTCCCTTTAGGCTTTTCTCATTGAGCTTTGATGCTGGTGCTGTCACATCAGTCTGGATTATATGCTATCGGCATAGTAAGTAAGCTCTTATTCATTACATTAAAAATAGAAATATCAGTCTATTTGGGGATCACTTATTTTTATTGCAGAGATTTAGTAAAATCGGTGGTTTAAGCCAATGGGCCCAATGGAGGATGGGGACCCAGTGATGAAATAGATACCCAACCTGAGACCTAACCAGCTGCCAGTCAGGAAACTGAAAAGTTCAGTATAAATTCACTCTCCGCAACCATTGCTCCCGTGAGGTGGAGAAAGGCTGGCAGGCATGGACTAAACAGGTCAGTCCAGAGGTGTGCCTGGACTCCACTGATTCATTCATTTGGACAGTTTGTGCCATGAAATGTGTAAGTCAAGTAGACAGCGCGATGTTATAGGGGAAGTGCTCTACACCGTAGGCATTCTAGGTACTGCCCTTAGTGCAATGTTCCTTGTACTTTACTTAGTAGCCATGGCCAATTTGCAGCATGTTTGCAAGAAGCTGAAGCCAAGCATGTAGATTTGATTTTATTTAGATACAATTGCATGGCCATGGAAACTTGTGGAAGACATTCATTGAGCTGCTTCCTCAGATTGGACATTTTGGTTAGAATTAAAAGGCTCTGAGAAATTTACCATAGCCTCAGTGGTTCACAAGATTTTACTTCCTTACAGATGTGATAAAAATGCTCGGATCCTTGGAAAAACACAGACGTTGCCTTTTTTTTTTTTTTTTTTTTTCGCATTCTGTTTATCTCCTCTCCGCTCCCTTTATATGACTGATCCACCAGTGCCGGCACACGCGGGCAAAGAATAAGTCACCTAAACATCAGAGCTCTGACTCCAGACTTACAGCACCCATCCTCATTTCTGGCCAGTTTCACCTTACAGGGTTTCTTCAATACCCCTGCAATTGCACTCTGTGGTCAGGGACAAGAGTCAGCATCACAACCGACCCACCAGGCTGCCTCTGGCCGTTTCCTCACCCACAGAGGGTAATTGGACACAACTCAAACAAATAAATCCAAGCACAAAGCACCTGGGATATATGATTCCTCCTATTTTTAATCTGGTTGAAAAATCAATAGAATCACAGATTTGGAAGAATTATAAAGCTGAAGGATGGAAATGAAATCGAAATTCAGTTGCGAGCCATGGATTTAATGTGTATGAATTGTTCTTTACATTTCTATAGTTACATCTAAAGTGCAATCCAGATAATGTGTGGTTTATCACACATCAATCTTACCAGCATGGTTCAGTTTCAGAAGAAATACATTACGCTGAAATTAGACTATGCTCACCAAGAAGACTTAGTCCCCATGCAATTTTAGAAAGGGCATATAAATTCCAAAATTGTTTGGCATTGTGGTAAACAATGCTCGGTCCTTGATTGTACGTTGGCTTTTATGAAACCATTGAGATGGAAGCGGCGTGTCACCATAAATTATGTAAACCTTGAGTCAGAATAATTCTGTCTGTAAAGATTGTATTCTTGTTGTCTCTATTACAAATGGTCAGTGATTAATGTGAGGTCTAGAATTTAATGTAGCCTCTGTGAGCAGAGACCTCAGTTTGTTCACTGCTGTATCTCCATCATCTGGAACAGGGCCTGGGATACAGAAGGTACTCAATATACATTTATTGTTTTCTAATTTTTCCTTGGAAATAATTTTAGGCTTACAGAAAAGCTGCAAAAAGAGTTCATCAAGTTCAACTTACACCTTGCCCTCCCTCAGCTCCCCCTAACATTAATATCTTACATAACCCTAGAACAATTACCAAAAACAGGAAAACAATATTGCTTCGATATTGTTGACTAGCCCATAGACCTTCTTGCAATTTCTCCAGTTTTCCCATTAATGTCTTCTGACTTGTCCAGGGTACAATTCAGGTCCCCATCTTGCATTTAGCTGTGATCTCTCCCTCATCTCCTCCAAACTGGGACAATTCCTCAGTCTTTTTTGACTTTCATAACCTTGATATTTTTGAAGGGTATTGGCCAATTATTTTCCAATGCCCCACATTTGGGGTTTGTCTGATTTTTTTTCCTGATTGGGTTGAGGTTCTGCATTTTTAGCAAGGATACTGCAGTAGTGATAGCCGGCCCTTCTCAGTGCATTCAGTCAGATGTCCATAATGCCAGTTTATTCCTGGTTTTCACAACTTTGTTCGTGTGGTTAAGGTGGTGTCTCCCAGGTTCCTCACTGGAAAGTTGCTATTTTTCCCTTTGTGATAAGTATCTTGTAACAAGACACTTTGAGACATTGCAGCCGCAGTTTCTAATCAAACTTTCACTCGTATATTTTAGTATCCATATGAGTCTTGCCTGGAACCAGAGACTATCTGTTTCCATCATTCCTTCCACATTTGCTCACTGGAATCTGCTGGAAGGAACAACTGTCCCTTTCCCATCATTTCTTTACTTATTCATCCACTTATTTATCTAAGTATGGACCCATGGAAATTTATTTTATTATAACCCACTATTATCATCATTTATATTGTTGATCACCTTGTCCCACATTTGGCCAGTGGGGGCTCCTTCAGGATCATCATATATTTTCCCTGCTAAATCCCTGAAGGTCCTGATCTTGGGACCTTGGTTAGAAACCAAGATTGGCCCCTAGATGTGCTCATGCTACTGGAATGTCATTGCCTTCAGGCCCTTTCATGGACAAAGCTAGGAAATCCATATAGTTTCTTTCTATCTATCTATCTATCTATCTATCTATCTATCTACATCAAAAATGATGATCATACCGATGCCTTCCATCCCAATCTAACATCCCAGAGTTCGTTCTAGACTTCTGCCTCCTTATTTGCAACTTCTTTCATGTAAGATAGTAGGAGACCTAACTCTCATTACCCACAATAAATGTACTTACTTGCTCAATCCTCGAATGCACGTAGAGGAATCTCAGAATCGCTAACCCATACCTCTGTGAAAAACAGATTTACTGACTAGGGCAGGATATTTCTGTACAGTTCATATTGTCTTTTACTTTACAGTAAAAGTATACTTTATAGTATACAGTCAGCATACTGTTTTCCAAGGTTACTTACGTGTTTTTCTTTCTCACTTCCTTCACTATGGTTCTATTATTCAGTATGATTGTATTATTCACTTATAATACACTTAAATTCATTTTTACTGTTTGTATTCCATTTTGCCTCTCCTCTTTGCTTCAATTACTAATTTTGGGGTATGTGAAGCATGGATATGCTTCTTAGAGTCAAAAAATATTCTTTTTTTCGTCCTTTGGCATAAGGAGCAGATACATGTGTATTTTCTAATATAACCCTCACTTTCACTTGAAGGGCTAAATATTATATTCTTTTTCATACTTCCCTTTTTTCACATAGTATATCCTGGAAATCACTCCATATCAGTTCACAGAGAGCTTCCTCACTCTTTTTTATGGCTGCATAGTACTCCACAGGGCAGATACTATCAACTGCTCTCCTTTGTATGAGTAGTTAGGCTGTTTCCGATATTTTGTGATAAGCAACCAAGGCTTCAGTGAACAACCTTATATATATATATGTCTTTTCATATTGTTGGAGGTCTGGAGTTTGACCTAAAAACTCAAATGAAATTTTTAGATCAAAGGTAATTCTATGTATAGTTTTAGATGTTGACAAATTCCCTTCCCTTTTGCTTTGTTCCCCCCCCCACCAAAGCTATGTGTTTCAAAGATTACTTCAAAACCAGCATATTTTTAATTCTCTGATTGATAGCCCCTGCTCCCAAACCTTTTCAAATCAAGTTAAGACTTGGGATGGGTAGATGAACCTGGACTTCTTGGCAACGGTTTTAGACCAACCTTGGACCCCACTGCTAGATCCCTTCATCTCCTTTCCCTGCAGTTTTTCTTTTTTTTTTTTTTTTTTTTTTTTTTTTTAACATTTATTTATTTTTGGGACAGAGAGAGACAGAGCATGAACGGGGGAGGGGCAGAGAGAGAGGGAGACACAGAATCGGAAACAGGCTCCAGGCTCCGAGCCATCAGCCCAGAGCCTGACGCGGGGCTCGAACTCACGGACCGCGAGATCGTGACCTGGCTGAAGTCGGACGCTTAACCGACTGCGCCACCCAGGCGCCCCTCCCTGCAGTTTTTCTATCCTTGCTGACCCCAAAGCCTTGCAGAGGGGGGGCTACAGGACAAAAGCAAGAGAAGTATACCCTGGGATTCTCATCTCCACCGTGTTTTTTTTTTTTTTTTAATTATCTTCTCTGAAGTGTGCACCCATATACTGAGCTAACCAATGATGTGTAAACCAAGTTTGAGCTCTTTCCTCTTCTTGAGCTGGTTGTACAGAACCTCCACATGGCCACGGATGTGAGCTGGTGGTGGGGCGCTGGGGCATCTACCACGAGTGGCGTGGAGTTTGAGCTCCCTGTTCAGACAATCTAATGGTACTCTTCTTCCTGCTTGGGCTCAGTCCCAGCGTATCACGCCCATCTCTCGTAATGAACTGCTGCAGGGCCCGTCCCACTTTACGACGTGGTGGATCTGACAGAAATCTTTATGACAGTTCCTAAGAGGCAGTCCCAGGTGTATAGTCACCGGGTGTCCCAGTGACACACCGGGATCTGTTTTTCAAAAAGTGTTGGAATATCTGCCGCAGGTGATATGATCACGCCCCAGAACACCAGGGCTTGCCATCAGCTGTGTGACTGCCTCTTCTCCCACCACTGACACCTCCAACACCATAGACTCTGCTGGATCCTATGGGCCACGTGGCAAGGCTTGGGGCCCCACTCAGAGCTGGAGGCCTTTCTCCTGTGTCACCTGAGCCAGAGCAGTGTTCTCGATGTGGAGTGCGTTACATCCAGAAGCCAGACAGACATACCAGGCACTGTGCTTCTGCCTCCTGGTAGGGGATGCAAAAACAAGAATTTATCTTCTAATCCGGAGAACGTGTCTCAGCGCCCATCTGATCACTGGACCCCTGAGAACTTTCCTGAATGACAGGTCCCTGAATTTCCAGCATCCTGTCAAGGCCTTCAGGACACTAGCTTTTCCTGCTGTCCTGCTCCATCACACGTCATCAATGTCATGGATCACTGGCATACAGGATGTCCAGGCACTTCCTATTCCTTCATATGGTGTTATAACGGAGGATGGAAAACTTCAAAACACCCTGGAACAGAACAGTCAGTGAATGTTGCTGCCTATTCCACCTGAATACAGGTTACTGTTGGGTTGTTACTGTTTTTTTTTCCCCCAGAATGGAAAAGAACATATTTGCCAAATCACTGGCCATATAATATGTACCCGAAGCCTTATTAATCTGCTTTAGCATCAATACTGCTTCTGTCCGGCAGCCTCAATGGAACTACAGCTTGGTTTAGCTTGTGGTGTTCTACCATCCGTTTTCTGCAGGTGCCAGACTGGCTCTTCAAATGAAGATGTGATAGGAGAGACCACTACCCTGTATCCTTTCAGGCTTTAACACAGGCATGAATCTCTGTGATGCAATATTGCCCTGATTTACCGTTACGACCTGGGGAATGGGGGCAGTTTAATAGGTTCATTCCTAGACTTACCCAGTGCGATGATTCTTACCCCACCCGTCAAGGACCCAAAATTGTCAATTTTTCCCCCATACATTAGTAAACTTTGTTCTGTCTTTTATCAAGGGATAACAAACTCCATTATGGGATTAAATATCTTGTATTTCAAATAGACCTTTTGGGACATGCATTCTATTACCTAATTTACAGTGAGATTGGTAAACATAATCTGGTTACAGTTTCTAAAAATTTCTTAAACAATATGATTTTAAATTTCTGGTGCAGCCCAATGATCTACTTAGAAAAGACATAGTAAGTGTGTTGCTAGGGTGGCACTCAAATGCTAAGATCTTGTACATTCTGACCATGTCTCTTGAAGTCAAGGCAACCCAACTCTGCATGTCTGCCCCATTCACCAGTGGTTGTCCCAGGTGATGGCCTCCTCCACTCCACACACCCTCCACATGTCATCTCACCCGAGCCAATCTTGTCTCGATGCCCAGTAACCACATTTTGACTTTTATACCCCCTGATCACCCCTATGGTTTGGGCAACTTCTATAGTCCCCTCCTGGTTTCTTGGGTCTCATTGTTAGTGCTTCATTTTCAGCTGTATAGGCATCTCTGCTGCCTGAGACGAGAGAGACCTCTACTCTCAGCCCTTGACCTTCAGGAACTCCCTATTCGCTTGCTGGTCAGCTCAAGCCCTATCCCTCCTGGAGAGGAGACATTTGGACATGTTTCACTTGAATTATTGAAAAGGCATTGAATCTCCATCCCAGGGGATAAACTAGAGTTATCAAGAGTGCGTATTTAAGCAAGTCAATAAAGAATAGAAGAATCCTAAGAATTAAAAATCAATTTATTGATTTTAATTACAAACACAGGAGTTTTCCATTTCATGAACACCTCTAAGTAGGCTTCCCAGAGGACAGCCTATGGGCTCTGAATATTCCCTGCATTCAGAACAGTTCACCCATTGGCTATGAGTAGAGCTCATTACTGACATGTATACCTATCTTTCTGCCTTCAACATGAACACCAGTGGTAAACATGCATAGTATCTGAACCTCACATGATAAATCTCGTGTGTGTGTGTGTGTGTGTGTGTGTTTAAGAACATATGAAAAAAAATCAGTACACAGATGGGGCCTGTGGAGTATGAATGATGGCAGCTGGTATCCAACCTATACAACTACCAACTTTATTTTAGCATTTTTCTATGGATATGTATACATCTGAAACTTGCGATCCCGAATGGAGTAGAATTATAATTTGGATTTATAAATACTTTTTTAAAAACCTCAGATGCCAAAACAGAGATTAGTTGAAAGTAAGCATCTTTATCGTAGGAGTACTTTGGGGCTCACAGAAAGAGATCACATTTATTAGGGAAATGAACATAGGGAGATTAAGAAATCTGATTTAAGGGAAATCTTCTTTAAAGCCTTCCCAGGGAGGCAGCTAACCTCATCTGCCATTTCTAAACTAAGAATCATTAGCTAACTGGTGACTTCCTTCTGTACCTTCCTAAAGTCGGTGAAAGATATTGATCTCTGAGTCATTATGCTTGCATTTAGCTTTGCCTTTCAAACACCAAGGCATTGCGGCCTTCCTGGGGCACAGGAGAGAGAAGCAGCCTTCTTTCCATCTTCCTCAAGCCCCACTAGTGCAGTGGCTCTCCAGAGGCCAGCGACCCATCAGGGGCATTTAGGGAAAACAGCAACAAAGACCTGCAGAACCGCTCTGTGCCCTTCTCCGTTCTTCCCCAAGCCAGATCTCCCTCTTCCTTGAAATCACCATCTCAGCCTAAGAGAAGATGACTCTCAACTTGCATGTGTAAAAGTAAGACACTTCTAACCGATGTGTGGTAGAACAATCCTGTTTTCTTCCAGTGCTCGCAATTCACGTTTGTTCATTTCAGTCACTGCTTGTCTTTACCAACCTTAACGTCCTCGTGCTTATCATTGTCAAATATCAGCCTTTTCGTTTTCAAGTAAGTCATCTTTTTTCCATCCTGGAATTTGCAAATCCTTACTTTCCCAAACCTTGAAGCTATAGGGGCTTTCTCTCGCTCCCTGCTATCTTGATCCCAACAATGGTCATTGTTGCTCCGGGCAACTATTTTTACTGTGGGTGTTAAAGGATCTCCTGGCTAAAGTGCCACTATTCTTCGAAAATCTGAAGATTCCTCCTGCACCTTTTGGCTTATTTTTTTCAGTTAACTTTTATCTCCATTGACTGTGCCATCCCGCGGTTCTCTTATACGAGCTGGGAAACTTCAAAATCTGCCAAAAATCACAAGAGAATTCTCTAGGCAACAGTATGGAAAAAGTTGTAAATATTTATTGAATGTGATTTATTTGAAATAAACATTTCTGCCTCAAAAAGGTACCCAAGTGTTGAGCACCCAAGGAGTATTTTATGTAGACCCTCCACCGTTAAATCGAATTGCTCACACTTAGAGAAAAATAAAGTCCAAAAGCTTCACTTAGAAAAACAGACCCCAACACTGTCTTCTTTGCATCTTTCCGAGCATCTGCTTCGTAAGTGTTTTGTATTCTCTTTTGATTATATTCCATATGACATCTTGGGCGAAACTCACATGTCATCGTTTGTCATTTGAGCAAGCCTCCAAGTTATGACTTAGTTCACAGAGTGGTGTTTAGTTCTTAAGGAAATCAGATTGGATTAAAATGAAGTGAGAAGGCATGTTTAAAAAGAATTTGATATGTGCATTTGATACGCCCTTTCTCATTGGGTTGAGTTTTTCATAGGAATTCATAAGTTGGGATAAGGGTGATTCTAACTGCGTTTTTAGGGTAGTTCCCGGTCTAGTTGCAATGGCACCAAATGTGACCCCATGATGTGGGTATGCTTGTCTGGACAGCAAATCTTCCTTCCTCCCACTTGCCATGTAACCGGCTTAGCTCTTGTGGTTTCATGGCACTGTCCCTGTTCCAGGGGTACAGAGCGACCCAGACCTGATCAGTCAGAGTACCCCATATCTGTCAAATACACAGAATGGTTCAGGGATTCTCACATGACCCAGCCAATCAGAGAGAGTCTTTCCAGGGACATTTATTTGGAGTCATGAGGAAACAGACTCACTGTTCATCTGTGATTATGAGCCATGGAAGCAATCAATGATAAAACCCAAATGAGCAGCAGAATTGAGAGGTGGAAAACACCAGTGTCCTGATGATGTTGTTTGAACCTCCACATACCCCGGAAGTAGTTTGCCCCCCCCCCCTTAGAATTTCCAGTTTCAAAATCCAATACACTCTCCATTTTTGCTGGAGCAGGTTTGAGTTGGGTCTCTGTCACTCGCCAGCATAAAATGAAAACATCCCCCACGACCTCCTCAACCACTTAGGCACTTGATCTCCAAACAGAAGAACTTCTCAAGATTTAGTCTCTAAGACTGTAACATAAAGCTGGGAAGGCCCAGGATGCTCAACTAGAACACAAAGCCCCAGGTTAAGTTCTGCATTTGAAGACGCTGCCTGAGTATCCTTGTCCTTGAGCTGCATGCTTACTCCCTCTTATTTCAGTTCTCCCAGATTTTGTTTAAGAAATGTTTTAATGTTTATTTATTTTTGAGAGAGAGAGAGAGAGAGAGAGAGAGAGAGAGAGAGACAGAGCATGAGCAGGGGAGGGGCAGAGAGGGAGACACAGAATCCGAAGCAGGCTCCAGGCTTCTGAGCTATATCAGCACAGAGCCCCACACAGGGTTGGAACCCACGAACTGGGAGATCATGACCTGAGCTGAAGTCAGGCGCTTTATGGACTGAGCCACCCAGGCACCCCTAGAGTTAGTCTTAATAATCTTTACTGTTCTTGTTAGGACTATTGCCAGATACTTTATTTCTGTCACTGTTGTAAAGGAGACCTTTTTCCATAATGACACCCAATCACTTATCATTGAATCAAAAGGAAGCGGGTTTTTTTTTTTTTTTGAAGATTACCCTGAATACTGCCACTTTGTTGAATTTTCTTACCAAACCAAACAGGTTTTCCACTGAATCTTGTTAGGGCTCTAGTTCGATTATCATCATTCGCAGCCAATATGATTATCTAGAATCTTCTTTCTCATTAGTAATGCTTCTTATTTCTCCTGCATGCTCAGTATTAGAGGTTATAACAATTGCTTGGCTCATTTTTTTAAAGCGCATGACTCTTAATTAGCAAAACAGAATGTCCATACTCAAGCTTTGTGCCAGAGAACATGACTTTGACCTGGTTACTGTTTAACTCTTATCCAAACAATCCAGAGAAATGGTGCTTAGGGTGGGTAGTTTGAAGGACGTGAATCGATTCTCTGGTAGTTTAGATTTTGTTCCTGGATCAAATTAGATTGTCCGAGAGCCTCACATTTGCTCCGCATTGTATCGGCCCCTCAGAATTGTGCTTTGTCTTCCTCCCTTGATTTATATCAGGAATAGTATAAAACCACCTGAAAAATCTACCACGATTATTTTCAAGGGTTTTCTTTAGGTCATTGTCCATGCCATCACGTAGTAACCTAAATATATAGAAAGACGCAGGATAGGGGCGCCTGGCTGGCTCAGTCGGTAGAGTATGCGACTCTTGACCTTGGGGTCGTGACTTTGAGCCCCATGTTGGGTGTACAGACTACTTAAATAAAGAAAACTTTAAAAAAAGATTTTTTTTTAAAGAGACCTATGATTAAAAAAAAAAAAAAATTCAATACTACAGTCCCAGAAATGGCTGTTGGCGTAACTCACTAATGTTAGATTTGGGAGTCCTTGGTCCTCCAAACTACACGGTCTAAAGTGCTGTGGGGCTAAGTTGTACAAATGGGGCTCTGGTAGCAGAGGGATTGGGTTAATTCACAAATGTCTTAGCAGATAAAGTTATATATGGAAAACAGGAACACATCGGAGAGAAATAAGTCAGAGGAAGGTCTCTCTACCAGAGGAAAAGAACAGATACAATGGATCATTAGCAGAAGTCCATTTATATGAAAATCAAAAGCTGCATACTTGTACACCCTGAATCCCAAATCCTCTCATTGGAAAGTGGTTTGTGATCATAGCTTTGGCTTTTAGGAGAGATTAGTACCAGAAATAACTATATGAGAATTGTTTCTGAATTTATGACACAAAATGTTGTCGAGAACGTCATCCAGAAGTTCCCAGACGAAAGTGTTCATGCAAGAATTTCATTATGGGAAATCTTTGACTCCTTTTTCAAGTTCCAATGTTTTCTCCTTCAGGGCGCTGACATCTGGGTATCCCTGAGTTTCCCTTTCCTCACCCCTCCACGTGGCTAAGAGGCTCAGGACAAAATTTCCCACTCAAACAGAACGAGCCTTCAGATGACATCTTACCCATCTTCCTGGTTTTAATTTCCTTACTAATTTGCTTTATCATTAAAGCTTTTTGTAGGTCATCCCAAATGTTTTTGGAAAAAAGGCCAAGTATGCATGGCATTTTGTTTCTATTGTTAGGGGTTTGTTTTTCAGGGCTCAGAGGAGTCTACTAGGTTGAGATACTAAGGGGGAGTGACTGGGGCAGCCCCCTCCTACAGTCAACTTAAGATAGGGATTGCCACCACAACTGCGTAAAGGAAGCCACCCAGGTTCCTCGCCAGAGGACCGGAGAATGCATGCCCCACCTAGGGGAGGTAATGCCACTCAGCCTCTAAGAGGAGGTTGGTTTCTTGAGGTGATGCAAACCCAGATTGCCAGGTTTTACAATTTTTCAGGAAAAGCTAGAATTCAAGATTTTAAAGGGAATTCTGGTTTTTGAAATGTTGACAACTAGTTCAAATTCTTTAAAACACTTTGGACCCGCAGAAGACAGGATAGGATGGTGGCCGATGAGGAATAAGGGGAAAAAAGAGGAGTTGTTCCTTGGTGGGTAGAAGTTTTGGTTATACAGGATGGATAAGTTCTAGAGATTTTCTGTACAACATCGTGCCTACAGTTAACAACACAGTATCGTGCATTTAAAAATGTGTTAAGAGGCTACTGGGGCACCTCGGTGGCTCAGTTGGTTAAGCGTCAGACTTCAGCTCAGGTCACGATCTCACGGTTCGTGGGTTTGAGCCCCGTGTCTGGCTCTGTGCTGACAGCTCAGAGCCTGGAGCCTGCTTCGGATTCTGTGTCTCCCTCTCTCTCTGACCCTCCCCCGTTCATGCTCTGTCTCTCTCTGTCTCAAAAATAAATAAACGTTAAAAAAAATTTTTTTTTAATTTGTTAAGAGGTTAGACCTCATATTATGTGCTCTTACCATCACCACCACCACAACAAAAAAGACGACATACAAGGAAACCTCTGGAGGCGATGGGTATGTTTATTATCTTGATTGTGGTAATATCATAAGTCCATGAATATGTCCAAACTCATCAAATCGTATACATTAAATATTTGCTAGTATAGGTGTGCGTATCCCATACAGATTTTTCTTTTGTAAACACAAAACTCTGGACCAAGCCACCATCTGTGACCCAGACCTGGGCCTTTGGGCTCTGAGACATCTGGGAGCAGGTTTTAGAAACCCAGTTACCAGGAGACAAAGTAAGAAATCTGCCACCGGGGAGCTGATGTCATAATGGCACTGAGGATCACCCTGACTTTGACCTGAGTAATAAAGCGCTCGGTCTGAGAAACCAGAAGCTTTGGGCTCTGTCGAGGTTTTTGTGGGCGCGATTAGTAGTAAAAGGCCTGCACTCGAGATCTGGGAAGCTGGCTTTGAGCTTGGCTGTGCCAGCCACGAATCCCACGCGGGGTGGGTGAAGCCATGGGATTTCCAGAGCCCTCCAGAGCACTCCCTGCACCCAGAGGAGGTTAGGCATGATCTGTGGATCTTTCAAATTCTGTATTTCCCAAAGTCTCCTATCAGAAACCCCAAAAGATATGTGAGCATGAGAAAAGTAGTCTCCACTCACCTTTCAATCATGTACTTGTACCGAAGAACTGTCTAAATTTCCACTGTTGCCCCAAACACCAAATGAGCTGGATTTCCAAGGGTGAGTTCCCAAACAAATCACAATACAAAAATACAAGACAGGTGGACTCCCAATCTCCACCAAAGGAAACTTTACTATCACCCTTTCCTACCAATGAAGACATGGTCACAGTAGGCTTCAGTGCCTTACCACTTTTCGAAAAGGTGGAGTTAATACTTAATAATTTATGAGCAGGGGGCCATTCAGACACACACTTTTGTTACGCCTCACCTTTTTTGGTAAATAAAAAAGCAATCACAAACTATCACGAGCCGACTGTCTACAATGCTTTCAGAATCCACAGTTACTTTAACTCTGCAATGATCGCTTCGAGTTTTTCTGTAACGGCGCCGCAAAATTCGCCCACCTTTTCTTCTTTCTTATAAAACTGAAAGGTTGGGATGCACATGATCTCAAGGTCCTTCACCAGCTCATCACACTCATCAGCATCCACTTCCAGGAACACCACGTCCTCGTACTTGACAGACAAGGAATGGAAAAGGGGCTTGATGGTCCTGCAGGGCCCACACCACGTGGCTGAGAAGTCCACGGCCACCAGCCTCTCCCCAGCCTCCTTGAGCGCCAACTCGAAGTCCTCCTTGCTTAGGATCATCTTCACCAAGTCCACTTCCAGAAGCTCCATTGACCCTGATGCCTTCAGGACGTCTCCTTCTATGGGCGGGATGGCTTCTTTTGAGGACTTGGGGATATCACCTTCCTTAGGCTGGATGCTGTCTTCTGAGCACTTGGTGTCACCCTCTCTGGGCAGGATGTTTTCTTCGGAGGACTTGGGGTTGGGGATGTGTTTGGACAGGGTAGATTTCACTAATAGCTTGGGGCTGTTGATCTGTTTAGACAGGAAAGGTTTTGCTGAGAACTTAGGGGTGTTGGCCTGTTTGGGCAGAATGGATTTTGCTAAGAACTTGAGACTGTTGCCCTGCTTAGGCAGGATGGTTTTGGCCAGGGACATGGGGATGTTATCCTGCTTGGGTGGGATGTTTTTTTCTAAGGAAGTAGACATTCCATCCTCCTGCAGCAGGGTGGTTTTTTCTGAGGAACTGGGGGTGTCACCGTGCTTGGGTGCAATAATTTTTTCTGAAGAATTGGAGCTATCAGCCTGCTTGGGTGGGATCCTTTCTTCTGAGGGATTGGGGGTATCACTCTCCTTGGGTAGAATGACTTTTCCTGAAAAATTTGGGGTGTCAGTCTGCTTGGGTGGGATGGTTTTTGCTGGGGAATTGGGGGTACCAGCCTGTTTGGGTGGGATGCTTTTTGCTGGGGAATTGGGGATATCAGCCTGTTTGGGTTGGGTGATTTTGGTTGGGAAATTGAGGGCATTGCCATGCTTGGGCAGGATCATTTTCGCTGAAGAATTGGGGATACTGCCATGCTTGGGTTGGATGATTTTTGCTGAAAACCTGGGGGTGTCAACCTGCTTGGGTGAGATGGATTTTGCTGAGAAACTTGGGATGTTAGCCTGTTTGGGTGGAATGGGTTTTGCTAAGGGATTGGAGATGCCAGCTTGCTTGAGCGGGATAATTTTTTCTGGAGAATTGGGGGTATCAGCCTGCCTGGGCAGGATCATTTTTGCTAAAGAATTGGGGATACTGCCCCGCTCGCGAGGGATGATTTTTGCTGAAAAACTGGGGGTGCCAGCCTGCTTGGGTTGCATGGTCATTGCTGAGAAATTGAAGATGTTACCGCCCTGTGCTGGTGGGAATATGACCTTGAGCTGTGGACCTTTGGATTGCTTTGCAGGCATGTGTTGTATGTTGTCGGCCTCCGAAGCCGAGGCCTTCTCCTGGATGTGTGCTGTGTCCAAGAATTCTGGGACCAGGGGAGTCACGTGGCTGGACAGGCCCTGTAATAATGGACTTTCTGAACAAAAAAGTAAATAAGTAAAAATGCAAAAGAAGAAACAACAACAAAAATTCTTATCACGTACTCCAGGGAAGACCAATGCCATGGTTAGAGCCCACAAATGTAGTTTTGTGAATGACGCATCACTCTGAAAAATCACATTCAACAGAAGGCCAAGCGGCACGTGATTACGCGTATCGTTTGGTAGAGTTGTTTTTTTTTTTTAAACTACAACTTTTCTCTGCTTTAATACTGCTGTCTGCTCCTTGAGCATGTAGGTCCCTAAGGTGACCTCCCCCCCCGCCCCCGCACCCCTACCTCCCCCTCCCGCCTTACCATTAGCGTCACCTTGATCGGCTTCTTGTTTCTCTGGACTCATGTTCGGATCTTCCGGGGTTCCAGCTCTATCACTTTCCACTTCCTGTTCCTTGTCCATATCCACTCAGACTTCACACGTGCCTCAGAGTGGAGACGAGGCTGTACCCTCCAACTTTCTCCAGCCTCTCCTGCCTGACATCATAATATGAGTAACGACTTGCATTCGGGTGGTACTCACGGCTGGCTTTCCTTCTTTGTACTCAGAGCAGTAGTATTCGAGAGTCTCGTGACAGCCTTGGTTATGGTGGCCGTGCCGTGTGTTAGGCTGTGCCCGGTGCCTGATGTGCATTCATAGGCATTATTTCCTATAACACAACAAACCACTGAGGTAAGTACCATTATGATCCCCGCCTTACAAACAAGAATATTGAGCCCTGGAGAAGTTATGTAACTTGCTCAAGGTCACAAAGCCAGGAGATGGGCGGGTTCCAAGCCTGCTCCCCGAACGCTACGCCGAACTGTGCCGTTTGCCAAATCCCTGCCCAGCATGGTAACTCGAAACCACCTTTCCTACAACCTTCCTCTAGGACTCTCCGGCTCCAGCTGTCCCTTTCTGACTCACCCGCTCTAACCATCTAAGTGTTTCCTCCTAATCACGTTACCCTCCTCTGCAAAGTCCTGCCTGACCGTCAGGTGTTCGATTTGACTATTTGGAAGGGAGTAGATTATGACGCAGAGAAATTCCCTGAGAAGAGGTGAAAACGTCACACCTTCCATCCCAATAGATGGGGAGCCAAGAGAACAGGTACATAGATGTGTTCAGAGGGAAGCTGACAGCAGAGGAATATTTGCCTGGGCTCCGTTGGGGAGGCCAGGAAATACCCACATTCACATGGACTGCTCATCGACATGGCAGCGTGGGTCACTAGCAGAGGGTGTGACTGGATTCTTGGGCCTGGCGCAGGCTCCTGACCCCACAGCCTGCTGTACCCATGCCAGGGATCTGGAAATCCTGCACAGCCAGTGCCGGGGACGCGAGCGTCCCGCGAAGACCGGCAGACCTATAGGGGCCTCGAGGAAGAAGCGAGAAGCCACTATGAAGGGGGATTTGTCATGAGAGGGCAACGACTGGGGTGACAGGTTCAACCAGTGGGTGAGAGCACGGTGCCCCAACCCCTAGATGGGCCCGGTGGTCCTCAGCAGTCCTTAGTCGAGGCAGCAGGCCAGACTAGCCACTTTACAAGCCGAATCGGAGCCAGAGGGCTGGGCCACAACTGGGCTGCACGGCCCTGTGCACCCAGATATTGTGGAGAAAGGGGAGGAATTGGAAAGACTGAGCTGCTACCAGAATGAGAAAGCGTGCATCAGGCTGAAAGTCCACAAGCAGGCAGATTGAATTCCTGCCCCTCCCTCCTCGAATCCCCATCGAGACAAGGCTCATGGAGGAAGGAGATCCACTGCAGGAAATTTTTAAAGCCATAGTATATTTGCACATCTTCATGAAAGTGAGGAGATCTGTGACCATGGTACATTCATACTTGGGGACCTGAGCTGTGTTTTAGGTTTGGCAGAGCTGTTCGAATTATTTCTCCTCTTCAGTCTGAAATTCAGATGGATTCCAAGCAACCGGAAATATCAACGCCTCTGAATCATTTTCATTCAACTTGTCATAAAATGTATCTTTTTCCCTTAAAATGTATTTTCTCCGTTAGCACAAGCTGGCCCCCAAATTGCTCCTGAACCCTTATGTCAGTGGTGGTTCTGTGAGGGAAACAATAAATCAGCTATTCTAGGCATAGAAAGATTTATCTAATTATAACGTAGCTGGAAAGGCTGCCTTTGGGCTAGATATCCTGGAATAATTCCTAGAAAAATGAGCAGGGCTTCAGACCTGGCCTGTCAGGGGGTGCGACCTTCATGATATCAGGAAGGCAGGAATCAGAAAGTTGCCACTAAAATGGCTGACTTCAAGAACTTTCTGTTCCAGCTGCCAACCAAGGGTGAGAGAGCCACCGCTCCAACTCCCTCTCAACTCAAAACTAGGGCTGAACTAGAAAGCTAGGGCAGAGGGAGGACAAAGTTGCAAGATGATGGCTTCCTTCGCATGCGGGTCCATCTACTGGTGGAATCGGTTTTGAATCCAGAACCCTAGGGGAGGCCAAAAAATGTGGTCTTCAGATTTCCAGCCTCTACAGTGCAGGCAGCCACACTAGAAGTTGGAATAAACACTGCATGGAAATTCATTTCTACCCCACGCTCGCAATGACGACACGACAGTCTAGTTTTTACACACTAGGCTGGCACAACTTTTTGGTTTTATAATTACAAAAATAATACATATTCATGATACAAACGTGAGGAAACACACGAATAAAAAAATAAGATTGGCACTCAAAGTGCCAATCTTCAAGGATCACCGTTATCAATACTGTGATGTATATTCTTGTCTTTCTTGGATTTATACTACCGTAATCCTTTTCATGGAAGAATATATTTTGAATCCTCTCTTTTGGATTTTGAACCTCCAGAACAGTGAGACATACATTTCTGTTGTTTAAGCCACCCAGTCAGTGGTATAACAGCCCTAGCAAACTAATATGGCAGCCATAGACATGGGCATGGCTGTGTCATAATAAAACTTTATTTACAAAAACAGGCAGGTGGCCAAAGGACATAGCTGGCCAATCCCCGCCCTATATAATCATTTTTAATGATTGACTAATGTTCTTTTTAAAGGATGAACTACAATTTACTTAAATCATTTCATATTGATGGATATAAAGGTTGTTTTTATTATTTGCCGGTGTAAGCAATACAACAATAAGGATTTATAGATAAACGTGTTCACATATTCTTAATTATTTTCTTAGAATACAATTCTAGAGGGGCACCTGGGTGGCTCAGTCAGTTAAACGTCCGACTTCAGCTCAGGTCATGATCTCATCGTTCATGGGTTCGAGTCCCATACTCGGGGTGGGGATTATGCTCCATCTCCTTGAGGGAGGGGTATCTACATAATTTTATTTGGAATTTCTCTGTTTGGGAGGTTTGTCTCTCCCATCCTCCATTTATTTGTTCCATTCATTTATTTACGTTAGTGTCGACTCATGGACATTTGTTTTATACCTTGGGTTATAATCCACGACTATGAACTTTATTTGTTGCTCACATCCTCTCAGCTTTGACCACTGAGAACTCTTTCAGTTGGCTCCCGTGTCCTTTTGATTTACACACACCTGTAGTTTTGTTTGTTGAGCATGTCCTTGCCTTCTGGAACTACAAGATGCTCCAGGCTCATTCTATAGATTCACTGCCATATCCCTAGAATCGTCCATTTCTTTAATGAGCCCTGCTTCCTTTTATTGCAGAATGGTGTTTAGAAAACAAAATCTGAGCTGGGTGTGCTTGTTGATACTGGGTGCCATTGCCTTTAGACTCAGTGAGCATAACTAGGAACTGGATATAGATGTAACTAACCTGTGCACACACACACCTTTATTGCTATTTCTATGTCAGTATCTGTATTAAGCGAACTATGAGTTCATATTGATGTCCTTGACTTTAATTCAGTACCACATGGTTCATTGTAGCCTTTCCCCCAAGCTTGTCTGTAAACTTCTATTCCAAAAGTGACTTGGTCCCCACTGTCTGCCACTCATTTATTTATTTGTCCAATTCCAGTAGACACATATAATGGTTTCAGAATGGTTAACCTGTCCCTCCATGGTAAACAGCTTCATCACCTAGAACACAGCGCTTTTGTACGGTTCCTTTTGTCTTTATAGGCTTATCGTTTCTAGTCATTTCCAAAGTTACTTAGGTCGGCCTCTTCCCCCCCACCCCCACCCCTTCAATGAAATTATGCCATACATTTGTAGTAGGTATTTTCTTTTGTCACATTCTGCATTTCATTCTGGGATCCCCTACCCTCTGGACTGAATTTTTTTCCAAATTTGCATACATTAAGGTTCACTCTGTGCATTGGAGTCCTCTATGTTTGACAAATGAGTGTTATTATTATTCATCACTACAGGACCATACAAAATAGTTTCCCTGCCCTAAAAAAAAATCTGTGCTTCACCTAGTCAACCCTCACCCTCTTGCAAATTCATGGCAGCCACTGATTTGTCTCTGTAGCCTTGCTTTTTCTAGGATGTCACATAAATGGGATCATATAATTTGTAGCCTTCTCAGATTGACTTCTTTCGCTTAGCAATATGTATTTAAGATCCCCCATGCTGATTTTTGTGTCAATGGTTTGTTTCTTTCGACCACTGAACAGATAATAAAGCATTTTAACTAAACTATAGGAGGCAGATCTAAGACAAGAATTTGAGCACAGGTATTTATTTGGGACATGATCCCAGGAGACATTGGTAGGGCAGTGGGGAGGGAATCAAGCCAGCTGTCACTGTGCGCACTAGGGGTCACTCCCACTGGGGACTGGGGGAGAGTACAAAGCATACCTCAAGCGATCCTTCCTTCCTTCCTTTTGGGTGCTCTTTCCGGGGGCATCAAGTCTGGCATTTGTGCTTGCCCGTGCACTTGCTCTACCTGTTCCCTGCAGGGGCACCTGAGCCACCCGAGAGAGATGCAGGTGTTTGCAGTAAGTAGTCATTTGAGAATAGGGATGAGAGCTAACAGGCTGTGCATGGAGCAGGGCATCCTGTTCAGCTGGAAGGCGACGCTGCACAAAGCAGCTGTAACTGAGGAGTAGACAGAAGGGAGTAGGGAGAGAAGGTTTCCATCTTCGGTGGGGTGCACACTGTCTTCTCTGGGCATCTAGAGCTCCAGAAAATGAGCCCAAAATAGGGTCAAGGGCTGGCACTCAGAAAGAATCAGCTGGATGTCATTGCCATGTGCCTTTGGTGGCAACCGTGATACGAGGCAGTCTTGCAATTGCTTTCTGGAGCCACTGCCACCTTGGCAGAGACCCAAGGGTCTCAGGGGCCTGGGTTCAGATGGCCAGAGGGGGCTAGAGCAGGATGGGGGAGGGAAAGGATGAATAAGCATGTGAAACGGGGAGCACAGTGAAGAGACCCAGAAGCCCCCCATAGAAGAAAGAGCTCCATGGCCAGAGAAATGCTATTGGGACTATTCTGGGGATCCAAGTGCATGCACAGGTGTGCGTGTGTGTGTGTGTACCCACCATAGTGAAAACACCAATTAATACAACTTCATAATATTTTATAATACACTGGCAGATATTATTCAGTTCCACATTTGTTGAGTATTTACGTAGGACGCAAATGAGGCTATCCACCAGGGATAAAGAAACGAGCAGACCCCGGGGGCTACCTCCTTAGGGCATTTGTTGTAATGAGGAAAGCAGACACCACAAAATGGGGTTTCTATTCCAAAACGTAAGCAAGACCATTTATTCAGATATACATGTATATGCATCTGTATGTATTAATATATGTAAATATATAAAATAAAGAGAAAACTTGGCTTTGAAGGCCCTGCCTAACACCCACTATACTAATTGCTTTGAGCAGGTAAAGGGAGAGGAGAAATGGGTTTGAGAAAAAGATCAAAACGGACTTCAGCTTTGTCTATTATATTCAATTTCATTTTGCTTAATTAAATATGTGTGTGCCTGTAAATCACAAATGCTTCGAAATCAAATGTTAATATTTGTTAATTCTATATGGTGGGCACTCATACGTGGGTTTGTTGCATTAATCTTTGAGATGTTCTGTAAGACTTCACGTAAAAGAGGCGGGACACCAGCTGGGAGTTATTGCATGTCCCGATGCGGGGCAGTAAGGGCCACCATGGGCCGTGAGGATGACATCTTTCATGCAGGTGGCTCATGCTGCAGTGACATGTCAGCTCCTTAAGAACAGGCACCTCTGAAGGGATTTAACTAGAAGGTTCAACTACAGTTTTATGTGGTTCTAATCATATAGTTGTTAACTGATAGAGACTATTACTTCAATAGAGGCGTGTTCATTCACAGAGAGTCACTCTGTATTAAGAATTATTTTGTAATCAGATCAAAACAGCATGTTTATTGTATGCCTGGTGCTAAAATAGAAGAATGCTTGGGGAACCTGGGTGGCTCAGTCGGTTGAGCATGTGACTTCGGCTCAGATCACGGTCTCGCAGTTCATGGGTTCGAGCCCCGCATCCAGCTCACTGCCATTAGTGAGCCCGCTTTGGATCCTCTGTCTTCCTCTCCCTCTGCTCCTCCCCCACTCATGCTCTCTCTCTTAAAAATAAATAAACATTAAAGAAAAAATATGTATATATATAAACAAGAATGCTTATCGTCATAAAAGCCTTCATTTCAGTACTGGTTGCTCTAAGCAAAAAGGGATCTACGTCTTACATTTCCATCCTATTTTTTGTCGTCGATGTGACCGCTCTTTAAGTATTTTTCCCTAAAGAGATCAGAAAGCAATCAGTTGGACAAGTCATTACACAGAGCTGGATTCGGTGTCTCTTGAATTTTACCAGGCTCACCCACGATATCCTATTACCTTTAGAACATCCCCCAAATCTGAAAGAAGTTGTTGTGGGCTCATGTAAAATAAATAAAGCCATAAATCCATTTAAACACCTATTAGAAAATTGGTTTTTACCTGGTTTCTCAGTGTCATAATAGCAAACATTGGGAAAACTCCTAAGACATTCTAAGCGTTTGTGTGGATTGGTAAATTGCTTACTATTCCTTCTATTTTTCTAGAGTATCCAAAATTTCAAGAATGGACATTTTTTAATGGGAAAGAACTTAATTTCTTAAAGACCAAGCAAATGCTCTTCTTTTCTACCTCCAAATGACTGGGCATACAGAGGATTTGTCATGAACCATCAGTATTTTACCTAAGGTGGATCTTATGCCTTTGTACCTGGCTCTCTGAGTTCAGTACCCCATTCATTCCCCATCAGTTCTAGACACAATGCTATCTATGTTTTGTTCAAGGAAGAGTGGATTATTGGCTTTACTCAGCCCCTTTGTTCTGGTATTTAACACTCAACACTTTTATGGTTGGAGAGACTTTTTGCATAACGTTGAAAGCTCTCCTGTGTGAGTATTTACTAAAAAACTCTGGAGATGCTTTGGTAAGATTCAGGTTAGTTGTCAGTTTGATGGTGTTTTAATACCCATAGGCTTCTCAGAGACTTTAAACATGCACATGACCCCAGCTCATCACTCCTAGGGCAGGGGCTTTGCTCTGTTATACATGGTTCCTTGGATCTCACGATACCCACCTTCTAAAGGAAGCCAGACAAGCAAGCCAGTGGAATGGCACCCTCAGCAGAGCAGAGCAAAACAATGGCTCCCATTGAACATGTCTCAGCACATTAATTGTGGTTTTGGCGCTCAGGGCCCCGGGAAGGGCCCAAGCTCACTCTCACCATTAAGTGAGTGTGGTATTCCGTGGGCTCTTACTGAATGGATGGAGAAAGACATGAATGGGTTACAAGATGGATAATAAGAAACGATCAAAGGTTTACATTAAAACCGTTAACTTAAAATACACTTTTGCTCAAATTATCTTTATTAGCATCTGGCAGACCACCATCTCTAGCTTGGCTTCTGAAGAGAGTAACAGGAAAGTGGCCAAGGAAATTCTCCCCGTAAGACTTTTCCAACCCATCCATACCAGGAACAAAATCAGAACACTGCAAGTAAGTGAAATGAAAAACTGAAATGTCACCCCCCGACACATCGTCCTGGCCACCCATCCCTTCCTGTCAGCACCACACATTTAGTGAAGTGATGTCACATGGCAGAAATCCATAGATCCCGCCTAATCCAAGTGTAAGATAAGATAAGAGAGATTGCCTTGGCATCTTCGGTTGGTGGCCTGGTTTGCAATGCAGCAGGCACTCAAGAAAAACTTGCCTGTGAGTTTCCCTTCCTTCCCGACCCTCTGAGGTAATACCTGATTAACTTCCTGACCTTCAGCTACAGCACTGAGTGTGGAGAATTAAGATGATAAGTTAATACCAGACTCCATGTTTAGCGCAAAAAGCGTACTACCCCAGGGGCACCTGGGTGGCTCAGCCGGTTGAGCGTCCGACTTCGGCTCAGGTCATGATCTGGGCTATTACTCCCCCGGGGGAAGAGGTGAGAAAGCTCCCTGAAACCAAGTGGTGCACTGCCAGGAGAGAGGAGCAAACAGAGATGGCCTTTTTGGCAGGGAAAGAGGGGCCGTGCCACCATGCGGTGAAGGTGGGCAGGAGAGGGCCCCGGCCCATGCTGGGCAGAGACAGGGGCTGGGCCCAGATGAGAGGGGGTATTTCAGCACGTGTCACGGAGTTGGAATGTTACTGGATCTGCACTAGGGCGTCGCACAAAGGTGTGAGGAAATGCCACGATCTGATCTGTACTTTAGCAGTTTCACGGGCAGCATATGCCGCAGACTTGAGGGCCAAGGACAGAATTCAGAGATCTGTTAAGAAGCCATCGCAAGAGCTGAGAGAGAATATATCAAAAGCCGACACTCGGAGAGGGGAAAGAGAGCTAAAAGGCTCAAGAAATTCCAGAAATAGAATTTCGATGGTTTGGCACATGCCTAGGAGAAGCTGACACGGACTCTCACGTTTGAGGCCTGAGCCACCGAGAGACTGTGGCGCAGGAAGCGGACAGGGGACCAGGTGGAGGAGGCTGTGCGTGCCCAACGGGGCATCAGGACACCACGCGGGCACCCATCGGGCAGCTGGGAATCGAATTCTGCTTGATCTCCGGAAAGAAGCCAGACCAGACTACGACTCAGAAGCCAAACACCTGGACGCAGTAGTTGCAATCCTAAAATTGGATGAAATCATAAAAAAGGGGGACACATGGGGTGGAATCAGGAGGACGAGTTCGCAGAAGGGACCTGCAAGGGAATCTTGGCCAAAGAAGGGGCGAACCGCCGGAGGGGAGGTCAACAGCCTCGAGTTCCTACAGGGATGCAGGGAGAGTGAGGAGACAGAGGTCAGCAGTGGGGCCAGGAGGTAGGTCGTCCCTCCATAACCTTTGAAAGGGCAGAATTCCGAATCCCAAATTCCAAATTCGGGTGAGGAGTGAATAATAGAAGATCGAGATTCTCTTTTTAAGGATTTCATTAATGCAAGGCAAGAGTAGCTTGGGGGGGGGGGGGGCAGAAAGAAAATGGATGACAGCTGATCAACCCTAGAGAAGGTTTATGGGTAGATGTAAGTTGACCAGAGGTGGGAAATCGTGCAGGCGGGCTTTAAGACAGAAGAAGAAAAGAAAAAAAAAAAAAAAAAAAAAGCATGGGACATGCTTTAGAAGTGAGTCGGGATCTTTTTCCAAGGGATGAGGAAAAGAGAGAGAATAGGTACAAATGGAGAGAAAATGCGAGGTGAAGGAGAGCAGAGGAAGCCTGGCCACTCTCGGGTCGTCCAGGCCCCCTTGGGGACACCATTTTGCGCCAGCTTCTCAGGCGCATATTCAGGGCAACATCAGAGTCGCGGGGCCTTGATGCAAAAGTCATTTCAAAAGGCCAGTTAAGAACTTCAGTCAGGGCTGAGCAAATGGTGTCAATATCGAGGTCAGGGATACAGAAAAGATAAATCGAGCTGCCTGAGAGGTGGGGTCAAGGAGAGCCACACCTGCAGTTCGGGATCAGATAATAGTTCCCTGAAACTAGCAAATCTCACTAATGGAGTGTTTCAGCTCTGGTGGCCTGAGCTGGTTAACCCTGAGCTCCCCAGCCTGCACTCCCTCCCGAGGTGCAAGGATGAGAGTGTGGGCCTCCGCAGGGATGGATGTCACCCAGCCTACTGACTAGAAAACTGAGAGCCAGGAAGGGCTCCATGCTCCTTCCATACAGATGAGAATAACTGTGCATGCTTCTCAGATTTGTAAGTTTATTTATTTTTGAGAAGGGGGGGGTCAGGGAGGGAGGAGAGGAAGAGCATGCACCAGCAGGGGAGGGGCAGAGAGAGAGGGGGCGGGGGGGGGGCAGGGGAGAATCCTAAGCAGGCTCCACACTGTCAGCACAGAGCCCGACGCAGGGCTCGATCACACGAACTGTGAGATCACGACCTGAGCAGAAACCCAGAGTCAGACACTCAACGCGCTGAGCCACCCAGGCGCCCCTCAGATTGGTTTTAAGGCTGAAAGGAGATACAACTTGAAAGTATTTCGTTTAGGAGAAGGATTCAATGAGTGTAGATTTCCTTTCCTTCAATCCTTGTTTTTGTGTTTTAATTTTTTAATGTTTTATTTTTATTTTTGAGAGAGAGAGAGAGAGATTGCAAACAGGGGAGGCACAGAGAGAGACGGAGACAAGGAATCTGAAGCAGGCACCTGGCTCTGAGCTGTCAGCACTGAGCCCGACACAGGGCTCGAACCCACAAACCGTGAGATCGTGACCTGAGCCAAAGGTCATCGTGACCTGATACTTAACTGACTGAGCCACCCAGGCGCCCCTTCTTTCAATCTTTTGTATTTATGGTACTTACAATGACAGCAAAGAAAGGAGAAAATAGAAGGTGGCCAAAAGCTCCAGTTATAAAGAATTAAGTCCTGGGCATATGACACGGTAACCATCGTTTATAATACTGTATCATATATTCGAAAGTTGCTAAGCGAATAGATCTTCAAAGTTCTCATTTTTTCTTGTGAAAAACAATTTGTACCATGTGTGGTGATGGCTGTTAAGTAGAGTTATTATGGCGGTCATTCTGCAATGTATACAAACATTGAATCATTACATCCTATCCCAGGAACTAATGCCAGATGTCAATTTTACCTCAAAAAGTATTCTTTTTCATTTTTTTTATTAAAATTTTTTTTTAACGTTTATTTATTTTTGAGACAGAGACAGAGCATGAATGGGGAGGGTCAGAGAGAGAGGGAGACACAGAATCTGAAACAGGCTCCAGGCTCTGAGCTGTCAGCACAGAGCCCGACGCGGGGCTCGAACTCACAGACCGCGAGATCATGACCTGAGCCGAAGTCGGCCGCTTAACCGACTGAGCCACCCAGGCGCCCCTCGTTTTTTAAAATTAAAACACGAGAAAAGACGAACCGTAGCTAACGTTTGACTTCTGTGTCTCTTACTGGTCTATGGTCTTGGGCAATTTAGTTACCCTCCTGTGCCTCAGTTTCCTCATGTGTAGAATGGAGGTGATAACAGAAATGGAAGAACGATAAAGAGGGTTGTAAAAATAAAAAGAGGCAATGGGATGTAAAACGCCGAGGACCATATCTGGCACATGGCAAGTCGCTATATCCATGTTAGCTGTTACTGGTTTTGAGCATTTGGTGCTGGGATGGTAAGAAGTGCTTTCTGTACAATGAAACCCCTGCAGCCCTGCGAGTGGAGACGGCAGCTGCCTGGGAGCTGCCAGATAGGAAGGCCTCTCACACGCGCTCTCACCGAATCCTCGTGACGCACCCAAGAGTCAGGTACGAAGGGCTCTCCGTACCTTACGTGACACCTGTGCCCAGGTGTTGGCAGGATTCCGAATTTTGTTTGGATTTTTTATAAAAATCCTGGGGCGCCTGGGTGGCTCTGTCGGTTGGGCATCCGACTCCGGTTCAGGTCATGATCTCGCGGTCGGTGAGTTCGAGCCCCACGTCGGGCTCTGTGCTGACAGCTCAGAGCCTGGAGCCCGTTTCAGATTCTGTGTCTCCCTCTCTCTCTGACCTTCCCCCATTCATGCTCTGTCTCTCTGTCTCAAAAAAAATGAATAAACGTTTAAAAAAAATTAAAAATCCAGCGGAGTCAGGGATGGAATCCTCTAAGCAACCAGTAGTATTTCTGCAACTAAAGGTGTAGATATGCACCCCTGGTTGGATAAATACTCAACGACAAATGGCATCTCATCAGTTCGGATCTAGTTCTACTCCAGATGAGTCCGTACCAAACTTAGAAAAAAAACCTCTCCGCTCGTGAAGCTCTTTGGACTCCAGAATTGTGGACAAGTGTGCATAGGAATTATTTTCTGCATCTTGCGTACGAGGAAGCCGGGGCTCAGCGACATTAATCTGCTAAACATCCCACTGCCAGCACACAGAGCTGGGGGTCGGACTCGGGGGACTAGACCTCTTGATCTTAATCTCCACACCACATGGCTCCAGGGAAAGGAACAAACATAAGAAAATGGCAACTTCACAAATCCAGGGCAGAGGTCGAAGCCAATGGCAATAATCATGGCTACCAGGCGTCTGGGCTAAGTGCCTTACACAACAATTTCACTTAGTGTTGACACCGAATCCGTGATGTGGACACTATCCCCGTTTTTCAGGTGAAAACTGAGGCTCAGAGAAACCAAGTAACTTGTTCAGGATCTTATGATGAGTAAGGGGTGGGCTGATTCCGAGCCCCGGTTCCTACCCCTGTGGTCACCATGCTTTCCCCAGTCAAGCCTCCCTGTCTGCCTTCAACAGAATGTCTTCTTCTCATTCCTGCCATTCTTGGTTTTCTCGTCCTTTCCTTTATGTCGGTTTCCTCCTTCATAAGCTTGGAAATTGTATACATCTGAATGGACTCATTCAGCACCGGCTCATGGTAGCCCTCAACAAATACTTGTTGGATAAATGGATGGATGGATGGATGGATGGATGACTTTAGCAAGACAGCTGTGATGAGGTACTTACCCAGGAACTCCTGAATTTTCTGTCCCACCTCCCCAACACCCACCTTCCATCTTGCTAGAGGCTGGACCAGAATGACCTTGTGTCCCAATGTGCCTGAGACTATCCAACTTAATCCTGTTGTACCAGCTTGATATTGACAGCATCCCCTTCACTCTCAATAAAGTCTGCAATAAAACAGAGGATTTTGGAACTCAAAAGGGAAAGGCTTGAGAAAGCTAGTGTAAAGTTATGGCCTGCTTCCCCCCACCCCTACACCCCCTGGGCTATGGGAAGGGAGCAGCGGAGAAGCTGAGATAGCTTACATGCAGACACAATCTGGGTGAGGTGGGCCCAGCACCAGCTTCCCACTGGCCTCCCAGAAAGAGGACTGAGAACTGTGCCCCCCACCCAGGCAGTCATCGGGGTCCCCAGCAATAGAGGAGGAATGCTGGCAAAGCCCACCTGACACAGTCCAGGCTGCTGCCCTACCAATCTCTGAGGACCCCAGGGGAGCTCATGCTCTCATCCAAAATCTTCCCAGGACCTTTAAGCGGGGTGCAGAAGCAGACTGGAGGGGGCCAGGTGCACAAGACAAGGGAGACAGAGAAAGACCTCTGTGTTGGCCAGACAGTGAGACCCAGAAACACTACAGCAGCCCCCCGGGAGCTTAGATGCATCCTTACCACACCACGTCACCCACCCTTGGGAGCACGTGAGGGTTAAATCGTGACAGTGCGCTTAAACCCACAGTGACGGAAGCCAGAGTTTACGGGGTAAAACTAGCTGGATGATCATATCCAGCTTTCCACATTAGACAGAACAGGGGCTCAAGGTAGAAATGAAGTTATTATGGAAAAAGCAAGAGTACATTTTCATGCCTCTGACTCTTGTAGCCGGTAACGCTGATTTTTAACACTGTAATTTTTAAGGGTTACGGTATTCTATTTTGTGGTTACAATTTATTCGATTTCCTATCATAGGACATTTGCATCATTCCAAGTTTTCATTATTAATAAACGATACTGGGACAAACACTAGTGAATAAATCTGCACTAACCAGCTAGTACATCGTGAGGTCCCTTGAGCAGTGGATGGAGAGGTCCACCCGGTGAGGAAATGGGGCCTCCTGCCTCCCTCCTATTAGGGAATCGGTGAGGGCTTCAGATGCTGCAGCCCCAGCCAACATCTCAAATTCACCTGTTAAAGACCCTGCACCTAGAACCACCCAGCTAAGCCGTTCCCAAATCCTGCCCACGGAAACTGTAAGAAACAGGTGTTTATAGTTGGGGCACCTGGGCGGCTCAGTTGGTTAAGTGTCCGACTCTTGGTTTTGGCTCAGGTCACCATCTCACAGTTCGTGAGGTCGAGCCCCACGTTGGGCTGCCCACTGACAGCGTGGAGCCTGCTTGGGATTCTCTCTCTCTCCCTCTCTCTCTCTCTGCCTCTCCCCAGTTTGCACTCTCTCTCAAAATAAATAAATAAACTTAAAAAAATAGGTGTTTATTGTTTTAAGACGCTAAGTTTTGGATGAATATGTTATGCATTAATAGGTAACGTATGTGTGTGTTATATATATAATACATACATATACACATATATATGCATATATATATACACACACAAACACAAGTACATGTACTGAAATTAATTCCTACAAATAGAAGAACAGGATTAGTGGGTCATAGGATGTAGTCTTTTCAAATGTCTCAGATACACATTGTCAAAATACTTTGTAGAAGACTTATCGATTTATGCTCTGACCAGCATGAGAGTGCCCGTCTCTAGTACACCTGCCCATGCTTGGTATTATCTGTCTAGTGGTGTCTCAATAAACACCGGAATAGAGAAGGTAGCTTCACATACGTGCAAGAAGCCAGTGGAACGTCATGTTGCTGCACTGTCTTAAAACTTCAGGGAAGACGCTCCTGGAGACAGATGCTCATTAAGTTAGGATGACTCCCTCCTCTTCTAACCAGCAAGCCTTGCTCTTGGGATGATGCTTGTCTGAGCAGGAAATGTTTAAAGACTACTTACAGTAGCCCCAGGCCGTACTCGGCTAAGGATAGCTCTAGACTTTTTGCCCTCGTTCTCCAGAACCCATAAATAACCAGAGTTGTTCTGTAGAAACGTAAAAGGTGCCTCAGTGCACAACTCCTCAGACCGTGCGCTCTATTAAGTAAACCCCGAAGGTGGGACACAGCGAAAGTGAGGGAGCAAGGAGAGAAGGGAATCTCCGTGTAGAATGTTACCGACACAGAAGGCCAAAATTTGGCGGCTAAATCCAGCAATCCATCGGATTGTTCTAAAACGTTTCCCCAAACTGCCATGAATAGGCAACGACTTCCTAGCCAATGCGAAAGAAAGACTCTTCTTCCTGACACAATTGGAACACCAGGTCTCTTGGTGATGGCGGTTTTTGTTTGGTTTCTTGTTTGATGATATTTTGAAGGCAGCTTTCGAAGCACGCGCCTTGGGGAAACTTGAATGCTGAGAAAGCGGGGCACTACTTTCCTCCCTCTTCACACTCCGTTCCAGGTCCATCCACGAATCGAACAAAGCTTTGCCTGGAAGGCACCGGATGTACAGGTGTGCAAAAAAAAAAAGTCCGCGTGTCTGGCGGGCAGGCGGGGGTAGCCGAGACAGTGGAAGGGGGGGCATACGTAAGCCTCAGAAAACGTCCTGAGAACATGAAGTTGGCAAGGACACTTAGGAATTCTTTCCAGCCTGTTTACAAAGTCAACCTAATCCTTCTTTGCTTCTTGGCTCCATAGCCTTTCCCTTTGAAAAAAATTAACACGGCAAAATGCACTGATAAAGCACATACCTTGAAATTACCAGACGCTATCATTTTGTCATATTGGCTTCAGAGTTTTCGATCATGAAGCAGATAAAAATTACTGCTCGTTTATTGCCCATCCGTTCCCTTCCCTGATGCTGTTTGCTTGCCTGCCTCCCCAGAGGTAAGCATGATAGAGAAATCGGTGTTTTTCCTTCCAGTGCCTCCTTTACACACACACACACATTCACAAACAACATATTGTTTTTGTGTCAATTTAGATGCTTGTGTACTTCTTCAGCTTGCTTTATTGACTCATTCAGGCCACAGCTCTGTTGCTCAGGCTGTGCACTGCATAGCTCCTGAAGGTCCTTCATACAGGCCACGGTGAGAGTGTTTCCCTTGGGAGTGTGCAGTACGTAGCCCCACACTCCACATCCTGGGTTTTTTTTTAATTTTTTTTTTTTAATTTTTTTTTTTTCAACGTTTATTTATTTTTGGGACAGAGAGAGACAGAGCATGAACGGGGGAGGGGCAGAGAGAGAGGGAGACACAGAATTGGAAACAGGCTCCAGGCTCTGAGCCGTCAGCCCAGAGCCTGACACGGGGCTCGAACTCCCGGACCGCGAGATCGTGACCTGGCTGAAGTCGGACGCTTAACCGACTGCGCCACCCAGGCGCCCCTTAATTTTTTTTAATGTTTCTATTTTATTTTTGAGAGACAGACATGTTTGTGAGTGGGGGAGGGGCAGAGAGAGAGGGAGACAACAGAATCCGAACCAGGCTCCAGGCTCTGAGCTGTCGGCACAGAGCCCGACGCGGGGCTCGAACTCACGACCCGTGAGATCACGACCTGAGCCGAAGTCAGATGCTTAACCGGCTGAGCCACCCAGGTGCCCCTCCACAATCCTGTTTTGAGATACATATTGATGTGTGAGAGGTCCTGCATTCATTTTCATTACCCTGTAGTTTTCATCGTGTGACCGTGCCACATTTTATTACTGATTTCCTTAGGGGAAGACACTTTGCTGTTGCAAACAGCGCCAGCCAACACCCTTCTACACGTCCTCGTGTGCACAGGTACGCAAATGTCTCCGGGGAATCGCCTTTCTCTATTCCGAGGTGACTGTGGTTTAAAGAAAACTACCCTGCTGGGCATTAGAAGACAAAGACAGAGCCGGTAAAACTTACAATATTTATTAGTATGAATCAGTGTGTGTTAAACTCAAAATAACAGATACAGTTGGGCGATGTTGAGGGCAATGGCTTACTATAGAATACAAGGTGGAGAGACCCTAATCGTCTGCCGCAGTGTCTTCTATATGTGAGAACTGGGTCCAGCCCAGACAGAAGCCCTTTATAAAAACACGAGAAAAAGGAACGGTTTACACGGCAGAGCACTAACACTGGATCACTGGGTCTGCTTTCAACGATGGCGGTTGAAAGAGCGCCCTGGACACCAAATGGGTCTGAATACAGCTCCGAGCCCTTTCGCTTACAAGCTGGCTTGTAATTCAGCCCGCTGTGAGCCCTGCAGAGCAAGGTGGCGTCCCGCCAGAGGGGCTCAGCTTCAGCCACCATACGCTGCACTCCTTGATCTGAAAGGAAAGATTTCTGTCATCCAACCCTCCCTCAGAAAATGAGTTCAGGGCTCATTGGGGGCACAGCCCTTTCGTTGGCTAGAAGTTAGTTTTAGGCCTTCAACCCTCTCTCGTCTGCAAGGTAACGTCCCATTCGGCACCCTGATGTACCATTTCAACCATAAAATGGCAAGTCAATTATGTACCTACATAAAACGTTTGCATGACTCCAGCGCCATCGTGGGGGATCCCATGGGGAAAGAACCCCCGTGAGAACCCGTGCCTACACGGTACAACACATAGGCACGAGCCAGGCCCAGCCGGTGAAATGGATTACGTGTCGGTGGTAACAAATACAAAAATCATATTTACACATATACACGCCCGTGAAAGGAAAGAAAACGGAAGGAGAAAAGCAAAGTTTGGAAAATTATGTGAAGGGTTTCCATCACGTGAAACTTCTTGACGTTTTGGGCCTTTACGTAATATCACGTGGTTATAATTCAACTATCAGAACAGCCAGAACGTGATCGCGAGGCCAAAGAAAGAAAGTCGGAAAGCTTCGTTGTGGACAAAGCGCGAGCGTCTGTCTTCAGAGAAGACTCTGTGTTTGCATGAATGCTTGTGCCCAAGTGCCGTGTACTCTCTTCACCAACCGCTCGGAGTACTGATTATGTATCTATTGCCATCTGACTGGCCTGAATAGTTAAGGCGGTACAGAAAGGTAAAGGAGTGGTTCACACCCTCGATGTGCTTCTGGAAGAAAACCCTGGGCTCATACGTGGGTTGCTCGCTCGCTGCATGTGATTAACATCAGCTATTTTCATGCAAGCTGCAACCGCCGAAGGCCCAGACCAAGGCTGTGAACCCCACCGGGAGGTGTTAGCACCTTAGCTGGGCCACCAGAACAGCTGTCTAGAGACAGACCCAGGTTCTCAGGGACCGCTGGATGAGGAAAGGCTCCACGACAAGCCCGCGTGCCACCTGGAAAGGGGTCGTTCCATCTGCAGCCCCAGTTGTTTAACTTTCAAAAGGGGCGCGACAGTCACTCGGAATTGACGATGTGGAGAAAACTCTAAAAAGCCCAGCAGGGGCCCTGCTGAGACATCCCAGTGCCACTTGCTAGCAGTTTTTGAGGTGCCTGTCTGGGAGAGCTAAGAGGCCCTCTTGAACCAAAAGTAAGTTTCTCCAGCCTGCATATCCTAAGATGGTCACGCTACTTTTTGCCATCGGGGTGTGACAGTTGACGCTATCCGACTGACAGCATATTCTTGAGTTAAAAACAAAACAGAACACCTCAGTCTGCGATTCCCGCCTGTTTTCTTGATTGCAGTCCTCATAAATTAGCGTCAGCTTGGCCGCGGTCTCTCAGCGACTCTCGCTTTTTGTTGGCGGTGATCTCAGCACCTCTAACCTGTCTAGAGCAGGGTGGGCACAGCCATGACAGGACTCGGAAGCAGCAGCTCGCACTGGGTTCCTGGGAGTTTGAGGTCTTCTGTCCGCTCACAATCTCTCTCCTGGCTTTTACATTATAGGTTTTCTACTGAAGTTTGCTGGGTCTTGAATGTTCCTACCAAAAGAGGGAACCAGCCAGCCCTGTCACCAGGCTGCCTGATTACCCCCACGCAAGGCATGGATCCAAACATCCTTTAAGAATTTCCCTCCAATATAAGCCCTAATAGGAAGCCAAGGGCTTCTTGATCCCAGATATTGATGGACGTCCGAATGGTAATAAGATTTGGATTTCCAATGGAAATAGCTTTTCTTCCTTTCCATGCCTTCTCTCCCTTTCCTTCCATCGGATTCAGGCATCTTTAAGTAATTGAGCAGACAGGGCATCTAGAAGGGAAGGTTTTATGAAAGCCTACTGTCAGCTAATTAGCATTCCAGGGTGTGACCTCCGGGTAGCCCTAGCGCCCACCTGCCCAAGCCTGGCGTCTTCTAGAACGCTTTCTCCAATTCTGTAATGGCAGGGGTCTAGAATCTTAAGGTGCTGGTGCTCCCTCTGGCTGGCTTTCCTGTAACCTATTAATTGATATTATTCGGGGTGTGCCCTAAGACCTAGACTCGAACATCCCCTGGTTAATTTGCCCCCTAGATATGACGCCGTGACATACTGTCTTAGTAAAATCATAGTCTGTGCGTTAACCTTCCCTAAGAGGGTAGGCGTTTATTACTGCGGAGACGATCATACCAGACAGTGTCTGGAAAAATATTTATATCCTACATCTGTCACCGCTTACACGGTAACTACTTAAATGATTCTTTCAAACTAGGCCTCCCACTCCCAAAATTGCATGTGATATCTTAGTCAGATTTGGTGTGTTTATATATGACTGAAGGAAAACGGGCACCAAGTAAAAGAGATGTAGACAACAGTTTCTAATGCATCTTTCTCCACTTTCATCATGGCTCAAGTCTGTAGCTTGAGTGATGGGCCAATTACACTCCATTGAAAGGTAAATTAAATTAAATGAAATGAAATTAAATGAACCTTTCAGTGAAGGCTGGTCAGGAAACAGAGGCAATGGCACTGAAGAACTTAATGAAATGGGGCTGGGGAGCACAGGAAATCAGAATGGATCACCACTTTGGACTCTCACACACATTAAGCCGATGTGGCTGCTGTACAAATTTAAGAATATTTTAAGGTTTTTAACAACAACAACAACAACAATACCAAATCAGTTGTACTTGTGACCTAACACCTGTTCCCTCCCGTTTGCATTTCATGCACCAAAGGCCATTTTGTGGCAGTGTGGCAGATTTTTCTAGAAGCCTTTCCCAGGGACAGTTCCTGCCCCACCACTGCAGGTCTTCTAGGATGCCAAGCCAGCATCCCACTTCTGCCTATGTGGGGTGCCAGGCTGCCGAGAATGGGAGGTCGGCTCTGGCTTCTTCAAGTACTGTGGACCATGGCCCACGGGTCAGCAGCACCGCCGGCTGGCTTGCGTGGCTGGCTTCCCAAGTTTGATGGCTCCATTGTTTCCATTTTCATGGGGGTCCAAGGGTGGGATCTGACGACCTGGAACAAAGAGGAGGCCAGGGTTGAGTTTCTTCACTCTAGTCGGTACCACATACGCATTGCGACCCTGCTTCAACACCTCCCCTTAGTGTTTGGGTTGTACAGGGAGTAGAGGGGTCCGGGCTCTTTTCCCTCCCTCCCTCCCTCCCTCCCTCCTTGCCTCCTTGTTCTGCTGCATGAAGTTGGACTCCTGTCTAGGAAGTTGAGGAAAAACAGAAGCAGCCTCCTGAGAATGTGGATTTCCCTGGATCTGGAACCCCGTGCTCACCCAGCCACCTTCTCCACACCAGCAAGGGCCCACTGCTTCCTCTCCAGCCCTCCCACGGGTCTGTCCTACCGGAATGAGCTCCTGCATGGCAGCAAGGCTTCCACAGTAACTGTGAGGGCTCATCTTTTCTGCTTCTTCAAGTAGAACCCGACTGGGAATTGTAATCTTCCTAAGAATATCATCTGTTAACACCTAGCTCCCCATCCTGCATCCTGCCGTGTGCAAATAAGCTTATTCTTACTTAATGTAATTTTAAGAAGTGTCCTAGAGTCTCTGCAAAGAAACACAACGTAAAGATTAAAAAGGCGATCGTGGAGGATGGGGAGGTGGTAGCGAAAGGGTATGTGGTTTCTTTTGGGGATGATAAAGATAGTCTCTTTTTTTAATGTTTAATTATTCTTGAGAGAGAGAGTGTGCACGCTCGCGCGTGAGTGGGGGAGGGGCGGGGGAGGCGGGGACAGAGGATCTGAAGTAGGGCTCCACCCTGACAATGGACAGCCCAACGCAGGGCCCGAAATCAAGAACCAAACCGCGAGATCCTGACCTGAGCAGAAGTCAGCCGCTTAACCGACTGAGCCACTCAGGCCCCCCGAGATGATAAAGATGTGCCAAAACTGACTGTGCTCTTAGATGAACATCTCCGTGAATATGCTAACAGCTACTGAATTGTACACTTCGAACTGATGAAAATGTATAGTATGTGAGTTTTAGGTCAATAAAGCGGCCTCTACAAAAGGCGACAGGATCCGGAAATAAAATTTGTTTAGAACCTCGCAGTTTGCAAAGATGTTCACAGACACTGTCTTCACTTAATCCTGGGAGGTCGGCGTGATGGCTGTTAGTATCATTGTTTTACCAAGCTTCAGACATCTCCGGTTACATGCTGAAAGGCACATCCACAGCAAGCGGCGCGTGTGGCTCTTTAATTATAACCTACATCTTGATTTTCTGATGGGTCCCGAAGCCCGTGTCCTTCTAACTGCCCCGCGTTAGCCCTCCGTGCTACATTCCTAGGCCCCGTAAAAAGTAAAGCTTGTTCAGATGAGCTCATCAGCATATCAGTTCACTAAATAATCAGGGATTAGAAATGGAAGGGAAATCAGTTCCAAAGACAAAGTCCTTCAGTGCCAGTGGATGTTACCTGCGGACTATAAAGAGTCAAACTGCCTGGAAGAGGCAGAAAGAGTCGATGACAAAGATATTGATGTATTGCGCAGATCGGGTGATATGGCCACTCATCAAAGCCCAAGCAGAGAGGTTAAGGTCATTGGCAGTTGGCCCAAATCCGAAATCAATGGTAGAACTCTTCATCTCACTATGAAGCGGATGAGAAGATCCCAATAACTTCTGAAGCTACTACTCCAGTCAGTTCCCGGACAGCCGACCAAACTATGCAGAGCTATTGCACACGGGTCTCCAAACAGCTCAGTCCTGATCCAGAAGCAACTGAGAATGTCAGTACGTACTCTTCTCCTTTGGACACGCTGTGGTGTTTTTTTGTTTTTTTAATTAGTCATAATTAAAAGGAAGTAAACAAAATGCTCCTTCTAGTTTGTCAATCTTAAGCGATAGAGGGGAAAGTTCCCAACGACTACCCATAGCCTGATTTGTTTAGGTCAGATCTTGCCAATCAAGCGTTACTTCCTCCCCAAGAGGAAGCGCTGTGTTTGGGAGGAATGATGGTGCCCAGTTATATCATTATTTAAATGTGTAAGATTTCAGG
The DNA here is from genome assembly GCF_022837055.1 of Prionailurus viverrinus. Classification (NCBI taxonomy): domain Eukaryota; kingdom Metazoa; phylum Chordata; class Mammalia; order Carnivora; family Felidae; genus Prionailurus; species Prionailurus viverrinus. The sequence goes on from NC_062572.1 coordinate 35,876,581, forward strand.
TGCCTCCTGGATGTGTTCGGTGCTGCAACAGGGGCTTTTGCTTTTGCATCTGGAACGCTTGGGGCCAAGATTATAACTCTGATTGGTGGAAGCCGTTGCCCTAGTTAACTAAGACAAGTACCATTCGCTGATTACTATTTTTGACAATATCAGAATCAACATCCTATGCCAACATCAACTTCAGGGTATTCTTCGGTTGTTACCTCTAAAGTCAGCAAAGTAGAATTACGCTATTAGCCCTCTCATCTTTGACTTTTTCCACATGCCTCATGCTGTAAGTTTGCGTAAGGTTTTTCCTATGAAATGCACCCCAAATACAAAAGAACCTTATGCATACAATACACATTGAAGTCACAAAGGTAGAGTGAAAATCTAGAGACAAAGGGCATATGGAAGGCACAATGGGAACGAATGTCCGGGCAACCCATCCCCATCTGCCTTGCTCTGTCCTTCCTCCTCCCTCTTTCCTGCCTCCCACTTCTCTCCTCCACGGGCAGTAACCACGACAACGTTTAGAATACAAGGTTCAGGAGACCCACATCATGCCTCAAGCAGACTCCTTTGTTTTAAACTGTTAGCAGTGTTTTCGAATCAGTTGTTCAGCCTGGCTTCGTAGAGGCACCGGGTCCCATGTATCTTCAGAATATGCAAAATCTCACTGATTGGAACAAAGTATTTCTCAAAGACAGAGTTAGACTTCATTCTTCTCCTCTGATAAAAAGAGTGCTGAGATCTGAGAGGTGGTGTCGCGGTTACGTGAACTCGGACAAGCTAGTTAGTGTTTTCAAGACTTCCTTTCCTCGCCTATAAAAAGAATGTGAGACAGTAACTTGACAGCTGCTGTCCATATCCCTCCATGGCCACTACCAATGTGGGAGGAACTAACGGCAATAAACGGGGCCTGGGTGCCCCTCGGGTGGAGTCTGCATGGGGAGCAGGGCTCAGGTACTAGGAGCGGGACCCGTCCTGCTCTCCTACAAAACACAACCTGGGACGGGGCCACCCATCCCCGCTTCAAACAGTGAGAAGAAAGGAAATGCTTCCATTTTAGGGCAGAGGTTGAGGAAAGCTGAGTCATAACGACGAGGCAAGCACCTTAAAAAGAGAAGGAAGCCAATAGTGCTGTGAAAACACAAGAGCTCCGATCTTGTGATCTGAGTTATTTGGAACTTACTGAAAGGTGAAATGCACTTAGACAAAGGAATGGCTCTGGAAAACGGCCAAGGCATTTTGTACCAAGGTGATCACACAACTGAATCGGTATTAATTACATGGGCATAGAATAGGACAAATATATTAGAGACACAAACATCTGAAAAGGCCCTGAGCATCATCCTCTGTGGGTTTCCACTCTTATAAAAATGTCCTTTGAGTACACGATCTCCGTAATGGGTCATCCTTGAGCAGAAATCCCAGGCCAGGGTGTTTATTTTAACAAGGTTCAGATTGTGTAAGATTCTGCTTGGGAAAAGTTCAAGGGCCGTTTTTTTTGTTTTGGTTTGGTTTTTGGGTTTTTTTTTTTTTTTTGTCTTTTTTGAAATTCAGTTTTCCCGAAAGTTGACAGCCCAGAGGAAAAACAGGTTTTATAAACGGTTCCTCAGGAATGCGATACGTGAAAAAACAAATTGCAAGCCTATAAATGTGATCATGGCTCTGGACTGGGGACCGTAAACGCTTTCACACACAACAAAAATAAGACAGCGTGCTTGGCTACAGCTGTCCTTCCTTCTTGGGTGCAGGACGGGCCATTCCCTGCACGAGCCTGGAGGCCTCCCCGGTTAATTCTGCTGTTCACATTCTTCTCCCCTTTCATCGCAGTTTAGGATTTACTTGGCTCGGCCATTTTCTGTTGAGTGTGAGAGGTGCTGCCATAATTGCTCTCTAACTTCCATTTCCTGATCCTGATTTTCCGAATCATCCTGATTAGTAAACTGACCAACAGGACTTGAAAGTAGTTAGCCTTGATAATGGCCTTCAAGCCTCTCCATTTAGAGAGGGGCGTCTCTATGGAACACTGCCCTTACAGTGGGGACAGGGGGGACACTCATGCCACTTGAGTCGTTCAAAACTGCCCTTTAACTGCTGTAAAGAAGATAATCTTGGAATTACCAGATGACCTTGAATGTCAGAGTCTAGACCCAAGAAATGAGCTAACATTCTATATAGGATCAGAATGACTCAGGAGACACAGAGTGAGTTTCGCCAGGAGGCTTGCAGGAAGTCCAGGTCAAAGATGAGGACAGCCTTGACCTTGGTGACATTAAGAGAAGTAGAGGAGCACCTGGCTGGCTTAGTTGGAGGCGTGTGGGACTCTCGATCCCAGGGTTGTGAGTTCAAGCCCTACATTGTGGGTAGAGGTTAAAGATTAATAAACAAATAAATATTAGAAAGAGAAGTAGGAAACAAGGATGGACGGGACTGCAGGAAGATACTTGGGAGGATGTGACAATTGACTGGCAGTAGGGTGGCGAGAGGGATAGAGAAAAGCAAAGATGGGGCCCCTGGGTGGTTCAGTAGGTTAAGCTGTGCTTGCAGCTCAGAGCCTGGAGCCTGCTTTGGATTCTGTGTCTCTCTCTCTCTCTGTCTCTCTCCCTCTGCCCCTCTTCTGCTCTGTCTCTCTCTCAAAAAATAAATAAACATTAAAACAAAAAAAAAAAAAAGAGAAAATCAAAGATAAATGTCTAGGCTGCTGAAGGAATGGTGACATTCACAGAGAGGGAAGAGGGGGAGGTCACCACTGGCTGTTAGACCAAGATGCCAGTTATCTTCACAACGGGGAGGCCTAAGTTACTCGAAAATCATTAGGCTTCCTTACCATTCAAGGGCATCTTTCCCTTTTATTTTTCTTTTGAAATTAATAGACTCCATTGATTGAATAGTTTTAGGTTTACAGAAAAAGTTGAGCATATCGTACAGAAAGCTCCTAAGACTCCTCCCCCTCATTCCCAACTTTCCCCCTTTTAACGACTTGTACAACTGGGGAACATTTATTACGAGTGACGAACCACCATTGATTATTACGAACTAAAGTCCACAGGTTACATTAGGGCTCATTTGGGGCTCATTTTATCAACATCCTCTGGGTTTTGATAAATGCATAATGGTAGGCATTCACCGTGACACATAGAATAGTTTCACTGCCCTAAAAATCCTCTGTGCTCCACTATTCATCCCTCCCGCCTTCCCTCCGTGAGCCTGTGGTGACCATTGATCTTTCTACTGTCCCTATAGGTTTGCCTTTTCCAGAATGTCACGTAGTTGGAATCCTATAGTATGTAACCTTTTCTGATTGGCTTCTTATCACTAAGTAAGACGCATTTATTCATGCACATCTTTCTATGGCCTGATAGCTCATTTCTTATTACTGAAGGATTATTCCATTGAATAGGATACGTCCCCTCAATTTTTTTATTTTAACACTTAAAACATGACACAAAAACACAAGCCACAAGGGGTGCCTGGGTGGCCCAGTCAGTTAAACATCCAACTCTTGACTTTGGCTCAGGTTGTGATCTCACAGTTTGTGAGTTTGAGCCCCACATCAGGTTCTGTGCTGACGGGGCAGAGTGTGCTTGGGATTCTCTCTCTCTTTCTCTTTTTCTCTCTCTCTCTACCCTTCCCCTGTGTGCATGCTCTCTCAATCTCAAAATAAATAAGTAAATAAACAAACTTAAAAAAAAAAAACACACCACAAGCCACAAGGGAAAAATCTAACAAATCAGACTTCATCAAAATTAAAAACTTCTGCTCTTCCAAAGACATTCTCAAGAAAATGAAAAGGTAAGCCACAATCTGAGAGACGATATTTGAAAAAACAAATATCTGATAACACGTATCCAAAATATACAAATAATCTTTAAAACTCAACAGTAAGAGGGATGCCTGGGTGACTCAGTCGTTTGAGTGTCTGACTTCAGCTCAGGTCATGATCTTACGGCTTGTGAGTTTGAGCCCCGCGTCGGGCTCTGTGCTGACAGCTCGCAGCCTGGAGCCTGCTTGGGATTCTGTGTCTCATTCTCTCTCTGCCCCTCCCCCACTTGTGCTCTGTCTCTCTCTGTCTCTCAAAAATAAGTAAATGTAAAAAAAAAAAAACCTAAAAAATTAAAAAAAAACCCTCAACAATAAGAAAGCAAACAACTCAATACAAAACAGGCAAAATTTAAACCAACACTTCACCAAAGAAGACACAAGGATTGCAAATAAGCACATAAGAAAGCACTCAATGTTGTTAGTCATTAAGAAGATGGGCATTGAAACCACAAGGAGAGGGGCGCCTGGGTGGCTCAGTTGGTTGAGTGTCTGACTTAGGCTCAGGTCATGATCTCGCAGTTTGTGAGTTCAAGCCCCACATGGGGCTCTGTGCTGACAGCTCAGGGCCTGGAGCCGGCTTCGGATTCTGTGTCTCCCTCTTTCTCTCTGCCCCTCCCCGTGCACATGCATGCATGCTCTCGCTCTCAAAAATAAATAAATAAACTTAAACAAACAACGACAAAAAGAAATTGCATGATTCCCTCATGGAGAGGCAATCTCTTGCGCAAGAGGCTTAAAATACATAGCAACTGATCACTCTGTGTGAAATTTATTTGCATCCTGATCCAGACAAACTGTAAAATGCAAACAAAGAAACCATTTAGGGCAAACATGAGCCATATTTGGCGATATTAATATGATAACGGTATTGTGATTACTAATGTAATAATGAAATTGTTATGTAAAAAAAGTTACATTCTGAAAATATTTACAGGTGAAATCTGGAATTTCCTTCAAAATAATTCAGGTGGAGGAGAGTGAGGGGGAATGTGGGGGTAGAGATGAAATCAGCTTGGTTATGAGTGCATGCTGGTTCACTATGGTATTTGGTTTACTGATGTATATTTAACAAATTTTCCAAAATAAAGCCCGATTTAAAAACAATTTTTTTAACATTTTTATTTATTTTTGAGAGAGAGACAGAGCACGAGTAGGGGAGGGGCAGAGAGAGAGGGAGACACAGAATCCGATGCAGGCTCCAGGCTCTGAGCTGTCAGCACAGAGCCCAACCTCAGGGCTCGAATCCACCAACCATGAGATCATGAGATCACGACCTGAGCCGAAGTCGGACTTACTTAACCAACTGAGCCACCCAGGTGCCCCAAAAGCGAAAGAGAGAGAGAGAGAGAGAGAGGAAGAGCACATGAGCAGGGGAGGGGCAGAAAGGGGGGGGGGGAGGAGAGAGAGAGAGAGAGAGAGAGAGAGAGAGAGAGAGAGAGACAACGCAAAGCAGGCTCCACGCTGCCAGCACAGAGCTGGAACCCACAAACTGGGAGATCATGACCTAAGTGGAAACCAAGAGCCAGCCGCTTAACCAACTGAGCCACCCAGGCGCCCCAAGTCTGATTTTATTTTTGGTTTTGTTCCTGTTCCCTGGAATCTCACCACCATGAAACAACCACTATTCACATTTTAAGCCTACGTATGTATCCCTCCACCTGTTGCCCAGGATACATTGTTTACTTACTATATACACTACATGGTTCAGACTTTATAAAATCAAGATATTATACGAACCAGTCTGTAACTTCTGTTTCACATTCAGCAATTTCTCTTTTCATGTCAGGAATACAGATATACATCATCATCTTACATCACTAGTTTATACTGGTGTATCGTGGTTGGCTTGTTGTTGTTTTTTTTAAACGATTTCCCACCTTTGGGACGGTTAAGTCATTTCTTGTTTTTCACCATTATGAATAATGTTATCCTAAACTGCCATAGGCAATGAGCAGTGAGGCGGACTAGAAGTTGCAGGCATGTTTCCGGAGGCCCTGTCAGCCTTCTAACACCGGCTGCTTGCTTAGTAGCTCTGTGACCTAGAGCAGGTTACAGACCTCTCCAAGCCTTAAGGTCCGCGTGTGTAACACAGGGATGGCAACAGCGGCCTATTCCACAGGACAAATGGTGTACTGATGAGTTAATATACATGTAAGCAATTTCAACAATGGGACAGAATGCGAACTTGCTAGGTGTTAGACATTACTGCTACATTTTGCACCCCTGATCAGTGTCTGCTTCGGAATCATCAGGATAAAAGATAACGCATGTTCAGGGCTTTTGATACCCCCATGTGTCCATATTCTGAAAACGACATTATTTCACAGACATCCCCTATTATTGCGGTCCCTAAATTAACTTTTTGGATGTAAGAAAGTAGACAGGAGATGTAGGTCTTTGTCCTTTCCTGCGACTTAATGGCCAAACTTACCTTCATTGGACAGCTTGCTACAGTACTATGAAATTTGCAAATGCTTTGTTTTGTTTTTAAATTTCTTTCTCCTGCTCCAAACAAAAAGTAACTACTGGAGAATTTCAAAAATCCAGAGCACTTAAAATAGCTAACACTCCGTGCAAAGAATGATCACAGAACAAAACCTGATCACTGCCCACAAGTCTCAACTTCCTGCCTGTCGAATGAACACTCTATTCTGATTTCTCCAAACCAATATGCTTGTACCTCTAATTATATTCACTTGTAAAAATATTTCTCACCTCGTTCTCAATCTGCTAACCAACCAACAAAAAACCTAGTTTGATGTCCACAATGTCTCCAGATGTGATTTTCAGAAGAAAGCCTTGTGTTCTCTTGTCCATTCAAATTAACCAGAACAAAAGCACAGCTGTCTGGCCGAGGTCCCACCCCCAAACAGACCTTCTTCTGGTGAGCCTGCAGCCCCACCTCTTTTTGCCCTCAGGGAGAGTTAAAAACACCACCACCAATAACAAAATGGTATTGGAGTTGAAATGATTAAAATCCACAAACCAAAACTTGTGTTTCTCACACTCCAGAATCCAGTCGGCCAAGCTTGCAACAGATGCAGCCCCAAGAGAACCTGCTCATTGGCTGGCCGTCCTCATTCCAGGATCGGGGACCCAGGGAGCACGGAGCACACGGCTCTCTCCCTCGGCCTCCCAGCCCGGCCTGTTGCCCGTGTTACTGGCTCCACTTCTGAAAAATTTTTGAAATTCGCGTCCACGCCCCTCCCGGTCCCAGCCTCCTCTCTCCAGTGTGACTGCAGCGGCACCCTAATCGGGGAGCCATTTCCAACCTTCCTCCCCCTGTCCACTCCCCAAGGGTGATCGTTCAGCGTGTACTGGGTATGCCACACCCCCCTTAAAATCCTCGAGAGCCTTCCAGAATATCACCTCCTTCTTCCCAATGCAACGCCCGAGCAAGGACCTGGCTCCGTCTCCACCCTCCCCACCCGGGGGTGCCGGAGCTCGCCACCTGCCGTCCTGCGGCCTCCTTTCTGCTAAATGCAGCCCACCGCTTCTGGCCTCAGGAACTCAGCTCACGGTGCTCACTCGACTTGAGGCTCCTCCTGAGCTCTTTGCCCAAGTGGACTCCCCCCATTTTCCAGGTCCTGCTTCAAATCATTTCCCTGGGAAGATCTCCCCCACCGATCTCAAGTCCCCACCTGCCACTATTCCTGCAATCCTTGTTCTTTGGCTTCAAAGCATTTATTACAACGTGTCGTCATATACCCATTTGGCTCTCTGCCGACAGGTGTCATCCAACCTTAAGTCCCCGTAGAAGACTGACTGTGTTTCACTTGATCTGGTGACCACGCTGAATTACTACCTCCGGGAACATCATGAGGCGGGGAGGAAGATCCGAATTCAAAAAACCGAATTTGGCACTATCCTGTCTACGCGCCTTAGCTTCACGGGGAACACGACAGAGCAAGACCTGCTCGCGGAGAACTTGCACGAGGTGCACACCATGTTCTTTTAACGCGCTCACTGAATTTAACCACTTAAAAGTGTTCAAGTGTCAGAACGACGGGGGAAACCGGAGGTAACCTCAGGAGCCACCCACGAGAGTTGGGGCAGGTGAAGACTTTGTGAAGGAAAAAGACATGAACCGGACCTTCGAGGAATTAAGGTTTGCAGGAAGGAGAAGAGAAGCATCGCATTGATGGCCGGAGAAAGCTAGTGGATGGAAGAGGAGATCAAGGCAAGGCCCGGAGCTCTGGATCCTGCCTTTCAGGATTACAGAGTCAGGCAGAGAGTAGTTGGCCAGAAGCGTTGGGTTTTCATTTGTGACACTGTAATGAGTAAACGGCAACAAGAATATTCTTTGTGCTTTCACACACCAACCGGCACACTCAAAGGTGCCACAATTTTCTCGGCCAAGAAGAATTATGTCTTAACTCAAAGAGGAAAACTGATGTTCAAATTAAAGGCATGAGACCTCAAGAAAGGAACAGAAATAGCTCTGGGGAGAAATGCATGGAAGGGAATGAGCCATATGCAGTGGGGCAAAGGAGATCCAAAAACGTCATCGAGGAGAGGGTCCCTGGAGGAATGCCAGTCAGAGCACAGTGTGGGGACAGACTGTGTGCCAATCCCGCCCCCCCCCCCAAATAAAACAGGACAGCACCTTTACAGGCTCCTTTATAGGGTAGCTTTAGCCTTTGAAAACAGATAATATTTCGTGAAACAATTTCCTGTTAGTAAATACATTAACTCCTGCTCAGAAAACACAGTGGTCTCCTTTCTGCTTTATGAACACCCTGGGAACACAGAAGAGGAACGTTGGTCTCTTCGCCCAAGTCGATACGAATTAATTTTGCTTAAACACACCTTCTTAAAGGGCTTTTACTCTCACCACTTTTACCGTATCCTTTCTCCCAGGCACGTTTGTCTCTGGAACACTGCTTTGAGGAGCATACAAGTCAGCAATACCCCATTCTATTTTGAGCACAGGAGGATCACATGTAACACAAGTAGGAGCAGGAGAGAAAACATAAATGCAAAGTCGGCCGCAGTGTATTTAGTTGTACCTGGTACTGCATTTCAAGTCAACCTGTAATTAGGCTACAACACCCTGTTGTGAAGAAATTCACCCGAAGGAGTGAAGACGCCCCAGCGCTTACAGCACCTACCTACGAGGTCTTGCTGTGGGCCGAGTATCTAGAAGCTTCTTTGCTAAGGCAATTTTTTTTTTCTTTTTTGAGAGAGCGGGCGAGCAGGGGAGGGGCAAACGGGGGAGAGAGAGAGTAAGAGAGAGAGAGAGAAAGAATCTCAAACAGGTTCCGCAGCCCTCGTAGAGCCCAACGCAGGGCTTGATCTCACGACCCTGGGATCACAACCCAATCAAGAGTCAAAGGCTTAACTGACTGAGGAACCCAGGTGCTCTGTAAGGCAGTGTTAACCAAAGTATAATGAAACAGAAGCAAGAACTTGTTTCTTTGACCTGGAAGACGAAGTGATACAGCTGTTCTACGGCTTATACAGGAATTAATTATTGGAAGCCATCATTACCCACTGCTTTAAGCAAAACATTTGCTTTTTCTTAAATGAAGCGGACCACCAAGATCTTGGGAATTCCTTACTCAAAGTCCCCATCACCTTGAGCCATAAAGTCCTCCTAGGGGTGAACAGGTGTCTACTGGCTGGACCGCCCAAAAAAATATCTTTCAAGTGGAGATGTTAACACTTTCGGCTTAGGCTTATTTTCTTCCTTGCAGTTCTTATTTTGCTCTTCGTTTTAATAACGATCTGTGTAAGCCTCAGGAAGTCTCCCAGCTCATGAAGAATCCTTAAGCTGACTCTCAGGTATGCAGAGCGCTGTGTTTCCTTCACTGGGCACTGCTGGCCACACCATCTGCCTTCCAGGGCTAAAGCTGGGGGAAGGGCTCTAGAACATATAAGGAGCTGCACAAAGGGAAGGGGTCAATGTCATCGGGAGCTCTCTAGCATCACTAAGCAAAACCTTTAGCCCAAACAAAGTGCTGAATGGTCGCACCACTTGCCTAACACACCAGAAAAGCCAGACGCCGCCAGAAAAGAATGAGTTTGATCCGAGGGAAAATGAGGTTAATGGAATGACTTCAAGCCAAACTCTCTTAAGAGGCCGCCCAGCATTCCACAGCTACAGAGGACAGCTGAGCATTCCATCTATGGCCCATTTTCAGGACGGAGCAGGAGTCTGGGGATCCAGGGTTTCCAACATAAAATTACAGCCTACCACCCTCAAGTTCAACCACTAAGGTCAATGCACTTGGATTGACGCTATTTTGTTGAGAGGGTGAAATAACAGCGGGCGAACGAATCCTTCCGAAGGAGGACGGGAGGGAAGGTGACGTGGACCCCCATGAACACGTGAGGCTGGGCCGTGTAGGCCTTAGCTGTGCGTTCTTGCGCATTTCCGTATCATGTAGGTAACCCCAGTCAGAGTTCCCCATCTCCAGTGAATTCTCCATCAAGCCAAGAGAAACAAACACAATAATCCCTGCTGTGGGTTCTCAGAGCCTAAAGTAAGGAACCAAAACCAGTTAAAAGGAAATCAAATCTGTTCTGGGAAATGAAGGCCCCTCGGACGTTGAGAGCACCGCCAACTATGACCTCAGGCAGAAGAGAGATCAAACCGTCAGTTTCCCCTCTGGAATTCCCTTCTGGAATTGTCTGGGGCCAGATAAGATCTTTGGGAACAACTGCCAACTGTTCAGGGGTTCAACTTTTCATGAGGCGGGGACCCTGGGCCTCTGCACCTCAGTAAACATGGACGCCTCTGCAAAGTCCCCGATTATGCTCTGGAGGCATCTCAGGACAGTTTCTCAAGACAGCTGTCAGCAGGTAGCTCTCTGAGGGGACCCAGCGCAGACATCTTTACCAAAGAAGCTGTGAAGGGGAAATCTGGCCATCAGCTGGGAAACAGCTCTGAAATAAAGCTTACATATGGGGAACCAGCATAAAGGAAGAGAATTATAATGTGACCCTGAACAGGAGACAAAGAAGAGAGCGGACCTTCCACTAACTGATCAGAAATGAGAGAAACCTTTACAAAATCGACTGTCTGCCCAGTCCCCAATTTCTGGTTTTGAGGGGTGGAGACTCAGTTTTTGTTGATGACCCCCAGGCAAAAGAAATCACTAACTTATTTTTGGGTTTTTTGTTTTGTTTATTTTGTTTGCTAGAGTCCTTCCGTTTAATGCACGACGTTAGTCTTCTATACCTTATCGCTACTTATTTTATTTCTCTTCCCCTCAACATACGAACATAAAATGCTATCACATACACAACCTTTTTTAAGTTTATTTATTTTAAGACAGAGAGAGAGAGAGAAGAGAGAACCAGCAGGGGAGGGGCAGAGAGACAGGGAGACAGAAGACCTGAAGGGGGCTCTGCACTGACAGAAGAGAGCCGGATGTGGGGCTCGAACCCACGAACCGCGAGATCACGACCTGAGCCTAAGTTGGACGGCAACTGACGGAGCCACCCAGGTGCCCCATACTCAACCGTTTAATTAAAATGACTTATTTTGCAACAGAGGTACTTCGTTTTGATTCACAAAACACAGAATCAACAGGTCAAAGCACAGAGCTATAGAAATTCAGAATCGGGAGGCACATATAGGTCCAGACTCACGAGTACAGACTGAGACTTTTATGTCCGCGGCGTCAGACAAATTCACACCGAGGGAAAGCCTGAGTGCAGCCCTCTGTGATTTTATGCTTTGACTCCCAGAAGCATACAAATGCAGGCAAAGCTGAAAATGCAATTCAGGTACTTACTGATTCCTTGAAAGAGCTCTTCGATATTAATAGCATTTTTTGCACTTGTTTCAACCACGACAGCACCTATGGATTCGGCATATTCCTTAGCGTCCTTCAGGGGAACTTCCCTGGAAAAGAGGTCACACCCGGACAGAAATGAATGCTCATTTGTAAAATATAAATAACCCAACAGACCAACAAAAAGCTCACGTGGAAACAGCTCCTTTACTGTCCTGCAGGATGACTCGATTGCTCAGCAAGTATCGAAAACCTAGCATGGGGAGAACACTTTAAAATCTGGTCTCTGGCATCCCTGGAGGTTAAGATGTGCATGTATAAAATGCTGTCTCTGGTCACAGAGGGGAAGAATTCTAGATCATTAGAAAAACTCGTTATGAGGATGGCAGCATATATTCCAGCTTTCGGAGTTAGGGCTGATTGCAATTCTTTTCCCGTAAAAATGACTCATTATATATTTTCAAAATTTTGTGCATGCGTGTGCATGGTCCTGCACACACACATGCTTTTGTAGAATTTTTGCATGTTGTCTTTCACAAATCAGAGAGAGTATGTGACATGATTTGAAGGTCTGGTAATGGATGTGGTCATAGCTACAATGCAATATGACATAACCGGACTTTCACCCTTAAGAGGCTGTTCCTGCAAAGGACGTGAACTCTATATTTAAATGAATAATCCAGAAAGACATTTATTGATCTATTTTTAACGTGCAGATGCCGTGGCGGATCTGAAGGTTAAAAAGACACCGGTCCTATTCTCTAGAAGTTTAGTCATTTATTCAACAGGTATTTATTGCGCGGCTATTATATACCAGTCTCTCTGGTAGGTGCTAGAGAAAACAGTAATCCCCATCTTCCAGAACCTACCTGAGAGCAAAGACAAACATCCAGAGTTACTCTAACCCACAACACGGTAACATCTGCAATATGGGGATAATAAGGATGCAATAAAGCACTTCAGCATCATCGGAAGTGTACAGAAATACAGGAAGTACAGGAGTACAGGAAGTGATGCATTTCGATCGATGGAATCTGGGAAGATGAGTGGAGTGCGGCCAAGAAGGGCGTAGAACATGAATAAGAATTTGTGATGCCACCACCTGAAAAAGGCCCCAAGGCAGGGGAGTACCTCATCCCCCGATACTGTTAAAAATCAATTCTGCACCCAGCTCTGCCTTGGATGGAAAGGGTGGATTTGCAAGTGAATGGTCTCAATGGAGAGGAGGCCCTGAGATGGAAGGGGGTGGCCAGGAGGAACCACAGCAGATGGGCTAGAAGACACCCACACCTGGCTCATGCCCAGCTGCCACTGGAGGACAGGAGGGCAACAGGGTCAGCACCACATTCTAGGGGAAAACGGTACACAAAATAGGCTACAGTGGGGAGTGAGGAGAAGAATTTGGAAGCCCCTCTCATACTGTGGCCGAGAGAAAATACAATGCTGGACTAGATGGATGGCTACAGAAAAGAAGAAACGTGGACAGAAAATCAAAACTGGGAGCAGGGTGACGAGACTGTATCCCTCTCCCACCTCCTTCCCGTTGCTTCACCCCTCCAAATGCCTCCTGAATGGTTTTAACTGGCTTATAAAGTTACTGGGGAAATCGTCCTTGGCATTTAAATTCTTTGCGGACCCCAAATCATATGAGAGGAGGGCTTTTCGGGTTCCAGCTGGAGAAGGGCCCAAGGAGTCAGCCGTGGTAAAGGCAGCTGCCCTTGGATTCCAAACCAGAGAAAAAAAGCCTCTTGAGTCATGTCCTTTGGAATCTGTTCTTCCATAATCTTTCTTACCAAAGACCCACTGGGAAAAACCATGCTCCTGAATCTATACTCTCTATTGTTTTCAACATACAAGCCCCAGGCTGCTCACTAAGATTGAAGGGGGAAAAAAAAAGAAACTTGAGTTCTTTGATGGCAATGAATTTGACATTTAAAACATTCCAGAAAAGGGCTCTTCTGCCTTCAGGTTGGCATGTTACCCTAGTTTTCATTTCTTTCTGGCAGTCTTTATCAAACCACAAATAGAAGGGTGGGGCTCATCTCTGCCCAAATGTGGTTTCAGGTAAGACAAGCCATGTCCTGCTAATGTCTACCTGGGGTACGGGTGATTCTGGCCAGCAAGGAAGCTTTGGAGACCCCTTAAGTGAGAGCAGATTACCAATACAGTTAAATGCTTCCTTAGCCCCCCTTTCCTGAGTCCCTTTGCGAGGGAAAGAGGAATAGCATAGTTTTTGCCAGGATTAAGGCAAGTGGCTATAACACACAATCCAAAATATCCGTCCTGAGCATAAGAGTAAAAGCTCACATGGGCTGATTATCTCACAGTCTACAACACCGGACCTTGAAATGGAGAGATAAGAAAAGTGTGTGCTCACATTCTTCCATGTTTAGAAATGGTCTCATGAAATAAATGATTCTTCCAAAGGGACACAGTGAACCAGGGGTGGAGGCAGGGTCTAATCGAAGACCCTCTGGCTCTGCCCACTTGGCTCCCATCAGGCCTTGAGCAACATAACCACCCAACGGGCACCCGTGTTCCTGAGGCCATTCTTTCCATCACTATAGACAAAGAATATGTGAGGTTCAAAAGATCCTCACGCTGTAATACACTGGAGTCAAGGGTGGAAGCAAGGAAAGGGCATAGCCCATCCTAAAGAAGAGGTTCTTACTCTGAGGCTGGAGGGCCAGCGAAAGTCCTTCTAACAATGAACCGAGACCAGAAGGACCAACCACTCTTGGGTCTGTCAAAATATATTTCCTCTACAGTGATATAAAAAGAAATACGTATGTGCTCCTTCTTGCTTCTTGGCACAGAGTTCCCGAAACCAGGAAGTTTCCTATGTGGCAGGCGTGTCTTCTGTTATTCACAAAGGCCCCCCCTTATGCCACACCTGAGTTTCTTATAGGAAGGGGCCCCTAGGGAGCTTCAGATGGGGGCTGGCTGCCAAAAAGATCCAACCCCACGATTAGAGGGTTGAAACTCTCAGCGCCGCTCTCCAACCCTGGGGAGGGGAGAACTGGAGACGGATTCAATCCTGACTAAATAATAAAGCCTCAGGGGAAACTCGCGAACACAGGCTCGGAGAGGTTTGAGTTGGTTGGTGAACACGTTGAGGTGCTGGGATGGTGACAACCCATACCCGGCTCTATTCTTCCCTTCCATTTGCCTGGTCCTGAGTTGTATCCTTTATAGGAACATCGTAATCCTAAGTCTCATGCTCCAGACTGAGAACTCTGTTCTAGTGAGTTATCAAAACCGAGGTGGAGGGGACATGGGAACCTTCAAACTGGTAGTCTGCTGGGCAGAAGTGGGGTTAACTTCTTAACCAAGGCTTGCATCTGGTGTGGGAAGTGGACGGGTGGGGGCAGTCCTGTGGGACTGAGTCCTTCGTTTGCGGGATCTGTGCTAACTCCAGGGGGTTACCGTCAGAAGGGAACTGAATGGCAGGACACCCAGCTGGTGTCGGCAAATGGTGCTTGGAACAAACAGGTATAGCTACGGTCTGAAGAAGAACCTTACAACCGTGAGGATTTCCTTCCTCAGAGACTCTTGCAGGCTCTTAAAAGAGCAACCAACTGGGAACGCCTCCAGCTGCAGTTCAGCAGAGGCCCATTGCACGACCCTCAAGGCTGGAAGGCTGCCATCACTGGCCCGCGATAACGATTACAGGGGACTGTGGCATCTAGTGGCTTTTGTTCATTCTTTGCGGCAACTACTTATCAAGCATCTGCCATATGCTGGGCATCGTGCTAGGCATTGGAACAGGTGAACGGAGACTAATTAATTTGCCCAACCCAAGGTTTCAACAGAGCTAGTCAATTTTGATGGAAAAGACTGTTTTTTCGACTTTCTAGACCAACCCGTGTACAGAATTGCGGACTCCTAGAAATCACCCACGAGAGTTATTGCACAGCAGCCAGGAAGTGTAGACTGGGAGTCCTCCCTGGGTGCCCCTCCCACCGCTGCTCCTTCGCCCTCTTTTCAGAGCTGATGGTTTTCTGCCTACCTTATATGTCAGCATCACATCACCCGGGGTTTCTTTCTTGACCATCTGCGGTCCTACCCCCACTGGAGAGCAGCCACAGGCAGGCCAAGTAGTCAGGATAGAGGTTAGGATGCAAAACCAGGCCTGGTTCCCTCTGGAGCCCGTGGGAGACATGCAGGGCAGAGAAAGTGGGAAAGCTGGCGACCATGGGGGAGGCTACTGTCCAGTTACCAGGAAAACACTAAATTCAAGGCACTGTCAGAAGACACGAGAGTCAGGGTCAGAACCAAGAACTGAGTGATGAGGAGAGACAGCAATACTGGCCAGGCTTAGGGGTAGAAACACACAAAAGGGGAGTCTTTCTCTAACCCATTTTGTATTTGAACGCGGTCCACACCAGCAACCTGTCACGTGTCTCGGGCCACAGCACTCAGAGGCTCTCCGTGGCGGGGGGGGGGGGGGGGGGGGGGTCAGGAAACAGCATTCTTGTGGGCTCCAGAGTTTCAACAGTCTGTGCTGCCCCACCAGGGTCCTTGTTTTGTTGTTCGTGATGTAACCTGGCAACATGGCAGCTGACTCATTTTCATTTCAGAGGTATTTAATTCTCCATGGTCCTCCTCCTTTGACGGCACAGACACAGGAAGGCACGTACCCCCAGGAGTTCCTGCAGCCCTAACCGGAGAGGGAGGGGGATCAAACCAGCAGGCTAAAGGCAGAGTAATGCTCTATCCCCACTAGGGGTTCATTGGGAAGGTTCAGTTCCATGGGTTCCCCCTGAAAGTCAATGGATCCAGGCGACTTCCACTGAGCCTCCACGCCTGTGTCTCCCCCACCCCACACACCTGTGCCTCCCCTGCCCCAGGTCTTATGCCCCTCATTTCACCAGATGGGGCGAATGCTCTATAGCCATTCTACATGTTAAGAAATTTGATCTTGGGGCGCCTGGGTGGCTCGGTCGGTTAAGTGTCCGACTTCGGCTCAGGTCATGATCTCGCGGTCCGTGAGTTTGAGCCCCGCATCGGGCTCTGTGCTGACCGCTCAGAGCCTGCGGCCTGTTTCAGATTCTGTGTCTCCCTGTCTCTCTGCCCCTCCCCTGTTCATGCTCTGTCTCTCTCTGTCTCAAAAATAAATAAACGGGGGTGCCTGGGTGGCTCAGTCTGTTAAGCGGCCGACTCCGGCTCAGGTCACGATCTCACACTCCGTGAGTTTGAGCCCCGCGTCGAGCTCTGTGCTGACCGCTCAGAGCCTGGAACCTGTTTCAGATTCTGTGTCTCCCTCTCTCTCTGACCCTCCCCCATTCATGCTCTGTCTCTCTCTGTCTCAAAAATAAATAAACATTAAAAAAAATAAATTTAAAATAAATAAATAAACGTTGAAAAAAATTTAAAAAAAAAAAGAAATTTGATCTTATAAAGTGCCCAACACAATACCCGGCACATAGTAAGTACTGTATCAACATTTCATTAACAAATCGTGACAAAGCTCCATCAGCAAGGATGGTGACACGGCACCAGTTTCTTAGAGAATGCCACCAAAAGGATCGAGGAAATGATGCAAGTGGAGGAAACAAGTAAACACGAGGCTCTAAGTACTTCAGAGCTTGAAAGTCCTTCATGGGTTTATCTGAGTCAACCCCTGTATTTTACGACACAGGAAGGCCTCCAGGCCCGTCATCACTGTTCCACAGAAGAATGGGTGAATACAGGCTAGATCAGCCAACTCATAAGATACATTAAGTTTGATAAATTACCCCAAGATTAAGTTGTAAACATATTTTGTAAACATAAATCCAACACACTGGAAGCCCTTTCTGCATGAAAAAAATCTGACATTAATTCTAAGGAACCTGTATTCAAAGACAGCGAGCAACTTTTCGTAAGCCATGAATGTTTCTTGTTCTGTGACGTTCTTGTACATGTTTTCCAACCACTTTGGTTTGGATGGTTTGGATTTTTTTATTTATTTATTCATAAGTGCTCTTTGCATATGAAGAAACCTAGCCCTTTGTAATATATTTTCCACATTTCTTCAGCTTATCACTTGTGTTTAGATCTCTGCCACACAGTAGTTTTTATATAGTCAGATTTATTGATCATTTTCCTCTATGGTTTCTGAGTTTTGTATCATGATTAAACAGTTCATTACAATTTCAAGATTATTTTTAACAGTCATCTGCTTTCTCTAACTTTTATGGTTTTGTTATTTTACACTTAAATCCTTGTTCCAGGGGTGCCTGGGTGGCTCAGTCAGTTAAGCGTCTGACTTTGGCCCAGGTCATGATCTCACAGTTTTGTGAGTTCAAGCCTCGCGTCGGGCTCTGTGCTGACAGCTCAGAGCCTAGAGCCTGCTTCGGATTCTGTGTCTCCCTCTCTCTCTGCCCCTCCCCTGCTTGTGCTCTCTCTCTCGCTCTCTCTCAAAAGTAAATAATTATTTTTTAAAAAACCCTTGCTCCATTTTGAATTTATTTTTTTCTCGTTTCCCCTGATGACTAGCTAATTATTCCAAAACCATTAAATGATTTATCTCTTTTTATATTTACTTAAATATCATCTTTGTCACATACTGAATCTATGTATTTCACCCTATTTCTTGATTCTCTACTCTGTTCATTGATTTTCTGTCCAATTCTGTGACAATGTTATATTGTTTTATTATCGAATCATTAAAATAGATATCAACATCTGCTGGGATTAGTCCCTCCAATACTATTTTTACTGTTTATTTTTTCTAGATGAATTTTAGGATCATTTTGTAAAACTTCTTGAATGTTGTTTTGGTAATTTGAGTGGAATCCCAGTAAATTCATGGTTTAATTTAGAGCAAACTGACATTTTTACAGTATGAGTTTTCCTATCCGAGGAAAAAGTACACATTGTCATTTATTTAAATGTTTTATGTCCAACATAGACTGTTAAGTTTTATCTATAGAGTTCTTGTTCAATTTTTTGCTAAATTCATTCCTAGGATTTAAAATACTTCCAAATTTTAAAAACTACACACACACCAGAAAAGTTTATTTCTAGTTATTTGACATTTGTATTGCTAGCATAAAGAGAGTTTTGGGGCGCCTGGGTGGCGCAATTGGTTAAGCGTCCGACTTCAGCCAGGTCACGATCTCGCGGTCCGTGAGTTCGAGCCCCGCGTCAGGCTCTGGGCTGATGGCTCGGAGCCTGGAGCCTGTTTCCGATTCTGTGTCTCCCTCTCTCTCTGCCCCTCCCCCGTTCATGCTCTGTCTCTCTCTGTCCCAAAAATAAATAAACGTTGAAAAAAAAAAAAAATTTAAAAAAAAAAATAAAAAAAAAAGAGAGTTTTAATGTCAAATTGATTTTCTAATTGGTTATTATTTGTACATAGGTGAAGAATAATTATGAGGTAGACAATCATGGTTTTCCTAATCCGGCTAGCAATTCAGAAACTTCCTATGAAAACAAGGATCACATGATTCATATATCAGATTGGCCAAGCTGTAACAGTTTAATATCTGCAGTGTTAGAGCAGAGAGAGAGAGAGAGAGAGAGAATGTGATGCTCATGCACTGTTGGCAGGCTGGCCATGTGATCTCAAAGAGCTCATGGAAGGTTAAATGCAGAAAAACCATATCCTCTAAGAAGTTTCCAGGTAGCTTAGAGCAGGTGCAGAAAACTCCTCATTTTCTTGGAAAATTAAACACATTAAAACAACAACAACAACAACAACACCCTTGATGCTACAAGCAAAGAGACAAAATGAGAATAAACACCCAAGATTCCTATAGTCTGTCACGTGCAATTCGGCCTTCTCTAGATCTCCCCAGAGGACATCTGTGAATCTTTCAGGGCCTTGTTTCTCAGGTGTGTTTTACAGACCGCCCATCTCGGTGATTATTTGGGGATCATTAGAAATGAACACCTCCCTGCCTCGGACCTACTGAACCAGAAGGTCTATTAGGCAAGTCCCAGAAATAAGCATTTGAGCAACTTTCCAACAGCTTCTTATGCATTCTATAGCTTGAGAACAACTCTTTTAGGGGGTGGACTATAAAATACTGAGTTTGGTATTTCTGCTGTCTATCCAATTCATAACCTGACACTCTTAAGTTACACGTTTGGAAATCTGTACTAAGATGACTATACCAGGACATAATCAAATAAAAATGTTCAGACACTATTTTATAGGTGATACAATAAAAGAATAGTGGCCTCGTGAGCTCTTCCCCAAAGAAACTTTCTGGTGGTTCAGGTGGGTTCTAGAGTATATGTTCCATTTCTAAACTATCAGAACAGCCATAACCAAGCGTTTCATATTCTGCCGAATTCCCGGAATAAAGCCATGAACATTTCACTTAAAAAGGTTTGCCCTAGGGGCGCCTGGGTGGCTCAGTCAGTTGAGCGTCTGACTTCGGCTCAGGTCGTGATCTCACAGTCCGTGGGTTCGAGCCCCACGTCGGGCTCTGTGCTGACAGCTCAGAGCCTGGAGCCCATTTCGGATTCTGTGTCTCCCTCTCTCTCTGCCCCTCCCCCACTCTTTGTCTCACTCTGTCTCTCAAAATTAAATTAAAAAAAAAAAAAAAAAGGTTTGCCCCATATTGTTCCTCTCTCCCCCCGCCGCAGCCCCCTTCCAAGGTCAAGCTTAAGAGACCCATGAGTAAGTAGTGGGGCAGCAGTAAGCAGGACACAGTTGTTCAATGTCTGGTGGAATTCTTTTTTGTCAAAGCCATCCCACGTGTTTTAGGTATCCTCGCCAAAAGCAGCGGGAATCATTCACAACATTCCATCAGAATCCAGCAGAGAAGGGCTGCTGTCTGAGAAGGCTGCTGTGTGCCACGAGATGGTCTCAGCCCTCCCCATGCCCTCAAGCAGCCACTGAAATGAATAAACAGGGCATGTTAGGTCACATTAGCACATACTTTCTCTAAATATGCAAGATATCTGTGTCACACGTAGACGAGGCAACCATTTTAGCAATAATCAACGCGGCAATAATTAAAGCAGTTTAAAACGCCAGTTCTTCTAGACAACCAGATTGGTTCCCCTGTGAAGTGCAACTAAAACCAAAATGAACTTGCTTTTAAAAAACGAAGACTAATTGCCACCTTCCCAGTAAATGCCTGACTGGACAGTAACACTTCATAGCGACCTAAGTGCTTACAGTTAAGCACTTGACATGTGTACCCTGGAAAGAATTTCTGTTCCCATGGGGCCTTGCTTCCTTATTAATGTGTATCCATAACTGCTATTCACCTGGGGCCAAATTCCTGGTGTCAAGTTCAAACAAGCAGTGTCAGGTTCTCGTCACAGACTTAAATGGATTGTTTCTCATGGAAAATGTCAGAGTGAGAACTGAATGAGAGCTGAGCAGAAAACATGGGTTTCTCTAGGGAGATCCGGCCATTCCTTTGCTTCTTAACATCCCTTTCTCCAGACAGAAATTTAGGCTAGTCCTGGGAAGCCAAAGAGAACCACAGGAAAAGTCTCTAGCTCCAAACCCTCTGAGCAGAATATGATCAGCTGCCATTTTCCCTCGGTAGTTTGCAAATTATTCTCCCTCACGGATTTCTACTTGAACTTTTTTCAAGAACACTCGTTCTGGAGAGGACTATCAGGTTTAAAGCGGGGCTCTACACCATCTTAGGCACAGGACCCGAGACAAGCACCTTAACCTTTGTGCCTCAGTTTCCTTATTGACAAGGAGGGAGAAGGAGAGTGACTCTTTCACTGGATTATGAAGATTAACACGAATTATTTATAATAGTGTGTGTGGCACAGAGTAAGAATTCAATTCCTGCTAACAATGATGATGGTGATAATGACCCTGTTTTCAGTCCACTGCCTAAGTAAACAGTACATAAACAGAAGTAAATATTGTGCCATTTGAAAGAAGTCATTGAGATGCTATAATTCTTAATGGAAGTGACATTTTGAAACTCTGAAACTTTGCGCAGCATGTAAAGGAAAAAGGAAAAAAAGATTATTGTGTCTTCTTTTTTTTTTTAATTTTTTAAAAGTTTGTTTTTGAGAGGGAGAGAGAGAGACAGAGAGGGTGAGTGGGGGAGGGGCAGAGAGAGAGGGAGACACAGGATCCAAGCAGGCTCTGAGCTGTCAGCACACAGCCAGATGAGGGGCTCGAACACACGAACCGTGAGATCATGACCTGAGCTGAAGTCGGCGCTTAACCAACTAAGACACCCAGGCGCCCCAGATTATTGTATCTTCTAAGAAAATATCCAGGAACAAAAAGCTTACCTCTTTGTTTAATAATATATCTGTTAATAACTTTAGAAAACATCCTTCCCCTGCTCGCTAAAGAAGGTTAGAATCAGCCATGTGGTCCTGAATTAGGGTCCAGAAGCATCAATAGGAACTTATGTTTATCTTACTATAGATGCAGATGGACAGATACAGAAATAATTAGAGTTGACTTTTATACAACATGATTGGAAGTACACGGGTCCACTTATATGTGGATTTTTGGGTAAATACGGTATAGTACTTATGAATGTATTTTCTCTTATGATTTTCTTAATAACATTTTCTCTTCTCTAGCTTGCTTTATTGTAAGAATACATACATAATACATAAATAAAATATGTGTTAATCACCTCTTTATTTGGTTCTTAAGGCTTACGGTTAACATCAGGCTATTAGGAGTTGAATCTTTGGAAAGTCAAAGTTATACGCAGGTTTTCAGGTGAATGGGGGGCTGGTGCCCCTGACCCACACATTGTTCAAGGATCAGATATGTGTGTACACTCAAGTTAGTCTGTATGCATGCATTTCCTAGCTCTGCTCACTGAAAGGTCCTAGAACCAATGACACCCAGTGGCAACAAGCCAAGGCAGCCCAGATCTTGGTTTGCAAATACCATTCTTCGATACAAGGAACCAAAGCTCCTTGGAGAAATGGCTAATTCTAGGGCTGAAGCCTAAAATATGCAAGATGCGCCGATAATATCTTGTTGTGTCAGAAAGTAAGGAAGTGCTCAAAAACCAAAAGGATGAGCGTATGTTAAAGGGACACAGAAGCCAACAGGAAGAGCTCCCAGTGGCCAAAGCTGGAAGAATTTGAGCCACAGATTAAATAACACAGCACTGCATTATAACCTAAAGCATCAAATAAATACCTATGAGTCCGTGCTGATATAAATAAATGATTGAATAAATCAGTTAAGTGGGTAGAGGTGACAAGTTTCACCTGCAGAAGAATTCCAAGCGATGTACGTGGATATTCCTTTCCCAAGGAGTGGGGCGTAATCCCTACCCCTTGCGTGTGAGCTTAGACTTTCTTCCAAAGAGTATAGTAAGGCAAGCGGATGGGTAACTTTACAGTGAAGAAACCTGACAACCAACACCTCAGCTTGGGTGACCAAGGTCAACAACACCAGTAGAAAGTGGTAAGTGGTAAGTAATGAAAATAGCACTTTACCACTGTGGTGTTTCTCCCCCAAGCCCCTAACCCCAGTCTAATCAGGAGAACAGCATCAGACAAACCCCAATGGAGAGATAGTCTCTAAAATACCTGACCAGGACTATTCAAAACTACCAAGGGCATCAAAAACAAAGGAAGTCTGAAAACCCGTCACAGCCCAGAGGAGCCCAAAGACACATGACAATTAAATGTATTATGATATTCTGGATGGAATCCCAGAACCAGAAAAAAGAAAAAAAAAAAAAAGATATTAGGGAAAAGCTAATGAAATCTGAGTAAAGCATGAACTTTAATTAATAATGAAGTATCAATCGCAGTTCCTTAGTTGTGACAAATGCACTGTAGTATAACGATAGGGGCAGCAGGGATGTGGGGCGTATGGGAACTCTCTGTACTACCTTTTTAACTTTTCTATAAATACAAAACTATCCCCAAATTAAAATTTTTTTTAATTAGCCATAAAAACAAACACACACACCCAACACACACCTCACCACATGGAGATTTAGGTCCTACCGCTCCCCTAACTGCCACCAGACTGCCACATATCTCCTTCCAAACCAACCTCATGAGATCCTCTCCGGGGCCAACTATGACTATTGAGTGATTATAGACCATTTATCAAGGCTTATAATAAAGCTGTAAGAATTCAGTCAGCACGGTATTGGCATACAGATGGATAAATAGGCCAACGGAACAGAATAAAGAGCCCCCGAAACAGCCCCATTCAGGCGTGACACATGACCTATGAGTGATATGGCATGCACATCAGTGGGAAAAAGTAGGCACTTTACTTACAACAAATACAGCTAACCAATGAATACAGCTTACAACTAGGAAAACTCCGGCAGCATACACAAAGATCAATTCCAAGTGATTTAAAGACAGGTAGGGACATAAAACTAAGGTTTCTGTTTTTGTTTTTTTTTTTTTTAAAGATCATCAATATAGGAATGTCTTCACGATCTCAGGGGTGGGGAAAGATATCTTAAATAAGACTCTTCCCTCAGGCAAAACACAAAAACAAAACAATAACAAAGGAAAAACATTGATAATTTCTATTACACAGGAATTGAAGCCCTCTGATAATGCAAAGCCAAAATAAAGAGTGGAAAGCTAAAACATAAATTTGAAGAAGCTATTTCAACACATACCTATGTGAAGGGAATAGCATCCTATATATAATATATACACATATGTATATACATGTATATACATATTGTATATGTATATACATATATATGTATATATATATTAAATCCCTTGAATAAACAAGATTAGGATAAAGAACAGAAAACAGAAAAGTGGCAAAGACTTGAATAGGCTCTTCACGTAAGAGGAAACTTGAATGGCCACTAAACATGTAAAAAGACGCCAACTTCTTTATTGGTAACTGGGGAAATGCAAACTGAAATTGCTCTCAGATGTCATTCCATGCCTCAACATCTTATGGCACCAAGACCTGGAAAGGACACAGAGCAACAGGAGGGCTCATGCACCACTAGTCCCCACTTTGGAAGACACTGGCATTACCCAGGAAAACTGAGCATGTGCACACCCTGCGACCAGGCACACTCTTACACAGCAGAATCTAGAGAAGTGCTTAAACATGGCACTATGAGATGTAGACGACTATCCAGGGACTCCTGGGTGGCTCAGTTGGTTAAGTGTCTGACTTTGGCTCAGGTCATGATCTCGTGGTTCACGAATGAGTTTGAGCCCCACATCGGGCTCTGTGCTGACAGCTTGCTCAGAGTCTGGAGCCTGCTTTGGATTCCGTGTCTCCCTCTCTCTCTGCCGCTACCCGGCTCATGCTCTGTCTTTCTCTCTCTCTCTCTCTCAAAAATGAATAAGCATTAAAAAAAAAAAACAAACCAAAGAATATCCAAGAAGTCATATTCACAGTAACACCACCACAGAAATAACACAAATATCCCTCAACTGTAGGATGGATAAATGGTGTCATACTCATAAACTAGAATAGCATACAGTGATGAAAATGTACCAAATCCAGCTAACATTCTTTGGGATGAATCTCCCGGGCATATTCACAGCAAGACGCAAGTCGTCACACAATACATACGGTGAGATTCCAGTTCAAAAACCAGAAAACCCAAATCTGTTACTACATGAGTGGTAAAGCATAGAGAAAACAAAGAAATGATTATCCCAAAAGTCAGGGTTACTTCTAGAGGGAGAGAAGGATATATGGTTGGGGAGGAAAGCTTACTCATAGTTACATGGCTGTTCATTTTATTCTTTAAAATTCCCATTTTCTTTAAATATACATCAATGTTTTACATATTCTTCATTAAGAATATTACTGAAAAAGAGAAAAATCCCAGATGTTCTCACTCAGCTCTCTGGGGAGCTCAGCCTTCAGTTCCTTCCCTCCTGCTTCCAGACCAGCATCAAATGCAGGCCCAGCCACCTGCACAGCATCGGAAAGAGGTACAAACAAGGAAAGGCTCATCTCGGAGCACAAAACACACAATTTAACAGCACAGATTCTGCTCATCTCATGTAAAGAAAACACTGTGTGCATTTTAATGCTGGTCATGATGTTTCCAGACCTTTTGGTGGCTTTTGATGTTCACTGGCTTTTGTGCTTTTAGGATCTGAATAAGCTGGATTTTTATTATCCAGCATCTCAAGTTGTGTTTCTTGGTTAATATAATTTTAAACAAACTCCTATGCTCACTGTGGACCCACTATCAAGACTGGAACGAGTTTTGGAGTCACATATAAGAATTAAAAGCAACGTATATATTCTTAGCAAAACATATTTATTTCCAAATCTATTTTTATCTGCTAAAGAGCTCAAGTTTATCCAAAAATTTGAAACAACCAATGCCTTGGCAATTCCGGAAATGGTTGATGTACTCGTGGGAAAGTCTAAAGGGGTATGAGGCTGGCAAACAGGTTTCATCTCTTTAACTGGTGGTAACCACAGGAAGCATTGTGTTAAGGAGCCCGGGGCCGCAACGGGATCAGGAGAAGATAGTGCCATGACCGACGGGCAACGGTGCCATGGGTACGAGAGATGGGCAAGGAGGAGGCAGAAGCGCCAGCACATCAAGCTCAAACCTCTCACTCTGCATACGTTTACACTGTGCATAAACTGTCCCCTCAGTATCCACCTGCCTTCCACCATTCCCCAGGCTAACGATCAGGTAGGTATTCTTCATGATCTCTCCCCCATAACACGTGCCAAACTCCCTCCCACCTCCACGCCCCTGGCCATTGTCTTCCCTTCCTGGAATTTCCTCCTCCTTGACTGATCCTTAACAGTGCAGTGGCATACTTCGTCGGTAAGCCTTTCCAAATCACTCCAGATGACCACAGACCCTCCTTTTCCTGAATTCTTTTGTCTGTTCTGCACCATAACATTTGGAGCTTTATTGAATGCAGTCTTGGGTGCCTGGGTGGCTCAGTCGGTTGAGCGTCCGACTTCGGCTCAGGTCATGATCTCACAGCTCATGAGTTCGAGCCCCGCGTCGGGCTCTGTGCTGACAGCTCGGATCCCGGAGCCTGCTTCGGATTCCGTGTCTGCCTCTCTCTCTGCCCCAACCCACTCACTCATATTCTGTCTCCGTCTCTCTCAAAAATAAACATTAAAAAAATTAAAAAAAAATAAATGTAGTTTTGTATTGCTTGTTAGGTATTTTCCTCCCATGTGTACTACTCTTGGCTTTCCAAAGAGAAGTTAACAAGGAAAATACTTTCTTCTCCTTTTTTGTACTTCCCATAGAACTTTGCTGCACACAAAAAGCTACCAAAAATTATTTGTTAATCAAATGATTAAAAACTGATAGGACAAATTTCCTTCCTCCTAACACCCCCTAGTTTCACTTCTACTTCAGATGTTCTTTTCTTGGAGCACAACCTCTTCACTTCAGGAAGACTCTTGACTCAATGGGAGCGTCTCCACCAATCTCTCTTGGTGTTGCTCTTACAGATACCAGAGCTCAGAGACTATGGTTCCAAGAAGGGCAAGAGGACACTCAGTCCCTGATTATCTCCTGGGAGGACCTTTGGGTAGAAGAGCCATTCCCAGGTCTTTCAGAGCCCACCACCCTTGAGTAGAAGGTCTCTCCCGATCTCCAACCCCTTGTTTCTATCATCACTTTGGTTGGGTAACTTCCTACTGCTACCATTTGCAAGATAAGATATATTAAGCCTGAAGGGCCCTCTCCTGTCAACACGTCTCCTCCATGATCCCTCCTTCACCCTTTCTGATTTGTTCATAGCCTCAACGTACTGGTGAGGTGTGGGATTCCAAGGTAAAGCCAGTGGGAGACCCCTGAGCTTGAAGGATTGGTCAAATTAGAATCCATCAAAAGAAACCAAATGTCTAAATGATCAAGAAAGGAAAGGAGAGTTCTAATATGTGGCAGTCCAAGGGGGTTCACATACAAGGTCATGAGTTCAAAATCAGGGAAAGAAGACCGAGCAAAAGAAACAGGCCTGGGATCTACTACAAGGTAGGGGTAGGACGGAAGTAATTTCTCACAGGAAAGTACTTATTTTGATGGCTACAGGTCAAGGCTTGGTTATAAAGCTGACAGGGAAACGTGAAGGGGGTAATTCTGGCTTAGGGGTCAGGGGTAGAATAAGATAACCTCTTCTTCCTCTGAAGACTTGGAGGATCTCGCCCCCATTGCCAACTAGGAAGATGGTTCCTGAGATACCTGAAGCCCCTCTTGTGAAAGTGCCATAGTCAGGTGACCCTAATCATTTGCCCAAGCTGAAGTCAACCAACTATAGGCTGGATATGAAGAAGACCCACCATCCAGGAGGCGGCTGGGTACAAGGTGCTGACCTAAGCAGGAGCCTGATGTTAATTAGATGGAGACAAACCCAATCATCTCTCTTCTTCTGGTGACTCTCAGTGTGAGATGCCAAAGAGAGGGGGCCAGAGAACTGGCCGTGCTTCTAAAGGGATGACAGGATGATGGGTCAGGGGTGCTGGATCCTGAAAGGTGAAGAACCACTGTTTCCATTCTCCCTGAGGTCTGGAGAGTGGGAGGGAGGCAGGTGTGGCCTGTACAGGCTGGACATGTGCCCAGCTAGTTCTAGGACTTCCTCATTCCCCCCTGTCATCAACCCTATCACCTAAGGCAATGCTTTTCCAAGGATGGTCCTTGGACCACTTGTAAAAGAACCACTTTACAAAATGCATATATCCCCAGCCTTCTGATTATTGGATCAGAATCTCAGGAGCTGGATTCTGGAATCTGAATTTTTAACAGGTGCCCTCTATGATTCTTACGTTTGTGGAACTTTCAAAACTACTGAAGCAAGGTGACCTCTTTCTCTTTTTCCTTTCAAGACTCGTCTGCTCCAATTCTCTGCCAGGCCCAGGACAGGGCCATGCAGTCTCTTGTGGGCTCCCCAGACTTCCTGAGAAGGTTTCTTTTCTAGCTAGACCCCAGGCCAAATCTGCCCTCCTTCGAGCCACCTGGAATTAGCCCCATGCATCACTTGTTCAAAAACCCAGTGACCCACCACGACGTGGCACTCATGTCAGCGTTTCCTGCCACCCATGTGAGGCAAATTGCACAGCTCACTCTCTCTGCTCTGAGCTGCCCCTGTCCTTCTAGTTCGTGGGCCTCTCAGGTCGTGCATAATCAATTCAGCTGAGGTTCTCTTATTTTCTTGCAATTCTGTATTTCCCTAGAGTGTCCCCAACTTTGCAATCCCTACCTCAGCACGACCAGATGGTAGGGCCCAGGGGGTAAGGAGATGGGGCCTTGTTTCTTGGGCCCCATCAGGAACCGTATACTCTCCTGTGATCAGAGCTGTGATGAGAGCTTTTCTCCAAGGCACATGTTCACTGCAGGAAAGAAAAGTGACAACCAGCACTTACTGCATGGGCGGTCATACATACAGCATGGCCAATTCCAGTTTGCCTCCTTGCCTCAAAGAGGATGCATATGACTCCAATTTCACAGTAACCTGAGCACAAGGACATTTTGTCTAGAATTCATCAAGATATTCAGGAAAATCTCACAAAGGTCAGGAGCCTAATAAAACAAGCTAGAAGGCCTGAATTCACTTGACCAGATGCTTCTGAATGCCTTTCACTCTGGGTAGTGTGGTCAGACCTTTATATCGTCTTCTGGAACACACAAGAATTCAAACCACAGTGACTGGATGGTCGGGTACCTCCTCCGTGAAGCACTTCTGTTCACAAACGTCTCAAGTGGGCTAAGTCAAATTCACAGCGTTAATTCCTTTTAAATTCCACTACGCTCTCAAAACACGCCAGTGTTACCTCTTCTTCTGGACTCACAAGCTTACACAACCAAAGTCTGTTAGAGGACCCCGGCTCCACCTATATACACGCTCATACACGCATGTCAAATCTACGCACGGTCCCTCTCCAACCCCCCAGTGAAAAATAAAATAGAGCCTTCTGGCAATTACAGAAAGGCAAAGTGTTTTAGGATTAGCATAAAAGAAGGTCAAGCTCTAAATAAGGTCTGGAGTATAGAGAATTGGCTAACTCCCCAGAAAAATCATACCAGCAGGCACAATCTGGAGCAGCCAGACGGGCTGACCAAGAACCTGATTCCACTGCCATGGAAAAGTGTCAACAGCAGATGCCCAGTAGGCCCTATCATTTACCAGACTATTCCTGTCCAGTGGGAGGCAGTTTACATTCTGAGCAAGGACTCCCTGCTTTCCTAAATGGGAGTTTTAATACAGTTAATCTGTTTTTCTTTTGCACCCTACGTGTGTTGGGGATGGTTGAATTCATCATTTAACCCAATGTGCTTATGAAACTTCAGTCCACCATATATAATATATACGATATGCATATATGTGGTGTGTGTGTATATATGTACACAAATCTACGTATATACCACTGCTCCAATATTTACTTATTATTTCTAACTAAATCAATCTTTTGTTCATTAATTTTTTTTGAGATAATTATAGATCCACCCTGCAGTTATAAGAAACAGATTCCTTGTACACTTTGTCCAGGTTCAAATTGTAACATTTTGCAAAACTATAGTATAATATCACGAATAGGATACTGATATTAATACACTCTTATTCAGAATTTCCCAGTTTTATTGGTACTCATTTGTGTGCGTTAAGCTCTATACAATTTTTTTTAACTTTTTATGTTTATTTTTGAGACACAGACAGACACAGAGAGAGAGAGAGAGAGAGGGAGCATTAGTGAGGGAAGGGCAGAAAGAGAGGGAGACACAGAATCCAAAGCAGGCTCCAGGCCCCGATGCTGTCAGCACAGAACCCGATGCAGGGCTCGAACCTACGAATCGTGAGATCATGACCTGAGCCGAAGTTGGATGCTTAACCGACTGAGCCACCCAGGAGCCCCATAAGCTCTACACAATTTTAACCCCTGTGTAGGTTCACGTGTCCACCACTGCAGAGAAGAACACTAAATGGTTCCAACATCACAAGGATCTCCCGTGTTGTCCTTTTATAGCCACGCCCACTTTCCTCCCCATCCCCTGCCCACCAAAGCCCCTGGCAACCACTAATATGTCTTCTTTTTTTTTTTTAACTTTATTTATTCATTTTGAGAAAGACAGAGACAGTGCAAGTGGGGGAGGCAGAGGGAAAGGAAGAGAGAGAATCCCAGCAGGTGCCCCACTGTCCGTGCAGAGCTCCAGGCGCAGCTCGAACTCACAAAACTAACTGCAACCAAGAGACAAGATGTTTCACCGACCGAGCCGCCCAGGCGCCCCTGCTAATATGTCCTCTATTTCAAAAATGTTCTCCTCTCAAAATCTCATATAAATGAAGTAATACACTATAAAACCTCTGAGATCAGCTTTATTCACTCAGCATCATTTCTCTGGAGGTTCATCCAAGTTGCCTGTACTTTGTTCCTTTTCACTGCCGCATACGATCCCATGGCACGGAAGTACCACATTGTGCTGAGTCATTCACCTTTCAAAGAATATCTGGGCTGATTCCAGTGTCGGGCCATCATTAAAAAAAAAAAAAAAAAAGCTTCGGTGAATCCTCACGTGTGGGTTTTGTGTGAATGTAAATTTTCATTTGTCTGGAATAAGTGCCCAAAGTATGATTGCTGGGCATATGTAATTGCATATTTAGTCTTAAAGGAAACTGCCAAACTGTTTTTCCAGAACGACTGTGCCATTTTACGGGCACCCCAGCAGCACAGGAGTGCTCCAGTGTTTCCCTGTCCTTGCCAGCATTGGGTCTTATCACTTTTATTCTGCCAATTCCGACAGGTCTGCCGATGATGCCGAGCACCTTTTCAGGCCCGTGCTGACCATCTTGATATTCTCTCGGGTGGGACGGACTCTCCCCATTTTCAAATTAGGGTTTTTAACTGTTAAGTCTCAGTGCTAATCCTTTGTCAGATACAGTTTGCAGATAATTTTTCCCAGTCTGCAGCTTGCTTTTCATCCTCTTCACGGGAGCTTTCGCGGAACAAGTGTTTTTGTT
Source organism: Prionailurus viverrinus (assembly GCF_022837055.1). Classification (NCBI taxonomy): domain Eukaryota; kingdom Metazoa; phylum Chordata; class Mammalia; order Carnivora; family Felidae; genus Prionailurus; species Prionailurus viverrinus. The sequence goes on from NC_062572.1 coordinate 35,907,984, forward strand.
TTGTTTTGTTTTTTTAATGTTTATTTATTTTTGAGACAGAGAGAGAGACAGAGCACGAGCAGAGACAGGGAGACACAGAATCCAAAGCAGACTCCAGGCTCTGAGCTGTCAGCACAAGAGCCCGACGCGGGGCTCGAACTCACAGACCGCGAGATCATGACCTGAGCTGAAGTCGGATGCTCAACCGACTGAGCCACTCAGGCGCCCCCTACGGAACAAATGTTTTTATTTTGATGAGGTCCCATCTACCAACTTTTCCTGACATGGAGGGTACTTTTGCTGTCAAGTCTCACAACTTTTTACCGAGTTCCAGATCCTCAAGATGTTCTCTTGGCAACTTTTCTAAAAGTTTTCTAGTTTGACTTTCTACATGAAACTCTAGGATTCATTTCAGAGTAATTGTTACATATGGTGTGAGGTTGGCTTGCACGTTCCCCTCCACTATGGCTATCCAATTATTCCAGCACTGTTTATTGAAAAAGCTATCCTTCCTCCATTGAATTACTTTCGCATCTTTGTCAACGATCAGTCGAGCATATTTATTTGCTGGGCTCTCTATTCTGTTTCGTTGATCTGTTTGTACATCCTCCTGCCAACACCACACTGTCTTGATTACTGTAGCTATACAGTAAGCCTTAATAGAGAAGACAGTGATTTCTTCCACTATATTCTTCTTTGTCAATGTCATTTTAGCTTTTCTAGTACCTGTGCCTTTCCATATAAGTTTTAGGACAAACTTGTTTCTGTTTACAAAGCAAAACAAAACAAAACAAAAAACCGACCCTTGTTAAAATCTTCATAGGGACTACACTGAACCTATAGGTAGATCAATTTACGGAGAACTGACATCTGTTCTATATTGAGACTTCCAACTCATCAACATGGTATGTCTCTCCATTTATTCAAGTCTTGTTTGGTTTCTTTCGTAAGAATTTTATAATTTTCAGCATACAGATCCCATATGTGTTTTATTAAGTAGATATCGAAGTATTTCATTTTCTTTGTAGCAACCGTCAAGAGTTTGTGTTTTTAACTTCAGTTTCTGCATATTCATTTTTAGATACAGAAATATAATTGATTTTTCTGTGTATATTTTAGTTTTGGAATTTTTTGGTATATCCCTTTGGAGTTTCCATGTAGACAATCATGTCATGTACATACATCAACTTTTTAAACATTTTGCAAAAAAATTTATATCATTATCACAAATGGAACACTAGCATCACTTGTCATAAAAATGTAATTCTAAAAAATAAGTACAATAAAGACAAAATATAATTAAATTCCAGCTAAATACAGTTGCCTGCGGAGGCCCTCAATGTTAAGCCTGAAAGCTTGCTCTTTCTCTTTCTCTCTCTCTCTCTCAAAGGAAGAATAGCAAATATAGGGGCGCCTGGGTGGCGCAGTCGGTTGAGCGTCCGACTTCAGCCAGGTCACGATCTCACGGTCCGTGAGTTCGAGCCCCGCGTCAGGCTCTGGGCTGATGGCTCGGAGCCTGGAGCCTGTTTCCGATTCTGTGTCTCCCTCTCTCTCTGCCCCTCCCCCGTTCATGCTCTGTCTCTCTCTGTCCCAAAATAAATAAAAAACGTTGAAAAAAAAATTAAAAAAAAAAAAAAAGAATAGCAAATATAAAAATAGGTGTTGAAAATTTATTAGCCTCAAACTCATATGGAATATTCTCCAGGATCAACCATACACCAGACCATACAATAATCCTCAATACATTTAAAATAATTAAAATCATACAAAGTATGTTTTAAAATTACAATGGAATTAAATTAGAAACCATCAACAGAAATTTGGGAAACTGGGGCGCCTGGGTGACTCAGTCAGTTAAGCGTCTCACTCTTGATTTTGGCTCAGGTCATGATCTCATGGCTGGTGAGTTTGAGTTCCGCATCTGTGCTGTTAGCACAGAGCCTGCTTGGAACTCTCTCTCTCTCTCTCTCTCTCTCTCTCTCTCTCTCAATCTCTGTACCTCCCCAACTCACGTACACACACTCTCTCACTCAAAATAAATAAATAAACTTTAAAAAAGAAATTTGGGAAATTCACAAATACATGGAAATTAAACACTACACTACCAAATAAAAAAAAAAATGGGTCTGAAAATAAATTAGAAAATACTTTGAATTGTATAAAAACAAAAATACAACATACCAAAACGTATGGGATGCAGCTATGGCAGTGCTTAGAGGGCAATTTATGGCTGTAAATGTCAAAATTAGAAAGGAAGATCTCAAATAAATATGCTAACTTCTACTTTGAAAAACTAGAAAAAAAAGGGAGCAAAGTAAACCCAAAGCAAACAGAAGGAAGGGAATAATGAACAGAGGGAAAATAAATGACATAGAAGAACAATGGAAAGAAATCAGTGAAACTAAATGTCGTTCTTTGAAAAGATCAACAAAACTGACAAACTTTCAGCTAACTGAGCAGGAAATAAAAGGCTAAAATTTCTAAAATCAGGAACAGAGGCGTAGACATTACTACTGACCTTACAGAAATGAAAAGGATTATAAGAGAATACTGCACTACACAAACAAATGAGATAACATAAATAAAATGGATAAATTCCTAAAAACATACAAACTACTCTAACCCACGACATAATAGAAAACCTGAGTATATCTACAGCAAATAAAGAAGCCGAACTGGTAATTAAAATCTTTCCACAAAGAAAAGCCTGGGTCCAGATGGCTTCACTGGTGATTTTATCAAACACTTAAGAATTAAGAAGTAACATCAATCTTTCACAAACTCTTCTAGAAAACAGAAAAGAACACTTTTCCACTCATTCTACAAAATCTACTGCTTTGATATATCAACATCAAACAAAGACTTCACAAAAAACGCAAAAACTACAGACCAATATTCTCATGAATACAGACATAAAAATCCTCAATCAAATATGAGCAAGCTGAACCCAGCAGCGTATAAAAAGTGTCAGGGCTAAGTGGAATCTGTCCCAGGAATGCAGGGGGTTTAACATTCGAAAATCAATTAATGTAATACATTATGTTAACAGAATAAAGGACAAAAACCACATGATCACCTCAGAAGATTCAGAAAGAGCATTTCACAAAAATTCAACATTCATTCATAAGAAAAAAAAACTCAACAAACTAGGAATAAAAGGGAACTTCCCCCACATCGATAAAGAGGACCTACATAACCCATACCACCAATATCCTACTTACTAAGAACAGCTAAATGCTTTGCCCCTACAACCAGGAAGAAGACAATAATGTCCACTCTCACCATCTCTATTCAAATTGTATTGAGGGTCTAGAAAGGGTAATTAGACAAGGAAAAGAAATAAAAGATTTCTTTTACTGGAAAGAAAGAAGTAAGACTGTCTGTATTCACAGACAACATAATCTTGTATACACTAACAATGAACATACCATAAACAAAATTAACAAAACAGTCCCATTCACAGTAACATCAAGAACAATGAAACACTTAGGGACAAGGCTAACAAGGAAATGCAAAACTTGTACACTGGCAACTATGAGATATGGGTAAAGGATATTAAAGAAGACTTTAAATAAAATAGAAAGGCATCTTATAGTCACGGATCAGAAAACTTAATATTATTGAGATGCCAATAATCCCCACACTGTTCTAAAGATTCAACACATTCTCTATTAAAATCTCATTTGCTTTTGAGAAGCAATTGAGAAGAGAATCCTTTTCACATGGAAATAGAAAAGACCCAGAATAGTCAAAACAGTCAAACCATCTTGAAAAAGAAAAACTAAATTGGAGGACTTATAAATATTTCGAACTTAGCAGTCAAAATCACACGGCATTAGCATAAGGAAGTATAGATCAACTAAATAGAATCAAGGGCCCGAAATAAGATTTTACATTTATCATCAACTAATCTTTGACAAAAGTGCCAAAAAAAATTCACTGGGAAAAAAATTGTCTTTTTAACAAATAGTGCTGGGAATTAGATATTCACACAAACGATTAATTTGGACCTCCACCTCATAACACACACAATAATCAACTCAAAATAGATGACTGATATAAATGTAAGCTCTAAAATTACAAAATTCTTAAGAGAAAGCATAAGAAAAAAAAGAAGAAAGCGGAAGAGTAAATCTTTGTGATCTTAATTAGTCAATCACTTGAGCATAAGAGATAAAAGGGAAAAAATCACAAATTGGTTGTTAAAGTTTTGTACTTCAAGAGACACAATAAAGATTGCAAAGATAACTCCCAAAAAGGAAAAGAAAATATTTGCAAATCCTATATCTGATAAGGGACTTGTATTCATAATACATAAAGAACTACAACTCAATAGTAAAAAGACAAATAACTCAATTAAAAATTGGGCAGGGGATTTGAAGAGACATGTCTCCAAAGAAGATATACAAATGGTCAATAAGCAGATGGGAAGATGTTTAACATCATTAGTCATTAGAAAAATACAAACCCAAGCCACATTGACACAACTTCACACCCATTAGGATGGCAATAATGCAAAAGACAGGTTAAAAACAGTGCTGGCTGAGAACATGGAGAAATCGGAACCTCATACATTGCCAGTAGGCATAGAAAATGGTGCAGCCATTGTGGAAAACAGTTTGGCAGTTCTTCAAATTGTTAAATACAAAGTTTCCGTGACACGGAAATTATACTCCTCGGAGTATACCCAAGAGAAATGAAAACATATGTCCACACAAAATTTGTCCATGATCGTTTACAGCAGCACTTTTTAAAGTAGCCAATGAGGCACCTGGGTGGCTTAGTCACTTAGTGACTGATTCTTGATTTCCTCTCGGGTCGTGATCTCACGGTTCGTGGAACCGAACCCCCTGTGTCCGGTTCTGTGCTGATCCGGGCCTGCTTGGGATTCTCCCGGTCTCTCTGCCCCTCCCCTGCTTATGCTTGCTGTCTCACTCTCTCTCTAAAAATAAAGTAAATAAATAAAGTCGCCAAAAAGTGAAAACAACTCAAATCTCAAGTTTCATTCAACCAGTGAATGAAAAAGTACAATATGGTACACCCACACAATGAAATATTATTCAGCCATAAAAATGAATGAAGTGCTAACGCGTGTGACAACACAGACGAATTTCAAAACCATTATGGTAAGTGAAAGAAGCCAGTCACAAAAGACCACATAAGTGCATGACTCGATTTATAACACAAAATGTCCAGAAAAAGCAAATTTATGAAGACAAGAGAGTACATTAGTGGTTGCCAGGGGCTGGAAGGAGCTGGATGTTGGGAGAGACTGTAAATTGGCATGTTCTTTGCAGGGTGATGGAAATGTTCTAAAATTAGATGCGATGATGACTGTACAACCCTATAATTATACAAAAATTTATTGACCTGTACACTAAGAGACAGGTGGATTTTATGGTGTCTAAATGAGTTCAATGAAATATATTTATAAAGAAATTAAAATTTTAAATTACGTATTAATAAATATTTAAAAATCAAAAATTTATTAGATCCATCTAGTCTTCCTCTGTGACTTAATCCAACGAGTCTTTCTCATTGAGGGTTTGAAAGAGAATTGCAAAGGGAGTCATTTCCTTGCTGCATGATTCCAGTGACAAGTAGCATCTAACATAACTTTGCGTGTAACAAAGGATACAATATACTCCATACTTTAAACCACAACTGCAAGAGAAGTCACATTCCAACCTCACTGAGGCCAAACTAGAGGCGAAAGGGTACTTATCCACAAACCGGAACTAGTGGGACAGCAGGCCCATGATGTCACCACAGGATGTAGTACCTGGACGGTCTCCCACTGGGGATGGAGGGGCTGTGAGTGAATTTACAGTTCAAAGTGAGATGGATGGGTTCTGTTAGGTGGGACATTTTGAAAATTATATATATATATATATATATATATATATATACACACACACACACACACGTATATGTATATATATATATACACATATATATGTGTATATATATATATATACATATACGTGTGTGTGTATATATATATATACACATATATATGTGTGTGTATATGTGTATATATATATATATATATATATATATATATATATGCTTATATAGGCTGGCCACAAAGCAGAATGCCTTCTAAGGAGAATACTATACCAGTGCATTTTAAAAAGTGAATTCCTTTTAAAACGAGCGTATGGTACGTCTCCAGGTATGAGTAGCCAAGCCAACATGTCACAGACACGTTTTGTCTGACCAGGCTGTACTTTTCTAGGAGCTGCCCCTCTTCAAGACCACCTACCTCCCTATTCTCATGATTACGGGGGAAAAATCATCTTGTACCTCCCAAATCCCCTCTCTTGGCCACAAATGCCTTGTCATGATATGGGGAGATCCTTCCATTGGCAATTTAAACTAGAAACAGAGAGAGAGTGCCAGAGACTAAATATGGAGCATATCAAATGCCAAAGCTAAAGGCAGCCTTGCTTTTTTTTTTTACCATGGGGATACCAGCACCTTCCAATAAGCTCCCCTTTTCCTGAAAATAATTTCAAGTGGGACTCTGTTTCATGTCACCAAGAATCCTAAATAATCCCAGTCAACTTTAAATAACTGTCTGCTTAACTTCCACTCTATCAGTTCTGCCACAATACACAAAGCTTGGTACCATTACAGCCATGCTTTTGCTATAACTCAATGGTGTCAGATGATAGAACCTTCCCTAGCAAAACACGGTCTCTAGCCACCCGCCCTCCCCCAACCCCATGACAAAAGTTAGTGATTCTGTTGCAATTCTAGACAAGCAAGCTGTTTTAGGGTCACAGTAAAGAATGGAGAGATCTGACCCAAGTCTAGGGAGTTTAGACATTTGTCCAGTCCCCAGAAAAACAAATGATTAAGTGGTGTTTATGGCTGTTATTGTAAACCAACCTGATGCAATGTGATACAAAGTGTCTGAAATCCCAAAGAAACAGAGGGATTTGCCAAAGGCCATGTTAAGAGCTTTTACAAGATCTATTTCCATTGTTTATCAAACGTTGGCTGAATCACCCTTGGATTAGCAAAACCTGAGGCATGATGTCTTTGTCTTCATGAAGATCACCGACTGAATTGCTGAGAGTTGAATTAACCAGGGGAATACAGATAGATGATACAAATTGGCTCTTCCTTTTTTTTTTTTTTTTTTTTAGTAGGCTTCACGCCCAGGTTGGAGCCCAATGTGGAGCTGGAATTTACGACCATGAGACGAAGACTTAAACTGGGATTAAGAGTAGGACGCTTAATTGACTGAGCCACCCAGGTGCCACTCACTATTCCTTTTTATAGCATTTTTATTTAGTAAAAATAGCTAGCTTATCAGGCTCCATAGAGCTATCATCAAATCTCTAGTCCCTACAGACTGGGTCCCTGCAAATCTCATTTCTGGTTAAAAAAAAAAAAAAAAAAAAAAGGTCAACAATTCAGTATCTCTGAGGGAAACCAAAGTGTTTGGTTTGATACATCACCTTAAGATTATACGGAGAACAGCCTTAACAACACAGGTATGACAGCTTTTTACATGCGTACATTCAGAGACGGAGGATGTTAACTATCCAAGAACAGTTTTTAATGTGTCTTACCTAATGTCTGAGAGATCACACTTGTTTCCAGCAATAGCCATTACAATGTTTTCTGGACCATGCTCCTTCAGCTCTTTCACCCATTTCTTCAGGGTATGAAATGAATCCTAAACCCAAAGTGTAAATCAATCATTGGAAAGACCCACCAACACAGTATTGCAACCAAGTAGAAATGTAAACCCAACCCAATTTAATAGACGAAAATATTTTCAGGAAACTCATGTACATTAACACCCCACCCCTGTCCTGGCACAAAACTTATTAGCTAAGTTACACTTAAATAACCTGTAGAACTTTCCTTTTCTAAAATTGAAACTTGATGAACTGAAGAAAGTCATGTTAGTAATTTTCTTCTATAAAGAACATCAATTGAAAATTACAGCCTTGACTCAGCATGAAAAAGACTCAGTCATAGGACTAGACATGTTCGTGCTTATTTCAGGAAAGAAAAAGAATACACACACACGAGAGAGAGAGACACACAGAAATCCTGATTTCCTTTCTGCCCTTACTCCCAACCATCCTCCAGCAAACCAGCCAAGGTAGACAGCACATCTAGGTAGAAGTGGTCAGGAACTCATGGACGGTAACAGTGATGGATCATTAAACCAGCAGTCCTGTGCGCTGAGTCAGCACTCCAGGAGTGGAAAAAGAAAGTCAGCAAACCACTGCAGTTACTTGATGGATAGCCTAGATCCCCGACGTGATAACTAAAAATGTGGTATACTATATATATACAATACATACATAAACATTATCCTTGACATTTTAAGTAGTGTGATGGAAACACTAATAGAAAATAAGTATTCCATAATCACAAAACATGCAGAACTTAACCAAATCATTTTCCTCCACTTAAAAGGCTGACATTCTGGAGAGGGGTACTTGGCAGACATGACCTTGCCTCTACGAGCAGACGGTCAATTTGAAAAATGAATGATCATTGTTGTTTACTTAATTTGGTAGAAAAATTTGAAATGCTTCACTATATACAGGTGAATAAACTCAATAGATGGTGTTGATTATCCCTGGCTACCATGCTATGAAATCTCATTCCAGGCTCCTGGCATGACAAGCAGTCAAGTCTCTGTTTTGGTCTTTTGAAGACAGAGAATCAACACAAATGGGGCCGTTTTGAAGGGGACATTCTTACCTGTTTGGTAATATCATATACTATGACAGCTGCAGCGGATCCACGATAGTACATGGGAGCCAGTGAATGAAACTGTTTAAGAACAATGAATAGTTTTAGGCCAAAGTCAACACATTTCATGCAACTTCAAATTAAAATATAAAAGTTTCATCCTACATTATCCCTATAAGATCCCTGAACTCCCCTTAGAATTCTCCCAGGGTTCGTATTAGGCAATAAATTCTCCTCCTTGACTACCCATGTGCTTGTGGCTTATAGACCATGAAATTCACTTTTGGGAAAAGGCCAAAAATACGTTTTACTTTAAATGTTACTCTTCTATGAATTTTCTTTTCTCCACTGCTCATCACTTATCTGATACGACAGATCCACGGACATCTCATTAGGATGACAGAGTGGTAAGAAAAAGATGCTTGCCAAGGGGAGGACAAGAAGAGACTGGCACAGATCACAAGACCCTCACTGAGCCTTTAATGAGGAACATTGAGCCAGGACACCTCCCCAAGCCACCCTCAGCCTACACGGCTGCCATCCCTCAAATGAACACAGTGACACAGATGAGCTCCATTCCAAAATGTGAGCACATCAAGTCCCATTGGTCACTAGAACCCTTTATCTCTAAACATGATAGATAATTATGCTGAGGATACATACAGAGTCTACGAATATTTTGAAGGATAGATCTTTGGATACGTCTGGATACATCATGGAAAGGTTTTAAAAGCCAGTAAGAAAAAGATAGCTCAGGCGAAAAATGGTCAAAGGATACACGTAGCTAAATCTCCAAGGAAGAGATATAAATTGCCAGTAAATATTTTGAAACATTCAATTATAGTAAAAGAAATGAAAACAAAAGCAATGAAGAGGCATGTAGTAACTTATTACATATTAAAAAGATTTACTATATCCACAGTTGGTATGGATTCGGGCAGGGGAGCACTCTCATATGTTACCTGGGAATGCATTTGAAGACCTTCGTATAAAAAGACATTCAATATCACTAATCCTCAGGGAAACGCAAATCAAAATCACAATGAGATATCACACCTGTTACGATGGCTGTTATCAAAAAGAAAGGGGGGGGTGGTGCTGGGTGGCTCAATCAGTTGAGCGTCCAGCTCCTGGTTTAGGCTCAAGTCATGATCCCAGGGTCGTGGGATTGAGCCCTGTGTCGGGCTCCGTGCTGAGTGCAGAGCTTGCTTAGGATTCTCTCTCTCTTTCCCTCTGTCCCTCCCTGACTCATGTATGCATGCTCTCTCTCTTTAAAAAAAAAAAAAAGATAACAAGCATTGGTGAGGATGTGGAGAAAAGGGAAAAGGGAACCCTGATGCACTGTTGGGAATGTAAACTGGTGCAGCCACTATTGAAAACAGTATGCAGGCAACACAAAAAACACAGAACTATATGATCCAGCAATCCCCCTTTTGGTTATATGCCTAAAGGAAATCTCTTCAATACCTCGAAGAGATATCTGCACTTCCATGTTCACTGAAGCATTATTTGCAATGGACAAGACATGGAAACAACCTAAGTGTCTATCGAGGAATGAAGAAAGGAAGAAAAGATGATGTGTACACACACACACACACACACACACACACACACACACACAGTGGAATATTACCCAGCCTTAAAAAAGGAAATCCTGCCATTTGCAACAACATGGATGAATCTAAAAGATGTTATGCCAAATGAAATAAGCCAGATGCAGAACCAAAACAACCTGCATGATCTCACTTATACATGGGATCTAAAAAAGTCAAATAAATACATAGAAGCAGAGAGTAGAAAGGCGGTTACCAGGAACAGGGAGGGGAGGGGCTGGGGTGATGTTGGTGAAAGGTTACAAAGTTGCAGTTACATGGGACGAATAAGTTGCAGAGATACAAGGCACAGCCTGATGCCTATGGTAAATTATAGTGTATTGAATCTGGAAATTTGCCAAGAGAGAAAATTTCAGGTGTTATCATCGTTTAACAAAGGGAAAAGGTAACTATGTGAGAAGATATATTAATTACTTTGACTGTCATAACAATTTCACTATGTGTATGTACATCAAATCATGTTGTACACCTTAAATATATAATTTTTATTTAAAAAACAGAGAGATACTCTCTTTAAAAGCCGCTGTTGGTAATATATGCCAAAAGTTGAAATGTGCCTATTGTTCCGCCCACCAACGCCACTTAAAGGAGCTCATCACACACCCAATGGCCCTCATCCCTGTGTTACACATGGGAGCAAATATTTGAAAACGACCTAACGGTTCATCATAGAGAATCCACTAATGGTGTCCGTATATAACAGAATATTCTGCAACAATTAAAATGATGGTGAGGGTTTTTATTTTTAGGAAACGATTACATACAGTTAAAGGGGGAAAGAAACAGTCTCGAAGCTGCTTATGAAGCATACTATGATTTAGAATAGAATGTGAGGTGGTCTATGTCTACGGCTACAACAATGTTTCTTCAAATGTTCACAGTGGGATTTCTAGTGACTTGTACATTCTTCTCATGAGAGCCTGTAGAGCATAAATGTTTGCAATGATTTTCTTACATAGGTTTTTAAGTTGAAAAGAAAAAGCAACCATTTTTATTAGAGAGTAGGATAAGGAGCAGGGAGGGAAGGAAGAAGGATAGATCCTGAAGCTTTTCCAACAAAACCATCTCACTCATTCGTGTTGGTTTCCCACATAATACTTATCGCTGAATAAAGCCTTGCCAAATTGAAATGATCCTACTTGGAGATTTGAAGTACGTTAGTTCCCGAGGCATCCCTCGTAATGCGCTGTAGGGGGCTAGGGCAGCACTCTCCAGAGTGTGGAAGGAAACAGGCTCTTTCTCAACCCTCCCGCCCTGGTGCAAGCCTCCACCTTGAACAGAAATAGCCATGGGGCCTCTGTGGTTTTTCAGAAAAGGGAACGGGTTGAATGGAGCTCAGGATGAACCCAGGAGTTCCCAGCTGATGGGCCCTGGCCACTTGCCAGGACCCCCTGGAGGACAGCAGGCCATTTACCATGTGTGCCTTTCATATTCAGTGCCCAACACTGGGTGTCTGTTGTAATTGTTAGACATCACTAAATCTATTTTTAATCTGTCCTTTAGCAGTCCAATCCACATGTAGAGAATAAAGTCAGAATTCCTGCCCAAAGGGAGGATACAAGGAACGTATTTCTGAAACACTCCTGCTTTGCTAAGGGTTAAGAATGCATATAAAGTGTCCTTTTAGCCCAATTATATAAAACGCCCATTTTTTTTTCAATATAGCCTCCATAATAAGAAAGGTCCATATAAACACACCACGTAGGAACACAATCTGTATCTCAAAAATCAAGATACTTGTGGACTCAAGCACAAAGAGGAGCAAATCGTGGATATCTTCTTAAGACAGAGTTCATTTTCAGCTACAATACTATGAACTGAATCTAAAATGGTCACTGGTGTGCAGGTCTCATGAATTATTGAATAGATCTTTGTATATAATGCATTACTTGTTCTTTCCTTCCCCCAAATGGAATCATTTTGAAATAAATCTGTTGGTGAAGCCACTTAAATGACTTTATTGCCGGGGACTTGGGAGTTTTAATGAGTTAAAGGTTCAAGTCTCAGTTCTAAAACCCAATAATGCATTGACCAACGGATAATATTTGTGGAGGACAAAACGATAAATCACTTCTAGCCTACAATGTGTATACTCTTTCCCATACAAATATAAAAACAAAAGCACCACAATTAGCTTCAATACTCGACATGACATAACTCAATTTCCGTAGAGTCTGAATTAAGACTGATAAAAACACTTACATAAAAAGGTTCTTCCAGAAACAGTTTCCCGATCACATGAGGTTGATATAATTTTTAAATCTCACCTTGAGAGGTTCTTTGAAAATGAGCATGACAGAAGCCAATTCAAAATCCCTTCTTTCCTAACTATCCAACAAAATATCTAGAATGCCAAATTAAAGGGCTCAGATAACTCTTTAATTATTTAGAAGCAGCACGGGGAATTATGAAAAGCCAATCTGACTCTCAAAAGAAATGGCTGTGTATGTCCTTCGTGTGTGTGACTGTGTGTTTTTTAACTGTTGTATGTCCACAGAATAAGAGGGAGGGGAATGGTCTTCTTCAAGCTGCTCAGACTTAGCTTTTACAGATGTATGCTAACCTTGCCCCCACTTCCAGCAACTGGGAGAAGGATAAAGTGGGCATAATCTTTCTATAAAACAACCAGACAAGGAATATCAAGAGTCTTGAAAATGTTCATACACTGATTCAACAATGGCACTTCTGAAGGGAATGATCAGAGATGGGCACAGAGTAACCAAAATTCACTCCAGAATCATCAGTAATGCTGTCAAATCGGAACCGATGTCAACGTCTAACGATCAGGGACCAGAAACGTAAATTTGGCTTAGCCATACAATGGACTTCCAGGCAGCAGTGAAATTTACATTTCTGAAAAAACAGAAGATGACACAAGAGGCAAGATAGAGCAGTCTGGTACTTCCCTAGGGTCTTCTGCAGAACCCTGGGCCCATGAGGTGCTTTTTGGAAAAAAGGTTTCTTGGCCAAGTAAGTTTGACCAACGTTGTACATGATAACGCTTCCTCGGAGATTTACAACGTATTATTAGTGAGTGAGAAGCTCTGAAAGTTAGTATAGTCAAGAAACCTATTTGTTTTGGTTTTAACTCAGAATTCTCAATTTTCTTTACCTTTTTCCAAGTAGCATTTTTTAACATCTCGAGACCAGGTATGCTCAGAACCCACCTTAAGGGCAAAGTACAAAAAGATCTAGACTCAAAGGGAGTCGAGACATCCATGCCTGGCTGCCTGACTCTGTTCTGGTTTCTTTATTCTGTAAACTGTGGGTAGCTGTGGGGGTTGGGGTGGTGGTGGTGATAACTAAGGTTTTTCCAGCTCTGTGATGACACTCACGGCCAAGGCAGGACAGAGTCTGGATGAAACCTCTTCCCTTTGCCCTGCTCTTGATTCTTCCGAGTGTTTTACCTATAACACAAATGTCCTTTCTTCCCATCCCACACCACCCTGTACGTGTGTACATTCACACACTACTCAGCACACAGTGGAAATTATTATTCCAGGAAATATCCAAATCCTCCAGACCACCCAGTCTGCTTCAGGCAAAATTCCTTAAATGCAGGTTTGTGGCATCATAAATTCCACAGCAGCAAAAAATCGTGCATGTCAAGAATGAGCAGTAGTGGAAAACACATCAAGTTTCCAAACAAGGACAAGTTCCAGCTGGGCTCTGCCTCCCCAGATGAGAATTATCCAAGCCAGAGCGCTCTGGCATCAGGTCCAGGAACTTGTAGGGATTGGTTATGTGTTACGATGTTCAGAGAACAGTGTCCTTGGTGAGTCGCTTCAATGCAGCCCGGGAGTCAATGCTGTTCTGCCTCTGGTGCCAGCACAGGATCAGAAATTCTCACCATCCCACAGAACCCTGAGGCCAGGGACAGTCGAGGGCAGAAGCCAAAACATATCCCGTGGTTCATTAGGATTCAAACAAAGAGGGAAGTGGTAGAGGAAAATTCTTGACATTCCCAACATTCCCAGCTGGCAAAAGCTGAATGGAAAAACCATCGCTGAATGTTCTTTATGTGCCATTCAGAAGAATGTTTCTGATTTTTACACAGACCCTCTCTCTCCACAGAAAAGCAGAGGCCTATTTAATATGCCCACTCAGATGTCCTAAAACCCGTTAGCAGGTAAAGTTGAAAAGAAAAAGGGCTGGGAAATTATACAGCAGACTATTAACGATATGATTTCTGAAAACTGCCATTATAGGCAGCCCGTCACTTGTTTTGATGCGTCCAGATTTTTTTTTTAATTTTAATAGGTTACATTATTTTTACAATGAGAAGGGATTTTTTTTTCCCTCCCCTTCCTTCTTCTTTCTTTCATTTTGCCAATTAAAGTCAAACAGCGTCCTCAGCATTAGGGGATCAAAGTACTGAAGCCAAAGTATCAAAAGGAAGCTGGATTTTAGAGGTAACCTGACCTCCATGTGGCTCCTTTTTGACAAGGTACAGTGCAAACCTTCTCTAGTAGACAATGAAACAACCCAAATCCAAACCTCTTTCCACAAAAAAAACGGTGTTGGTGGGGAGGGCATGGATTCGTGTTTTGTAAAAGACAAGGCAATGAACTAGGCTATTCTGATCCTTAGAAGAATGTAGGAGACAGAAGTCAAGGTCTTGAAATGATGCAGAAATACATTTTTCCCCACCCATGTAATACCCAACTGCAGAGAACCTCAGCTCTAATTCCTGTCTGTTAGCAAGCCAATGGAATTTCCTCAAAGTCCAGAACTCTGCCCCACCCTGTCCCTAAGTTATCTGTGTTTCTCATCACACACAGTCACCATTCATTTGAAGGAAATGCCACAAAGGTTGGTCATGGCTCTCCCTCTCTCTACTCTGCTCAGGTTGCTTTGGTCTCTCCCACCTGTGTGTAGCCTCCTGTTCACAGAAAACATCCCATCTTCGAGAGGCCTCCCTGCAGGATGGGACAGCAAGCCAACATCACCTGGGATTACGCCCAGAGCAGAAGACACTTTGCTCTGTGGGCCCCACAGTGGGGCCTAACCCAGTGCCCCCCGGCTGCGGCACCTGTCCCGAAGCCCTGCCACCACGGTGCCCGCAGGAAAGCCTGCCTTGCTGGGCACCCTTGAGGAGCTTCCCGAGTCTATGACAGCACCTTGCTAGAAAGGGATTAGAATCACACACTTGCAGGCGTGTGGTTTCATTCATCCCCAAAGCACCGGGCACCCAGGACTGTGTGCTGTGTTCACTGAGTGCAGCCTGAGTGCATCGTTCCTGGACTATCTGGAAGTTTCCATTACGGCATGTAAATACTGCAGTGGCCTCCATACTGGCCACACAGCACCCAGAGGGATCCTTTTTTTAACTTCCGAGTTGTGTTATTTACACATACCATCGAATCTATTTTTAACTTTTTAATTGTGGAAATTTTCAAACATACGCACCAGAAGAGAGCATGGTACAATGCGCTTCCAGATTCTCATCCCCTAGCCTCAAGATCACCCCGAATACATGGCCATGGGCATGTTTCCACCTCCCTTCCCACCCCGCCGCTAAAGCCTTCTGAAGCAAATACCTGACATCATATTATTTTAACTGTAAAGCAACTGACGTTTTTCTTCCAACTGTGTCACTTTTCAAAACCCTTCCAAAGTACTAAGCATAAAATCCAAACTGTGTCCTATGGTGTCACGAGGGCACTAGGCTCGTCTCCCCCGCCCTCTCTCTCCAGCCCCTGGCCTCCTCCCTGCTCCCTGAACATGCAGCCACGTGGAGCCCTCAAGCTTATGTCACATGCCTTCCCCAGCCTGGACCACCCTCCACTAGATATCCTCACTCCCTCACTTCATTCACACCTTTTTCAAGGGTCACCTCCCGTGCGACCCTTCCCCGACCCCCTATCTGGGCCATAGCAGGGACTCAACAAATATGTAACGATGGAACACCTGTGATGAGTCCCTAATCCTGTGAAGGCAAGTTCACTGGGTAAGACTGTTTCCATTTTACAGATGAGACAATAGGCTCAGAATGGTTACATCAACTGCCCACGGACACACAGCTCTTCAATGGTGTGACTAGACCTTGAACACAGTCTTCTGACTCCAAATTCCATGCGTCTTTCCATTTCTCAGTTGCTTCTCTGCAACGAAATGTTGCTTAAGTTGACGTAATGCAGATACGGGCTTACACATGTATTCACTCATTCAACAAGTATCTGCTGAACACGTGGTACACGACAGGTACTAAGCGATGGGGAAGCAGGAGTTGGCAGGTGGAATTACAGCCCCCAAAGATGTCCACATCCTAATCCCTGGGACCAGGAAATATGTTATGGTACATGGCAAGGGGGCGGTTAAGACTGCTAATGGAATTAAGGTTGCTGACCAGCTGACCTTGAGCTGGGAAGATTATCCTCCATTATACAGTGTCCAGTGTCATCCTAAGCGTCCTTACAATTGGCAGAGGGAGGCAAGAGAGTCAGAGCATGGAAGAGCTTCTGCTGCCGGCCTTGAAGATGGAGGGAGGGACCACAAACCAAGGAATGCGGGCAGCCTCTGAAAAAGGCCAGGAATGGATTCTTCCCCAAAGCCTCCAGAAAGGAACACGGCCCTGCCTATGCCTTGGTTATGAGCCCGGTGACACTCTTCTCAGACTTGTGACTTTCTGAACTGTGAGCAAGTAAACTTGTGCTGTTTCGAGCTACCAAATGCGTGGTAATCTGTTACAGCAGCCATAGGAAACAAACAGAGAAGGGGAAGGACAGGGTGGAGTCAGGCCCACCTTCAAAGAGGCTGCTCTGGATTTCAATATCTCCAAACAGGGAGCTCTGTGTTCTAAGCACACTCCAGCTATTCCTGCTTAGACACGTCCTTCTGGCCTTCAGGAGCACCCTCTTTTGTTATTAAATGAAGTCCATGTGCCTCATTTCCTTGTCAAGAATGGCATTCGCTGGCTTCATACACCCTTTGGTTTGTATCTTGACCAGACTTGGGAAATTAGGTGCATAAAGAAGTGAATAGGGACGGGGAGGGGCAGGAAGGCGAGGGTGAGGAGGGAATGGGGGAGTGGGGGGGAGGAAAGAGGAGAAAAACACAACCAGATACAGTGCTTCTTAGATTCTTAACAAGCGCAACCCCAGCCCCGGGGACGCCTGTCTCCGGCGCGCTGCCTGCAGTCCTGGCCCTCTGAGCGTCGGAGAACGGAAACTGGCCTCAACCCAGGAGGCAGAGACAATGCTTCATAATTAGAAGCTACTTAGGGCGTCCCAGACTAAAACACACTCCAGTAAAATGTCGTTGCCCGATTTGTGAAGCATCTTCATTTAGCGGCGTCACGGTCCCTCCCAGACCCTGTCCCCACGGAGGGGGCAGGGCAGGCGGCCCTGGAGGCCCAGAGAGGAGGGGGAGACACCCACCGGGGAACAAAGAACAACAGTGAGGTCTCTTGTGACAGAGAGGGTGTAGAAGGGGCAAGGGGCAGGGGCTACTTGCAGGCAGGGGCGGCCCAGCCTTCCTTTTTAAGATCAACGTAGGCTTGAGCCTCTACTCTCCACGCTTCCTGTCTGTTCACTTCCCGCTTCCGGTCCCTCACTTCCGGCTTTCCCAGCGCACTGGCTGAGGGCAGAAGTGCTTGGAGAGTTTCCCTCAGGGCTTACTACATTTATTTTAATATATGGACATGTCCTTCCTCGTTCCCTCCTGCCAGTGGCATTCTGCACCGAAACTCCTAATTTCCTAAATGACCCAACACCCCCAAATGGGAACCAGATATGCCGTTAAAGGCGGCTCTCTGGCTGCCCACACCTCTGCCGTCCGATGCCCCTCTTCGAATGCCACAGTCACACTTCCTTGGGCAGTTTCTGTCACCAACTTTTATTTATTTTCTAAAGTTTATTTATTCTGAGAAAGACCAAGGGAGCGAGTGGGGGAGGGGCAGAGAGAAGGAGAGAGAGAATCCCGAGCAGGATCCACACTGACAGTGAAGAGCCCCCGCCCCGTGGGGCTTGAACCCACAAACCGCGAGATCATGACCTGAGCAGAAACCAAGAGAGGGATGCTCAACTGACTGGGCCACCCAGGCGCCCCTCTGTCACCAATTTTTAAATACCGCTGGACCTCTTCAGCCGTACCACTTTTAAATACGGTGATTCCTGAGGCTTCTTCTCAAAGCAGATGTGGTGGCACCGCCCTATCAGGAGCTGTTGACTTCATTTTTAACAGCATATGCCAGATTTGCAAGCTTCTGATGTTTCTCCTTGCCGCATAATCTTCATCTGGTTTTCCCTTCCCGGGAGTGTTAGGGGAGCAAAGGGTGGAGAGAAGGAATATTTCCCTTCTCAGGATCTCAATTTGCACTAATTAAAACACTGTTCTCTTGTGATGGGGAGAGGAAAGCAAAACCGGGTACTGACCCTCTTCCACTGCAGGTGAATTCCTACAAAAATCGTTCTCTAGTGAGTGGGTACAGGAAAAGGTGCAATAGAGTGAAGCAGTTTCCCTCCGGCAGTGGGTGAGGAGCAGATTCTGTGTGTTGTCGAATCAGATTCTGTGTTCTGTCGGCTCCTAGCCGGCGCCACTTGGAGCTGGGCCTGTATTTCCAGTGGCTGCAGGGCAAGCAGAGGAGAAACAAAGAGCAGCACATTCTGAGCTTCTGAGAGGCCCCATTCTTCAAGGACTTCCAAAGGTCAAAATTTCCTCTGACTTTAGCTGCAGTCTGTGAAAAGTGAACCATTTCCTTAACCACAGAGTCCGGGACCAAGGAAAGAATGAAAGATGGCAAAAAGCGTCTTTGGGTGTTTGTCCAGGCTGAACCCGACCTCCTCTATCTGCCGCCTTCATTCTGTTTTTCTGTCTCAGGGACCCACTGAGACCCAGCATTTCGGCCACGGCCCTGCCTGGCTGTGTCTCAGCTGTCTCTGCTCACATCGTCCAATCACCTAACCTTTCCAATTTGGTAGGTGCCGCAAAGGTCAAGCCAAAGGAGGTGAATAAGCATAATGTCTCAACAGAGCAGCTAAACCGTCAGCTCCTAGAGGGCATCAGCGTCACTTTGCCTTCTTCAGGTACCCAAGCTTCCGGGAAAACTTCGGACAGAAGGAACAAGGGAAGATTAAACAAATCGGGGTGGTGTAAATATATTTATTATATTATTTCCCGGAGTGCTTGAACTATCTCAAAATTGGAGGGAAAAAAATGTTTGTACACTCACTAGGAGAGTCACTGTAAGCCTTTGAATCAATGGGTGTCAGCATATCACTTTATCTTGAGTCAGTATGTATTAAGGAATAATGTCTGGTCCTGGGTTAGATAATAGCGCTGATAAAAGCTAAACCAGCTGCAAATAATAATATTTTGAAGACAGATTCCTTCTTTTAAAAAAATAATTTAGTCAAGTAAAATACATTTCGAATGTAATGATAAGCTTGGTAAGTTGCAAGTGATAACTTCACAAATATAACCTTATGTACAGTTTTATGTGAACTTGTTATGCATTTTAACATTTCAAAGATTTAATATTTTATTCAGAATTTTTTCTTTAGGTACCATTCAGAGGTCAAGGCTGCATTTCCAGTCCACAATTAGAAATGAACAACAGCTTGTAACTTGCTTATCGCTTAGGACTTAAAGGTTTAAGGAGTAGGTAACCCTCAAATTCATCTACAGATTCAACACGATCCCTATCAAAATACAGCTGGGGGTTTTGCAAAAATGCACAAGCCGGTCCTAAAATTCCTATGGAAATGCAAGGGATGTGGAATAGACAAAATAATCTTGAAAAAGAAGGACTAAGTTGAAGGACTCATACTTCCTAATTTCAAAACTTGCCCCAAAGCTACAGCAATCAGGGAAATGTGGTACTGGCAGAAGGGTAAAAATTAGATCAAAGAAACAGAATTGCATCCGGAATTAAACCCTCACATTTGTGGTCAACTGATTATCAACAAAGGTGCTGAGAAAACCAACTGGGCCAAGAATGGTCTTTTCAACAAATCGTGTCGGGACAGCTGATTTTGTATGATATCAATGTACAGAGTGAGGTGGAAAACCCTTCCTTGTAAGATATGCAAAAAGTAACAACAGATGGATCATAGAGCTGAAGGTAAGAGCTAAAACTATAGAACTCTTAGAAGAACATACGGGAGTAAATCCTTGTAGCCTTGAATTCGGCAAAGACAAGTGGTGCGAATGTGGAGAAACTAGAACCTCATACATTGCTGGTAGGAACAGAAAATGGTGCAGCCACTTTGGAGAATAGTTTGGTAGACCCTCAAAATGCTAAATATAGGGTTACCACATGACCCATCAATTTCACTCCTAGATATGTTCCTAAGAGATTTTGTTTCGATTCGTAAACACAACTATCTATGCAAAAACTTATTTACTCACGAATGCTTGTAGCAGGCTTATTCATAATAGCCAAAAAGTGAAAATAACCTAAATGTCCGTCACTTGATGGAGGGATATACAAAATGTAGTGCATCCATACGATGGAGTATTAATCAGCCATGAAAAAGAAAGAAGCACTGATTCAAGTTACAATGTCGATGGACATCGATAACATTGTCCTAAGTGAAAGAAACCAGTCACAAACAAAACAAAACAAAACAAAACAGGCTGTATGATTCCATTTATATGAAATGTCCAGAGTAGGCAAATCTATAGGCAGAAAGCAGCCAAGGGCTGGGGGACTCAGGAAGAAGTGGGGAATGACTGTTAATGGGTTCGGGGTTTCTTTTGCGGATGATGAAAATGTTGTAAAATTAATTGCAGCAACACTTGCACAGTCAACATACTAGAGCCCACTGAACTGTACACGTTAAATGGGTGTATTTATGGTCTGTGAATTACATCTCAATAAAACTGTATTTAAAAAAGGGAGGTAAGGGGCACCTGGGTGGTTCAGTCGGTTAAGTGTCCAACTCTTGATTTCGGCTCAGGTCCTGATCTCACACAGGATCTAGCCTCTCGCCAGGCTCTGCACTAACAGCACAGAGCCTGCTTGAGATTCTTTCTCTCCCTCTCTCTCTCTGCCCCTCCCCCACTCACACTCTTGCTCTCCAAAATCAACAAAATAAACTAAAAATTTTTTCTCAAAAAAAAAAAACCAAAAACACTAGAGGTAGTACTCTACATGCTGATAATCCACACAGAAACAAATATAGACAAAAGCGTTTATCAGCTAATTTTATTTCTAACCACTAGAACTCCAGGATGGATTATCCAAAAAAAGATGAAAGCATGGCTCAACGGCTTCCGAGGTGAACTGGGCAATGAAAACAAGAAGCTTATGAGACTGAAGCACTGAGTGAGTCTAGAACAGGTGAGGGAGTGAACAGGAAAAGAGTTCCAGAGGAACAGGTAAACAGAGAATTTCACACCACAGCTATCTTCATTGGGCTGTTTTCAGAAACACAGAGAAGGGACCACCTCAGGCACCAGGAAGTAATGAATATACAGCTCACCCCTGAACAACACGGGTCTGAACTACACAAGTCCGCTTAAATGCAGATGTTTTTGCAGTACAGAACTATGCACGCATTTTCTCCTACGATTTTCTTTTTTTAATTTTTTTAATGTTTTTATTTATTTTTGAGACAGAGAGAGACAGCATGAGCAGGGGAGGGGCAGAGAGAGAGGGAGACACAGAATCCGAAGCAGGCTCCAGGCTCTGAGCTATCAGCACAGAGCCGGACGCGGGGCTCGAACTCACGGAGTGTGAGATCATGATCTGAGCTAAAGTCAGATGCTTAGCCGACTGGGCCACCCAGGCGCCCCTTCTCCTATGATTTTCTAATACATTTTCTTTTCTCTAGCTTACTTTATTGTAAGAATACAGTATATTACATGTAACATACAAAATACGTGTTCATTGACTGTTTATGTTATCAGTAAGGCTTCCAGTCAACAGTAGGCTATTAGTAGTTAAGTTTTAGGGGAGTCCAAAGCTATACATAGATTTTCAACGGCGAGGGGTCAACCCCCCTAACGCCCACATTGCTCAAGGATCAACTGTATTTTAAAAGCCACAGGGGGGCAAACGTTATTTCTATAATTTCAGATTTCTTAACAGGAAATTCATTTGGGGTAAAATACCATAGTGTGTGTAAAAGTAAAGTTCAGTGGGAAAAGATGGAGGTAGATGTCTGAAAAGAAGTTCCAGGCTGGGAGAAGTTGAGCCTCCAAGGTACACAGAGCAAGAGAACCAGATGCCTACGGAAGACAAAATTACGACCACCAATTCTTCACTTCTCCATGAATTCATGCCCTGTTTATGCCAATGTAGTATTTGCACTTCCCCTAAAGGCCATGTTTCTATCTTTTGACTTTGGGCTCTGCCATGTGACTTGCCTTGGTCAATGGGATGTAGGCCATGTGACATGTGCCCATTCTAACCCTAGCATGAAGAGGCCTCACGTCTGCCCTTTGTCCCTCATGCTTCTGTATTGCCTGAGAAGAGCTTCCTCGGGGAGCTGTTGTCTCTCTAACCCCAGAATGAACAAGCAAGCGAAGTCCCCCTGCCAGCGCACAGACCCACACCTCGAAACAGAGCCACCTCAGCAAGAGAGCTCTTGTAATATTTTTGTAACTTTTCTGCAAGTACAAGAATATTTTCAAATACGGAGATAAAAAAGAATTCACACACAACAAACGTGTCATTTTCAGTTAATAATCGTATTCTAAAGTCTACATAAAGTTGTATTTAAGATCATATTTAGAATTCTACAATAGCTCAATCTTTCATTAGATGATACTCTCTTACTCAGTCCCGTATAGTGTTCAATTTGTTCTTACTTGGCATTTCTTTCATTTCCAATGTTTTGTCAATTTTCTTAAATACCCAAAAGAGGGGCACCTGGGTGGCTCCATCAGTTGAGTGTCCGACTCTTGATTTTGACTCAGGTCATGATACCAGGGATTGTGGGATTGAGCCCCTCATCAGGCTCTATGCTGATCGTGGAGCCTGCTGGAGGTTTCTCTCTCTCTCTCTCTCTCTCTCTCTCTCACTCTGCCCCTCTCCCCTGTTCGCTGTCTCCCTAAAATAAATAAATAACCCCCAAAAGACAGTAGTAATAAATTATATAATTTCCTACACATATCTTTGCATCATGTCATTTTTACCGTTAAGTTCAAAGCTCCATAATTCCTGGTAAATATGGGGGGGGGTGCTATTTTTTAGTCTGTATGTGTGTTCTCCAATTTCATCTTAAAAAATATATAACGATGAGCTTGATTTCAGAAGTCAATCTATTTAACTTAAGATGTGTTAAGTAGAGTAAGGGGAGAGTTTTCATGCTCCCAAAAGAACTACCAATTCACCTTTGTGGAATTTGACCATGGTGCATTTGAAGCCCAAATTTTATACATGCAACCATTACGACTGAGGCACTAGGGCGGACAGACAGCCAACCCAAGCGAAACAAGAGAATAAGATGATGTTAATATCTGTTCATGTTAGGTTCTTAGAGTAATATTGCTCTGATGGATCAGATCAAGAAAATGAAGCCTGAAATTATTCCAAGACACCAACATTTTAAGGGAGTTATCTTATGGATTGTGATAGTGTTTTAAAGCAAAAACAGAATGACTTGGAAGCAGACAACTAGAACATGAAGGTTGCATTTCCTACTGATGAGGCATTTTTAATAACAATGAGGATATTCCAGTTTATGTGGAAAAACAAAGAAGGGAGTCAAAAGGAAACCCAACGGGAAAGATGGATGTGCTGCCACATTGGGACAGAATCCCAAACCCAGACTAGTGGGAGATAGGAGGACGAAGCTGGGCAGATAAATTCCTTTCTCTCCCCTGGGACCACTTCCGCTCCTGTGTACATCCTTCCAGAGGCATCTGCTAACCTACTGTTGAGTCCTTGTCACAGCTTGGCACAAAGCAGAAGCCAGAACCACTCATTCCAGGAAGAAAGGATGAAAACCCCCAAAAGCCCGCACTGATACTACAACGCGGGCACGGCAGTGGCACTCTCGCCCCCGGACACCCCTCTTGGTTGCAACAAACTGGAAGCACAAATCTTCCAAACGTTACGTTTCTAACAAATTGGACTCAGCAATCATCTGGTTAATTGAAAATGATTAAATTTTCAAACACTTTCTTACAGAGGCAGTCTATGGATTAGCATTTGCCATTGAAAGAATCCTAAGATGGCCGTCATATATGGTTGAATGAAAAGCATTATCAGGAATGAACACTCCCTTCTACGAAGAGAGGGAGGAGGAGAGTGATCCTTTTACATTTCCAGTGCTCTGACGGAAAAGTAATTTTTCAAGAGTATGAATTTGTGCCAAAATATAGTCCAGAGTTAATATTATGTACGCGAGGCAGAACTTGGTTGAATCGTCCCGCAAGTAAACAAATACTGATGCAAAGCACTGCCCTGAGCATTATCCCCCTTTGAGGACACAGAAGTCTATGTCTTTATATTATGAAACCATAAATCCAAAGAGATTTTGTTTATTTAAAATTACACAGACTTAGTAGAAGAGCAGCAGATTTCTACACAGATAAGGAGGGATAATAAAGTGCACTGGACTCCAACAATTAATGAGACAGAACAAATAGCGTGAGGCACAAGCAGCAGCAGGGCATGTATTTTTAGCTCCAACATTAGGTAACGTCATTACAAGCACGATTAAATCCAGCAACAAGCTGCCAAAATGATTGAAAAATTGCCATCACTGGAGAGATGCGAGACCGCACGGAGGGACACCAGACAAGGACAGTCTGAGGATAACTAAATCAGGCCTTTGAGGGTTAGAGGGATCGATGACCACAAAGGCTGAACGGACATTTTTCACCCGCTCTCCACAAATCTACATTCTAAAAAGCATCCACCTGAAGTTATCATCCAAAACTCAGTCCCTCTTCCCTGAAGCACTACTATGGAATCAAACCTTGCACCTATAATACTAACCGTTATAATAATAGATAACACTCCGAATACATATAGCACTAACACAATAATACTACATATAATATGTAACAAGTATAATATAATAATCTATACAATACTATGCTTTTAAAATTACAGACATAGCAATATAGTCACAGATGCCTATAACCTCTAACAAATTTTAGGAAAAGCAATTAGAATAATTAGAAATATGGTCATACGAAAAATTTTCTATTGCTATTTTGCTTTGAGATGGTCAGTGAGTCAAGCTACAAACTACAGTTGTCACTTTCGAGTATCAGATTTCATCAAAAGCAAACACTTGAATATTATATTAGAATAGGTAAGGAGGGGCGCCTGGGTGGCTCAGTCAGTTACACATCTGACTTTGGTTCAGGTCATGATCTCACAGCTTGTGGGTTCGAGCCCCACGTCAGGCTCTGTGCTGACAGCTCAGAGCCTGGAGCCTGCTTTGGATTCTGTGTCTCCCTCTCTCTCTCTGCCCCTCCCCGACTCACACTCTGTGTGTGTGTGTGTGTGTGTGTGTGTGTGTGTGTGTGTCTCTCTCTCTCTCTCAAAAAGTAAATAAACATTAAAAAAATTTTAAAAAAAGAATAGGTAAGGAAATGTCAAATACTCTGTTTAGATCATACAGAAATCTCTCTTCAGGAATACCGTTGTTATCAAGTGGAAACAGCAGGTTATAAAGAACCATGACCCCTTTAATATGAAGTTATCAACACATACAGTGAGATATCTGAAGAATGATCATCTAATGTCAATAGTGGAAATTAGACTTCTTGTAGGGATCATTTCATAATGTATACAAATATCAAATCGCTACGATGTACACCTGAAATGAACAGAATATTGTACGTCAAATATACCTCAACTAAAAAAATAAATTAAAAAAACGGTGCAAATATCTGGGTGGTGGGATTCTGGCCAACTTCACTTTCAGCCGCATGGCTTTTGGGTGATTTTTCTAGCGGAACAGAACTACAAAGCTCGGGACCCAGACTGCCGGATTCCTATTTCGGCTTTACGCCTAATTGGCTGTGTGATCTTGAACGAGTTACTTAACTTCTCCGCCCCTCAGTGACTTCACCTATAAATAGGGATGAAAGTAGTCCCCACGTCAGAGTGCCGTGAGAGGGCTAAGTGCGTTATTAGTACACGGAAAACATTCGGAACAGGGCATGAAACATAGCAAGCCCTTAGGAATGACCCACCAATTGTAGAAACAGTAATACTTCTAATACAAAGCCAGCTATTTGTAAAAGTGAGTTGTTATGCACATTAAAAGCAACTATTTCATGGCCAAAAGTACAAATGGGAGCAAGAAAGCCTCTGCTTCAGTTTAAATAACAACCAAAAAACCAAACCCCTCCCCCCCCAACCAAAAACCTAGCAGATCTACGTACTACAAGTATGCATACATAGTATGTAAAGAGGTAGATACGTAAAGAAGAGATCCCTGAGCAGACATTTCTTCCTCGGATTCGTCACCTCATTTCGGGAGTCAGCATGCACAGCTGACCCACAGAGTTAAAGAGGTGCTCGTGGCAGCAGCTTCTTGTGTGCAAGTTGGTGCTCTCAATTTAGCAGCAAAATAGAAGATGTTCTAATGAGGTTAGCATTTGTAGGCCACAAGATTCGTCCTAATTAAGAAGAAAGAAATCTTGAACACCTGAGTAGCCTTAATCGACAAATGCTGGGACAGGGATTTATAGGAAGTGAAAATTATAGAAACGCACACTTGATTTGTTAGGAGCAGATAATGAAAATGCTGCATTATCCCGAACCCCGGATTCTCTTCCTTTGAGAGAGAGACAATCAACAGAATCAGTAAGTGAATTAAATAGCATATTAGCAGGTGGTAAGGGCTGCGGAGAAAAATGGAGTGGAGCAGGGAGTGAAAAGGGGGAAGTGATATTATTTAAACAGGGTAGGTAGAGAAGGTGACACGTGAGCTTGGACCATTTTACTATTTTACTCCGTGATCATTAGCTCCGATGAAAGTTTTGAGCAGCCTGAAAAGCTCCCAGTGAAGGCAGGCTATTGGTAATCCCTGTGTGTCACTTACCCTGACCACCCTTTTCGACTTTGATAATATACACCCTAGTTATTATATGAATAATCCTATTATAGACAGTCTGTGCTGGTATTACCTCACTTTTTAAAATCTAAAAACACAAGGGGAACCTAGGTGGCTCAGCGGGTTAAGGGTCCGACTTGGGCTCAGGTCTTGATCTCGAGGTTGGGCTCTGTGTGAACAGCTCAGAGCCTGGAGCCTGCTTTAGATTCTGTGTGTGTGTGTGTGTGTGTGTGTGTGTGTGTCTCTCTCTCTGCCCCCCAGCCCCTGCTCATTCTCTCTCTCTCTCTCTCTCTCTCTCTCTCTCTCTCTCTCAAAAATAAACATTAAAATCTAAAAATATAAGCTTTTTAAATAATCTTCCCCATAAATATTTTCAGCACGTAAAAGGAATTAAGAATAAGAGAGCAATAGCACTGCTAGGAATTTACCCAAGAGATACAGGAGTGCTGATGCATAGGGGCACTTGTCCCCCAATGTTTATAGCAGCACTTTCAACAATTGCCCAATTATGGAAAGAGCCTAAATGTCCATCAACTGACGAATGGATAAAGAAACTGTGGTTTATATATACAATGGAATACTACTTGGCAATGAGAAAGAAAGAAATCTGGCCATTTGCAGCAACGTGGATGGAACTGGAGAGTGTTATGCTAAGTGAACTAAGTCATACAGAGAAAGACAGATACCATATGTTTTCACTCTTATGTGGATCCTGAGAAACTTAACAGAAGACCATGGGGGAGGGGAAGGGGGGGAAAAAGTTACAGAGAGGGAAGGAGGCAAACCATAAGAGACTCCTAAAAACTGAGAATAAACTGAGGGTTGATGGGGGGGAGGGGGGAGGGGAAAGGGGGTGATGGGCATTGAGGAGGGCACCTGTTGGGATGAGTACTGGGTGTTGTATGGAAACCAATTTGACAATAAATGTCATATTAAAAAAAAAAGAATAAGAAACAAGTCATTGGCTGTTTCTAGTAAACCGATGTCCATTGGCCCGTTGTGCAGTAAAGGAACCCAGATTTTCCTTGGGTAACTAAGCCTAGTAGACTTCCAACCAGTGTGGCTCAGGTGGGGCTGATGGCAGCCCTACCTCTAGGGGTAAGTGTATTACCTGGCTCTACAAATAGGAGCGCCAAATATCCCTTAAATGCTGCTACACAGCGTCAAGTTCAAGAGTGGAACACGTGACCCAAACCCGGCCCATGAGAACCCACAGGCACTGAAACATGGGGTGCAACTCGCGGAAAAGAGGTACTGTCCTTTGTGGGACTGCTCAGGTGGCAGAATACAGGCATGGAGTCACCGACGGAGCCATCCTGGCCACCCTTGGGGAAGGGAAGGAGGTGAGTCTGCCTCAAAATGAAGCCAGTCTAGAGGTAAGCAAGCAAAGAAATATGAATGGAGTTGGGTGCCTCCGACAATACATTTGGAGGACTTGAACTCAGCCCTACCTCAAGAGAGCCACCCCCATACATCTTTTTCACAGTGGAAAAGCACATTTCCTTTTTGCTTAAATCACAGAAGCTGGGTTCCTGGTCGCTTGCAACCAAGAATCTTGCCAAATACAAATAAACCTTCAGGAACCAGGCTCAGTATTTTCCCTAGAAAGCCAACAACCACGTACACTTACCCGTTCCTGCCCAGCAGTGTCCCAGATGAGGAACTTATGAAGCTCATTTCCACAAGGCACAGTTTTGGTCATAAAAGATGCCCTGAAAAAGAGAATCAACATCTCCACGTTACCAGGTGCCCTTACAATCTTCACAGAGGCTCCTGGTTCAGACAAGTTAATCTTGCCTCAGCAAGACGTCATAAGCTCCCTCCTGGGGCCACCAAGAGGAAAGAAGGGCTGTTAGAGTCTTATCACCCACCCCCGCCCCCAAATTCTACATTTTCTGTTAGTCCAACTGAACGTTTAGGTTAGGGAAGGAAAACTTCTTTAAAAAAGCAAAGAATGCATTCAAATCACTGTGTTTCCAAAAACATTGTCTTAAGATAATATGTCCAATTGTTCTAAGATAATATGCCCCCAATCTCAGGAAAAAAAATAAAACCTCAGATTTTAAAAACTTATTATCACAACAATGAAGAGTGACAAGGGCATCTAATATTTGGGCAAGTCACACTTTGGGCCTTGCAATGGCGCAAACAGAAAATCGCCTTATATATTCACCTATGCTATGCATCCAACACTAGCTACAACTAATAAAATACGGTATCTCATTCCCACCCTGCTTCTATACACACAGGGATAAAGGCTGGTGGCTTACCAAATATATATGTTTTCTCCATTAAAAGAAAGAAAAAGGAAGGATTTGAAACTCTCAGTAGATAATGAAACACTTGATACTTTCTTTTGCGTACTTCTTGTTAATAAACTTTTCCTTCATGTTCATGAAAGATGTAAAGATACAATACGTGGAAAGTTTACGCCCTTGACTTTTTTTCTGTGAGATAAAGTTCCCCCTTCATCAAAAACTAACGAGTATCCCCAACAGTGGGGCAACCAGACGTGATAACCTCCTGACGTGATGAACACCTCACCTGTGCAGCATTCTGGCCCAAACCATTTAACCCGAATTTAATCAGGAAGAAACAAATCAGGCAAATCCAGAATGCGGAGCACTGTACAAGCATTCTACAACCGGCCTGAATGCTTCAATAAGTCATGAAAAGCAAACAGAAGAAAAGGCAGGGAGATTGTTCTACCATCTAGATTCAGAGAACACAAAGAGATAAAGCAACCAAATGCCTCTTGGCTGGATCTGGAATTAGGAGGGAAATAGCTTTGAAAGACATTTTTAGGACAATTGGAAACATTTGTATTTAGACTATCTGTCATATGTTATCATTAAATCAAAATTAATTGATTTATCACACCAGGTGTGATACTGGTGTCCTCATTATGTTCTTATTCCCAGGAGAGGCACAGTAGAGTTTTTAGGGTTAAGGTGTTAGGCTGTTTTTCTCTTGCGTCCCATGGCCCAGCCGACCACCGTTTCCAGTACGTAGTTCAGCCCTGCACCACTCAGCCCCCCTGCCAGTAAGGTTTCCTCAACTTCTCCGACTTTTCCCCAGGACTACGAGGCAAACTACACATGTCCCAGGCAGAAAAGCATATGTCCCTGCAATTCCCACACGACCCCCACAATACACACACACACACACACACACACACACACACACACACACACACACCAGAAGTTAACAGTTCTATTTATCAACCTACGATCGCACTAAATGGAAATTCTAAGTATTTTTCTAAGTGATGTGCCCCAATCTTACCAAAACCACAACTGTCCCATGAGGTCTTCTCTTATAAAGTGCTTAAAATATGCAAGGACTACTGATAGGAGTAAACATATTTAAAAAATGGAAATACCTTTGTTACTTTTCCTATTATAAAAGCAGTATATGTACATCACAAAAATGAAACTCAAAAAATGAAAGCAAAGGAGGAAATAGAAATCAACTGCCATGTCAGCACCTAGCCACCATCAGCTAGTAAGTTGGTACACATCCAAATTGTTTTTATACAATGTTTACTCCATAACTGATCATACTCTGTATACATTTTATTTGCCCTCCACTCTATGTATCATGGACCCCTTTCCATTTCTGTGAATATGGATCAACATCATTATCTAAAATGACAAAATATTCTTCTTTTTTTTTTTAAAATATTTATTTTTTGAGACAGCGAACAGGAGAGGTGCAGAGAGGGAGGGGACCGAGGATCCAAAGCAGTCTCTGAGATGACAGCGGAGAGCCCGGTTGTGGGGCTCAACCTCACAAACTGTGAGATCATGACCTGAGTTCAAGTCGAAGGCTCAACCAAATTGAGCCACCCAGGCACCCCTAAAATGACTAAATATTTTACACCATGTTATGGCTTTATCCACTACCCCCGCTGAAGATAATTTTCATCACCTATTTTCCACGATATGGCAATGATTAAATAAATACCTTTACTTACATCTTTGTGTCCTTATACAACTCTTTCCTTAGATTTAATCTCAGAAACAGACATGACACCCTGTGGGTGAGACCAGCCTACACACCCATGACCACGTAGAAGATGACCTTCTCCCCAGCCAATCCTCATCTTTCAAGTCTTTCCCAGCATGATTGGGAGAAAATGATACATTATTCCCATTTTTATACGCTTATTATAAGTTTGAACGTCATTTTAGTGTTTATTGCTCATTTGTATTTTTCTTTTGTAAATATTTAGTTCGTGACCTTTCCCCACTTCTCAGTTGGGATGTTCACCCTTTTCTTATTCACTTTTTGAGTACTTTATGCTTACCTCTTGTAATAGTATATTTTAAATAATATTTTTTTCTGGCTTAACCTTCACCCTTTAACTTTGTTTAGAAATTCTTTCCATAAACACCCTTGGTTTTGTTTTAGCTCTGATGTAAGCCAGATTTTCATTCATTCCTCAATATATTCTAGGCACTAGGATAAATAATACATCAACCCTGCCCTTAAAAAGTTTTCAGGCTTACAGGTCACGATCTCGCGGTCCGTGAGTTCGAGCCCCGCGTCAGGCTCTGGGCTGATGGCTCAGAGCCTGGAGCCTGTTTCTGATTCTGTGTCTCCCTCTCTCTCTGCCCCTCCCCCGTTCATGCTCTGTCCCAAAAATAAATAAACGTTGAAAAAAAAAAATTTTTTTTTTTAAGTTTTCAGGCTTAGAAAACTAAGTTCATGCCTTTAAAATCTTAGAAACAGGGGCACCTGGGTGGCTCAGTCGGTTAAGCGTCTGACTTGGGCTCAGGTCATGATCTCACCATTTGTGGGTTCAAGCCCCGTGTCGGGCTCTGTGCTGACAGCTCAGAGCCTGGAGCCTGGATTCTGTCTCCCTTTCTCTCTGCCCCTCTCAAAAATAAATATTAAAAAAAAATTTTTTAATAAATAAAATAAAATAAAATCTTAGAAACAGAGGAGCACCCAGGGGGCTCAGTCTGTTGAGTGTCCAACTTCGGCTCCGGTCACAATCTTGTGCTTGTGGGTTTGGGCCCTGTGTTGGGCCTCTGTGCTGATAGCTCAGAGCCTGGAGCCTGCTTTGGATTCTGTTTGGGCCCTGTGTTGGGCTCTGTGCTGACAGCTCAGAGCCTGGAGCCTGCTTTGGATTCTGTGCCTCCCTTTCTCTCTGCCCTCCTCCTGTTCAAGCTCTCTGTAAAATGGATAAATGTTACTAAAGAAATTTTTTTAATAAAATCTTAGAATCAGAGACTTTTAGAAATGGAAAAAACATGAAATATCCAGGCTGACCCTTTCATTCTACAGATAAGAGGGGGGGGTGGAATCTGAGCCCCAAAAGACTGCCTTGTCCATGGTCAAGAGTCTATCAGCACAGTCAGGAACAGAATGCAGAGGACTAGGTGGAATGAGCACTTAGAAAGCCCCTCAGTTTCCTCATCTGAGAAACAGAACCAATATCTACTTTGCATGATCTGGAAGGCTGTTGTAGGATCAAATGTGGGAATGACATCTGTGAAATTCCCCCTTGATGTTCAGTAAGTCTGTGCAGAACAGCTTTAGTAGAGTCGTAACGCCTACCACATATATACATAAACACACACACATACACACAAATGCACAGGTATACACCCCTCTCTGCTCCTCATTTCCTGCCACGAGAACAGTCTTCCAAGATTTGAAATTACAGCTCACGATCCTTGCTCCTTGGGTTATTCAGGGTCTTTCTTAACAGCTTCTTTGCTAGCATTCAATCTTACGAACCCCAAGCATCTTTTCGTCTCTACAGATTTATCTTTCAGAGTGGTCGAGGGGGGAGCGTTGGCAATGCTGAACTGACTTCGTTATCTGTGGGAACCGAAATCTGGCAGAGAATTCACACAATTACCTTGTAAAAGTCGAAACAGAAAGGGAGATACACACACACACACACACACACACACACATATATATGTTCAAGATGTCAACACAATCTGCTTGAATAGCAAAGCCAAGATTTTTCATTGTGAGTCACAAGAGACCATAAGAATGAGTGCTTTCCATTGCTGACACAATGGCATTTTGTAGCCTTTCCCCAGCGGTAGTTTGACCACAGCGGGAAGAACAAGAGTGGACTTTGAAAGTGGACTCACTGGGTCTGAGTCCTATGTCCGCTATTCGCTGGCTGTATGTGCCCAAACAAGTCACTGCGTTGCTCTGATTCTTAGGGCCAGCGACATTACTGTGAAAAATCAGGCCCTGGGCCGGGCATGAACTCAAGCGTCTACGGGACCAGGGAGCAACCATATAAATGAGCCACTCGGGCTAGGTGTAAACGTAATACTGATAAAAATAATAGTGACGATAAACAGGGGCAGCGACACGGAAAGGAGAGAGCCCGCCCACTCACACGGAGCGCCTGCGGCTCGGGTCCAGCTGGCTCCTGCCACGTGAGCATGTCTATGCCAAGTCTACAGATTTTTTTAAGAGAAGCCAGAAATGCAAGTTTATTATGTAAAAATCTCCCAAGTCTTCGCTATTGGCTTAAAAATTTTAAAGCACTGTGCAGCTAAACAAAACGCATCTAAAAGCCAGGTTCTCAGCACACCAAACCCACCAGCTGCAGGCTAAGCACCATGACCTATATAGAACATCTTCCAAGAAATGTGTATGTCCTTTGCTAACTTTATTTGTCTGAAGCTGGAGTTTGGGAACATTTTCTCAAAATCCCAGAGGAGAGGATACATTTTGAGTGGGTTTTGAAACTGGGGAATTGAACGGCATCAGGTAAGCACAACAGATTAATACTGGAAGAGCCCATCTCAATCTTGACTCCAGAGGAAAAGTGAAGGATGAAGTAGAAAGAAAGCAGATCAGCACATAATTGAATGCTAAAAGCACTTACCACTACATTTATGGAGAAATTTTAAGGTATGAGAAAATGCGTAAGCTTTAAGTTTAGAGGAAAATAATGGAATTCAGGATGATATCTATCTCTATCTCTATCTCTAGATAGATATAGATATCTCTAGAGATAGAGATAGAGATAGAGATAGCTATCTTTTAGGTAAGACCTAAAGCTGGTAAGTATACAGAAAAATAAGGACAACCTTTCTGAAAAACAATTTGGCAATATCCATCAGGAGCCTTCAATATGTTCTTATTCTTTGACTAAATTATTCCACTGCTATGAATGTAACCTAATGAAATAATCAGAGGTGCATGCAAGTATTTACGCCCCAGGACGTACATCATACATTATCTAAAAGGTAAAACAAAATTATAAATAACCTAAATGGCTTTAATGGAAAATACAGCCATTATAAATCCTTGCTTTGTTATACAATGATGTATGTCAATTCCATATTCCTAACACCGAGGCGGGGGAAATCCTTGTTTTTAAAGACCATTTAATAACATGGAATTCACAATATAATGTTGAATTAAAAAAAAGATTTTATATACACATAGCAAAAAGACTGGAAGAAAATATACCAGCTGATTATGGGTGGTTTTTAAACTTTTTTAATGTTTATTTATTTTTGAGAGAGACAGAGTGCGAGCAGAGAGACAGGGAGACACAGAATCCGAAACAGGCTCCAGGCTCTGTGCTGACAGAGGGGCTTGAACCCACGAACCGTGAGATCATGATCTGGGCCGAAGTTGGACACTTAATCGACTGAGCCACCCAGGTGCCCCTCTGGGTGGTTTTTATATTTTCTTCACAGTTTTCTTCATTTTCTGTTTTTTAAGATGAGTATATGATACTTTTCTAATCAGAGAAAATAGTATTTACATCGTATTTCTGAAGATTATTTGGTATTATAAGAAAATGTTCAAAATATATTAAGTAGAAAACTGGATTAAAACCATATGTATACTATGATTCCAATTTTTATAAATTCTGGGCATTTTCTTAGAATGAACATAAACTTTTATAAATTGAAAAATTAGGCTTTAATCTTGACTTTGTCAAGGAAATGCACAGACAGCATGCAAAGTGTTCCATTTATGGTCTTTCAAGAAATCTGTGCTCATGAAAGAAAAATAAGGCAGACTTAGAGGATAAAAAAATGTATGCTGTGGTGTGTCAGGTAGAATGCGTTGGCATTTTTGGTTTTAGAAATTATGTATTTGTATACCTGCATATACACAGAAAATACAGGAAGTATGTTTAACATGCACTTTGGACTCTAATGATAATGTTAATGAAGAAAATGGGACCAGAGAGCTAGTAAAATCCTCTAGTGTCACTTTCTGTTTTCCATATTTATGGATGGTCTGAATTTTTCATAATGAGCATTATAATTTGAGGAATGAAGGCATGATTTTTTAGTTAATGGACTATTTGTTTTAGAGAAGTATTAGGTTTACAGAAAAAAAATGACCATTAAGTACAGAATTTCCACACAATACATACTTTTTTAAAAACCCCAAACCACCACAATATATTTATTAGACAAAGCAGAGTTAACAGGGTTTGACTGGTTATCTCCACAACGGCTACCAATGATCCATACCGCTCTCTCTCTGAATGCCGCCCCTCCCACCAGGCGGTGGAATTTATTTCCTGTCCCTTGAATCTGGGCTGGCGTTATGACTTGCTTTGACCAAGATGCTATGACCAAAATGATATGCCTACTAGAGGCACAAGGATGCTTACACCTACGTGTAAAAGTCATGCTGAACACTTGTGTATTTACCATAATTTATGGTAAGAACATGCATTGCCTTTTTATTTAGAAAAATCATTACAAAAGGAATACAGATTGGTTATTAAAAATGACTTTTTTTAAGTTTAAAAAGTAAAAGGTGAGAGTCTCCTCCATCTTCGAAAACCACGCTCAGAGTCAATCACTCTCAGGGGTTTGGCTTTTATTAAACACACAAAGGTGGAAAATTAAGAAGAATAAAAGTATATCACAGGGCACCTGGGTGGCTCAGTCGGTTAACTGTCCGACTTCAGCTCAGGTCACGATCTTGTGGTTTGTGAGTTCGGAGCCCCACGTCAGGTTCTATGCTCACAGCTCAGAGCCTGGAGCCTGCTTCAGACTCTGTGTCTCCCTGTCTCTCTGCCCCTCCCCTGCTCTCTCAAAAATAAATAAACATTAAAAAAAATTTTTTTAAAGTACATCACAGAGAAGAATAAAAAGAATTTCCTCTATAAAACTGTCCCCGATCTATGGAAGTGCCTATGTCGGGAGACAACTCCCACGGATCTCTACCGTTGTCCACATTGTGCAAGCAGAGGCACAGTCTTTTTTCCAGACTGTGTTTTCAAGGATGTTTGTATAGCAAATAGCCTTGGAGGGGAGAAATAAGGTCTCCCTCTGGAGCGAAGCACAGACATATTTACCGCCTATTATGAAAGATCCTATTATGGATCTGTACACTTGGGGGTCCTCTCTTGTGACTCAACCTACTGCATGTAGGGCGTCATCTGACCCTCTTCGCGTTACACTACGGGACTAGTGCTCGGAGAACCAACAAATTGATAATATTCCAACAACTGCTACTTTCCCCGTGTCTGATCCGGGAGTCGTGTGTCCTCTACCAGCATCCATAAACCAGGCACAGCTAACTTCTTAGCTTGCCGTCACAGGTCTTGACGCATATATTTGTGAACGTGTTTCTTTAAGCCATTTTTAAATTGCAAAAGGCAGTGGATTTTCTCACCTACCCCACTCCAACCACTGGCCTATCAACCAACCGCTGGAGCTTCTCCACTTACAAGTGATAGAGACAATCGCTCCTGTCCTCGTCAATCCTTGCTAAAATATAGAAACACACATTTCCCTTGAAGACAAAATAAAACCTTTGCTCTCCGCAAAGAGCATGATATGTTCAGGGAGAAAAATCAGCGAGGCCAAGTTCTAAGAGAACGAAAAACCAAGCACCTGCAAAACGGCCCAGCCAAGCACATCTGGCAAAAGCGTCTGTATGGAAGGGGAAAATGGAATAGGAAAATGCTCCCATAGTCCAAGGTTGGGGTCTCAGAAGTGAATAATCCACCTCCCCTCCCCAAGCATAAGAATGACATCTGATTAATCCAGAAAAGAAAATCAATCTGCCCCACGGACTGCATGGACAGCTGTGCTGTGTGAGCAGACAGTGTTTCCAGGTTTATTGGCAGGGTACCTAGAGCAGGACCTCTGGGGATTTGTCCATCTCAAAATAAAGCTGGCACGATTTGCAGAATAATGCTCTTGGAGATGAAGTAGATGGTTTTAGGCTGCAGCCTAAGAGGACGGTTGGCTAGGAAAAAAGAATTACTGACAGGGACAGCGAGGCAGGACACATTGCCTAAAAGTCCCCGCATTTCCTTCAAAGTCTTTACAGCTGGGATTGATTCTCACTGGCTGGGATGCAAACTGCTTTCAGATTCTGCAGATCTGGATACTTGGAAACTCCCTGCCCCAGATAAAAGCCATGTTGCACCAGCTTGCAGGCTCAGGCACAAAGTGACCTCTCCAAGTGCTTTTGAAGGGAAGAAATGTGAAAGAGAAGAACATACGGGAACTTACCCAATGGTCGGGCTGATGTTGTGGTCAAAGTGATCCTGTACAAATCGACACACAATGCTTGATTTCCCAACCCCGGTGTCCTGGAAAAGAATGAAGACAGAGCCATGAAGACCAAGGGTATCAGTTCTAACCTAGTATAATACACCTAGAACCAGAGGGCAGGAAAGGCTATTTCTGGTTGGTGGGAGTAGGGGAGGAGGATACTCTCCTCTGTTTCTACCAGTATTCTCCATAATGAACCTGTATTGCTTTCATAGAAAGAAAAGAAGTATGGTAAAAATAAGCTTTAGAAACACGTCCCCTAGGTTAATAATTAACCTAGAATTGGCATGGTTACAATATACGTATTTCCAGAAATTTGAACATGTTTGAAAGGGCCTGGAGAAGTATGGTAAACACAACGCATTGTTTTGGTAGAGATAGAACTGATTTTATTCGAAACCTTAACACTCGAAAACTATGTAATCTATTTTTCTGGGTATCACCCTGTAAGACCTATGAATGCT
Source organism: Prionailurus viverrinus (assembly GCF_022837055.1). Taxonomy (NCBI): domain Eukaryota; kingdom Metazoa; phylum Chordata; class Mammalia; order Carnivora; family Felidae; genus Prionailurus; species Prionailurus viverrinus. Next base: position 35,946,266 of record NC_062572.1, read on the forward strand.
AATTTCTGCATTTCTAGCACTTTTTCTTCAGAATCTGATGGCTGCATAGTAACCTCCAATTTTGCTTAATTATATAAAGGTCTCATCTCAGTGCTTTCCCTGTTAAATAATTCTTTAAAGCTGATTAGGATAGAGGTCTATCATTTACTGAAAATGGAACACATGCATTCATATCCACTCCCTCCAAAACCCTTGTCAAATGGTTTAAGGAATAAAAGGTACAAATTCACAAGGTCAAACAAATCTGGAGACAACACCAGACAAGTGACGTCAACCAAAAGCACGTGGCCAAGTGGTCACTGCGAAAGAAGCAGCTGGAGCCCTCAGGGCCGCCGGGGAGGAGAGCCACTGAGAAGCAAGACAATTCATGCCACAGAATCCCTGAAGGAATCAGGAACTGGAGGACAAGGCTGAAATCAGCATCAGCTGAAAGGCTGCACAAAAACATACCCTTGGTGCCCCTGGCCACAAAACCAGAGGCCAAACCCTCCTGAACCCCAGGAGGAGGTGGGAGCTGGGTCTCCAGGAAATCTGTATCAGACAGGGCTGGGCTTGGGAGCTTGCGACCCCCGTTGCCCTTTGTGAGCCCAGACAGAAGAGGTGAGGAGTCCCCTCCGGGTAAGAGGAAAATCCTACAGATCCTGATACTTGGAGCCACCCAACTAAAAGCCATGTTGCACCAGTCTACAAACCCCAGTGCAAAGAGACCTTTCAGCGCACATTTTAATCTTTTAAAAATAAACGTTCAGCTAAGAAAGACCAGATGTTTAAACCCACACAAAAAAAGAGTAGGATACTATTTCAGAAGATTATTCAGAGAGTAAGACTGACCTTAGAAATTAACAATACAATGGTAGAAGTGGAAATTTCAAAGGAAGAGGTATAAGGTAAAATCCGAGATTGCCCAGAAAGTAGAACATACTAGAACAAAGCAACTGGCCTCAGCTGCAGGTCACTGCTCTTCTGAGAGGGGTGGCAAGGCACAAAGACGCCAGATTCACAGACTACTGACACAGAGAAGGCCTCCTCAACACATTGCTTATCTGAAAGATCATGGGGACATTTTGAGGTCTATAAGTGAACGGGCAACCAGACATAGCCCAAGAAGAACAAATAGCGGTATGGTTCTCCTCTATTAAAGGTGTAGATCTGAAAGCCTAAAGATCCAGGAGGAAATGCTGAAACTTGGGAAAACGTGCTTTTCCTTACACTGTGATGTGAAGTGAGATCTGAAATACCAGCTGGAAAGCTGAGTTATTTTTATTCCTCACCCCCCGTGCTTAGGGGACAATTCCAGCCAACACAGAGCAAGAGGGGCCCCAGCCTGTGACACTCATCAGAAGATCACTGTCCCAAGGGTGTCCTATCCCAGTGAGAGTGGCCTTCACTGGTTATGAGCCATACTGAAAAAAAGCCCCAAAGCCGCTTATCGGCAGCATGCACAGCGATGCGCAGAGTTCAGAGAGGTGGCGACAGAATTAAAACATCAGCTCCTCGGATTCCAGATCAATATGCCGCTGCTATTTCTGAGCTGAGCCTTCCGCATGGATTCCGGCTAACATGCCTCACAGTTCCCCAAAACCCACAACTCCACTCAGTTGTTTCCATCTCCGTTGCTTTTAACCACCCTCTGCCCCACCCCCCTGCCCCGTGGAGGAGGGGATCTTGCAGTCCCTTCGGCCCATGCAACCCCAGAGACACTGAAAAGCCAGGGGCGGTGCTGCCCTGCCCTTGAAGTCTCACGAGGCGAACTGCTCTCTGCAAACCGCCGGGTAGATGGCTACCGCTGACCACGCTGATCTGTATTTTTACATATTTTATGTCCCCAAGCTCACGGTCAGAACTCCTCCACCCCGCAGAGACAGGTCTCGGGTTTATTATCTCACAAGGAATGCCAAAGGATTCATCTCTGCCGTCTGTGCACCCCACCCATGGTAGGGAGGCAGACTGATGCGAGCGCCTCTCCCCTCCCTCTCTAGCATCTCTCGAGCACAGCGTAGGAATCCTCTTTCTCCGGCTCTTCGCTGGTCCTCCCGCAGCCGGGAGAGGTGCCTGGCGGAGGGGGTACGCGCACACCCAGGTGCGCAGGACTGCTCTGCCCCGGGCTCAGGAGACAAATCCGCCCCTCCCGACTTTTGCCCCGATCAGGACTTCTTTGATGTCCTTTTGGCTTACCCCCAAGCTCACCCTGCTTCCAAGCTGAGAAAAACCACCCCTCTGGAATACCTCCAGTTTTCGCGGGCCCCCAGAGGCCCTACCCCCTGTAACCACCGTGGCACTTACTCTCTGTGACTGGCCCTCGGCCTAGAGGGCTTTGGCGAGACTGTGCATGTCACGGTGAGGACTCTGCTCTAGAAAGCCCGTTTTGGGTGTCCACCCTTTCACTTTACCCAGGGGCCCTGCTCAAAACAACCAGCTCCAGATCCCCAACAGCCCCCATGATCCTGCAAGGCGAACCCTCAAAATGCCCTTGAGGAAGAAAAATCTCAACAGCCATCTGGAAATGATTCCTTTCAACTCATCCTCTTCTACTGATAACTCGGGCTTAAAATACCAGCTTTTCTGAAGAGTTAAAGCAGCAAGCCTGCTCAAATTCAGATTGAATAGTTCATTTTCCAGCCAAACACACTCAGTGTTTCTTTTCTTTTTACAAACTCACTCTCAAAATTTCCCTCGACAGGAAAAGAAATAAAAGGACAAAAGGATAGGCAAGGTTTTAGTCGGTCTCAGAAAAGGCGGTGTTCTTACAAAGAGCTGCTTCAAGTAATCTTCTGTGGCCAGTGGCTTTGTGACGCTCCAGAAGTGGCCAGCTGTTCCCCAGCTGGCCACCAGGGGAAGGCCCTGCTCCAGGTTTGCTGAGGGAGCCTGCCGCCGGGAGACAGGGCCGTGTCATGAATCACTGGGCTTTGGGAGTTCCTTTTCCTGCAGGAACCTCGCGGGCACGGTGACACACAACCGCAAGAGGAAAACGCCAGTGAGTCATGACTGTCGCATGGGATAACATAAAGGTTTAAAGCAGGAAAAGCGGAAAGCATACCAGGGGAAGAAGGGCATCTGAAGAAGAGAGAGGATGAGAGAGGGGGACCACGGCTGCCCACCATTCTCCAAAGGCTACTTTATTTTTAGTGGACTGACACGGACGGAAGGAAACTCATCTCTGCCGATATTTTTCCATTTCGTAAGACTATGAGACTAGCATAGTCCATCTTGTCCAGTCTCTTAGGTTTGCAAAAGAGGAAGCTGTGTGACTTCCTCAGAGTCACACAGCGGGCTGGTCGAGTCAGAACCTAATTTTCTGAGCTCCAGTGAAATCCCCCTGAGGCTCTTACCAGGTTCAAATCAACCTCCCTGGCAAATGTAAGTTTCTTGCCCACAAAGTCCATTTTCTAGAACTCGCAAGGAGGACTTGCATTACTGCCTTTCACTGTAGCATCGTGTGTCCTCCAAATAAACCTGCTGGGGTTTTTACTTGTAATAAAAGGCGGACATACCACCAGCTACTGAAGAAGCACTGGAATAAAACCAGTCCTGATTCCACAAACCAGGAATAAGGTTTAGTAGAATCCTCCCTTGGGGGTAATCAGTGTTTTGTTGTACTCTCATTTGTGTGGTTGATATCAGACACAGGCTGAGGCCTAGCGATGGGTTCCATCTTCTTAAAAGGGAAATGCATCCCTTAAAAGATATTTTCTGGGGCTAATCATGCAATCCCCTGAGAACCACCACTTACTCTAACATGACAGTCTCTGCTGTTCGAACTGTCACATTTATTAATCACACGTAAATCTGTAGTTATGAAATCACCAACCACAAACTTGCAGCTGCTATCACGTAAAACACGAGGCATCCATTTGCTTCACTCCCGGACTATTGCAACAGGCTTCAAGGAAGCATTCCTACGTCTCCAGAAAAAGAAGGGAAGGTCCGAGGCAACGTTAGCACCACCGCTAATCCTGCTCTAATGGAAGACATCACTAATCAGTTGAGGACATGTTATTTTATTGAACCTGAAAAAGGCCTCCAAATCTCTTCAGCCCAGCTCTGCAGGCAGTCCGTAGGACTCAAACAAGGTGTGTTTCCAGAACAAATGGCCATCCCCTACCATTGCCCTTCTCTTCCCAACAGTCAACATGCTCCTACGTTCTCCTCCTCTCCAAACTCACTAAGCACTGTCCTGTGGGTGTTTTGGATGTCTTTACGAGTTGGAAGGGTTTTTTTTTTTTTTTTTGGAAATTAAGAAGGAACGCACATTGGTGACAGCATTATAAGCCAACATGCCTTCTATGGAAAGGAAATGAGAGACAATACCAAGAATCACAGACCCAGGAATTCGATTCCTAAGAAGATAGTTAAAAGAAGAAAAAAATAAATAAACACAAAAATTTCACTGAAGTATTATTTATAAAAATCAGAAATGGCCCAAAAAACACACTCTAAGTTAAATAACTTGTGGTATAGACAGTAATCTCTTAAGCTTTAATTTCACACCTACCAAAATGTCAAAGGGGCAGAATATGATTTGCCTATAATGTGAACTCTGGAAATGATCCTTTCAGCACCTGTCTCTAGGGTTTAGAGAGAACCCACATGGCAAGGGTTTTTTTTTTTTTTTTTTGCATTTATTTATTTGTTTTATTCAGTCATCCATTTATTTAAGTGTTCGGCCTTTGAGCCTTGCACACTTCTAAAAAATCCTGAGTGTCTTACACGTTGATAGGGAGCTAAGTTAGGATTTTAGGAGGACCGTGGAGGCCAGCCAGATTTGATGCATGGAGAGAAACAAAATAAAGAGAGAGGCACAGGGAGAACCGTGGGATGGTAAATGGCTTGACCTTTTGACCCCAAAGGTAAGCGAAGTCAAAAGCTTCGCAGAGACCGACCCAGGGGAGCAAAGGTCTCTTCAGGGACACTGGACACACCTCCCTGAGCGCCTGAGATGGCCTTGTGGAGACAAACCACAGGAAGATGCAGAGAGTAGCCACTAGTGATTTGGGGTAGTGTTACGTGCTTATTACTTCCACTTTGGGGCAGATGGGGGAGGAAGCGTGTGTTGCCGACACTGAAGAGAGGAGGTCATGGAGGAGAGAACGTCCATTTCCTGCGACTATAGGGCGCCCGGCCCACGGCCTCACCAGCACGCCCCGTGTCAGCTATCCCGGCCAGGGCTCCCCGATGGCACCACCTGTCCTTCCCATGGCCCGAAACGCCAGATCCACCCAGAACAGAGAACAGGAGCTGACACAAAGGAATACACCCCTGTCAAGCATATCCCAACCCGCGCAACTCCACAGTCTGCACCTAATTCCAAAGAAACCCCACGGAAAGGCCGTACAAATTCCATACGAACCCACCAAGTTTTGTTTTTTTTTTTTTAAAGCTTTGGCTAAGGCGGAAAGGATACACACCCCCATTCCACTCCTCTGCGTGTCAGAAGTTTATGTCAGAGCAACCTGCAGAAGAACCCAATCACACACACCCCTTACAACAGAGGTCACTGCTTCTGTGGAACCTGAATTGGCCAGCCTAAGGACTCAAGCCCAAACACTGCACATCACCCCCGGAGCATCCTGTAAGCTCCCTGGAGATCTCCCGTGCATCCCTTCAGTTCTCTCCCTACAACGCCAGTTCTGTCCCTACAACACTCTTTCCACGGGAGAACTGAAGTACTTTGTTCCTGGATGACATTTAAAGCTTTATCGGAATTACAGATTTAATGGGCCTGTTTGCCCCGGAGCCCTAAATCTCTTTGGCACCGAAAAGAAAAGGGTTCAATATTTGTAAATCACAGTAATCACTACCAAAAAAAAAAAAAAAAAGTGCCATAAAAGCAAAAACAAACAAATAAATAAAATAAAAATCATTAAACTCAAGTCTATAATATGCTTGTTTTATTATCACACATTCTACAAGATGTCCTTTGGTGGTGTGAGACCTCTGTCCAAGCAGAGTAAATCTCAGCCTTTACGCTACGTTCTAGGAAACAAGTGAATTAGCAATGCAAGAAAATTCAACTACAGGCATTCCACTGTATTTAGGAAAGAATACCATACAATTATTTGATGAAAATACAATACAAATTAAAAGCCCCTAAGCATTCCCACAAATAACTTTGCCATACCTTCGGCCACAGTTATTTTGAAACATGTCAGTGATTTGTGTTACAACAAACATCTCGAAATCCATTTACAAAGAGAACCTAATTACATGTATGACAAAAGGAAATCTTTCATATTGAAAGAGGTCGGTTCTGTCCTGAGTCTGAGAGTCACTAAACTATCTTCTCTACCTACCTCATGGGGACAAAAATGCTTATGGACATAATGTTAAGCATGTAAATAGCGCTAAGTGAATTTATGCATTTAGATCAATGCCCCGTGGGCACTAATGAACCTAGCTTGGACATGTCCACAGTTTTCTAGATGTATACGAGAATAATGGAAAGTATACATACAGAGAATAAGATGTCATGGCTTGGGATACAAAAAGTGACCAGAAGAGATGTTAAAAACATCCTCTTAGATAACAGAAAGAAATAAGCAGGAATGAGGAGCATGAAACCCACAAGGAGATAATGAGATGGTTCAATAGGGAACAGACACGCATATTCACTTACTCTATCTCCCCGGGTCCTCACAACAGCCCTTTGTAAAGCAGAGGACAGATGGCATTGTCCACACTTCTCATGTAAGGAAACCATGGTCTAAAAGGTTAGGGGTGGGGCACCTGGGTGGCTCAGCTGGTTAAGTGTCCGACTCTTGGTTTTGGTTCAGGTCATGATCTCAGAGTTTGTGAGCTCCAGCCCCAAGTCGGGCTCTGCGCCAACAGTGTGGAGTCTGCTTGGGATTCTCTCTCTCTCCCTCTGTCTCTCCCCCTCCCCTGCTCGTGCTCTCGTATCTCTCAAAATAAATAAATAAATTTTTAAAAAATAGAATACTAGGGGCGCCTGGGTGGCTCAGTCAGTTGGGCATCCGACTTCAGCTCAGGTCACGATCTCGCGGTCCATGAGTTCGAGCCCCGCGTCAGGCTCTGGGCTGATGGCTCAGAGCCTGGAGCCTGCTTCCGATTCTGTGTCTCCCTCTCTCTCTGCCCCTCCCCCCTTCATGCTCTGTCTCTCTCTGTCTCAAAAATAAATAAACGTTAAAAAAAATTTTTTTTCTTTTAAATAGAATACTAAAAGGTTAGGGGAATTGCCTGCAGTCCTACGACTAGTAAAAGCATCATCAAGGTTCAGACACCCCTTCCCCACTTCCAGGGCTGTATTCGCTGACCAAACCATGTCTCTCCAGAAGCCGTGCGTCCATCAGTCTATTCACTGCTTGTATGGTCAGCAATATGCCAGGATGGGAGATGGAAAGATCAAGCCCAACTCCTACAGCCAGGACACTCACATTCAGGCTTAAACTTTACAACGGAATCAAAGACAGGAAGTCAGAGTGACCAGACCAAGGTCATTGTCCAGGCCACCCCCAATACATGACTGATGACTGATGGCTACGTTCCAAGACTGTATTTGCTGGCTAATCATTTGGAAGTCAGACAGCATTCTTCCGTCGAAGTAATGCTGGAAATAAATAAAGATTACTTCCCAAACTCGCCACTGAACTCTACACAGCGGAAGAAACCGTTGTCTGTTTATATCTATAGGATAACTTATTGTTTCCACAGGAAAACTTACTCTAATTTCAAGCTGGGGATTTCAGACAGTGGCAAGTAGACACCCAGGCTTTCAGTGCAAGCAGAACGCCCTGGGAGACTAAGGAGATCTTGTTGAACAAATGGTCTAGTGGATTTGGACGCCAGCAATACTCCCTAGAGCACAAATCTTTCATAGGAGCAGGAGTGAGCAAAATAGTAATATGGGCAATAAGAAAAGCTGACATTTACTGAGCACATAGAGAGTTCCAGGCACCAAGCTAGGCATTTCATATGGAAGGTATCAGCTCAAGTATTGCTTCCACTCTACTATATCTCTGCTATCCTTCTGGGATTCCAGTTGTGCCTATACTGAACTTTTTCACCTTATCATACATATCTCTTACATTCTTTTCTTTTCCTTCCCATCTTTTTGTCGGAGTATCAGTTTAGAGATCTTCTGATCTAATTTCTAGTTCTTTCTACAGATGCAGCTAACATGGTGGTGATCCCATTAATCGCTTTCCCAACATCGATTACTGTATTTTTTTTTAAGTAGTCTTCACACCCAGGAGCCCAGCATGAGGCTTGAATTCACGACCCTGAGCTCAAGACCCGAGCTGAGGTCAAGAGTCAGACACTTAACTGACTGAGCCACCAAGGAGCCCCAATTTATTATATTTTTTTCTTTCGTAAAATTTTCCTTTTTATAAAGTTTTCAATTCCTTGCTCGAAATCATGACTTTTATTTCCTTGAACATATGAAACATATTTATATTTTACATATTTTAAAGTCCATGTCTGACAATTCTATAATCTACATCCTCTGTGGGTCGGTTTCTACTGTCTGTGGAAAGGTTAAACTGCCTTGTCTCTTCATATCTCTGGTCACGTTTGATTAAGTCTTAGCATCCTCATTTCAGAGGAGGAAATCACAGCAATTTGTCCAAGGACATGGGTGTCGAGGCTAAGACTCCATCCCAGATCTTCTGTGACTCTTAGATAACTGTCTAAATAGAAGAGATGGCCATGTTTCTGGGACATCATACACTCCAAAGAAACTAATGCTAGTGTGAAACTATTTATAATATTTAAAAATATTGTCCTCTTTCCACTTTTTTTTAAAGTTTATTTATTTACTTAGAAAGAGAGAGAGAGAATGGGGGAGGGGCAGAGAGAGAGAGAGAGAGAGAGAGAGAGAGAGAATCCCAAGCAGGCTCCATGCTATCAGCACAGAACCCAACTCTGGGCTCAGGCTCACTACTATGAGATCATGACCCAAGCCAAAAATCAAGCGTCAGACACTTTAACCGGCTGAGCCAACCAAATGATTCGAGAGGTGGCAGATCCGGTGGGCTCTGAAGTTTAGAAATCGGTCAGGCATGGGTGCTCTGGCCCCCACAGTAGAGTGCCTTCTCGGCCCTGCTGGTGGCAGAGGAATGTTCTAGAAATTCCAGGGAAGACAGAGTCAGTGACGCACTGGGAGTGAGGAAAGATGAGCACCAGAGGCTCCATCCCTCTCCTCCCCTGGCTCTTAAAGAAGTCCTCTCAGGGGCGCCTGGGCAGCTCAGTCGGTTGAGCGTCCGACTTCGGCTCAGGTCACGATCTCACGGTCCGTGAGTTCGAGCCCCGTGTCGGGCTCTGGGCTGATGGCTCAGAGCCTGGAGCCTGCTTCCGATTCTGTGTCTCCCTCTCTCTCTGCCCCTCCCTCGTTCATGCTCTGTCTCTCTCTGTCCCCAAAATAAATAAACGTTAAAAAAAAATTTTTTTTAAATGAAAAAAATAAAAAAAAAGAAATCCTCTCAGATCACCACCTCTCCTCTCGCCTTACTTTACAGATAAGTGAATGAGCGAAAAGAAGAAGGAAGACAATTTTTAAAAGGGGAAGGGCAAGTTCCATAGCTCCTTCACTTCCGTTATTCTTACAACAGCCCCCGCTGCTTCTTGGCATTTTTGAGAGAGCAGTTTGTCCCAATGTACAAACTCTGTGCAGCTAAGCAGAAATTTCAGTTTATCTAATGAGTCTTAGAAGGTGTGATCTTAACTGTTTAAAAAAAAAAATTAACACTTTTTTTTTTTTTTTTTTTTTTTTTACTTATATCATACTTCCTGCCAAAGGAACTAACTGTCCTCTGGCCACCTTTCCTTCCTCACAAGCAACATATGTGTGGGCTCTCAGTTGGGCAAGATGGGTCACTCAACAAATGACAGAGACATAGGCTTCCCTCCTCCCAGGGAGAAAATCCACTCATTTCATAAAATATCTAGCCTTGCATCCCGCCAGAAACCAGCGAGGGAGCCCGGAGGACCCGTAGAACTGTGCCCAGATCCCTGACCCACAAAACCGTGAGACAATTAAGTGCGTGTTGTCTTAAGCTGTCAGATTCTGGTGCAACTTGTTACACAGCAATGGATAACCCATAGGGATGTAGCAGACAATGTGTATTAAGCACTGACTCTGAACAAATTTTATTTAACCCATGCAGCAACCCTAATGAAGTAGAGTTAAGCCTACTTTGCAGAGCAGGAAATGAAAGTTAAGGGCAGATCAGGAGTATGAGAAGTTGGCCCCCAAGGGATGATGACGGCAGAGCTGTGTGGGACTCACGAGGCTCTGCCCCAAGAGCAGTGATTCTGAGTACTCCTCCAGGAACCTGCTCTCAGGGCCACGAGAAAGGAAAAATATTACATTGCTTAAACTGACAAAACCTGTTTTAGAGTGATTTAAGCACTGAGGATAACCCCAAAGTCAGCCAATGAAGTTATGGTGGACACAGGGCTACAATGTAAAGCAATAATTCAATCTCAAGGGTAAACCTCTGGGGGAAAGATCACAGCATGCAAGATCAGAGAGCAGAGAACTGGGGACTTCAGAATTTGCTTTTAAGATCTCATTAGAGACGTTTCACAGTTGTTTGGAGTAACCACTCACACAGCTCCCTGTGAAGGGTTGCCTCATTTTATTAAGCATCTTTTCATCTCATTAGAAACCTTCTCCTTCATTTGGTATCACTTCCACCTAGTGAGTCAACAGGGAATCCAACACCAGTGGGAGGAGGCAGAGACTGTTTCAGTTCCTCTCCTCCTCGTCCTCCATCCACACACCCTTACTTGGTCCTTAGGAGCCATGACAAGACATTGCGGGGTAAGCACAGGAATGTTCTCCCACCCAGCAGATGGACCATGGCCTGGATGGTTCATGCTCTGTGGGAAGCCCGAGGGAGGAAGGACACATCCGGGAGCTCACTTCCTCACCTCTGTGCTTTAGATAATCCGCACCTTAGGTTGATGCTTCCCCTTTCTAACCACCGCCTCCCCCCTCTAGCCAGGGGGCCTCAGACGCAGACACAATCCTAATAACAGACACGTCAACACATCAAAGCCACAACACGCAAAGACCATCATCTCCACTCCTGTCACCCTTCTATAGGATGATTCATGGGTGTCAGCCACCTGGCATCCCCAAAATCACACGTTACCTTTGTGGGTAGGTAAGGTTCTCTGGTGAGAAGGTCCCTCATCAGAGTCTCACTGTCACTTATGACCTAAATATTTGTAAGATCTGCTGAATCCATACGCCCTCTGACTCCCTTCCCTTCTGAATACTGAGCAACAGGCTAGCCACCAACCCCCCCTCAATCTCTGAACGTCTGTGTTTAAGGCAACACTGAGGCCAACCCCTAGAAAGGACAAAGTTACCACTGCCGGTTTATCTCTAATCCGCACACTGCTTGACCTCAAAGATTATGAGTTCTGCTTAATCTTCTCCTGCCCCACTTCCTGTCCCCATCTACCAAGGCTATCTGGCAAACTCTGAAGATGTTAGAAGTTACACGACCTGAGGTCCTGCCCCCTGTACTGCACTTTCAGAGTGAGGGCCTAGTAGCAGGGGTCATCTGGCCACACCCACAGGGGGACGGGTGAATCATCAATACCCCCACATGCTCACATGCATAATGCTTGCACGCACAGCTCAGAACTTGGAATCGGGAAGGCCAGCCACTTATCCCCGTATGACACTGGGAAGGAAGAAATGGTGACTGCTGATCAGTCCCAGCAAGGTCATATGTCCCAACCCCCACGGAACTCCTGTACCAGTGAAGAACAGACAAATAAACTGGACAGTGTCATATACCGTGATAAGTGCCATGATGAGGAAACAAAAGGACATCGAACCCACATTTGAGAGATCAGGGAAGGCTTTGTGGAGGCAGGGACATTAAATCTGAAACCAAAAGGAGGCATTAGCCAGGCAAGGTAGGGAATAGGACCGGAAAACAGAGGAAGGGAGGTGGGGGAGCTGGATTCTAGCAACAGGAACAGAGCATGGGGAGAAAACAGTCTGTCCAAGAATTCAATTTAGTGGACGTTTGAGGTTTTTTTCTTCCGGGAGGCAAAGATCCAACAGCCCCCCAAGAATATACGGATGGAGGGCCTCGGGACTGGCAGATGCCCTTTCTGCCCCTTCTCTGGCCTCTCCTGTTGATCCACTGGCCTAAAGAAGCTCTCAAATCCAGGGGCTCTATCTCCCTATTTCTGCTATTCTCACACATTTCCCTGTAGCGGATGCGAAGCACATGTGTGCGTGTAACACGCGCACCATACACCCGCAGGTGTGCACGCATACAGATGCATGACACACACGCACAGCTGCCTACATGCACACCCATGCACGCGTGTGTACACACCCCCACAGGCTCGGCGACCCTGGCTTGCCGTGCACCATCCTGGATTACCCTAATGTCAACCTGGCTTAAAGCAGGGACGACATCTCCCAGGATCCCTTTCTCCCTAAGGTTCTGGGTTAGAAATGACCAAAAAGGGAATTTGCAGGAAGTCAAGATTGCTGTTATACACTCCCGAAGGTTTCAGCACACAGGTAGAAAGAGGTTCCCGGCAGAGCCCCCTTCGGTACCCGCCTTTTCTCCCAACCACAGCCTCAGCAGCTGTCCACAGACAGCTGCCACCCCACCCCGCTGCGGGCCACTTGCTGTTGGCTATGTCGGCTTCTCAGAGCTTCCGCGAGAGCCCCCATGCAACCACCACGCTGGCGATTCTCTGGCTCGAGGGGTTTCCTCTGATTTTCAAGCTCCTTCTTCCAGACCTCCCCTCACCGCACTGCCCACATTCATATCAAGGGCAACAAAGTGCAATAAATCCTGTCCCATGACGTAGTAGCTCCCCTTTCCTGAAGGAATGCTGATACACTCACCAGGAAGAAGCACCTGCAAACAAAGGAGCAGGAGAATGCAAAGGAATGTTCTGCAGGCTAGAGAGAGAGGTAAGCCCGGCAGGAGTCAGGTCAGGATGATTTAACGACCAGAGCATCACTCACTCTAGACAGAGTCCAGAACATCCACAGGCCAAGGGCGCGGTCTTAACCCTGTTAAGGAGTCTGGAAGTTGGCCGAGGAAAGTGGGAACCAATGAAATCCACCCTGTTGTGGCACTTTAAGAGGATCAGAAGGAAACCAAAGGAAGAAAGGCCATTTAGGAGGCTGCTCTTTCACTGGCTGCATTTTTATTGAGCACCTACCGTGTGCCAGTATAATCCACAAGTGACGGTGGCCAAAGTCGATCATGTCAGTGCTAAGACTCTCCAGGAGCTCAGCCTGTACTCTCTGCTCGATTCTGCAGGGCAGACAAAAGGAACAGTTCCTACATCCCAACTGTAATAAATGTGAAAAGTTAGCATCCTCAGACAACTCACTCACGTGAACTAACACTCAAGGCCCCGCAGGTCACCAAGCCGAAACCCGGGGTAATATAACTACCCGTAGCAAGCCCTTAATCAAGATACTCGCTGACAGCGACTTCGATTTCGTCAAACAGGGCACACGCACACTTGCAGGCTGCAGAAAGAGCAAGCCGGGGACGCGACAGTCTGCTCACAACTTCCCCATCCTCCTCACCCTAGCACGGTTCCAATTAAATAACGGTGTTGACCTATGATGTATTAGGAATCTTTCCACACTTAGGAAGACCAGCTAGATCAAGGGCTAGACTCATGATCACAAGAGCATCAGGAAAGGCATTTGCAAGAAAGGAAGGGAATGTGTCCGAGGAAGGGGAGTTGGCCTCCAGAATGTGAACAGAAACATCCCCCCGTCACCATCATGCTAGCCTGACTTCCTCATGATTTAGAATTCTGGCTTAATGTCCACCGGTGCTTCCACAAGTGATTAAAAGACTACAAAATACAAATAAAAGCAATGAATTACTACCACCCTCACTTTCAATCTATGCACCTTGGAAATAAATGCTAAAATATTATACTTATTAGCTTAACAATGTGTCCAGGAGGGGCGCTGGGGTGGCTTGGTCGGTTAAACATCCGGTTCTTGATTTCGGCCGAGGTCATGATTTCAGGGTTCGTGAGATCGAGCCCCGTGTCAGGCTCTGCACTGATAGCACAAAGCCTGGTTAGGATTCTCTCCTCTCTCTCTGCCCCTCCCCTCCTCACACGCTGTCTCTCTAAATAAATAAATAAATATACAAACATTTTTTTTTAAATGTGACCAGGAAACACAAAATTGCCTACATCACAGCTCCCTGAAGAATCCTGTCCACACTGCAGCCTCCAGGCAGAGGTCAGCAGAAACCCCCACCCCGCCACCGCTGCCGAAAATTCCAAGGTCAAAGATGAGACACTTTTGCTCTTTCATCCTCCAAAGGAGAGAAAACAAGTGTGTCTGCAGATAAAAACAGACTCAGATGTGGACAAATTTCCCAGGAACAACCTGAACAGGTGTTGTGTTGACAGTAAACAGTAAAGCCATGGAAATATACTCTCTGAATGAAACACGCTCTCCTATATAGCATCCTCAACTGCTCCTCACTCAAAGACCAGCTGAAGGTCAAGAAGAAAGCAAGTGACTGCAGGTCTGCTCTTCACTGCCGCGCTGGGTATTAACTTGTGGAGTCAACCTCACGCCCTCAATGCTCTGGTGCGACCCTTGTCTGAACAAACACCTGCGACCCCTCCAGCACGGAAAAGTAACCTAAAACCTTGCCAGAGAATAACTTCCCACAGACAGAGGTCAAGATCAAGGGCACTGCACTGAACCTGCCCTAAAAAGCAACTGCACGTGTCCAGGTAAGTTGAAACTGCAACACAAAGGATGACCAAGGGAAAACTGAATGGAAGACAGTTAAATACATCAAGGCGAAAACGGAGCTTCTGAGTGTCCAAGTTCCAAATCACAACACCGATGAGCTCTTAATCATACTAATCATGTTATTCATCACGACGGTGATGACAGTTGACATTTTGTTAAGCTAGACTCTGTGTTGTTACCCTGCATCACCTCATTTAATCTTCAACCCAGATCTATGAGAGACTATTATCATGCTTCACAGTTGGGAAAACAGACTTAGGGAGGTTCAGCAATTGAATGGGTCTGTGCTCAGAGGCCCGAGCTCTTGATCTCCATCCCATACCCTACTACCCGGTGACGAACACCGTCTGGGCTCCCAATTCTGTGACAAGTCCTGGAGATGCAAACAAGTTTGATGATGCACTTCTCTCCCACCTGCTAAGCACACCCTGCGTGTCTAAGCCATACGTGCCACTGTGTTAGGCACTGGAGATTCAATAGAATACCTCTTGTCTCAGAAGTACACGGGTTACAAACCTGGGAACAAGGAATGGATCCGGACTTCAAGGTCTTAACGGCCCAGAGAGGTGGACTTTTGTCTTGAATTCACCCTCATGACACAGAGAGGCAACTAGCCACGCACCATACTCGCAAACAATCTCTCGCCCACCCTGGGGTGTGACTGCTCAGATCCAGTGGTGAGTTCCTTGGCACCCCACAAGTCCCCTCAAGCGTGTTGTATGAGAATATGCCCTTCCTGAAAAGTCCATGAGAAACGAACACAATGGCCCATCTTTACCTTAACCTATGTTCTAAAAGCTCTGTGGCTTATAGAGCAGACAGACTCACATTATTGTGTCTGACCTTCATAGTGACTCTGAGGTATCATTATTCCCATTTTATGGATGGAGAACTTGAGGCCCAGTGCAATTCACAGTCACACGGGAATGGGGTAAGGCCAATCCCAGGCCTCCATCTCCTGGTTCTTTCTTTCCCCATCACTAAACCATCTTCAGGCCACATTTGAGTCCTAAGACCTTATAGAATCTCAGTATGTGGGACCTTCAAACACTGAGGAGGAAAACGTCCAGAGCTACGAAATCTCAAAGTGAAGTAACAGGCAGTTTGTAACTTGTAAATGAACACCTTTGGTTAACTTCGGTATTAAAAAAATAATTGAATGCAAATAAGAACAGACAACTTGGTAATCCCACACGCTGGCCAACTTTCCACTCAACGAAGATGTACAGGTATCAGTGCACATTTGAACTTCATGTACCGACACTGAAATTCCACTTGTGGGTGCCTCGAGATCTGTGGAGACAGATCTCTTTAAGAAGTCCATTTTTGAGAGGAAAGAAAATGTGTAGTTTATACTTCTCAAGATAGAAACGGTCCCTTGTATGAATCACTGAATATTCCCAGAGATATTGTGGGGGAAAAAACCCAATATGTAGTATCACCATTCCATAAAGTAAGAGTCTCCAAACTGCTCTGATTGCACATCCCTAGCCACAAAAGACTGCGTACATCCTCTAATATGTGTATATTTACTTACAACCTGTATACATGTGCTCCTGTACTAAGATAGTATACAACATATAAAACATATGCAGAAACTGCAGTTTTAAAAGAACGGCGTATCAGTCAGTTCTCAAAACCCAGAAATCTACTGGATGCTCAAGCTGGTGAGCTGCCCCCTCCACATCACCAGATTCCACATTTCTGTTCATCAAAAAAGGCTCGCTGGTGCCACAAAGAGACTTCTACTACAAGCAAGCACTTGGGAAGGGACCCTCGGCGTGTCCTTCCACACAGAGACGAAGCTCCCAGGAGCTAGACCTGTGTCACGTGAGCTGGAAGCTGAGGGCAGCCATCTTTACACTCCCTCTGACGGAAGAAGGAAGGAAGCAGCCCAAAGACACAAGCCCCAGGGCTGCTAGTGACCCAGGACGTTCCGTTCCCTATCATCTTGAGGCCCCGCTGCATTCCTGCCTTTAGGTTCCATGAGACACCCTGTATCTTTTTTAAGTTGGACCTTCGTATAAACTGTCCCATGTGAAGCTTGACATGCCCCCCCCCCCACCCCCTAAAGGAAACATCTCTAAGGACTTTCTAGATAAGCCCTGGTCACATTACACCATCACCACTCTCCTCTCCATTCGACCCTTTCACTGCCCTGTCACAGCATCACACAATTGCTTTTTTATACGCATTAGCTGAAGTCAGTTTCTGACATAAGTATTATTTTATCACGTCCAAACCATAGCTTAATAATGTGCTGCTCTACCACTGTGGTTGGAGAACAATACATCAGAATAACGAGTTCTCCCACCTAGAAAAAGTCGACGTGCAGCGCCTGGAAAAGATCTCCACAGCCTGATGTCCAGGCCTTGCCAACAGCAAAGTCCGTCTGCCTCTGGCCAAAGCATCAGGAGCCCTCACTTGGCCACATGTTACACTCAAGCATATTTCATCCACGCTGCGGGCCACAGGCATGACTGCTACGCATGCACGAAGAATCTAAGTTACAGAAAGCTATGTGCATCCTCTAATTTGCCAGCGAATGTTTGCTTCTGTATTCTAGCTTTACAACAATACAACTGATTGACTTTATTTTGACAAGGAAAGGGAAGGGAGGGGAGGGGAGGGGAAGGGAGGGGAGGGGAGGGGAGGGGAGGGGAGGGGAGGGGAGGGAAGGGAAGGGAAGGGAAGGGAAGGGAAGGGAAGGGAAGGGAAGGGAAGGGAAGGGATAGGAAAGGAAAGAAGGATGCCTAGCTGGCTCAGTTGGAAGACTGTGTGACTCTTGATTTCAGGGTCATGACTTCAAGCCCCACAATGGGTGCAGAGATTACTTAAATGATTAAAAAAGAGAAAAGAAACTTGAAAGAAAAGTAAATGTGCAAGGAAAGACAATGAGGTAGGAAAGACAGGAGTAAAATCATTATTCTGGTGTCAACTTGGACCCTTTGTTCATGTTTTGAGTCTGGGGACCAACGATACTCTGTCCCCACTTCCCGTACCGGATTCTATCTCAACCAGGCAGGAAGATTACAGCTCGACTGAGGCAACCAGACCAAAAGTTTACAGATAGTAATTTGGTCAGATGAGCCAAAGGAAGTATGTTTCTGCACTTAGTGGTTTGGACCACTTTGGAGATCGAGAAAGATATTACAGACCTTCTCTGAACTCTGCGCACAAACTTCTGCTCCTCCACGACTTAACCATACGATCACAGCAGCTAATTTGAAACTCTGGCTTCCTACCCATAAATCTGGTGCCTCGCCCACAGTGGCACAAAACAGACCCTCCCAAGTGTCTGATGCATATGAAAACATGCGGACAAATCTGCTTAGAGTCCCTATTTCGTGTGCCTGCCCTCTCCGAGAAAAGACCAGTACATTGCAGAACGAGTCCCCAGAGCCCTGGCGTATGCCAAGCCTGCATTTTCACCACACGACAGGATCCCTTCCTGTTAAATGGATCGAAACAGCAAACTGTATCTGCAGCAGCCAGGAACACAGGGTCAGCCGGGACACACGGACGGCAGGAGCATCCTGCCATTTTGCTGACCGAAGGAAAACCGTTTAGGAGCCTTGAGTTTTCTGTTACCTTCTTTCTTGATTCTTGACACGCACTGGCTGGCTGCTTGGGCTCCTGCAACGCTGTACCAACAGGCTGGCGGACATCACCACGCTATCTGTTTTATTCTTTCTCCACGAAAGCCAAAACCTAAATCCCCAGTACACAATTGCTCTTGCCGACGCGTATCTCCGAAATAGCCCTCATCTGTTAATATGCCGCAAATTCACAAAGCATCCCAACCCCCACCCTCTGACCTGTTCCAAGTCACGCCTGTTTGTTAGCTGAGCCGGAGCTCGGTTTGGGGAGACGCAATGACCTCATACAAAGGAAAAAGAAGAAAGAAGCGGCCAACAGCCCACTAGCCCAAGGGTCAAAGGACCCAGTCAAGGTGCTGCAGGTGAGGCAGAGACCAAATACATTGTGTTTCCATACGGCATCCCAAAAGAACAACTAGGCCCCTACAGGTGAGAATAATGGTCACCAAAGATTTCTTTTCGGGGGCACCTGAGCGGTTCAGTCAGTTGAGCATCCGACTTCGGCTCAGGTCATGATCTCATGGTTCATAGGTTCGAGCCCCGCATCGGGCTCTGTGCTGACAGCTCAGAGCCTGGGAGCTGCTTTGGAGTCTGTGTCTCCCTCTCTCTCTGCCCCTCCCCTGCTCTCTCTCTCTCTCTCTCTCTCTCTCTCTCTCTCAAAAATAAATAAACATTAAAAAAAATTTCAAAGATTTCTTTTTGTATGCACACCAAGCTATAAAAATTAGAGACACTCTCTTTTCTGGGCCAAGAAATCAAGGGCTGGTAGCCATTCTGCGGAAAAAGTTTGCAAATCTTAATGATAATTGTTTTACTCTCCTTGGTTTTTCGCTAGATCTCTTAAGAGGAGAAAAACAACAATAAAACACAGACCCCAAGAGGTCACGGGCTGGAGCGTGAGATGCACCGCACACGTTTTAGGGAACAAACACTTTGGCAAAATGAAAACAGAAAACAACAATCAAGGAGAAGAATGTATGGATGCTGTACATAATGGTAAACCCCAGCTCCCCCATGCGCTGTGAAGGGAAGCCGACTGTTGTCATGGTCAGAGCAGGGGTTTGGGATCAGACATGAGGAATTTAAATCTCTTGCTGGGTCTCTCCAGGCTTCAGCTCCCCCGTCTGTAAAATCAGTAGTAAGGCCTCTCTCTCAGAGGATTTTTGTGAAGATTCAATGAGGTGATATATCTACAGCACTTAGAACAGCGCTGGCACATTGCAAATGTTCAATAAATGCTAATCATTATCATGATGATTAGGCAGCCATTTAGAAGAATGACGTATATCAGTAGTGCTTGTATGTATGAAAAGAGCTCCAAGATACGCTGTTTGAAAAAAAAAAAAAAAAAAAGCCGGAACAGATTGTTGGCTGGATCGAAGGTGGGGAAAGTAAGGGAAGGTGGTCAAAAGGTAGAAAAATAAATAAATCCTGGAGATGTAATGCACAGCATGGTGACTAAAGTTACCAATACTTTACTGTATATTTGTAAATTGTGAATAGAGTGGATCTTAGAAGTTCAAACCACAAGAAAAAAAATTGTAACTATGTACGGCGATGGATGTTAACTACCCTTACTGTGGTGGTCATTTTGCAATATAGACATATATCGAATCACTATGTTATACTCCTAAAATTAATACGTTGTTAGATATGAATTATATCTCAGAAGAATAGAAAAAAAGTCATATGTGAGTCTGCAATGACTTCTTTCTTTCTTTCCTTCTTGAGAGAGAGAGAGAGCATGAGCAGGGTAGGGGCACAGGGAGGGAGAGAGAGAGAGAGAGAGAGAGAGAGAGAGAGAGAATCTCAAGCAGGCGTCACACTCAGCCTGGAGCCCAATGCGGGGCTCGATCCCAAGACCCTGGTATCATGACCTGAGCCGAAATCAAGAGTCGGGTCACTCAACTGACAGAGCCACCCAGGCACCCTTTTCTTTATTTCTATTTAAATCTATGTGTGTAAGCACAAACACACAAGCATGAAACATTGCTTTAAAAAAAAAAAATCACAAGAACATATTAACAGTGATTGTCCAAGGTAGAGAAGCCTTCCCTTTTCATTCTGTAACTTCCTGTATCACTTGAATTTTGTAATCCTACAGAAAGTATTCCTTGTATTTCTTTCGCACAGGAACAGATGTGACCTGGGTGGAGGGATTAGGGTGTATAGTTTGTATTCTTCCTTAAATCTCTCTAAACAAATATAACATTTTACACTAACATTTCTCCCGACACTTGTGGTTCCCTTCCCACCACCTTCACATGATCAAAAGTTTAAATGAATCATCACCTAAATCACAGATCCTTAACTCTGTGAGATATGTCATGAGTAATGTGTAACAAAGCTGGGAGGTGGAATTATAGGAAACTCACTGCAAATTGCACATAACCTTGGAAACCCCTGGGAGTGTGCTTCCTGTATCAATGCCATTGGCCATAGGTGTTCTATGTGGTTTTGGTGGGAAAACACTAATACTGCTGATCTAAACTTAAACCCTCTTCCTCCTAGGAACTAACGCCTCGCATTTAAATGATATCGAATGTGTAAATCATCTAAACCTGGGTTTTTTTGTGGTAGTTGTTGTTGTTGAGGTGCAATCTGCATAACACATAATTAGCTATTTTAAAGTCAACAACTCAGGGGCGCCTGGGTGGCTCAGCTGGTTGAGCATCTGACTTCGACTCAGGTCATGATCTCGCAGTTCGTGGGTTCGAGTGCGGAGCTGTGTGCTGACAGCTCAGAGCCTGGAGCCTGCTTCAGATTCTGTGTCTCCCTCTCTCTCTCTCTCTGCCCCTCCCCCTCTCCCACTCTGTCTCTCTCTCTCTCAAAAATAAATAAACATAAAAAAATAAAATAAAGTCAACAACTCAGAGGCGCTTAGGACATTCTTAATGTTGTGCAATCACCTCTATCCAGTTCCAAAACATTTTCTTCATCCCCAAATAACGCCATGCTCATTAAGCAATTTACTCTCCATTCTCCCCTCCCCCACAGCTCCTGGCAATCACAAATCTACACTGTCTCCGGGTTTATCTCTTCTGGATATTTCATACACAGCTAAATGCAATCATACAATATGTGACCTTTTGTGACTGGCTTCTTCCAATTAGCATAGTGTTTTCAAGGTTCATCTACATGGTATCAGTACGTGATTCCTTTTCAAGGCTAGTATTTCACCCTTGTATATAATATATTGCATATACCACGGTGTGTTTATCCATTCATCTATCCAGACAACCTGGGTCGTTTCCACCTTTTGGCTACTATGAATAGTGTTGCTAGGAACATTCGTGTACAAGCATTTGTTTGAGTACCTGTTTTTCAACTGTTTGTGTAGATAGATACCTCAGGGTGAACGTGCTGGGTCATATGGTAATTCTATGTTTAACTTTTTGAGGAATGGCCAAACTTCTGTTTTCCACAGTAGCTGTACCATCTTATTTACATTTCCACCAGCTACCTATGAAAATTCTAACAACACTTATTATTTCCCTTTTTTATTTTTTTTATTTAAAAAAAATTTTTTTTAACCTTCATTTATTTTTGAGACAGAGAGAGACACAGCATGAACGGGGGAGGGGCAGAGAGAGAGGGAGACACAGAATCGGAAGCAGGCTCCAGGCTCTGAGCCATCAGCCCAGAGCCTGATGCGGAGCTCGAACCCACGGACCGCGAGATCGTGACCTGAGCTGAAGTCGGACGCTCAACCGACTGAGCCACCCAGGCGCCCCTATTTTCCTTTTTAAAAAAAAATTACAGTCATCCTAGTGGGTGTGAAGTGGGTATTTCACTGTGGTCTTAATTTGCATTTCTCTAAACTGATGACGTCAAGCATCTTTTCATGTACTCTTGGCCATTTATATACCTTCTTTGGAGAAACGTGTATTAAGATCCTTTGTGTATTTTTAAATTGGTTTTTGTTGTTGTTGAGCTGTAAGTCTGTTTCACATATCCGGATGCTAGATCCCCACCAGACATTTGATTTGTAAATAGTTCCTCTCGATTCTGTAAGTTGTCTTTCTACTTTCTTAATATTGTCCTTGGATGAGCATAATTTTTTCAATTTAAATGAAGTCCAACTTCTGCATTTTTTTTGTTGTTGCTCATGCTGTCGTTGTCATATCTAAGAATCTATTGGCAAATCCAAGGTCATGAAGATTTAACCCTGTTTTCCATTAGGAATTTAATAGATTCAGGTCCTATATTTAGGTCATGGATCCATTTTGAGTTAATTCTTATATAGGGTATGAAGTAAGGTTTCCATTAAAGCATGTGGCTATCCAGTTGTCCCAGCACATGTGTTGAAGAGACTACTGCTCTCTCCTTAAATGATCTCAGGACTCTTGTCAAAAATCAACTGCCCCTGGATGTATAGGTTTATTTTAGGAACCTCAATTCTATTCCTTGATCTACATGTGTCTTCTTATGCCAGTACCACACTGTTTAGATTTACTGCAGATTTGTAGTGGGTTTTGAAATCAGAAAGTGTGAGTCCTCCAACTTTGTTCTTCTTTTTCAAGATGATTTTGGCTACTTGGAGGCTCTTGAATTCTATATGAATCTGAAGATTGGCTTTTCCATTTCTGCAGAAAAAAGCCTTTGGAATTTTGATAGGAATTGCACTGACTCTGTGGATCACTTCGGGAATTATTGCCATCTCAACAATAAAAAGTCTCCCCCAGACTCTTCAACAAATGGTGTTGGGAAAACTGCTCAGCAACATACAAAAGAATGAAACTGGACTACTTTCTTACACCACGCAGAAAAATAAATTCAAAATGGATTAAAGACCTAAATGTGAGACATAAAACCATAAAAATCCTAGAAGGGAACATAGGCAATAACTTCGTTGACATCAGCCACAGCAATTTCTTTCTAGACACGCCTCCTGAGGAAAGGGAAACAGAAGCGAAAATAAACTATTGGGGCTACATCAAAATAGAAAGCTTCTGCACAGTGAAGGAAACAATCAACAAAACTGAAAGGCAACCTACAGAATGGGAGAAGATATCTGCAAATGACATATCCACTAAAGTATCCAAAATATATAAAGAACTTATACAACTCAACACCCAAAAAAACCCAAATAATCCCATTTAAATGGGATTTTAAAAATCCCACTTAAAAATCCCAGACATTTCTCCAAAAAAGACATACAAATGGCCGACAGATGTTCAATATCACTCATCATCAGGAAAATGCAACTCAACACTACAATGAGATACCATCTCATACCTGTCAGAATGGCGAAAATCAACAACGCAAGAAACAACAACGTGTTGGCAAGGATATGTGAGTGTAGTCACACACTGTTGGTGGGAATGCAAACTGGTGCAGCCACTGTGGAAAGCAGTATGGAAGTTCCCCCAAAAAGTCATAAGTAGAACTACCCTACAATCCAGTAATCACACTACTGGGTATTTAGCCAAAGAATACAAAAACACTAATTCGAAGGAATATATGCACCCCTGTGTTTATAGCAGGATTATTTACAATAGCCAAAATATAGAAGCAGCCCAAGTGTCCATCAATTGATGAATATATTAAGAAGATGTGGTATATACGGACAGCGGAAGACTATTCAACCATAAAAAATGAAATCTTGCCATAGGCAATGACATGGATGGCGATACAGAGTATTATGTTAAGTGAAATAAGTCAGAGAAAGACAAATACCATATGATTTCACTCATGTGTGGAATTTAAGAAAGAAAACAAACAAAAGGGAAAAAAATAGAGAGGGAGAGGAACCAAGAAAAAGACTCTTAACTATAGAGAACAAACTGATGATCACCAAAGAGGAGGGTGTGGGGGGATGGGGGATGGAGATGAAGGAGTACATTTGTTGTGATGAGCGTAGGGTGTTGTATGGAAATGTTGAATTACTATACTGTACTATACACCTGAAAGTAATATAACACTGTGTGTTGACTAATGCAATTTTTTTTAACTTCAAAGAAAAAATACAAAATTCTGAGTAAAGGCCAAAATTCTGAAAATTTGATTTTAAAATTTTATACCTTATTAGATGGATTTTTAGAGATTTAGTTAAAAGTGCTGCTGACTTGGGACACCTGGATGGCTCAGTTGGTTGAGTGTCCCACTCTTGATTTCAGCTTAGGTCATGATCTCAGGGTTGTGGGATCAAGCCCCACACTGGGCTCCACGCCAGGCACGGAGCCTGCTTGAGATTCTCTTTCTCCTTCTCCCTGTGCCCCAACCCCCTTCTCAAAAAAAAAAAAAAAAAGCATTTACTTTATTAAACTTTTCTCTTTATGAAATAAATAAATAAAAATTAAAACACATATACCTTAAAAAATAATAAGTCTCAAGACACCTGGTGGCTCAGTCAGTTAAGTGTCCAACTTCAGCTCAGGTCACGATCTCATGGTTTGTGAGTTTGAGCCCCGCGTCCAGTTCTGTGCTGACAGCTCAGAGCTTGGAGCCCGCTTCGGATTCTGTGTTTCTCTCTTTGTCCCTCCTCTGCTCGCACTCTCTCTCTCTCTCTCTCTCTCTCAAAAATAAGTAAACATTAAAAAATGATAATAATAGTAAGTTCTTCCAGTCGATAAACATGATATATATTTCCATTTACTTAGGTCTTTGATTTCTTTCAGCAATGTTTTTAGTTCTCAGTGTACAAGTCTTTCACCTCTTTGTTTCAATTTATTTCTATGGATTGCATTCTTTTGGATCCTACTATAAATGAAAGCATTTTGTTAGTTTCCTTTTCAGATTGTTCATTGCTGGTATACAGAAACACTACTGATATCTGTGTTTATTTTGAACCCTGTGAATTCCTGTGAATTGAACTTTCCTGAATGCATTTTTTTAGCGCTAGTAGTCATTGTATCTGTGTGCATGTGTATGCATTCTTTCACATTTTTTATATCTATGATCATGTCGTCTGCAAAAAGAGATAGTTTTACTTTTCCCTTTCCAATTTGGATGCCTTTTTCTTGCCTAATTGCTCTGACTAGAACTTCCAGCACAGGAGCAAAAGTGCTTCTTCACCTTATTCCTTGTCCTAGAAGGAAAGCTTTCAGTCTTTCGCCACTGACGATGGTGGGTTTTTCATAAATACCTTTTATCATGTGGAGGTAGTTCCCTTCTGTTTCTTGCTTTTTTCGTGTTTTATTATGAAAAGGTGTTGGAATTTGTCAAATGCTTTTTCTGATTGAGACGATCATGTGGGTTTTACTCCTTCATTCCATTAACATGGTGTATTACACTGATTGAACTCATGTTGAACCACTCTTGCACTCCTGGGATAAATCCCTCTTGGTCTTGGTATACAATCCTTTTAATATGCTGCGGAATTCCATTTGCTAATACTTTGCTGAGTATTTTTGCATCAATATCGTAAGGAATCTTGTTCTGTAGTTTTCATATCTTGACCTTGGTATCAGGGCAATGCTAGTCTCATAAAATAAGATAGGAAGTGTTCCCTTCTCTTCTAGTTTCTGGAAGACTTTGAGAGAGATTGATGCTATGCTTTGAATGTTTGGTAGAATTCACCAACATATGGTCCTAAACCATTCGTTGTTGGGAGGCTTTTAATAACTGATTCAATCTCTTGTTATAGGTCTCTTCAGATTTCCTATTTCTTTCTGGGACAGTTTTGGCAGTGGGTTGTTTCCAGGAATCTATCCATTTAATCTAGATTATCTAATTTCTTGGCATACAACCGTTCATGGCATTCTCCCATAATTCTTTTCATTTCTGCAAAGTCAGCAGTGATATCCTCACTGTCATTTTTTTTAAATTTAGTTATTTGCTTCTTTTTTCTTAGCAATCTAGCTAAAAGTTCATCGATTTTGTTGATCTTCAAAGAACCAAATTTTGGGTTCAGTAATTCTCTCTATGGTTTTTCTATTTCCTGTTTCATTAAAGTTAGGTTATTGATTTAAAACCTTTTTAAAGGGGGGCTGGGTGGCTCAGTTAAGTGTCCGACTCTTGGTTTCAACTCAGGTCATGATCTCACAGTTTTGTGGGTTTGAGCCCCACATCGGGCTCTGTGCTGGCAGTGTGGAGCTGTCCATCCCCTACCCGTGCTGTCTCTGTCTCTCTCAAAATACATAAATAAACTCTTTAAAACTATCTTTTTCATAGGCACCTACAGCTATAAATTTCCCACTGAGCACTGCTTTTATAACATCCCCTAAGTTTGAGGATGTTGTGTTTTCATTTTTTTTAAGTACTTTTTTTCTAGTTTATTTATTTATTTTTGAGGGGGAGAGGCAGAGAGAGAGAATCCCAAGCAGGCTCTGCATTTTCAGTGCAGAGCCCAACCTGGGGCTCAAACCCACGAACTGTGACATCATGACCTGAGCTGAAATCAAGTCAGAAGCTCAACCAACTAAGCCGCCCAGGCACCCCCCGCTGCTGTGTTTTCATTTGAATTCATCTCAAATTATTTCCTAAATTCCATTGTTAATTTCATCTGTAACGACATTGGTTGTTTTTGAGTCTATACTGACTTTTACAATTATTAAGAGAAAACCTGCCAATGTCCTGAACCCCTTAGGATTAGTTAGTTCTTCTGCTTTTTGGATCCAAGTTCCTCTTACGAGGGTCCATTCCTGTCACTGGTTAAAAGAAGCACAGCACCTTTGTTATTTTTAATCGGGACCATAAAACGTTATGTTAAAGAATAATTACCGAAGGTAGAACCATGACCCTCCTAAGATATAAAATACACATATTAAAGACTTTATTGACCTCATTATTAATGAGGGTGTTAGTAAGATGTTACAACAGTTCAAAAGAGAAGTTAGAGAAGCACGAATTTCCGAGGATTAAAGGAATGATCAAATTAAAGGTTGAAACACATTTACAGATAGACCAGAAACTGGATATTTTTTCATAAGGGCGGGGGGGAATAATCATTTTAATCACACAAAGAGCTTTTCTCCATGTCTCTGGACAGTAACTGTTTTGCCTTGCTACCAGTTACCTACGACTTAAAGAGCTGTAAAACATACCAAAGGCAAGAAAAAGGCTAGAGTCGGATACTCTTGAAGGGTGCGCTCTCTCCACACAAAGGACAGTTTTCCACTGGAGGAAACACCCAGGAATCCCCTGCTTATTCCAAATCTCGTCACAATATGACATAGAAAAGAAAAAGAAAAATGAAAGGTGTGGATGAGGAAAGGAACAAGCAGGGGCAACTCTGCCATGAAACAAAAATGAGAACTGAAATGAAA
The DNA here is from genome assembly GCF_022837055.1 of Prionailurus viverrinus. Classification (NCBI taxonomy): domain Eukaryota; kingdom Metazoa; phylum Chordata; class Mammalia; order Carnivora; family Felidae; genus Prionailurus; species Prionailurus viverrinus. Next base: position 35,973,823 of record NC_062572.1, read on the forward strand.
AACGATTAGCAGGCCCAGGTGCCCCGTGACGCCCCACCACCCGCGGTGTAGCTGGGCGCTGGGGGTTGTGGGGGGGAGCCCTGGGCGTTGAAAGGGAAGTGAGTCTGCAGCCCCGAAGGCACCGATCACCCCAGGCCACGCGAGTCCTAGGTGGAGGAATCTGTGGGCCAACATCCAGATCTCTCTGCACCCTAAGACCCAGGCCTCAAAGGCAGGGGCCCCCAAGGCACTGGGCACAGGACACAAAACACAATTTATACTGCAAGATGGCAAAACGTGATGCTGGTTGTCGCCAGCGAGACCCCAAGACTTGCCCTTTACTGCCCGCCTGCTTGTACTCGCTAACTTATGTCTCACAGCTTTGCCTTAAGCTCCTCTTTCTGGCTTACCTCTTAGCTCAGCAAATGGGAACCAAAACCACCCCTCAAGTGATAGTGACCGCCCTGAAGAGAACTCCAGCAGGCCCAGACCACCCAGACTGCTTGGGCTAAACCCCAGATTCGCACCTGGGCAGATGGACCATGGAGTGACCCCTGGGACAACTGGCAACTGCTTTTACCTCGTTATACTACTAAAATCTAGGCCCAGGGAGGCGCGCCAGCCTCATTTACATAACCTACCACGGGTGTGTGGGCATGTTTCCTTAGGGCGCATGCGTGGCCTTACGGCCCGCCTCTACATACAGCAACAAGGTTTCCCTATCTAAACATTCATCCTGACCCTAAATAAAAGACATCCATCTCCCCCTTCCCCATGATCTCCTTATTTGCTGCAAATAAGTTTTCTTTGTGCGACAGCTCAACCTGGTACAGTTTCTGGGTCGCACTCTGGTTACACGGTGGCTGTCACTAAAGTCTCATCACTGCTTCCGGGAGGAGGGCGGGGAGGGGTTGTGGGGACTCAGAGTGTATCAGGGATGACTAACAGAACTGGTTTTGCACGTGGGCTGGGAAGGGAGGTTCCCTGGAGCCCAGAGGCAGGACGCACACGTGGGCAGTGAAGTCCCTGGCAGTTTCCCACCCGGAGCCCAACTCGACATCCATCTGGGAGTTGGGATAAAGATCAGATGGGCTTCAGTCTTCAAACCAATCAGACCCGGCGTGAACCAGTCCTGCTAGAAATCAAGAAAATAATAATTAACTTTCAAACACTTTTCAGACGGGCAAGGTATAAACATTCAGGTTTTATTATGTGACTGAAGGCGACACACTTCATTTTCAAGTCATTGTGATATATACTTCAGATATTACGTATATCCTGCTTATTTTCATGAATGAACACCGGTTTATAACTTTCAAGCACATTTTCAAACATATAGGCTATCTGTACATCTGTCAGTCGTTCTCCTCATATGCCAGTAATGCCTGTATAGGGAAAGTTACCACACAGAACTGGAAAAAAAAAAAATCACGAAATTCAAGGAAAACAAATGATTTCAGACAAAACTGTATCAAAAATAGGTCTAGGGGGGCGCCTGGGGGGGCGCAGTCGGTTAAGCGTCCGACTTCAGCCAGGTCACGATCTCGCGGTCCGGGAGTTCGAGCCCCGCGTCAGGCTCTGGGCTGATGGCTCGGAGCCTGGAGCCTGTTTCCGATTCTGTGTCTCCCTCTCTCTCTGCTCCTCCCCCGTTCATGCTCTGTCTCTCTCTGTCCCAAAAATAAATACATGTTGAAAAAAAAAATTAAAAAAAAAAAAAATAGGTCTAGGGGCTACCGTCACAGGTCCTCATTGCACTGGTAAGCATGTCAGGGCCTGTTTGCAGCTGCTTTATAAATGGTCATGTGCCCCATCTACATTTATGAATAAAAACATATCTTTTATCAGAAGACAAAAGCCATGAAGAAAAAACACTGAGAGTGAATGTCCTCACCACGCACCCTTGCCCCCCTCCGGGCTACTTCAACAGGACTTGGCTGTTGCTCTGTCACATTAGCATTTCTTTACCCTTCCTGCCTGGACGAATGGGATGATTGTTCCGACAGGAACTTCCCAGAAGGCCCAGGGACTCTTCAATGGGACGCATCAACAGACAGTTCGCACCCTAGGATTCTTTGAACCCCTCAAAAACTTCATCTTGCCGTGTCCTCTTTCGGAAAGACCGCCTTAAATCGCACTTGTCATTCCCAACAGTCAGCCCGGGCCTCCCGGCAGGGAGAAGCTGTCAAGACTTGGGTTTCGCTGGGTGCTCAGCAGTGATGAGGTCAACTCTATGTGACCAACAGGCTGTCGGTGAGATCCAAGGTCAGCTCTGGACAGGAGAGAGGGCAGTGACCCGGAGCTCCCCATGACACCACAGGCCCGGAAGCCGCCTTGAGAGGCTGCTGACTCACTTTCCCTGCCTGCCCCAGGGACCCCTGTAGCATCAGGAGGCCTGTGTGCCCTGAGTGAGGGATAGGCTCAGTTCATAAGAGACGAAGGAGCCATGTGGAAAAACCAGGTGAGAGTTTCCAAATGAAATCCCCCCCGAAAAATGGCAATCTCAGGGTTCATATGAAAAGTCACCACACCCGAGGGAGCTACCAGGCTCCTGCCACTTCCCAAGGCTGGAGCAGCAGCAGGGGCTGCCAATGGGCCATAAGGCAGACGGGGAAGCTACTCGCGGCAGGTGCAGGACACTCTGGTCAGGGCGCCATGACGCCCACTGCCCCTCACAGCCAGCTAGAAGCCAGCAAAGCCCACTGGAGAACTGGCTGTGTGCACAGGCGTGCCCCCTGCTTGGGGAGGGGGGAGGGCACGCACACAGGACAGCAGTGAAGAGGAAGACTGTGGCTTCCCTGTGGCCTGCCCAAGGGGGCATGAATCCCTGCGGGGCCACGGGGCATGGAAAGGAAGACCCTCTGGACAAAATGGCAGGCCATTCTCAGCGCTAAAAACAAACAACCCAACTAAGTACATTTTAATACATTTTAAAGATCTTCCTGGCTTTATTCAACCACTCGTGAACGGGACAGCGTCCCATCGAGCAGATAGAAAGGAGTTCCAAAGAGCCGTACAAAATACGAGGATTTTATGGGCAGAAGAGGGCAGGAAAAGGAAGTTTCTAGCATAGAGTGGGTTGTTTCAGACAAGGTCACCTACGTATTCGGGACGAAAGGGATCTATCAGGTGGGTTACCTCACCAGTGCTGGCAGGTAACTCCAGATTGTCCGGGTGAAGGTTACATACAGTCCTGGCAGAGACTGAAACTGTAATTAGGGAAGCTATGAGGTCTTAGTTGGCTGACCTAGGCCTAACACAGGTGACTCCATTGTGGGCCTGTTGTCTCTTTTCTAACCCAAGGAAAGCCTCATAAGTTCCACAGCTTCAGCTCTCATGATGGTCTTTGTCCCTTAGCACTGGGCACCTGATTCTGGAGCCACCTCCCTAGGGACCTCGTTTGCCACATCCCATGGGTGCCATTAACCACCTCTCATGCATCACAGCACACAGTGCTCCAGCAGAGTGTCACCTCCTCAAAACAGCACCTGCCAGGGGCCCACCTGGGACCACAGGCTGCAGGCCGCAAAGAGCACATGTGCCCTTTGGTGTGGGCTGCACCTCATGATGGCCTGGAAGCTTCCACGTGCCGCCCCTCGGATCCCTGTGAGGCAGTGTCACACATCATTTCCCAGAGAAACCTGCTTTTCTATTTCCCTCTCTCAGGCTATGTATTTATCCATGTACAGCATCGGTATGACAGAGCCTAAAGATGTGTCACGACATTATGAGTTGCCTCTGGGTGAGCATTACTAGCCCATCAACAGAATTTTAAAATTTGCATTTGGAAAAGCAAAAATATCTTTACTGTAAAGTTATGCAATCCTTGCGCACTAATGCAAATTAAGTCAAGTTTGTGAGCAAATCAACTTGTGAGGTAGACATTGTCAGCAAAATTTTACAAGTGACAGATCTGAGTCTCAGAGAGGCTCGACAGCACAACCGAAGGCCACACAAATAGCAAGTGACACAGTCAGGACTCGATCAGGTGGGTCTCACTAGAGTCATCTGCTCTTCCACGGGCCCATCTTGCTTCTCTCCCCTTCGAGTCCAGAATCTGAGAGAAGAACCAAGTCAAAGTTCCAGTCAAGGCATAAACTCATATTCTTTGAACTCATATCCTGGCAGTGACCTGGTGGGAACATAAAAGGTGCTGATGGAGGAAACTGTCGGGGGTCCGTGATACCCACTCTCTCTTCATCTGTTAGAAACAGAACCCTGAGGTTTAGCTGGGCACTCAGTCACTCTTGCTGGTACAGGCGACCACGGGACTAAGCTCCGGCAAACAGGACAGAAGCAGAGACGATGCGTTGACCCCATAAGCCACCAAACCCACTCTGAACCAGCTACCAGGACTAACAGAGAAGAAAGAAATGATTGCCATCCTGCTTAAGTCACTACACTTTGGAGTCTCTTGCTTCAGCAACATGCCCAGATCCTAATCACTGCTGCTCATCCAAGAAACTTAAAAACCTGTATACTCCTTTAAATAGGCGAAGAATTATCCTCACAGCTTGTTGAACCTATTCACTTGCCTAGCGCCCCACTTCTTCCTAAGGGGTGCAAGGTAAATGCATCCTGTGCCCTGTGTCTGAATTCTCACAAATTCCAAATCCGAATTTATGAGGTTGCACTGTATACTATGACACTATACCAGTATCACAATCCAATTCTTTAAACCCATATTCTTCCCAATGTCCTTATTTGGAAAATGCCACCCACCCATAGTTAGCTACCGGGCAGGTGGCCACCATGGTTTCCCCAGGCAGGCATGACATCGTTCGAACCGGGGCCTTGCTCACTGCCCTGCCGGGCCACACTTCTTCTTCAGCAGCCGCATCTATTGCACACTCGGAAGGCCCAGCGAGGTTGCCATGGCAGCAAGCATCATTGAAATGCTGGCAAACTGGCTGCCTGCCAGGACCAAGTTGTTGGTAATCCTGTCTTGTTGGTTAAGCATTCGGACAGACAAAACTCTTTTTATGACCATTCAGTAATAAGAGCTTTTAAAGGAAGCAGAAGGGGGTGGGGTAGCTGTTGGAACCCTCTGACCTATTTAGAGACCCCGGCCTGGATGCCTTGTGCAATGTGGTATTTCAGCCCCTCCGAGCAGAACCGACCGTCATTACTTGAGATTATATAATAAGTATGGGTCCATTTGTTCTAGCCTGCCATTTTCTGCCTTCGTGATCACCTATTACCAATCCGAGATTGATTTGCTGTGACACCTGCTACTATCCCATGACTGGAATAATAAACACAAGCAATGCACGTTGGCCATTACATTTTTGGTGAAGAGCTACAGTAGAGAATGACATATGTCTGCTCATTGGAAGGAACACGTAATTAAAAAATTTTTTTTCAACGTTTATTTATTTTTGGGACAGAGAGAGACAGAGCATGAACGGGGGAGGGGCAGAGAGAGAGGGAGACACGGAATCGGAAACAGGCTCCAGGTTCTGAGCCATCAGCCCAGAGCCTGACACAGGGCTCGAACTCACCGACCGCGAGATCGTGACCTGGCTGAAGTCGGACGCTTAACCGACTGCGCCACCCAGGCACCCCGGGAACACGTAATTAACAGCATTATTTATCCACCCAACACCAAGCAGTATACAGAAAACAAGTTGTTTCACAGAAGGAAAGCAGAGCGTCCTCCATATATGGGGTTACAGACACTCTGCTCTACCAGCCACTCAAGCCTTTCCTACAACCTAAAAAAATATACTTTTATATCTATATTGCATACAAAACCTACTTACATTATATGTGCTGTGTATTCGTAGTATATTATATAAGGAATTCTGTTGCATTAGGTGTTATCACCTGCTGCAGAAGCATGACCGAGGCCAGTCTCCAATTGAAACAGGACTCACCAGCTATGCTGCCCTAAAAACTACTACGGAATTAAGCTGACATACGGAACTGTGCTTTCTATGGCATTTGATTGGGATTTTTACGTGCTTGACCTTGTCACAGTAGCAGAATCCATCATCTACGGAAAGTCATAAAACCGAGGGTGTCACCTTGGCACACCATTCAAAACCAATTAACAGAACCTCTGTTAGACACATAAATCCATTGATCCGTTCTTACAACTGGCACAGAAAACATTTAAAAGGCAAATAAGGTAGTAAATTTCGACAGATATTTGAAAGAGCAAGCCAGAGAGAGCACAGATTTAAAAACAAAAATAATGAGCCCTTGCCCCATCTCATCCAACAATAATTCAAAACACTGCCACCAAAGCCTTCCTAGCACAAGGCTAAAACTTGGAAATTCACACACAAAAAAAGAGTGCTGTGCTTTCAAAATAAATTATTGTGTTCTAACACAGATTATACACAGTTTGAAAGCAAATTAATTATCACCATGGTCTGAAGGCTTTTTAGAAACTGAAAGCGTAACCCACTTGGGACTCCCCTTGCCTTTGGCAAATCTGATTATTAACAAACATCTACCGAATTGGCTTTGGATACGTGCTATCATTTTAACACAAACTACAAATATTTCCAAAAAAAATTCCCAGGACGAATGCCACTCTTTTGACGTTTTGAGCCATCAAGGAATTTATAAATAAACAAGTACGAGCTCACGAACAGGGGGAAATGTCGGCTCTACTGGCCAGCAGATGAACAGGAGGAAAGCAGAAGAGTAGGATGCCCAAGAAGGCCCCTCCACACAGCCTCCAGTGTCACTGAGGGCCACCTACAAGGACGCCCTGGGCCAGCTCTGGTCCTGTACCATCCCCCCGGGAGAAAGGACCCGTGTTAAACGATCAGTAACAACAGTGGATGGCATGCTTCTAGAGCATAAGTTCTAGGTTGACCATCTAGATACTAGCATGAAAATTAAATGTTTTAATAATGACAATGAAGACATTACTTTCTACATCAAGAGGGTCAAGAATGAGACAAAAAGGGATGCCTGGGTGGCTCAGTCGGTTGGGCGGCCGACTACAGCTCAGGTCATGATCTCGCGGTCCGTGAGTTCCAGCCCCACATCAGGCTCTGGGCTGACGGCTCAGAGCCTGGAGCCTGCTTCCGATTCTGTGTCTCCCTCTCTCTCTGCTCCTCCCCCACTCACTGATCTCGCAGTTCGTGGGTTCGAGTGCGGAGCTGTGTGCTGACAGCTCAGAGCCTGGAGCCTGCTTCGGATTCTGTACCTCCCTCTCTCTCTCCCCCTTCCCTGCTTGCTCTCTGTCTCTCTCTCTCTCTCTCTCTCTCTCTCTCTCAAAAATAATAAACATTAAGAAAATTTTTTTTAATTAAAAAAAAGAATGAGACAAAAAACACTCTTTTTAAAAAGAAGACATCAATTTTGAGAGAATAAAATCACACACAACGCATCTGGCACACGCTGCTGAGGCAAAAGAGACGGGCTTGTGATCACTTGGTGAGTCCTTCCCTGCAATGAGGCCCATGGTCATGGTGGTTTGGTCTTAGAGCAAATGGTGGCCACCCCTGGAAGCTTTCATGGCCAAAGCCAAGGACTGCCTCCCAGCGCCCCTTCTGACTTAAGACTCTGTCATCCCCTGGCTGTGTTCACTGTTTCTTCTGCATCGGTCACTGAAACCAGCTCTTCAGAGGCCGTGCAGCCTCTAGGCCCTGAGCCGTGTACGTCTTACCTTGCCAGGCCCTTATCCCTACGTGGGCTGGTCGGGACACTGGGGGCTGACTAGAGGCCAAGAGCAGGTTGAGGGGCCATGTGGTCAGGACATGCACAATTGCTTCTTCCATGGGGATGATTCTCTGGACCTCCTGGGTGACTCTTATCCTCTTTCCATCCCCGCCCCACCTCTCCGACTTCAGCCAGGTCACCATCTCGCGGTCCGTGAGTTCGAGCCCCGCGTCAGGCTCTGGGCTGATGGCTCGGAGCCTGGAGCCTGTTTCCGATTCTGTGTCTCCCTCTCTCTCTGCCCCTCCCCCGTTCATGCTCTGTCTCTCTCTGTCCCAAAAATAAATAAAAACGTGGAAAAAAAAATTAAAAAAAAAAAATACTGGCACAGAAACAAAAAGACACAATGAACACACTGGACTGGTCAGAGCCGGGTAGAGGGACTGGAGTGAAGAAATAACAAATTAATTAGAGCTGAAAAAAAAATAATAAAGGCTGTACGGGGACCTAGGCTAATAACTACAGCATGAACGGCGGAGTATGGTTCATTGAACCCTCCACATGTGAAGGACACGAACATGGGGTGGGGTTAGGGCTATAACTCGGGTTAACTCATGGGGTTTTCAGGAAAGTGGAGAGCGCAGCTGGAGAAACTGCTTTTGGTGCCAGCCAAAACCACACCACGATGTCAGCCCGGCAAGGTTAAGTCTGCCAGACACAGTTCCCCATGGCCTGCCCGCAAAGGTCACTGCCGTTCCCAGACAATGCATCCTCCTCCATCCCAGCTCCTCTGCGCCTGGTTCCCAGGCAGATTCCAGGACACGTGCCTCCAACTGGTCGTGCCCATAACTGAGCTGCCGAAGAGGCATCTGGCCTCCCTAGCCTCCATTCAGAAGGCAGGATCTGCTTCCCTCAACACTAAAAGGAATTTCCTAAAGTAAAAGGCCAACGTCTAGCACATTCCTTTCGTCTAATTTTGTGGTTTGTAAAACTCAGACCTGGTCCGGCACTCACCTCCAGAAAACACTCAGTTTAGTTCACAGGGACAAGCAGCAGGACACCTGGGCGGCTCAGTGGGTTGAGCATCCGACTTCAGCTCTGGTCATGATCTCACACACAGCTTGTGAGTTCCGGTCACATATGGGGTGAGCATGAGCCCTGCTTCTCTTTCTCTCTCTCTCTCTCTCTGCCCCTTGCCTACTTGCACCCTCTGTCTCTCAAAACAAAAAACAAAACAAAAAAAAACCCAAAAAACAACAACAACAACAAAAAAACACTGGGGGTTGGGGGAGAAGCAGCTCCTTGCTTGGACACCTTTCAGGCTGAGAGGCGTTCTCTACGTGTGAGCTGGAAACTGATCCAACCAAGTCTCCCATCCCATGCTACTGGAGGATTACAGGCGACCAAAGCATGAACGTCGCGGCTAAGATAAGGCCTCTCAGTGCAGACAGCAGTGAGCACGTGTCCTATGTGTGAGCTGTCACCATTCACGGGCAGGAATTTCATGTGTGAATGGGAAATTGAATGGGAAAGTGTTGGGTTCCACCTTAGAGCGAAGTAATACACGTCCGAGCTCACAGTGACTCCATTTCCCCACCATTTCACAGAAGAGAGTTCCACGGCAAAAAAAATAACAATACTAACTCGGTTACTCTTGAGTAGCCAGAGCCGAAAGAAGAGACCCCGACGCCAATCCGTAGCTGCAGCAGGCGCGAGCCTGAGGAATCGCCGTAAAAGAGTGTTTAGGTCAGACCCTTCCCGATAAGTCTTTCCACTCTCGCACACTTACGCTGAAATTGGCTCTCATAAAAGATCCGGCTATTTTGGACTATTCTTCTCAACAAACTTGAACAAGTTTTAAAAAGAATGTTGCAAAAGACCCTCAACGTCTCGTTTCAAAACCCAGCGTCTTAATCCCTCTAGGAGGCCAGCATGGGAAAGGCAGAGCAACGACTTCCTGTTAGCACCCAAAGGCTGCATGAGGGCCAGGGCCACTACTAGAAGGTTCCGGGCAGACATCTCCCAGCCCAGAACCACGGTCTTCCTTCTCCTTCCGCCAGTGACCAGAAATCTGCCTGTGCAAAATGCTACCCTGAGCTTAAGAAAATAGCTAGTGAGCATGCCCACGCTCCCCCAGCGTGGTCACCCAGCTCTGTTTCAACATCTCCCGTAACAAAGAATTCCAAGGTCACCTTCAAAATCCCTTCAGCCATTCTTCAAATGTCACCACTGAAGTCACCTTCATCCAGATAGTCTCCATCCTGCATGGCACGTTAGCCTTGGGAGCAGACACGACAGGCATACGGGTTTCCCCCTCCCTCACTGAGGACGGGCACGCCAGTAACCAAACCTGGCAGGGAATCAACCCTGGCCGCTACCATTTTTGAGGCTTCTCCTGAGCTTACACACAACTTACGTACAAAACCCTGACCACACTCCCTGGCGAGATGGGTCACCTCATCCTGCCCCTTTACAGGAGGCGGTCGGCATGGTGGCTTAACAGCAGTCATTGGAGTCCCCGGGCCTGGAGGTAAACATCAGTCCTGCCGTTAACTGACCACAGGGCCCTAAGCAAGTTTTTAACGTCTACAGGCTTCCATTTCAACTGGACGACCATGATGATAATAGTTGCACCTTACTGGTTTGGGGTAAGATGAACAGGCAGAGTATGCCCAGTGCCCAGCATGTGCAGTTTGATAGATACGATTACAGCTGACCCTTGAACAATGCCAAGCCCCTGCACACAACTTTTGACTCCCCCCAAATCTTAACTAATAGCTTGCTATGGACTGGAAGCCTTACTGATAACATACACCATGGATTAACCCACATTTTGTATGTTCTGTGTATGACACGCTGTATTTTTACAATACAGTAAAAGAGAAAGGAAAACGTTAAGAAAACATATGGAAAATACAGCTACAGTACTGTACTGTATTTACTGAAAAAAAATCCACACATAAGTGAATGCGTGCAGTCTAAACCCGTGTTGTTCAAGGGTCAGCTGTATTTACTTTCTACAATGGGTTTGAGAGGCCCGAGGTCTTCACCTTGTCTTATCTCTCCCCCCTTCCTCCCCTCCTTCAGTCCCATTAACAGGTGCAGGTACCCTGCTACATAGCAATCCTCTCCTATAAAACAGAACACATTCCTTCCCCTCTTCATTTTTATATACTCCTCTCTTCTCAGTTAGGGAGAATTAGACACATATCAGCAACATCCACCTATTTTTTGTGTGTGCATAAGTATAAGAAACAGAAATTTGTTTTTAAGTAATTCATATATTTTTATATTTTTTTTAATGTTTATTTTTGTGAGAGAGAGAGAGACAGAGCATGAGTGGGGGAGGGGCAGAGAGCGAGGGAGACACAGAATCTGAAGCAGGCTCCAGGCTCTGAGCTGTCAGACGCCCAACTGACTGAGCCACCCGGGTGCCCCAGTAATTTATATATTTTTTTTTTAATTTTTTTTTCAACGTTTTTTATTTATTTTGGGGACAGAGAGAAACAGAGCATGAACGGGGGAGGGGCAGAGAGAGAGGGAGACACAGCATCGGAAACAGGCTCCAGGCTCCGAGCCATCAGCCCAGAGCCTGATGCGGGGCTCGAACTCCCGGACCGCGAGATCGTGACCTGGCTGAAGTCGGATGCTTAACCAACTGCGCCACCCAGGCGCCCCTATATTTTTAAAAATAATACCTTCACTTTATCAGCCACTCTTCCCCACCCCCACTCCTAAAAAAAAAAAAAAAAATGTTTCTCTAGTTGCTTCTTTCTGATTGCTACCACCTCCAACCTCAGAGGCCTAGTTACCTAGTAGAACACCAGGAGACTGTGTTCTGAGGCTCTCTCAGTCTAGGAGGGAGGGTGGGCCAGAGTCTAAAGACTAATGGAGAGGCCAGCTGTGGAAGGTGCCAGAAGGCACATGGATCTGACCAATCGAGCAGCAAACAGAGGCAGGGAGTTGGGAGGCCCACCAGGGTGCACGGTCCCAGGAGTTCTGGCCGCACCCACTTTGGGCTGACTCCTGGAGGTAATGACAGCCCAGGAAGATGGGATGGGACTTGGGGTTCAGTTGGAACTCCCAGGCAGAGAGTGGGAGTCAGAATTCTAGGCTAACAAAGTAATCAGAATAAAGGGGTGCCTCTAGAATGGCTATTGATACTGAAGAGTGGGGCAGCTCCGAGCACAGAAAGTGCCATCTTCCTGGAAGCAGCCTATCCCTGGTGTGACTGGCAACAAGCAGCGTGGGACCCGATGGAGTGTGGGGCCATCGTTTCATTCACCAGAGCACGCGCCCTACAGTCCGTACACGACAAGCCTCGGAAACCTGGTGCCAAGATGACCGCGGCACTGCTCACTATCTGGGGGACATAAAGAAGCTAGGATCTTGTACCATCTTAAATGGACCGTGTTGCACGTGAAGCTCAATTTATCCCTAACTCTTAGACTCACAATTCCCACTGACACAGCAATTTCTGGACTAGCTCCAGTGGAAGCGATCCTGCTCACACTGAAGTGGAAAAAAATAAAGATTTACAGCATGGAAAATACCCAAGTGCTGTAGATGGTGGAAAGTGCACATCATCACTCCACTTGCCTATTTTTCTACCACCGATCCAAACGCTCGAGCCACCACACTTCAGAGCCAGGTCCCACCCCAGCTAAGACTCCGCTCCCAACACCACTCTTTCCATTTAGCTACCCTAAAATTTTCACTCATTGAAGTGTCTTCCAGTAACCACCAAATTAATTCAATATATGCAGTGTTCCAGGTTATTATTCTCAGTGAGATGAGCATTGTCATAGGTAATCAAAACTCACCATCCACTCAGCACCTAGCAAAACTCTTGCATGTTAATAGTAGCTAATAGTGTTAATAGTGGCTCCATAAATATTTGTTGAATGAGCAAATCAATTAACGAGTTCCTGTTTGCCGCCCTGGGTGTTTAAGGCGCCCTATGCTGTTCAGCACCACGAACTGACTCCTTTACACAATTTGTAAGTTTGCCTGAATATGATTGATTCAAAAATCAATGGAGGGGCGCCTGGGTGGCTCAGTCGGTTAAGCGGCCGACTTCGGCTCAGGTCACCATCTCGCGGTCTGTGAGTTCGAGCCCCGTGTCGGGCTCTGTGCTGACAGCTCAGAGCCTGGAGCCTCTTTCGGATTCTGTGCCTCCCTCTCTCTCTGCTCCTCCCCTGTTCATACTCTGTCTCTCTCTGTCTCAAAAATAAATAAACGTTAAAAAAAAAAATCAATGGATTTTTTAATAGAACAATATAGAATGCAGAAATAGACGCATTTACACATGGTGGTTTCATTTACGACACAAACAGCATATTAGATCAGTAAATAAAGATGAATTACTCAATAAACTCAGACACTTGAAATTTAAAAAAAAAAAAACACGTAAATCCCAACCTGTCTCTTTGTACCAAAATAAATTCCATTTGATCAAAAAATTTTTAATTAAAGCAAAAACGCACTATTAAAGAAGCAGAGCAAAACAAAAATATAGGTAACAAATTTTATAATATGAGAGTGTGGAAGGACTTTCTAAGCAAGACATAAAATACCAAAACCACAAAGGAAAAGACTGACATATTTGACTAAATATTTTTAAATATCTGGTATGGTTTTTAAAATACAGTAAACAGGGGTGCCTGGGTGGCTCAGTCGGTTAAGAGTCCGACTTCAGCTCAGGTCATGGTCTCACAGTTGGTGAGTTCAAGCCCCTTATCGGGCTCCGAGCCTGGGGCCTGCTTTGGATTCTGTGTCTCTCTCTCTCTGCCCACCCCCCCAACTCATGCTCTGTCTCTCTCTGTCTCGCAAAAATAAATAAACATTTAAAAAATTAAAAATAAAATAAAATACAGTAAACAAAGTAAAATATAAACCAACGAACTGAGGAAAATAAGTGTAATATAAATGTCAAAGGGTTTGGTTTCTTTGTTTTTTAATTAAAAAAAAATTTTTAATGCTTATTTATTCTAGAGAGAGAGGGAGAGAAAGCGTGCGCATGAGTGGGGGAGGGGCAGAGAGAGAGGGGAAACAGAATCTGAAGCAGGCTCCAGGCTCTGAGCTGTCAGCACACAGCCCCGAACTCACAAGCCTTGAGATCATGATTGAGTAAAAGCCCAACCGACTGAGCCACCCAGGAGCCCCAGGTTTGGTTTCTTAATTTCCAAAGAGTTATCACAAATCAATAAGAAAAACAATCCAAATAAAAATGGATAAATGATGTGAATAGGAAAAAAACCAGTCAATAAACTTATGAAAAGATATGCATTACTAAGTAGAAATCAGAACAGGTTATTATTTTTAACTCATAATATTAGCAAAGATAAAAAAAAACCCTGATGATATTCAGTGTTAAAAAGGTGTGAAAAGTCATATTCTAAACACTAAAGGGAATGTAAATTGGTACAATATTTTGGAGGTTACTTTTACAGTATCTTTTTAAAGATATAAAGTTCACATATCTCTGATTCAACATTCCATTTTTCAGGTAATTATCCTACAAATAAATTTCACACATGTATATTAAAATTTCGATACAAAGACTTTACTGCAAAATATTTGTAAAAAACAAAATGAAACTATCCAAACGTCTGTCATTAGGGCATGAATTAAGTAAATCATGATATACTGTTGTGAGAGAATTCTATGTAACTCTTAAAATAAATGAGGTAGATCAATACATACCGACAGAAAAGATGGTCAACGTTTAGCTCTAGGTGAAAAAGGCAGGAAAATAACATTTGCATATGCATAGACCATATCTAGAGAACTACATAAGAAACATAAGGCATTTCCGGAGAAATGTAGTCTTTTCACTTTTCCTTTTGTATCTTTCTGTACCATTTTTATTCTTTACAAGTATGTATTAAGGTTAGTCATTAAAAAGAACTTTAACGAAGAAGGGTCTTTAAAAAGTTTTCTTCATAGAAGGTTTTCTTCATTAAAAACAGGAACGATATTTTGAAAATTTGCCAGAACTGCTTTCAAACACCCTTGAGCACCTTATTTATCTACAACTAACAATGCTTCCTATTTAATTAATTGATTAAAATGGGCCTCCGTGGGGGCTCCTGGGTGGCTCAGTCCGTTAAGCGTCTGACTTCGGCCCAGGTCATCATCTCACAGTTCGTGAGTTCGAGCCTCGAGTCGGGCTCTGTGCTGACAGCTCAGAGTCTGGAGCCTGCTTCGGATTCTGTGTCTCCCTCTCTGCCTCATCCTCGCTCACTCTCTCCCTCAAAAATGAATAAACATTAAAATTTTTTTTAAATAGGCTTCCAACCTCTTTCATATCCCAACAAACACAGAAGATGATATTAGTTGTCTAGCATTGGACAAATGGGCACAGGTGGCTGCAGCCTGCCCAGCCCCACCTGCCAAGGCCAGCCTCCGAGTCCCTGCAGCCCTGTGACCCGATGGCAGCCCCTGCCCACCAACTGGGAGACCCCTGTCCTAGGAGCATAGGAAGTTTTATTAAATACCACTTTAAGATAATTACTTTAAAATAATGCAGGTCCTTCGGTTAGTATGTTATGATAAAAACAAGCAAAAATACAGTTGACCTTTGAACAACACAGGTTTGAACTGTGCAGGTCCATTCACACACAGATTCTCTTCAGTAAATACACTACAGTACTGTAAATGCATTTTCTCTCTTTATAAGTTTCTTAATAACATTTTCTTTTGTCTAAAGCTAGAGAAACTTTAGTACTATTATTGTAACAATTCAGTATATAATACACACAGAACGTGTTCATCGACTATGTTCTTGGTAAAGTTTTTGGTCAACAGTGGGCTATTAGTAATTCAGTCTCGAGGGAGTCAAAAATTAAGCACAGATTTTTGACTGCAGGGGGTCGGCACCCCTAACCTCCACATCGTTCTCGAGCCAACTATAACATCATGGTATTAGAAGTCAGGCGAACAGGTTAGTTTTCTTTCTTTCTTTTTTTCTTTTCTTTTTTCTTTTCTTCTTTCTTGTCTCTTTGACAGCTAATGTCAGGAAGGAGGAACAGGGTGGGCTTCTGGAGGACTGGCCCACACTCTGTTTCTGGATCTGCCTGTCTGCATGGGTCTATTCAATTTGTGAGAATCCATTCGTTCACCACATGGAAGATCTGTGCACCTTTTTTGTATGAATATTATACCTTGATATAAAAATTTAAAGAGTATATTATAAACTTCATCAAGTTAGTAAAAATAATGCAATATTTTTCTACAATATCATATACTAAGTCAAAAGCCATTACTTAGCACTTATGCCTTGCAGATCGCATAACAGAGAAGATTAAAGAAAACTTCCAAATTGGAATCCTCTCACGGAAACCATTTAAACTCCCCTAAGCCTTGAGGTTATCAGGATGTCAAATGGTTCACTGTGGAAGAGGTAAAAGAATTTTCTGAATCTGATATGCCAGGCGGGATTGATTCCCTGTCAGAAGGGTTACGTATGCAAGGCGTCAGCATTTTCCAACGGAGGAAACTGAGCCCTGGAAGTTACGTGATTTGCTACCATCATCGAGTTAGTTAAGTGGCAAAGCCAGGAAAGGTACTCCCGTCTGCCTACTCAGAGGCTTATGCACGCTCAGCAGTGCCGCCTGGCAGGAGGCCGGCACAGCTGTGATGACAGTTGTACTGGCAGACCTAGAAACTTCTAACATCTAACAGGCCCCACCAATCTAGCAGGTTGGCCTTCCTGATCGACTGATCTCTGCAAACTGACATTCCTGACAGAGCGCTTACTATGCATCCAAAGGGAGAGTTAAAGGAATAAAAGGAGCAAAGTAAAACGCTGCTTCCTGGACAGGTGAGCTGGGAAACGCAGAAAAGGTCAGAAAGCCTGGGCTCAGGGCCACTCCCCACACACAGCCAGCCTCTGGACCCTGAGCATTCAACACCCTACGCCTCAGTCTCTCACACCTGCAAATCAGGGACAGGAGGCATACTGCATTCACAGACCGCACACTACAACCACACCAGGTGCTGTTGCTGTGCTGTCGATGTCGCTGTGCGTTAGAGCTGCTGGGGACGCATTAGGACCTCCCTGCCGTCATCAAGATCCTGACACCGCACTTCGCCTTTTCGTGTTAATACATTCCCGGAAGTGAGAATCAGTCCTCCCAAACACCTGGCCAGGACCTTGACATGGCGGTCTGCCTCCTTTTCTTCCACGGAAGTACTTCAAACCTGGTTCAATTATTATTAGTGTTTAAACACAATACTTTTAAAAAATATTTTCTGAAGTTTATTTATTCTGAGAGAGAAGAGAGAGAGCATGCACAAGTGGAGAAGGGGCAGAGAGAGAGAGAGGGAGAAACAGAGAATCCAAGCAGGCTCCACACTGTCAGGACAGAACTGGACACAGGGCTCAGTCCCACGAGTCATGAGATCATGACCTGAGCTGAGATCAAGAGTCGGTGGCTTAACAGACTGGGCCACCCAGGCGCCCCCAAAACACCTTGTATTTTCTAATAATTCCATTCTATCGAACCAGTGGTGCTCTGCTGTAAAGAAGTAATTTGTGACTAATAACAACTAAGGTTTGTGGCACAGCAAAGTAGTTAAACGCACCGAGTTCTGGGGTCACACAAAGCTAGTTCTAATCCATGGAGCCTCACTTATTAGCAGAGAGTGTTTGTTCATGTTACTAATCCCTGAGCTTTCGTCTCCTCATCAGCAAGGTGGGGATAATAATACAACTCACCCTTACAAGTCCCAAAGTACCATAATGTATATAGAGTACTTACTCAGTGGGGGAGACTAAAGATGGCCACAGATTCTTGCCATTACTCCCATTAAGAGGTAGCGTGCAAATCTCCTCCCTTTGCTTCTAGGCGGGCCTTAGTGACTTGCTCCATCAATTACATATGGCAGAAATGACATTCTGGGATCGGTGAGGCTAGGTCACAAGAAGCTTCTGCCCAAAGCTCATGGAACACTCCCTCTGGAGACAGCCAGCCCTCAGGCTGCCTACCCTGAGACTCTAGGTTATGAAGAAGCCCAAGGTAACTGCATGGAGAGGCCACATGGAAGGAGACATTTGGGTAGCCCCAGCTAGTCCAGCCATCCCAGCCCAGGCACCAGACACGTGACTGACCCAGCCTGCAGATGGCTCCAGCCCCGGCCAGCATCCGACTGAAACAGCAAGGAAACCCCAGGCAAGGGCTGCCCTCTGACCCCAATCAAACCACAGAACTGTGAAAAAATAACGCACTGTTCTTTTAAGCTACAAAGTGTGGGGTAGTTTGTTATACGGGAACGGATAACTGAGACACTCAGATGGTGTGTGGCACATGAGTTACACTCAGTACGTGGCAGCTGTTGGGATTACAGAGATACTCATACACCAGACTCAGGCTCAACCGTATAGCAACATCCTTCTTAATCGAAGGCATTCTGAAGTGCTTTCTTGACTGGGGACGAATGGATTGTGTTTTGGTTTCAGCTCCAGGACTGTGTACCAATCTTGCTCAACTATTACTGACCCTGCAGGGATTGGAGCAGGGGCAATTATAAATTCTTTTAGTGCCTGTAAGGAGGAAGCCAAGCACGTACGAAGACGCAGGCAGAGTGTAGCTACCCTGCTCAAAAGCGAGGACGAGGATGTGCACATGTGGTTAGCTGTGACACAACAGTGGTGATTCACAAGCCACAAGTGCAGGGCTGACGGAAGTGAAATGTCCAATAACGCAATACACATTAACAGCAGCAACATACTCAAATCAGTAAATCATACAATCAAAAGGTTAGCAACCATATTTTATTTTATTTTTTATTTTTTTAGCAACCATATTTTAAAAATATGTCTATTTTTATTGTACATTAGGTTACATTACTAAGATTAAGTCATGAGGTGGCAATCTACAAATAATACAATTCATCTTTTTAAATAAGTATCTTTCTTCTGAAAACGTATAGACTGTATTTATTACTAGTTCCTTTTAAACCAAATTATTCTGGAAGGTCTTTATTTTATTTTATCTTATTTTGAATTTTTTTATTAACATTCATTTAGTTTTTGAGAGTCGGAGAGAGACAGAGCACAGGCAGGGGAGGTGCAGAGAGAGGGAGACACAGAATCGGAAGCAGGCTCCAGGCTCTGAGCTGACAGCACAGAGCCCGGTGCAGGACTCGAACCCACGAACCGTGAGATCATGACCCGAGCCGAGGCCGGTCGCTTAACCGACTGAGCCACCCAGGCACCCCTATTTTTTTTTTTTGAAGATCTTTAAATGACTGAGTTCATGACTCCCATGTCTATATAAATAATGCTTTTATGAGAAGAACGTTCTTTAAAAAGCCTAATGCATTCTTTGCTTTATTTAGCCACATACCCTCTGAGGCTTCAACAGAATCCAGGTATCCCTGGGAAGGTCTAGGATTATCAAGGCTGTCCGTGGCCTGCGTCACATCAAAAAAAGGAGCAAGACAGTTGAGGCCTTACTCCCCTAGGAATAGCACCCTAGGCCAGCACTGGGCACAGCTCAACACACACACCTCCACGTCGCAACAGGCATGCCCAGGGACCCTGATTCCTGGAAATACAGCCTCCTTTTCCACAGTCCTGCCAACATACTTCATGAAGGACAACAGCTTCCATTAGCCCCCAGCCAACCTCAGCGGTCAGAGTAGTTTTTCTCAGGCCCTTTGAAGACTCCATAGGCTTTTTTAAGGGGAAAAGCAATCCCATGGATCCTAAGGTAAACATTAACGACGGAGTAAATACATACAAATAATAAACGTACACACAAACTGCTTATGCTATTCTGAAACCACAAAATAAAGGTAAACATATTAATTAAATACAAATTAAACTCCAAAGCCAACAACATTCAGATGAGTATCCATCTCCTGTGATGGATAATGCTGCTCTGTTTAACGGAAACAGCTCAGGGCTGGGGAGCACCCTGAGGTCAGCGTGCTGTCACCATGTGATGGTGTAATTCTCTCCTACCCCACACATAATCTGTCAGCAAAGGGTTCGCTTCTACCTTCAAACAGCCCACGCAGGACCCCGTGCACCGCTGAGGCTGCCGCGCCCTGGTAGAAATCACCACGACCTGGTCTTCTGCCAGTTTCCTGCCTGCGGACCACCCTCCACGCAGCAGCTGCGACCATCCACATAAAAGGGAGGTCAGACCTTGGCTACTGCTCTGCCCAAGACCTTCAACAGCACCCCCTGCCCACCAGAGGCCCAGGAAATGCCACAGTTCCCAACCTGCCCACCAGACGCCATGGGCTCAGGCCCCAAACCGCCTCCTGCTTCCTTCCCAGTGATCACTGTGCTCTCGCCCCACTGTGTGTGCCCACCCGCCGGCACACAAACTCACCAGGCGTGCCCCTCCCACCCCAGCCCTGGGGTCCCCTCTGCCAGCTCAGGAATACTGCCTCTGTGTCTTTACTCAAGGGCCTTCCTCAAGCCCCTACTTAACCACCCCCTAACCAGCCCTCCCAATGCGCCCACCTGCCTTCTCTCCATAGCACCTATCACCATCTGCCGTACTAGGTATTTACAAGCAGTAGCCACTCCTGCTGGATGTCCGCTCCACAAGGTCAGGACCGTGGGTCTGATTTGTTATCTCTGTACTCTGCCTCCCTTCTTATCTCATTAGCCAGCTTTTACGGGCACCGAAGCTGTGACACAGTTTTGCCACACGGTAATCACCCTGAAGATCCACGATGTACTTTTATCTATTTTTTTTTAAAGAACAGCATTGAAATGAACGGGCACAGAAAACTACAGACCCCACGGGACAGAATGACAGACCCGCTACTTTCCGAAACCCCATCTTGAGAAACCCTAGATTCGGGAACGGTGGGGAAGGCAGAGTTGTTGCGACTGAAGTGGTCACCACGAGGCTATATAATGACCCGCACAGATAAGAGCACAGCGTGACCTGAGAAGCCACTCGAGTATCTGTCCTGTTGATGACAGAGCTGGCATGCCACAGCTTACAGGCACAACCTTCACGTTTCAACGACCTCTCACAGTCTGACCCGCATTACTATCCGGTTTTATTACCAATTTGTCAGTTATTTCCAGTAACAACCAAACGGATCTCTACCCGTCAAACATCTCCTTGGCCCTGCAAGAAGTTTTTATAGGTTTTAAATTAATTACACAAGCAATGCGTGCTCATTAAATAAACCAATGAAGAGAAAGAAGTTATTTATAAGTGCAAATTAGTCCCTGCCCCACGGGGATAACCACTTGACAAATGAGTCTCTTTAGAACCTTTTCCTGTCCGTGGATGTGTATGGTAAGCATCGCCTCTCCCACTCACTCCCCAACACTTCCCTCCTCTGCGCTGGGCCAACGTGGCTCAGCAGCGGGCACCCACATGCCCTCCCTGGCCTCTCCCAAACTCCTTGGCCCTTCCTTGGAAACATCAGGCAACGAAGCATCATGTGACATCCCGCAGGGTCGCCTGGGGTTGTTTCCCATGTGCGCCCTATCACACCAAGTACATTGCTGGAGCGTAAACCTCAAGGACATCGTCCCTTCCTCTCTGGGAAACTGTTCTATGCGCCTACAGCCTCCCAGCCATGCAGCAAGCTCCATTTATCTCTCAAGGCACACGGCTCTCAGTTAAACCCTCATTTACTATGAAAAATAAACCCACTGCCCCAAACAAAGGAGGGTCGTGGAGACTCAGAGCACAGTGAAGGGAGGCTTTAATCAACATTCTTGGAAGAGCGGATGTCTGATGGACAGGCACACTCGGGGCAGTTACAGCAGGCAATTTACCTCCTAGTGTGCAAGCCCCTCCCCTGATTCCTCATTGGCTGAGTACTACAGACATTACAGCCTTACCCGGAAGTCGCCTATGCCCATGTAAGGCAAAACGTAGTCTGATGGGAACAACTGTACATTCCTTGAAGTGCCACAGACTTCAGTTCTTTGGGGCATGCTCACTGCGGAGCACATGAAAAACAAGCCCACGGAATGGAGAAGGGAAGAAGAACCAGGAAGTGAAGGGTCTAAGGGTTTGGGACTCCACTGGGCGGAGGTGGGGGGAGTCATACCTATTTCCAATAGGTTTTAAACCTACTGTTAACTAGACAGCACAGCTTTTATTTGGTATTTCTGAAAATGAATCATCTCACTTCTCGCATTTACTTTATACAGATCCCTGTTTGCCAGCATTACTCTCCAAAGGGTAAAGCTGGCCGGGTTTTCTGGTCTATCCTGGCAGCAGAAGGGAAGGTCACCGGGATTGGCTCAGCATACACTCCCCACTCAGCAGTGGGGGAGCAAGTGAAGAGCAGGCTAGAAACATTCCCTCTGTGAGCTAAGCCCTAGATGCCTCTTTCAAGAAGAACAGTCTGATGATTCATCGATGAGAAGTGGGGAGAATAAGAAAACAAATTAAGACGATGGGAGAAAATGATCCTGCAGGGCAGGAAAGAACAGAGACAACGGAAAAAACACAGAGCAGGACAGTGAGCTTGATGGTCGACCATAAAATTACAAGTGGTCATCTGAACATAACACCAGAGACAAGGAAAGAACAGGAGTTGCAAGATGGGGAACAGGAGGTGAAGGAGGGCAGGTAGGACGATTTCCTCATACCCACAGGATTTCCAGCTAACGACAGGAAACAAGACTGTGGCAAGTTTGTACAATTATATGTCATTATAAAGAAATGAGGCTCAAGGCGTCATCCTGGATCCCTCATCTTTGTGATCACAAATGAACATTTATCACTTCACTAATCAATCATTGTCCCACCTCATAGTTAGATTCAAAATTTAATTAAGATGAGCATGTGTTGGGGCGCCTGGGTGGCTCAGTCGGTTAAGCGTCTGACTTCGGCTCAGGTCATGATCTCGCGGTCCGTGAGTTCAAGCCCCGCGTCGGGCTCTGTGCTGACAGCTCAGAGCCTGGAGCCTGTTTCGGATTCTGTGTCTCCCTCTCTCTCTGCCCCTCCCCCGTTCATGCTCTGTCTCTGTCTCAAAAATAAATAAACATTAAAAAAAAATTAAAAAAAAAAAGATGAGCATGTGTTACTTTATAATGAAGAAAACAGCTCTTCAGAAGATTATTATGGAAAAGATTAGAAAGTTTTTCGCTTCTGAAATGAGAGGTAAGGCCATGAAATATGTAGGATTGATGCTATGCTTTTTTTTTTCTTAAAAAAAAAGACTTTTTAAAAATCATTATTAGAGACAGAGAGAGAGCACGAGCAGGAAAGAGAGGGGGGAAAAGGAGGAAAGAATCTCAGGCAGCCTCCATGCTCAGCATGGAGCCCAATGCAGGGCTTGATCCCAGGACTCTGGGATCATGACCTGAGCTGAAATCAAGAACCAGATGCTCAACAGACTGAGGTATCCAGGCACCCCCCAAAAAGACTTTCTTAATTAAGCTTGCCATAAATCTAAATGCCCTGGCTGATAGTCTGACCAGAAAAAAACAAAAAACAAAACTTGCCCTTTGCCATCAGAGGGCAAGTGGGCAAGTTCTAAGTGATACTCTTCATGCACAGGTGTGTGCATGGGTGTCCCTCTCCCCCGCCCATCTCCCCCCACCTTCCCTACTCTTGTCTTTCTTTCTCTGTCCCTGAACCAGCTCTCCCTCTCTCTCCCTTCGTTTCAGGGGAATCTTTGATAGAGGCACCTTTTAGGACTAGGCATTCTATCTGCAGATCCCAGTTAGAATACTGACTCCACGAGAGAAGAAAGGAAGTGATACTGGATAGTGCAGGTATCTTTTTCTTCTAGAAAAGCAAATACTGTTGATAAAAAGGGATCCAGCTCTCTGCTACCCTTTGCAAAGCAGAGAAAATAGGAGGGAACCGATTTCCCCTATATTCTGTTGGCTCTCCAACAGGGCTCATTCAAATTCCGGTAATCCAGCTCTTCCAGGAGCCTCCCAGGGAACTGAAAGCAGCCTAGGCTACCTTCTGGGTTAAATCCTGAGCGAGCAGAAGGTTCATGACCTCCAGAGAAGTCAGAGCAGGTCTGAGGTATTCGAAGCAAGGAAATAGATCAGAAAAAGATTCGTCGAAACAGAAGATTCCACAGTGAGAAACCCATCCAGTGACCCCGATGCTCAGTCCCTCTTTTCTTTTCCTTATTTCAGCTGACAAAGAGTTAGACATCAAGAAAGACAACTCTGGGGGCGCCTGGGTGGCGCAGTCGGTTAAGCGTCCGACTTCAGCCAGGTCACGATCTCGCGGTCCGTGAGTTCGAGCCCCGCGTCGGGCTCTGGGCTGATGGCTCGGAGCCTGGAGCCTGTTTCCGATGCTGTGTCTCCCTCTCTCTCTGCCCCTCCCCCGTTCATGCTCTGTTTCTCTCTGTCCCAAAAATAAATAAAAAACGTTGAAAAAAAAAAATTTTTAAAAAAAAAAAGAAAGACAACTCTGGTTCCTCAGGACCTACTCAACTCTCAGCAGCTCAGGGGTCACACCATGCGACTCAAGTCACAAAACCGAAGTCAAACCCCAGGTAAAGCAGAAGCCCCATGTGGTCTCTGACAGAGACAGAGCATCCTCACCACCACCCTATCGACCTGCTCCTCCCCTCCTGGAGCTCCTGTGCCCCTCCCCCAACTCCGGGCCATATCTGCTGTTCCATATAACACTTACCGCCTTCTAACCAGCCAGAGAATCTGTTTTCCCACCTTTCTGCTAAAACGTAAGCTCCATAAGGTCAAAGCCCTTTGTCTCAGACATACCACTGCGTGGCACTTGTAGGAGCTAAGAGATAATTTGTTGAATGAGTGCCATAAAGGTAAGTGGGAAAGAAAACTGTAATATACACGAGCACATATAAGACCGTTCAACATCAAGTATGTTGTCTGCTCACCAACATGCATAACCCAGAAGAAGCAACGAGGTGGCAACTAGAAAAATTGAGACCTTGGGACTTTCTACAAGACAAGTGGCCTGGATTCGTGGCAGAAAAAAGGAGGGGAACTGTTTTATCAACGTTTATTTATTTTTGGGACAGAGAGAGACAGAGCATGAACGGGGGAGGGGCAGAGAGAGAGGGAGACACAGAATCAGAAACAGGCTCCAGGCTCTGAGCCATCAGCCCAGAGCCTGACGCGGGGCTCGAACTCCCAGACCGCGAGATCGTGACCTGGCTGAAGTCGGACGCTTAACCGACTGCGCCACCCAGGGGCCCCGGAGGGGAACTGTTTTAGATGAGGGACATGATAAGCAAATGTAGTACATGGTCTCTGTGTATTTCTTAAACAGCTATCAAGGTCATTTGGGGACAACTGGAAACTCCGAGTATGAACTACATACACGATACCATTATATCTGTGTTCAGTTCTGGGCATTACAGTTGTGAAGGAGAACGTCCTTTCTTCTAAAAGATACATAATTATATAGGAGTCAAGTGTCATAATGTCTGCAATTTACTTTCAGAGGATTCAGGGAAAAAATACATTAGAGAGAGAAAGAGATAAAAAGCAAGAGATTGGCAAGATGTTATTCCACTGAATCTAGGGGAGAGACTTACAGGCATTCGTTGCTCTGCTCTGTCAAATGTTTTGAGTTTGAGACGTTTCAAAATAAAAGAAGGGAAAGAGGGAGTTAAAAATAAAAGACCCCATTCTAGGGAGGTAGTGGGGTCAACAGGACAGTGGTCAGCCCAGGAGTGGAAGGGCTGTGCTCCCTGCCTCCCTCACCTTCCAGTCACCTCAGCCCTCCAGAAAATACCATGAGAACCAGAGTCCCACCTGCTCTCCCCAAGGCCTGAAGTCCACACCCACTTTCCATTCTTGTCAAAGCCCTGGGTGTTCTTTGAGGCACTCTTCAAATCCTTCCTTCTTGGAGATACCTTCCCAGATTCCTGCTTTCCCAGCCCCCCTGTATTCAATTTAACTTCCTTGTCTCCCGCTGTACCATGTGACAGGATCCCACTCATCGCCATGGCCATGAATGTTAGTTCCTGTGCACGTGCCTGTCTTCCCTGCCCGACCAGGAACCTCTCCATCACCAGCAGGGACCAGAACCCCGTCTTCCCTGTCTTCTGTCTCCAGCAGAGTTAGCCCAGCAGGCAGTCAAAACAGACATGGTGCAAAAACTTTCTACCCCTCACCTGTCCTCACGTCTAATAATATGGATGGCGGTCAGTATGTATCATAATCTTACTCTATTCCTTCTGCTGTGCTTGGCTCTGTGGTAAGTGCCGTCACAGGAGTACAAGTGATGTCATTTAGGTCACTGCTTTTGTGCCCACATCCCAGGAAAGGTAGAGGGCTTCAAAGACAAGGCTCATGGCTGTCCTACCTACCTGCAGCCACCCACAGCAGCTCCTGGCATGAAAGAATCACTAGATAGATGGTGAGCGGTTGAACAGATGAATGCCTATTCCATTTTCAAGCACGTATTGGAAATTGTAAAAATAAAGATAAACCAAAGTGTAGTATCTGCAGAGACAGGCAAGCCCTAAAAGTAATCTAACTTGTTGGACACAACTAAATGTGAAGACCTTTTGTAACTCACGAGCTCAAAATCTTTTTGTGCCCTAGCATCTTAGAAAGTAAAGTTTTATATTTTCCAATGGCAATGGCCTTGGAGCAGTCCCGAGGGATACGACAGACACATTCATGAGAACAGTGACACCGGGCCAGGGGAAAGGGTGGGGGCCACATGCCTCACAAGGGATGGGGAGGGACCACAAGAAGTTTGAAAGTGCCTGCAAGTGACTCTGACGCATATCCCAGGGAGCACTGAGCTCAGAAGGCTGAGAGAGAGATGTAGCCATTGTTGACCCTGAAGAAAAAAGGAACAAAGAGACCCTGGCGGAGTCCATCAGACCCTGGCGGAGTCCATCGACCCTGGCGGGTGCTCGGTGTTATCATAGTTCGGGCGCTCCCAGAAGACATCCCACGATGTCATTCATATTTATTTTCAACCCAGTACCACGCTTTCCACAAAGGGTTCAATTTAATACAGGAATCAGGTTTGGTAAGAAACAGATTAGATTTCTAGCCTCTCTACATCCTCCCCCACCAACCCCCCACACCCCAAGAAATGGGGTTTCTGGGAAAAAATGAAAATGATTTATGTTAGAATCTCTTGGAAAGCAATTCAGATGAGTGCCTGGCCCAATCCTCCCCGTCCTATGCATTCCATCCTTCCACGATGACCCAACCAGATGCACCTAGTCTTATGAATGCTTTCAGTGACGGAGTGCTCACTATCACTCAAAGTAGCCCATTTGAGGGTCCATAGCTCTGACTGATCTGCTTATCTGTCCCACCCTTGGGTCCTAGAGCCTCTGGGGATCACACAGTCCCCTCACGGGAAGGCCCTGCACACAGCTGAGGTCTCTGCAGCCCAGATGCCACACCAATCCCAGGTGTTTGCTCTGTGATGAACCATCACCCGGATCCTAGCAGAAAGATGAGAACCAAGCTCCTTACCAGAAGCAGGGACACCCTCAGCTGTGTTTTAACCATGCCACTCAAGCTGTTGAGGAAGTGGCAGAAATCTCTAAACTGTCGTCAAGACAACCAAAGCCCAAATATAAATCTCTTTGGGATTCCATCCGGAAGCAGTTTTTAAGCATACACACCCAGAGGAAATAATAGAAGAAAAGGAAGATCCTCTCCGCCCCCTCCTCCTCCTCCTCTTCTCCCTTCTCTCCCTCTCTCTCCCCCTCCCCTTGCTTTCTGCCACGTGGTGATGTGTGTTAAAAATGCACACTGGGAAGCTTTCCACCTTTGGGGTTGGAACAGCTGCTGCCTCGATATTGTTTTTGTTAGTTTTTTTTTTTTTTAACATACTTCGCTCTTTTTAAGGGCATTGTTTTCAAGCTACATGTTTCATAATACTAATTCAGATTACAAAGTGGGATGACTGGCACTTTATTGACAAGAACGGGACCCACGGGTCCTGGGTGTCTAATAAGGACCCCTTTTCACCGTGTGCCCCTGGCAAGCACACCGTCCTGCGTGGCTAGCTGGTTTATCCCAGGAAAGGGCATTCACAAAGGCTTAGGATAAACACGAGAAAAGCCACCCGTGACAGCAACGAGAGCCAAGAATTTATAACAGGTAGCCTAAATAAACCCAATGCTCTTGAGTCCTTGGTTTGAATGCACAAAGCATTCAGGGAATGCTCCCCAGACTGCTGTTGACTCCATCTGGGAGCACTGACCAAAAGAAGCAAGACAGACATGCTGAACTGCATGGTCGTGAAAGGCACAGGTACAGGTGGAGAAGACCTGTCATCTGGCTTATTCCACCTGTCGTGAATGACCCTCCCGCTGGGAACCTCCGACCCCGCAGAGGCCGCAGACCACAGCTAAGAGGGATAAAAGTCTGCACTGCCCACACTTTGTGCCTTAAATGGGAAGTGCATCCTCGAATAGCCACGGAACACTCAAGGCCGATGGCCGGGCACAAAAAGACTAGCCCCTCAGCCTCCCCAATGAGACAGCCAGACTTCAGTTAGGAGCTCTGCATTCTCCATCACCTTCTCAAGGGGGCACAAAAGAAAGTGACATGACAGAGGGCATGGCTTCTAAGGTCTCAGTCCGACTGAGACTTCAGGAAGATGTCGTGGCTGAAAAACAGGAAGCTGAGTGCTAGCCATGTGTAAGACTGCCTCTAGAAAAGAGACTTCCCGACAAAGAGAACCCAAAAGAGCCCAAGGCTCCTGCTAAAATTTTGAGGACTTTTGGCCTTGTTCTTGATTCCTTCTTTTAGTCACCGACCTGCAAGGTTCTCTCTCAAATTAAGAGAGTGAACCCAAGGTGGTTAAAATGGCTTTGAACTCACCCAAATGCTATCTCACCCAGAGAACCCCCCTATAGGAATGAGCAGCTAAGAATACAGCCTATCACACACATCTTACCCAGGACAGGCCCAGGCAAATCACAGGACCTAACAAATTTCACTCAGTGTGGGGGATAAGGCCACTGGCCCTCTGACCTAAACAAGACTAAAACCTAGAGCCACTCTCACAAAAAAGAAGGCCGCTGGGGTGCCTGGGTGGCTTAGTTGGTTAAGGGTCCGACTTGGGCTCAGGTCATGATCTCACGGTTCTCGTGGGTTCGAGCCCCGCATCGGGCTCTGTGCTGACAGCCTGGAGGCTGCTTCCGATTCTGGTCTCCCTCTCTCTCTGCCCCTCCCCCACTTGTGCTCTGTCTGTCTCTGTCTCTCAAAAATAAATGTAAAAATATAAATAAATAAATAAATAAATAAATAAATAAATAAATAAAAGAAGGCCGCTGACATGGTGTTACGGGAATGATGCTTCAAAGCTTCCATCCGCCCAGAAAAACCTTCTTGCTCTGCTCTGGCAGGGCTGTGTCCTCACAAGCCAAACTCCTACCAACAGAGCCACTGCAAAGAACCAGGGTGAGGCACGGTCTCCAGGAAGCCAACTAAAAGGATATGTTTCATTCGCAGAGATAAAAGAAAAGAAGTAAAGGGACTTCCTCCAGCTCTCTCATACACCAGGCTTACTAATTGTCACCCTGGAATCACAGGTTCGCAGGACATGGTACCCTGTATCTTAGCAGATCATCTGGTATAGTCCTCTGCCTTAAAAGGGAAGATGTTATGACGTCCATTTTATAGATGAGGCGACTGAAGTACTTGCCCAGAATTGCACGGCCAGTGATCCATTTCCTTGTAGAAGGATACAGAGACTCATCCCTGAACAGTGAAAATAATTCCTATTGATGAGTAGCACTTGTGCCTCCTAAGCAGATGACAAAGGAGAAAGCGTGGGGTGGGGGGACTTGGGGGCAGCCAAAACATCTCCTACTTCATTTACTCCCGAGGCCCATCCTGGCACACACAATACACATCAAAGTTGCTCTTGATTCCTTGGGACACATGAGGCTGGAATGACCCCTCGCAAGGAAAACACGAGATTCCCGGAATTTATGTCGAAACCATGTTGGAGAGCCCCGCAGAGGGTAAAACCCACACTGCAACACAAATAAAGGTCAGCGGAGGAAGACCGGGGCAGGATCCTTTTCCAGATCCCAGCTGGGGCTGAGCAAGGCAGGAGGGCAGGAACACTGGGTAGTCTGTGCCCAGGGTGACAGAGAAGGGAGGGCCTTTGCCAGGTCCCCTGGAATTCTAGGCGAACCGGACAATCTGGTGTGAATGACAGTGATGGAAGACAGTCGAGAACGTTGTCCAGCCAGAAGTGCCAAAGAAGCCTAGATGGGGCCTAGACACCTGGCTGGTCTGGTCCAATTCAGTCCTAACCTGGGACCATTTCCTCAGTATAGGCTTCCCGTACATCCAGGACATCCGTCTCCCATCTCGACAGACCAGTGAGCCTTTCTTCTAAATAACGACGGGTCTACCCCTCTGCTGTTCTTTTTGTAGGAAACGGTTTTCTTGGGAGACCAGCCTTGCCAGGGGCAGTACCCCAGGCATCGATGCCGAAGGCTGCTGAAAACACGGCTTAAAACCATCTCTTTCAAAAGAAGAAATTCTGGAATTTGGTGTGGGCACCCCCGAAAGGAAATGACCCTGACTATCATCTGAGCTCTCTGCCGCGGGTCTTCCAGGGCCTGCCCTGTGTCACCCGGCAGGTCTGCCCAGAGCAAAGGGCTTGGGTATTTCTGTCTTTGTTTCTGGCTTCTTCCACATTTCCTCAGACTCCTCAGAAAGACCCACTCGGGGAGGGGAAGCGGCGATAGGGGAGAACTTTCTCATCCTGCACAGAAGTTTTCGGGCGCAGTGCTCTCCAGCACTTTTCTCTTCACCTTCCAGCCGGGGCATCCCCTCGCATTTTCTCGCGTCTGGCTGGGCTTTCTCTCCCACCTACCCCCCCCCCCCCGCCCTCCCCCTCCCCCTCCCGCTCCCCCCAAAAAGTGAATAAACCAATTGCTCCCGAGACGCAAAAAGGATCTGGAGCCTTGGCTGAGTAACTTAAAGTTTCCGCCGGAAGGAAATTATCAAAGGCGAAGGAGAAAGCCCTCGGAGGCCGGAGGGACCGCGGCGGCGGCGAGGAGCGGCGGCCGCTCTGCGTGTCCCAGCGGAGGGTCCCGCGGCGCGGCGCGGCCCGGCCCGGCCCGAGCGCGGCGGGGCCCCAGCGGCTCCCGGGCGACGGGCCGGCCGCGGTGAACGAGCGCGAAGCTCCGGGGCAGGCTCGGACCCGACCCCCGCCGGTCTGGGAAAAGAGGGCGCAGTGGACTGGGGGCGCAGGGGCCGGGGGAAGGGGGGGGGGGGCGCACGGACGTGGGTGTCCCCGGCGGAGGGCGGCGCAGGACTCACCCCGAGAAGACACACTTTGAGCTCCCGTATCGCCATCATGTGCTCGGGGCCGGACCGGGCAGGGGCTCAGCATCCTCCGGGGCCGGGGCCGCGCCGCGCCCGCGCCCAGCCTGCGTCCTCCAGTCCCCGCCTTTCGCTCGCGGCAGCCCGCGGGCGGGACCGCCGCCGCTGCTATTTCTGGGCCGTCGGCCCCGCCGCGGTCGGTCACGTGGCCGCCGGCCGGCTCCTCCCGGGACTTCGGGTCTAACCTTGGCGGCCCCCAGCTCCCAGGAACGCCCCCAGACGGCGTCAGCCACCAGGGGGCCGCCCCCGGGACCTGCGGAGTCCTTGGCGGAGTGCCTCCCCGGTCAGACCTGCTCAGCAGCCAGACCCCGCTCTGCACAGCCCCTCCGCCGTCTGCCCCTCCAGCCTCGCCCGGCTGCAGTGCCCCGTGGGGTGGAAGGAGGACAGGGTCCGCCGTGGGGAGACCCCACGGCTGGCTGCGTCCCTGAGGATTTCATTCCTCGTCTCGAAGGGGATGCTGCCAGCCGACGTCCTTTATATGGGAACACTTCGAGATCGGCCTGCAGTCCCGTCGTTAACGGACACTCTAGGATCCCAGCAGAAATGAAGCCCCAGAACAGTTAACTTTGCAACCCACCTGCTCCTGCAGTTCTTCATGCCGGGGCTTCAACGTACTCCCATGCACTTCTTAACTGTCAGCCCTGAGTTCATTTTTCTATATGTAGTTGAAAATGGTTCCCGAAGCAATGATCTCTTCCTCCCTCCAGAACAGATGTGTCCCTGTCTGAAAAAGGAAACATGCATTGCAGAGAGGAAGCTGCCTTGCTCAGTATAGAAAATGCCTGGGCAGACACCCAAGCCTCAGAAGTATAGCTAGAAATATGTAGCTGCTGGCCGATCTTCTGCAACTTTCCTTAACCAGCAAATAAAAAGAGGCTCTGGCTTGAGACAGTCAAGGAAATCTTGTGGAAACTGTCCTCTTTTCTCCATCCGTAGCCCAGAGAACCACACCCACTCAGACAGACTCACTTGTTGCTACTATATACATGTCAGCTTTTTGGACATATCCATCTGAATAATCCATTGGTATTTCAGATTGGAAGTAACATTTCTTACACTTCATCCCCTGTCCCAAACTCTCAAGCCTCTCTCCTGACTTGCTAATTTTTTTTTTTTTTTTTTTTTTGAGAGAGAGAGAGAGAGAGAGCACAAGCAGGGGAGGGGCAGAGAGAGAGAGGAGAACAGAGGCTCTGAAGCAGGCTCCGTGCTGACAGCAGTGAGCCCATGTGGAACTCAAGCTCATGAACCATGAGATCATGACCTAAGCCGAAGTCGGGCAGTCAACTGACTGAGCCACCCAGGCACCCCTGACTTGCTAATTTTGATCAGTGACCCTTTCATTCCCCCAGCAGACCACCCACTTTCATTATCTGGTTTTGTTCCTCCTGCAGCCATGTTGAAGCGACCTAGAACCCACATGACCCCCTACAGTGGGGGCTTCTGAATCGATACCTCCAGAGAAAAAAAATCCTACATCTCTAGAGTCAAAACAGGCCCCAAGCTGACAATTGGCAATTAAATTCCCCAGCGCAGCAGGGTCTTTCCTGGCCAAGTGCAGGCTTGTGGGGGGTTATTCACACAAATCTAGACTACGTGGTTCAAAAAGTAGCCGTGGACAAGATACGCGTCTTATTTAACATGAAGATTGTTGTATCAGCCCCTGTCCTTGGTTTAGTATCCAAAGTAAGGGTAGTCTTTCATGTGGGCAGCAGGAAAAGAGGTCCACCCAGTATTACCCAGCCCTGGTCATAATACCTCACTGTCTTCAGATTTGCTGAGCAGAGACAATGGCAACACAGTTGCAGAGAAACGTCCTGGTAAAGCAGTTCCATGGCCAAGGTCCACAGCAGCCCTTCCCTAACACCGGCGCTGTCCCTGACAGTATGGCTTGAGTCTCCATGTTACAGTCACTTGCCTTTGGCCTTTCTTCTCACTTCCCAAAAGCCGACTGGACCAGAATGCAAGCCTTTCCATAAGTGGGAATTCATACACTTCAATAAGTCACAGAGGGCAGGACCACTCCCAGACAAAAATGAGCTGACAAAATTTCTCTTCGATTCCCTTACCCTCTTTCATGATCCCTCCCCTTCTATGCCACTCTCCACTAGCCTAGGCATCTGGGATGCCCGTGTGATGTCTAGGCTCTCCCAAAACAATCCCTTATCCAGGCCTCCTCTCCTGCACCCCCAGAATTACTCCCATCTGTTTATCTTTTTCCCCACTCCCAGCTCCATTAAAAATCACCTTGTGTGTGTCACGTTCTGTGCTCTGCCTTACAAAGTGGCAGTCCTCGTCTGTCAACCGGACTGCCTTCATGGGTATATTCCCCTTCTCAGCCAGGTCACCCCGAGGAGCTTAAAATTGGCCTCATGGGACACCTGGGTGGCTCAGTCGGTTGGTGGCCGACGTCAGCTAAGGTCATGATCTCACCGCTCATGAGTTGGAGCCCTGCATCGGGCCCTGTGCTGACAGCCCAGAGCCTGGAGCCTGCTTCAGATTCTGTGTTTCCTTGTCTCTCTGCCCTTCCCCAGCTCACACTCCGTCTCTCTCTGTCTCTCAAAAGTAAATAAATATATTTTTTAAAAATTGGCCTCATGAAAAACCTGCTCCCCACAATCACCCCAAGGTGATGCATAAGGCTCTCACCCAGAAGGGAGGACGATGGCCACTACAACGCATATTTTGGGAGTGACAAGGTCCTGGATAGCTCTCAACTTTTTAAAGATATAATGTTCTCTATGAATGCTATTATTATACTCTTTGATTACTGTGCTAAGGGCCTGTCCTAACTCTTCTGGTATTTTCTGCATATGAAGTGGTTCTGATATAACCTAAGCAGGGGTAAAAATTCAGTGATGCATAACTGAGAATTTATTAAATAAAATAAAATAGGACGTGAAGGTTTTCTTGAGACCTTTGTAAAATAAAAGGTCATTGGACTAATTCAGAGTTCCGCCCTTCTGCTGCATTAAAGTCTTCAATGGCACCAAACAAGATGAAATCCAAGCTTTTCAGCACATCTTGCCCAAACCAGCCTCTCTCCTCTGCCCACCTGGTGAAACCCTGTCATCCTTCAGAGAGCTGCTCAAATTTCACCTCCTCAGTAAAGTCTGCCCTGAGCTTGTACACACTTGTTCACGCGTCTCGTAGCGTTTACTCAACATAAATAAAGGAATTAACAGCTAAATCCCTTTTATAAGAAGTCAGGGTTGGGGCGCCTGGGTGGCGCAGTCGGTTAAGCGTCCGACTTCAGCCAGGTCATGATCTCGCGGTCCGTGAGTTCGAGCCCCGCGTCAGGCTCTGGGCTGGTGGCTCGGAGCCTGGAGCCTGTTTCCGATTCTGTGTCTCCCTCTCTCTCTGCCCCTCCCCCGTTCATGCTCTGTCTCTCTCTGTCCCAAAAATAAATAAATGTTGAAAAAAAAGAAGTCAGGGTCTAAACGGATACACAGGTGGAATTACCCATCTATATGAAAGGTACCCTTATATTATGTGAAGGATCCTTTCTGTTTTACCAGGGTTAAAAAAGTAACTAGTAATGCTCTAAAAAGAAAAGTGACTAGCAATGATTTTTTTTTTTTAATGTCCATCTACCTAGGACTTTTCTCCAGCAGGATCTTTGACCTCTTACACTATGCAAACTGTTTTGAATATTGTTTTGTGGATGTCCGGGTCATGCACAATATGGCCCTAGGACCCAGGGGCTTTGCATAATGGATGGTTGAGCCTGAAATGCTCATCCTTAGACTTCATCTCAGATGGTTCTGCATGGGGATTTTTTTTTTTTAAAGAGTAATTCACAGAGACGCCTGGGTGGCTCAGTCGGTTAAGCGTCCAACTCTTCATTTCAGCTCAGGTCGTGATTTGTGAGTTCGAGCCCCACGTCTGGCTCTGTACTGACAGTGCAGAACCTGCTTGGGATTCTCTCTCTCTCTCTCTCTCTCTCTCTCTCTCTCCCCCCCCCAATCTCTGCCCCTCCCCCTACCCCGGAAGTAAGTAAACTTAAAAAAAAAAAGGGGTAATTCACCAACGAGTATTTTGCAAAAGTCTACCAGATGACTGGAAAATGCCTGGGGAAACCACCGCATCCTTTCCTTAAAGATTAGCAAAAGCCAGTAAGGGCCAGAAGCTTGGTCATGTTTTTTGAACCAACAAATCCCTTCTTGGACCATAACATAGAAATAAGTACAAAAAGGGAACCAACACAAAGCCTGCCTGTTTGTACCCAAACAGGCACACAAAGAAACAAAGACAGGGGCGCCTGGGTGGCGCAGTCGGTTAAGCGTCCGACTTCAGCCAGGTCAGGATCTCGCGGTCCGTGAGTTCGAGCCCCGCGTCGGGCTCTGGGCTGATGGCTCAGAGCCTGGAGCCTGTTTCCGACTCTGTGTCTCCCTCTCTCTCTGCCCCTCCCCCGTTCATGCTCTGTCTCTCTCTGTCCCAAAAATAAATAAACGTTGAAAAAAAAATTTAAAAAAAAAAAAAAGAAAGACATATGCGAAAGGAACAAAAAATCATCTCGGCTGAGATAAAGGGAGGACAGCTGTACTCACTGCAACGTTGAATGGATGAAACAACTGAAATCCCTTCACAGTTGGGGAATGATCACGGCATTGAAAATTACGGCGTTTCGCTAGGGTATGTTTAATGGTGCACATCTCGCTTAGGTAGTAGATAAAATGTGTATACCGATGCGGGGAAACAAAGGCAAAAGAAAAAATTAAATTTCCTTACAACTTACAGCCCATTGACAAGCCCTCAAGACAGGCAAAGTGACATTCCTCTAGGAGCTCAGCTGCCTAAGGGCAAAAGGCAATCTTAGCCCAACCACCTCCCCACCCTCCAGAATCCTGTAAATCTACTTTAACATACAAAAATTCCGTCGGAAACTTCCTTTACCTCTACCCCCCCCCCCCATATATGTTAGCAATCATCCTCCAAGCATATGGCCCACTGATAACGTATGTGAAGGGTCTCAAGCCTGAGGTTGTACTAGACAGTAGTAAATGACCTTTTCCTAACAATAGCTAGCCCCCTCAGGATCCTGGAAACATTGCTTCCAAAATTCTTTGGAGACTTACACTATCCCCAACCCCTTCCCAACTTGAAAGTGTGTAATCAGTCACCCATCACAAGCCCAGTGCAGCTCTTTCTACCCACGGGTGGTGTCCCCATGCTTTAATAAAACCACCCTTTTGCATCAAAGATGCCTCAAGAATTCTTTCTTGGCCGTGGGCTCTGAGCCCTAATATTCTCGACATCATATGCTGTGTAGACTTCTCGGGAAGTTTGTAGCAAATAAGTTTCTGTGGGAATAACATGATACAAAATTGGGGCTGCATGTGAAAAAGGATAAGCCATTCAAATGTGTTGCAGCTCATCAGAAAGGGGCTCACAGTGCACCCACAGACTTGGAGAAGGAGAAAGCAGCCTAAAAGCGATTCTGAGTTTCGGGGAATGCCTGAAAACAGAAGGAGCCTCCATGTGTAGGGAGGAGAACGGTCAGTCCCCAGGCACCGGGAATGGGCCAGCTTGGTAGGTAAGAGGATACACTTCCTCTCTGAGTGACTGTTCTCTCTTCGCAACTCTTGTCTTCATCTTGGTGGGGAAAGATGGCAGCATCTCTCAGAAGTTCAGGAGCAGCAGCTGGAGAAGTCAGTGAGTTGTCAGCTCTTCAGACAAATGGATGAAGGAGGGTCAAGACCCGCTTTCTACGTTTTCTCCTTTACCAACAGAATGGGAGTACTCCAGAGTGCTCAAGAACAAGCAGACCACCCTAACTTAAAACGAGGGAGGCCTCTGTTGGGCTCTCCCAAAGGATTGGTGTTGACTGGTAGTTTTTAGATTTTCCAGATACACCATCCTGGTTATATCAACACTGAGCACCTCCTCCCCTAACCAGCCACTTCACAGACACTCCTGCCTATTGGCCTCTAAAGTCTTTCCAATCCCTGAATGAGCTGAAAGGGTTGGGTTAAAAGAAGATACAAGATATATATTAACGCCGTCAACAAAAATAAATGAGTGGATTCAATGGGGAGACCACCTCCCGAAAGCCATAAATAGTATATAACCCAATCAGTCCTGTTCGCTCTCATTGCTTACTTGTAAACTGGGAAGTAATTACAGTGATGCAGACCACAGTCAACCCAACCCAGTTTCATTTCTTTTTTTTTTTTTTTTTAAGTTTATTTCTTTATTTTGAGAGAGACAGAGACGGCGTGAGGGAGGGAGAGGAAGAGAGAGAAGGAGACACAGAATCCGAAACAAGCTCCAGGCTCTGAGCTGTCAGCACAGAGAGAGCCTGATGCGGGGCTCAAACTCACAAACCTGTGAGCTCATGACCCGAGCTGAACACTCAACCGACTGAGCCACCCAGGCACCCAACCCAGTTTCATTTCTTAGGCCATCAGTGGATTGTTTTTTCCCATCATTCACGTAAGTTTTGCTGCCATTGCTGAGAGTAATACCGTAGAGTTTAGGATATACTTTTTCTTAAAAGAGACTGTGTTCGACCTTTTTTTTGCGGGGGTGGGGGGAGACTTTAACATTATTTGTTATCAAACTAGAAAACTGATTTTAGATGTTGGAAGCAACTCTTACATCTTCAGGAATTTCTATCTTTAATTGCTTACATACCCATTCAGCAAATGGTAGATGCTGGTTATGTGCTAGACATTGGGCGTGGAACCAAGTAAGGTAGAGAACGTCCACGGGCATAGAGCCCACCATGGAAATGGGCAAACAAATAAGCAGGCTGTTTATAGTACGCTGTTAAATGCCTGAAGTTTAGTACATCTGTTTTATTTTTCTTGCTCTTCTGATTAAGAAAATGAGTGTAATTTCCAGAGTCGGCAAACCTGGAACACAGTGAAACCTAGTCCTCAAGTAAGGGGGAAGGTGATCAAGATGGCTAGAGTTTGAACCTAGTCAACCAGGAGGGGGGTGTGTGTGTGAGAGAGAGAGACAGACAGACAGACAGACAGAGACACAGAGATCTTTGTTCTGTCTGAATTCCCAACACTGCCTTGGACTAGGAAGAGCCTAATGCCAACAATCCCCTAACTCCAAGTGCCTCTCAGAAGATCTGAGTACCTGGTCTAACGGTTAACCGAGCTGCCTTAAGGGTCCAATCACATTGGAACTCTTGCAAATTGTGTTTCTATTATTGTGGTTATTGTTGTTGAACTCATTGTTATTCACTGATTTCCTTGATTTGCCCATGTGACAGAAGCCGTCATAAACCAACATCTGAAGATGTTTAAATGAGTAGATGAGAGAGTGAGTGATAGCATAGGAAGGGCACTGGAGCAGACAGCACAAGGTTTAAATGGAGGTTCCTTCATCCCCTGCCTGTGTGAATTTAAGGAAGTTCCTGAATCTCTTAGACCTGCAGTTTCATACTCTGTCAAAGGTGGTTATAGAAAAGGCTGTTGCATTATTTGGGGGGAGGGTTACATCAGATGTGGGAGGGGAGGGGAGTTCCTAGCAGATCTGGGCAACTAACCGTCCCAGCTTGCGTGGGAGCGTCCAAGTTTTAATCCTGAAAGTCTCGAATCCTGGGAAACCCTCAGTCCCAGGTAAAATGTGCAGGTTGGCCACCCTAGTCCCTTCCCCAAGCCTGTGAAGCTGTTTCTGGGTTGCTGTTATCCTTAAAAAGGAAGTGTTAACTTCCAACCAGCCTCACTTCCTTCCTCCGTTTTTCAGCTCTGAATATAGAAAGGACCCTAGGTTAAAAAGCAGCACCAACACTTTACACAGAGCCATAAACATCTAAATTACCTATAAGCTCTCACCAATTTGCACTCTGCTTACATGGAAGACTTAAATATGCAAATTATAACTTCAGCTAAATAACGGCGAAATGAACGACATACTAGGTTTTTAAAAACGGGAAATGGGAAAAGATTGCTTTGTTTCCAGCCCCCTAGTAAGGCCCCTTTCCCCCTTTTGGTGGTTTATAATTTACTCTTGTCTCTCATTTCTGATGCCCACTCCATACCTTCCCGCACACATGTCTCAAATGTTGTTTTCTTCTACTGAACTAAAACTTCCCTTCAGAACCAACCCATCGTAGCTCTGCTGGAAGGGATTTTTGAGGCCAAAAAGGCCTTTCTCAGGTAAACGTTCTGGGAAGTGGACCAAACAATTATTCCCTTTGCCCACATGTGGCCACCTGAATTTCAGGCTATGGCAGCTCTCTTGGGTCTGCCGTCAGCAGTTGTTCAAAAACAGTGTGTCAAAATTATCTGATGGTATGCTGTGGAGAGGCTGAGGTGGGAGGGCTCTGGCTCTATTTCTCCTAAATGGAGAGAGGAAAATGCAGATTTACTTTCAGAAGTCACAAGAAGAAAAGCTGATAGATTTGAACACATAAAAGTTAACTCCTTCTGGGGCACCTGGGTCCCTCAGTCGGTTTAGCATCTGACTCTTAATTTCGGCTCAGGTCATGGGATCAATCCCCATGTCAGGCTCCACGCTCAGTGTGGAACCTGCTTAGGGTTCTCTCTCACTCTCTCTCTCTCCCTTTGCACTTCTCCTTTACTTTCGCTCACTCACTCTCTTTCTCTCTCTCAAAATAAAAATGTTTAATGTTTTTTAAAAAGTTAACTCCTTCTTTATGCAGGAAATATTATAAATATAATTTGTAACTGCAGTTGAAAGGGTGTCTGGGTGGCTCAGGGGCTTAAGCATCCGACTTGGCTCAGATCATGATCTCACAGTTTGTAGGTTCAGGCCCCACATCACGCTCTCTGCTGTCAGTGCAGAGCCTGCTTTAGATCCTCTGTCTCCCTCTCTCTCATCCCCTCCCCCTGCCTGCCTCTCTCTCTCTCTCTCGAAAATAAATAAACATTTAAAAAAGAAATTAAAAAATAAACTTCAGGGGCACCAGGGTGGCTCAGTTGGTTAAGCGTCCAACTGCAGCTCAGGTCATGATCTCACGGTGCGTGGGTTCAAGCCCTGCATCGGGCTCGGTGCTGACAGCTCAGAGCCTGGAGCCTGCTTCGGATTCTATGTCTTCCTCTCTCTCTGTCCTTCCCCCCCACAGGTTTTGTCTCTCTGTCTCTGTCTCAAAAATAAACATTAAAAAAATTTTTTTAAACTGCAACTTAAAAGAATATTTGGCACATACATGATTCAGTTAATGATCTTAATATGAAAAGAATCAGTATATTAAAAAGAAAGAAAGAAACTAAGACCCCATTAGAAAAAATGAACAGACACAAAGATTAGGTATGAAGCAAAGATACTCCCTCTCACCACTCCTTGTCAATACCAAACTGGAAGGTCGTGCTAATGCAATAAAAGAAGAAAAGGAAATTAAAATATACAGATTGGAAACAAAGACATAAAACAATTTTTCCTGTCAGATGACATTATTGTTTATGTAGAAAATCTGGAAGAATTGACCCAATAAATAAATAAATAAATAAATAAATAAAATCAAACCTGAAACTAACAAGCAATTATACCAAGGTTGCAGGATACAAGGCTGATATACAAAAGTCAGTCACATTCTTTTATGCTAGCAGTGAACAAGTGGAATTTGAAATTAGTAACACAATATCATTGGGGCACCTGGGTGGCTCAGCTGGTTAAGCATCTGACTCTTGATCTCAGCTCAGGTCTTGATTTCAAGGTTGTGAGTTAGAGTCCTGCATTGGGCTCCACTCCAGGCATGGAGCTTGCTAAAAAACAAACAAACAAACAAACAAACAAACATAACAAACAAAAAAACACAATGCCATTTATATTATTACCTCAAAAGATGAAATACTTAGATATAAACCTAGCAAAATAGGCATAAGATCTATATGAAACTATAAAGCTCTGTTGAATGAAATCAAAGAAAAATTAAATAAATGGAGACATATTCCATGTTCATAGATAGGAACACTCAATCTTGTCAAGATGTCATTTCTTCCCGAATTGATCTATAGATTCAACACAATGGATGCGACAAACATTCTAAAGTTTATATGGAGAGGCAAAAGACCCAGAATAGCCAACGTGATATTAAAGGAAAACAATTTAAAAAAAATTTTTTTAATAAATAAATAAATAAAAAGGGGGCACCTGGATGGCTCAGTTGGTTGAGTGTCTGACTTCGGCTCAGGTTGTGATCCCACAGCCCGTGAGTTTGAGCCCCGCGTCAGGCTCTATGCTGACAGCTCAGAGCCTGGAGCCTGCTTTGGATTCTGTGTCTCCCTCTCTCTGACCCTAACCCACTCGCATTCTGTCTGTCTCTCTCAAATATAAATAAATACTAAAAAAATTTTTTTTTATTAATAAATAAAGAAGAAGAATTAATTTGGAGGACTGACACTACTCAACTTTAAGGCTTACTGTAAAGCTATAGTAATCAAAACAGTATGGTACTGATGAAACAGTAGACAAATAGATCAATGGAACAGAATAAAGAACCCAGAAATAAACCCCCATAAATATAGTCACTAATCTTTGTTTGACAAAGGAGCACAGGTAATAAAATGAAGCGAAGATAGTCTTTTCAACAGATGGTGCTAGAACAACAAATTAATGGATTGTATGGTACTACTACTCTACCTATGAGAATTACAAAAATCCAGAACACTGACAACACCAAAAGCTCTTGAAGATGTGGAGCGACAGGAACTCTCAGTCGTTGCTGGTGGGAATTCAAAATGGTACAACCACTTTGGAAGACAGTATGGTAGTTTCTTATAAAACTAAACATATTCTCACCATACAACCCAAAATCATGCAGCTTTATTCATAATTGCCAAAAGGTGGAAGCAATCAAGATGTCCTTCAGTAGGTGAGTGGATAAACTGCGGTACATCCAGACAACGGGATGATATTCACTGCTAAACAGAAATGGGCTATCAAGGCATAAAAGACACGGTGAAACATTAAATGCGTATTACTAGGTGAAAGAAGTCAGTCTGAAAAGGCTACACGCTGCATGATTCCAACTATATGACATCCTGGAAATGCAAAACTATGGAGGGTATAAAAAGATCAGTGGTTCCTAAGGGTTAGGGGTTGGGAGAAGAGATGACTGAATGGAGCGCAGGGATTTTTAAGAGTGAAAATACTTTGTATGATAATGTAATGAGGGATACGTGTCATTATACATTTGTCCAAACCCATAGAGTATACAACAGTAAGAGTGAACCCTAATGTAAACTATGGTCTCTGGGTGATTATGATGGTTATCTAGGTTATTAATTTTAACAATCGTACTCTCTGGTGAGAGATTTTTATAATAGGAGAAGCTATGCCTGTGTAGGTATATGGGAAATCTCTGAACAGCAGTCCCCCCCCACCCTTACTCATGGTTTTGTTCTCTGAGGTTCCAGTAACCTATGATCACCTGTGGTCCAGAAGCAGATGATCCTCCTTCTGATGTATCATCCAAAGATCAGTAGTGGCCTAAAGCTATGTCACAATGACTAAGTCATTCACCTCACTTCATCTCATCACATAGGCATTTTATCATCTCACATAATGAAGGGGGAGTACAGTGCAATAAGATGTTGAGAGAGAGACAGACCATATTCACACTTTTATTACAGTATATTATCATAATTGTTCTATTTCATTATTAGTCATTGTTGTTAATCTCTTACTCTGCCTAATTTATAAATCAAACTCTACAATAGGTATGTGTATGTAGGAGAAAACATAATAAAGACAGGATTCAGTTCTATCTGTGGTTTCAGGCATCCACTGGGAGTCTTGGAATGTATCCCCCCTGGGTAAGGAGATGCTACTGTACCTTTCGCATAACTTGGCTGTGAACCTAAAACTGGTCTAGAAAACTCTTCTTAAAAAAAAAATGAGAAGACACAAGTAGGAAGCAAATAGACAAACCAAATGTTCAATTTCACAAGTAAAGATTAACCATTGAGAAACTATTTTCTACTTATCAAGTTAGCATAGTCATAAAACCTAAAACTCCATGCTGCTGTGAGTGGGGTAGAAAGCCAAATGGTCATTTCGGACTGTAAGCTGGCTTGACCTTTTTGGAATCATGCATTTTTTCTTCCTTTTTTATTTTTAATTGAGGTATAGTTGATAAACAATATTACATTAGTTTCAGGTGTGCAATGTAGTGATTTGACATTTATATCCTCCCGGCCATTCTGTCAGGTGGGTGCCTTCGCACATCTTTTCTCTGGTGCAATATCTGTGTATTTTCTCCTCTACTCTCCATGAGAAGATTTATAGTTGTATGAAGCTTACTTTTAGGTTCTGGTGAGAAGGGGGATCCAGAATCTGAACATTCTCTGCTCTTTGCCAAATATACGACACTGGCAGATAGAAGATAAGGAGTGGTGGAAAGGACCTAGGAGGTTTAGGTCAGAATAACTGGGAATTCTCTCCTCTTTTGAATATGACAACCTCGAAGGGAAGAGGACTCTTAACAACAAGAGCGAACACTAATCGAGTGTTCATTGCTAGCTACGTGCCAGGTACCACCTTGCCAAGTATCTTTTATCAATTATGTCACTGTCCCCTTGCCTAGAGGAAGGTGCAGTTGTTCTGGAAACTGAGGCAAAGAGGTCTCTGTAAAGGTCTGCCTTTATGGTCACATCCAGGATTCAAGCCCAGACATCATTACTATTTAGGGAGCCCTTTACTTGGTTTCTAGTTTGAGCCATTGACAGAGATATGCAGGTAAAATGATGAGCGGAATAGAAAGCAAAATATCTAAGCTAGATACAGAGAATACAGAATTTGCTGCAAAGATGAGAGAGTCAGTGCTGGCTGGCATTTTCACACACACACACACACACACACACACACGCACACACACTGCTGTCTGAACAGATCCCATTCCTCCCTGTTGTCTGGAAGCTCCTAGAGGTCCAGGATAGTATTCTGAACATTTTGGTAATCTCTTCAGGGCTAAGGAGTTTCTCCCAGAGAGTAAAAATAATAAATATTTGTTGAACACGTGAGATCCTATCTACAAAACACAGCATTTTCCACTCACAGTATTATTCTTGACGCCCTAGAGTTCTTACCTAAAGAGCAAACAATAAACCCAACAATATTTATAATGGTGAACTTCACGTGTTAACTTGGCTAGCTCGTAGTACCCAGATATTTGGTCAAACATTATTCTAGATGTTTCTGTGGAAGTATTTTTAGATGAGATTAACATTTAAATGAGTGGACTTTGAGTAAGGCAGATTACCCTCCATAATGTGGGTAGGACTCATCCAATCAGTTGAAGGCCGTTACAGAAAAAGACCGACCTCCCCAGAGGACAAGGGAATTCTGCTAACAGATAGCCTTCAGACTTGAACTGTTTTGACTGTTCCCTGAGTCTTCAGCCAGCTGGCCTACCCTACAGATTTTGGACTCACCAGCCCCCAGAATCACATGAGTCAATTCCTTAAAATAAATCTCTTCATATATATATATGTGTGTGTGTGTGTGTGTGTGTGTGTGTGTATAATACACATCCTATCAGTTTGGTTTTGTTTCTCTAGTGAACCCTAATACCCTAACACTATACTTAACTGATTTTTTCTACATACTGGTCCTGATTATGTTCCCCCAAATATTAACTAGCACCCACTGTGTGGCCAGGAGCTAGAGTTGCAAAAGGTCAATGAGGAGACATCAAGAACCCCACAGTCTGAACTTGCCTCTGACCATGACCCTT
Source organism: Prionailurus viverrinus (assembly GCF_022837055.1). Lineage (NCBI taxonomy): Eukaryota > Metazoa > Chordata > Mammalia > Carnivora > Felidae > Prionailurus > Prionailurus viverrinus. Next base: position 36,018,354 of record NC_062572.1, read on the forward strand.
TGAAGAAATAGACTACTTCTCAAAGCTCTATGGCTGTGGCCACAGCGTGGGAATTTGTGAACATAAATGTAGGTTTGGCCCACACCAATGCTGTGAGGAGAGGGCCATGATAATTTAAAACTAAAAATAAAAGGGACGCATGGGTGGCTCAGTCAGTTAAGCATCCGACTGTTGGTTTCAGCTCAGGTCATGATCTCACAGTTTGTGAGTTCAAGCCCCGCGTCAGGCTCTGCACTGTTAGTGCTTGGGATTCTGTCTCCCTCTCTCTCTGCCCCTCCTTTCCTCTCTCTCCCTCTCTCTCTCTCTCAAGAATAAATAAAATAAACATTTAAAAAATTGGGGTGCCTGGGTGGCGCAGTCGGTTAAGCGTCCGACTTCAGCCAGGTCACGATCTCGCGGTCCGTGAGTTCGAGCCCCGCGTCAGGCTCTGGGCTGATGGCTCAGAGCCTGGAGCCTGTTTCCGATTCTGTGTCTCCCTCTCTCTCTGCCCCTCCCCTGTTCATGCTCTGTCTCTCTCTGTCCCAAAAATAAATAAACGTTGAAAAAAAAAATTTTTTTAATAAAAAAATAAAAATAAATTAAAATTAAAAGTGGAGATAATAGATCCAGGTCTAACACAGAAAAGGTATGGCTTTTAAGGCTATAAGGTTTAAACTAGTGACCAAGAAGTGGCAAAAGTAGAGAGAAGCTTGTGGAGAAGCAGAGATGAGTCAGAGCTAAATACGCCAACTCAGAATAAAGTAGCAGGGCTCTTCCGTGGGAGTGTTGGACTCAAGGAGGAGAAGGCACCACTTGGGGAAGATTTTACTGACCATGCCATCAGGATGTCCAGAACCTCGTCTGGATTGCAATAGCCAGCCTGAGTCAAGGGCACGATCTGAGAAGTGGAACAGAAAAGGCATTACTTCCTCACTATCCAGGGGAATTGAGAGAGAGGGTTGCACCCAGGACCAGGAATAGAGAACAGTTTGGTTGGGGCGCCTGGGTGGCGCAGTCGGTTAAGCGTCCGACTTCAGCCAGGTCACGATCTCGCGGTCCGTGCGTTCGGGCCCCGCGTCGGGCTCTGGGCTGATGGCTCAGAGCCTGGAGCCTGTTTCCGATTCTGTGTCTCCCTCTGTCTCTGCCCCTCCCCCGTTCGTGCTCTGTCTCTCTCTGTCCCAAAAATAAATAAACGTTGAAAAAAAAAACTTTAAAAAGAAAACAGTTTGGTTTAGAAAATGAAAGAGAAAAACAATATAAAACTCTGCAGTGTTAAAGAAGACCCCACTGGCCAGTATAACAAGACAGTGCTTGCAAAAAAAAAAAAAGGACTGAGTGCTCACAACTTAACTACGTGGATAATGTATTAGAGGCACACAGTAGATGCTTAACAAACATTTGTTGAGAAAAATGAATGAATGAACAGGAATGGATGAGACATGCTGACAGCTGAACGAAGGAAGAAAACCAAAGAGAAGTAGGGGAAAAAGACTGAATGCCAAGGAGGAGGCCTCTACAGAAACCTCAATGCTCTCTGGTGCGTGGTGGACAGTTACCACTTCTGCCTGGGACGGCTTATTTCTTCATTCTGGTGCCCTCCCAGCGTCTGGGACACACATCTGTCCCAAAGCTCACGCTCAATCGTGCCTTTGCCGATAACGCTCAGATATTCTTAGCGAAGTTATCCTAGAGCTGGTACCTTCCTTTTCCTCCCCTTCTAAAACATTTTTCTAATTAGATAATTAATATCTGGTTATTTATTGAAAATTAAGAAATGCTCTGACAAGGGAGAAATCACACATTATTTTCACCATCCAAAACACACACACATACACCCAGTTAATGGTGAGTTATTTCTGATCTTTTTTCTATTTCTGATCCTTATTTCTAATGTTGCATCTTGAAATGGTTGCAACCATTCTACATACACAGTTTTGTGCTGTTCTACCTATTAGCATTACATCCGTAATAGTTTTGTAAGAAATATGACGCTGGGGGGTATTTCATTGTAAAGTGAAATACACAGAACATAAAATTTACCATCAGTGACATTTAGTGCCTTCACAATGTTGTGCAACTATCACCACTATCCAGTTCCAGAACATTTTCATCACCTCAGAAAGAAACCTTATACCCATCAAGCAGCCATGGTCCACAGCCCCCTCTCCACAGCCCCTGGCACTCACTGATCTATTTTCTGTCTCTATGGATGTGCCGACTCTGGATATTTCACATAAATGGTATCATACAATACGTGGTCCTTTGTGACCAGCTTCCTTCCCTTAGCATAAAGTCTTCAAGGTCCATCCGTGTTGGACCGTGGGTCAGCACTTCATTCCTGTTTATGTGATTCTGTTTTAAATTTGACACTTTGGGGACGCCTGGGTGGCCCAGTCGATTGAGCATCCAACTCTTGGTTTCAGCTCCGGTCATGCTCTCGTGGGTCATGATTCAAGCCTCGTATCAGGCCCCACGCTGGCAGTGCAGAGCCTGCTTGGGATTCTCTCTCTCTCTCCCTCTCTCTCTCTCTCTCTCTCTGCCTCTCTCTCAAAGTAAATAAATACACTTTATTTTTATAAATAAATAAATAAATACATACATAAATAAGACTCTTTGGCTCAAAATTCTGATATGGCTCCCCATTGCCTAACCAAATAAAATCTGAGCTTCCTCACATGGCATTCACTTTTCTACAAAATCCTGTCTGCCCCTCTTACCTGTACCAGCCCACACCACTTATTGGCCTCTGTGCCTCTGCCTAAGCCCCAGTCTCTGTATCTCTGAGTCCACGGTTCTCAAAGCATGGAGCCCTGCCCTGCCCTGGAGCAGGGCATTACCCGGGAAACTTTCGTACTAACTCAGAGCCCCAATTCTGTGTTTCAACAAGCCCTCCAGGTGATTCAGATGCACCTAAAATTTAAGAACCATTGGTCTACATCACACCAGTCCTCAAGTCTAGTTCATATGCTGTGGCCTTGAAATTTTAGCTTTCTCTCCTCTCTTACTTCCCATTGGAACTTATCATACCTCCTTGAGAGGACTTCTCACTTTTTATACTATGTTGTGGTCATCCCTCCATTACCAGACCTCGCTGTGCCATTTATTTTATGGAAACACTGAGAAGGAGGTTGGAGAAGATGATTTTGAAGGTTGTCTCTGGCTGAGATTCCAGGCATGAGCTCCCAAGGACAGGCCTGGCAATTTCCTATACTTTTCATTGTACATTGTAGCTGGAAGGGTGGGTCCCAAGTTATATATGACAGACTTCCACCAATCTGCAGCAGAGTGAAAGCCCTAAGATTTGTCTTTAAAAAAATCCTACTCCATGGCCCATATCAGCAGAGACTGGCACATTATACCACAGCAGACATTAGGCAAGCAGGAGAAAAGTTCAAGATAAACAGGACGAGACGGGACAGATCTCATTCTCCCAACCGTGACCGGCGAGAGAATAATAGATTATTTACGCTATTTGTGTTTGAGTTAACTGATGGCAAACTCAACACAGCTCGTTCAGAAAGGAGTTTAGTTTTCCTCGCTCATTCCTACTGCTATGTTTACAAAAAATCTTAACTAAATTAAAGGAGCCCACAGCAGATGCTTTTTTAGAAATTCCACCCAGTTTAGAAAGACACTTTCCTCTGAGGAATGTTCCTTCCACCAGAAATCAGTGGGGAATTGGGAGGATGGGAGGGCCAGGCAGCTATGGTTTTACTACCCACCCAACTTCTGGCCACTGATCTGACCCCAGGTAGGCACGGGTGGATATCTGATTGAAAACAGGCCAATGAAATTCTTCTCACCAGAATTTGGAACTGATGCTCTGAGGTTCTATTCAGTGTCTGCGTGCAGCTGGAATAAAGGTGATATAAACCCAGGTGCGATAACACGAGCCACATGCATGAAGTTGAAGAGGGCGTGAGGCCAATTTGTAGAGAGACAAATGGGCTTTGACCATGTTTCAAGGGGGAGAGAGAGTCTACGAAAAAGCTGTTCCACTCAGCCCTCCAGGTTGGGCTTGAATGAGGCTATCCACATTCACTGCCTTGGATTTCTGAAATACCCATGAAACCTAGTATATTCCCCTTCCTCACTCAAGTGAGTGGGAAATGAGGTTCCGTTTCTCATACCCCAAAGAAATTCAGTTAAGACAGATCCTTCCAGGCAAAGCCAACCCTGAATGACAATCCCAGTCAAGACTCTGGTGTCCCAGGAGGGCAACCCAGGCGCCCATTACTAGTCTAGGAAGGAGACTCGCAGGACCCCAGACACACGGGCACGACACCAGTCCTACCAACCAGTGGAAGCTCAAGAAATAGTGAAATATCAAGTAACCAACCTATTGCTTAAGAAGGATATCTGAAAGACTGGTGCGTTACAACTAGAGATGAATTAAGACAAGACAGCCACCTCCAAATATCACAAGCGTATTCAAAAAGAGGGGGACAGATGGGTGCCCAGTTTATTTCTTTTGGGATTTATACCTTACCTCATTTGAGGGTAAAAACTGAGCTGGCTAAATCCTGACATCCTCCAGATGGCAAAGTAGCAGTCAAAGAGTAGAAACCACAGAGTGACCCATTTCAGTTGGTCCATAGGAGAGACAACTCTCAGAGAGGTGTCTGAGTATGTTCTGAGCAAAGATTTGACAGTCTTCTCGTCTCTCTCAGAGGCTCCAAGCAAAGCCAGCTGGCAGGTGCGACTCCCTCCTGGGAGGGTGGTGGGACTCCATAATGGTCCCCAGTGACTACCTAGCAACTTACAACAAGCATCTTGGCTTGTCCACTGTGAACAAGAACACTGTGTGCGTTCACACGGCCAAACGCAGCCGGTTTTTAAAAAATTTTCACCCTGAACTCATAGACTGCCTTTTTCCTTGAGGTCATTATTTCACTAAAATTGCTTGTGTAATGACACAAGTATGATAACAGATGGAATAATGGATGAGTTTTTAATTTTTTATGTCACTCTTCATAGACAAAATACGGAGCTAGCGACATTACATCAGTTCCCCCATTTTTTTGTTTTGTTCTTCTGTGTGTGTGTGTGTGTGTGTGTGTGTGTATTTCTTCATGGAATCCAAGAGCCTGGAACTACTCTGTCTTCTTTCTCACCTCCGCCATGACTTATTCATATATGAACTGTATGACCTTAAGCCCCCTTCCAACCACGGATTCTAGACTCTAGGGTTACACTTTATTTCCAACTAACCTTGCAATCTGTCTTAACACCTAATGTAGGCAAACAGAGGATAGCATCAGGGTCTCCCTCTAGAACCTCTCTTGCCTTGCCTGAACGTTCTAGCCAAGCAGCTGCTGCCAAATGGAGAAATTTATAGTGTTACACTGGAAGAGGCATTGGAGCTTTGCCTCAAACTTTCCATTTTGAAAATTTTCAGACCTACCAAAATGTTAAACAAATTATTCAGATACCCTTCACTTAGTTTCACAAACTGATAACATTTGCCACATTTACTTGCTCTCTCTCTCTCTCTCTTTTACTGTATTATATAAAAAAACTTTTTTTTTCTGGCTGACTATTCGTAAGTAAATTAGGGTAATCGTGACATTTCACCTCTAAGCACTTTCGCAGGTATCTCCCAAGAACAAAAACATTCTCATATAAAACTACAATAACATTATCATTCTCAAGATATTTAACTTCGATAAGCAATTTATTAATATGTTGTTGGGCGCCTGGGTGGCTCAGTCGATTAAGCGTCCGACTTCAGCTCAGGTCATGATCTCACAGTTGGTGAGTTCGAGCCCCGCATTGGGCTCTGTGCTGACCGTGCGGAGCCTGCTTCAGATTCTGTCTCCTCTCTCTCTCTGCCCCTCTCCCACTCACACTCTCTCTCTCAAATATAAGTAAACATAAAAAAATTTAATGAAACTAATACTGTTACACTAATAGATTGTTACAATAATTTGTCACTGTAATTAACTAATATAGAATATACAAACCACAGTTTCATGCCTTGTTCCACCTTTCGAGATTTTTGACATTTTTGAAAAGCGAGTTGTCTTGTAAAATGTCTTCTACGTTGTGGACTCATCTGATTGTTTTCCCTTAATTAGATGCGGGTTAAACATTTTGGCGAGAATACTACACAGAAGGTGCTGCATTCTTCCCATTGCCTCAGAGCAGGGGGCTCAGTTGTAAATGTGTCCCATTACTAAGGATCTTAATTCCGTTAAGATAGTATCCACCACTTTCTCCATTGTAAATGTAGCTTTTCCCTCTGTATTTAATAAGTAATCTGACACCGTGAGGGTTTCAGATTCACCTTTCGCTTTTCCTGCCTCAGCCCCGCAGTCGGCTATTTCTCTAATGATCCCCGATCTTTTAAACACCAAGATTTTGGTGCTAAATGTTTAAGTGATATTGAAAAGAGCATATGGGCCCTTTCAATGAATTAGGTTAAACGAACAAACAAACCTGAGTTCATCCTATTACAACTACAGCCCTTCTTTCTCACCCCGCCCCCATGACTTAGGTTTCCTCTTCCCTTCAGGGAGAACCCTGGTTCCCAATAATACAAAACATGTCTATCCTACAATGTAGAGAAAATAGTTCCACCATCGCTAAACCAATACCATTAACTACAACAGACCTACAAAGCCTATTCATGTTTTCTCTGCAGATCTTTTTGTCCTCAAATCCACTAAGATTATACAGCGCACATAGTTGAAGTTAATGGCATCCGTTGCTTTCTCTGTGTGGTCGTGTAATTTGATGTACAGTTAGGTTTGGTTGTTTCTGTTTATATTCAGTTTGGGGTTAATTTTGTTTTGTGCTATGGACTGAATTTTGTCCAACCCGCCCCCCCTCCAAATTTGTGTGTTGAAGCCCTACCCCCAGTGAGACTGTATTCAGAGATAGGGCTGATAGAAAGGATAATGATGGTTAAATAAAGTCATAAAGATAGGGCCCTGATCTGATAGGATGATTGTCGTTCCAAGAAGAGACATCAGAGAGGATGCTCAGGCTCTCTCTCTCTGTCTGTCTCTCTCTGTCTCTCTGCCAGAATGCTTTGAAGGATATGGGAGGATGCAGCAGGCAGGGGGTTGTCTGCAAGCCAGGATGAGAGCCCTCACCAGAAATTGAATTGACCAAACGCTGGTATCATTTCCAGCCTCCAGGACTGTGAAAAAAATAAATTTCTGTTGTTTGAACCAGGACCTACTCTGTGATATTTTGTGGTGGCAGCCTGTGCTTTGTTCTTTTACATATTGTTGGTTTTTTATGGGAGTTTGGGACATCTGCTTCTTTGGAAGAGTAAGGTTGTGGCCAGAATGAACATATAAATAAAAAACAACAATAATTAGCAAGCATATACTCATCAGATGTCTGTATGTAAATTGTGTGTAATAATACCCCATAGCACTGTTGGAGTGAATCAGACAGTATATGAGATAATTCTTTAGTGAAACCAAACCTAAATGAGAGGTTAACCTGAAATATCAGCTGGTCAGTGATGAAACCAGGACTGAAGTCACATTTTCCCTAGACTCCAAGCTTGCTTTTGAATATCATAATACACTACAAGGAAAAATAGGGGTTAATAAAGATAAACAAGAGTTTCAGGGATTTTGATGAGCCCATGGAAAAAGTATTCAATATGCATTTATAAATAATAGGTAAATATATACACATGTATATATATTTTTTTCCCGTATGCATAAAGAAAAATGAACAGGTTGACTTGTATTTATCTGCAGAAGGGTGAGAACATGACTAAATGCCTTGGGATTGATGGCCAATCTCCAATACCAAGTGTACCCCTTATCTTAGTCTCTCAGCAATGCATCTTTTGAAAAAGAACTCACTGTTAGGTGACAAAGAATTGCTAAATCCAGGTCAGTCCAAGAAAGCTCAAGGTTGTTTCAATTTCTCTCATTTCAGAGAGCTGGGAAAGAGCTGTGATGGCCATGCCAACACCTGCAGTGGAAGAAAAGAGAGGTGGCACAAGGTCACAAATTTTACTTTTGCAAAGCATGGTCAGGGGGCCACGAAAATTCTCAAAGGAGACAGCATGTATAATTAAGATTTTAAGCCAGGATTGGGTCCCTTTCTTGGTATCTGTTTTAGAAGTATTAGAAGTGCCAATATTGATCCAAGAGACAGAGGGACTTAAAGTGTCTAAGTCCAAGACTGCAGTCATCCCCAAGACCAGATCACCTCTGCTTTGACTGACCTCGGCAACAAGAGCCAATAAATCCTCTCTGGTTTGGGTGAGGTGTGGTTGAGTTTCACTTGCAAACAAAGACCCCTGATTAGTACATACATCAACATTAACCCTCACAGTAGCTGGTGAGAAAACTAGTAACAATTTGCTGTTTTGTGATGAAAAAACTAAGTTTCAGATACTGTAAGTAACTTACTTAAGGTGATATTCAAGGTGATATTTAGCAAATGGCAGGCAAGATTTGAACCAAGATCCTGTGAGGCTGAAGCACTTTTCATCAGATTACATAATGGAATACATTATATATTCAACAGCTCTGTTAACACAAAGTTTGTTTCCTGAAAAAAATATGACTATAACATGTGTTTTTTCCTCACTTCTCAGTTATCATGAAAGAAACAAGGGTGCCATTGAGTTGAGCACCCATCACATGCTACATGCTTTCGAATATGAGGTCATTATCCCTCCTAGCAAGCCGATGAATCGTCCCCATGGATAGTTGAGAACACTGAGCTGTAGAAAGTATAATTAGTAAATATCCATAGTCACTCAGTAAGTAGCAAGACTAAGGTACAATGTCTTCTGAACAGCATTCTGGTGTTGTCTTAACGCTACCAAATTCCTTCTTTCTGGTGTAAAGTTTGATTGTTTTACCCCAATTCCACAATTCCAGGTGCTGACAATCACTGAGTGACCTCTATCCAGGGCATAAGTGAGGGCTCATGAGAAACTAACAAACTCTATGGACAACTTTCCATGTTCAACTCTGTTTCAGTGGTAGAAACCATCACAGCATTTCTGAGCAATTACCACAAGCTCAGCTGAGAGCAACTCATGACTTCAATATGCATCAACAACAAGAAATTTATAAAAACCAGAGTTAAGTGTCCAGGAAAATAAATTATTTCATTTATGCGTTATTGTCCTGGCTGACAAAATTTACGTTGATGAGAACCAACAGTAGAACACAGTTTGGAGGCCCAAGTGTTTTCACTCATGACCCGATAAATATCCTAGACCATTTCTGAAATATTTTTATCATTCCATGACCATCAATTAAGTTTTCTCCTCACAACAGTATTATGTTCCGAGTTAAAACATCAACATTTTAAATGTCTGACAAGTTTTTTATTAGTAGTTTCCTTTGCTCCTATAATGCCTCAGAGACTCACACTCTTTGGGGCACTGAAGAGATGGAAAAAGAGCTTTACTACTTCCTTTTGGAAGACTCCAAACAGATTTATCTTTTTCTTTCTAAATACATTTTTTAATTTATTAGGGCAAAAACATGCATACAGAAAAAGCTCACAGTCTATGAAGTGAACACTCTTATGAATCACCACACATTGAGCACATTCATATAACCAACACCCTGTTCAGGAAATACCAGAACCTTAGAATCATCTCCACTTTGATCCCCCTCCAAATAACTACCTCTCTCCAAAGGTAATGACCTACTGGCTTTTAATGCAATAGGTTTGTTTTGCCGGTTTTTGAATTTTATATAAATAGAATCATAAAGTCCAACGTATCAGCCTGTTGGATACACACCAAACAATGTTTCGAAATGCTAGGTCATAAAATATGAATACATTCAACTTTGGTTGGTGTCACCAGTTTCCCAAGTTGATTGTATGAATTCACATTCCCCCAAGTGGAGTAAGAGCATTCTTGTTGTCCAAGTCGGTTGTTTGAATTTACAGTTGCCCTAGAAGCATTCCAGTTGCTCTACGTCCCTACCAATACTTGATATTTCTAGCCCTTTCAAGATTTTTAACCATGATGATGAATATGTGGTAGTATTTCATGGTGGCTTTAATCTGCATTTCTCCAATAACTAATGATGTTGAGCCCCTTTCCTTATGATCTATGGTCATTTGATTAGTCTCTTCTATCCAGACATTAAATTAGTGAAATCCTCAAAATCTTGGTCCTAGATAGTCTCTTCTCATTTCATTCTTATACTGTCTATTTCAATAATTAATCTCTATTCACAACTTGGATTACCTGCCATTTTGCTTTTACTTCTTCATTCAGTTCATGTACGTTTACTCAACTCTTACTAAGTATAATCCTAGGCACTGGGTATACAATGGTGAGCAAAATAGAACAAAAAAGAACCCATAACACTCAACAGAAAATGAACAACCTAATTTATAAATGGGTAAAAGACCTGAACATAATCCTTACCAAAGAAGATATACACAGGGCAAAGAGGCATACGAAAGGATTCTCAACATCGTACATTATCAGGAATTGCAAATTAAATCAACAATTAGATACCACTAAAAATACCAGCTAAAATTTGAAATACTGTCAACATCAAATGTGGGCAGTCATGTAGAGCACGAGGAACTCTCATTCATTGCTGGTGAAAATTCAAAATGGTACAGCCACTTTGGAAGACAGTCGGTGGTTTCTTATAAAACGAAGCATACTCTTACCATATGATCCAACAATTGTGCTCCTTAGCATTTGCCCAAAGGCGTTGAAAACACGCCCACACAAAAATCTGCACATGGGTATTATAGCAGCCTTATTCATAATTGCCAAAATTTGGAAGCAACCAAGATGTCCTCCAGTAGGTGAATAGGTAAATGAACTTTGATACATCCAGACGATGGAATATTATTCAGCACTAAAAAGAAATGATCTCTCAAGCCATAAAGAGACATGGAGGAATCTTAAATGCATGTTGCTAAAAGTGAAAGAAGCCAATCTGAAGAGCCTCACACACTATATGCTTCCAACTATATGACATTCTGCTAACGCTAAAACTATGAAGACAGAAAAAATACCAGTGGTTGCCAGGAGTTGGGTAGAGGGAAGGATGAATAGGGCAGGTAGAACACACAGGGTTTTTAGGGCAGTGAAACTACTCTGTGTGATACTGTGATGGTGGATACATGTCATTAGACATTTGTCAAAGCCCCCAAAATATACAATGCCAAGAGTGAATCCTAATACAAAGTATATACTTGGGTGATAATGATGTATCTGTTGATTCAGTGGTTATAACAAAGGTACCACTCAAATTCAGGAAGTTGATAGTGGGAAGGCTGTGTGTGTTGAGGGGGTCGGGTATGTACAGGAAGTCTCTGTCCTTTCTGTTCAATTTTTTTCATGAACCTAAAGCTGCTCTAAGTAACAAATAATGTTTAATAAAAAGGAAAGAAAGAAAAGACTCAGTTCTGTTTTTACATTCTAGTGACAGAAACCATGTAGACCAAAGAATGGAGTATGCACAGATGATTTCAAAATCATCTTCAGTGTTAACCTTTCTTCTGAGCTCTAGACTCTTATATCTAACCAGCTACCTGACATTTTCACCTTGCTTGTCTCTTGGACCCCTAAACTCTACATGATCCTCTCTCAGAGGCTGGTCTCCTTTATGCTCATCTTGGTGCAATGTTTGGAAGCTTCCCCTAATCCCCTCTACAAAGATCTGTCTTTTACCTACCTGACATATCTCTGCATTTCGATTGCCACTCCTGGGATGTGTGACCCCGTGGTCTCCTGTTGGGATTCCTGCACTAGCATCCTGTGTGGTCTCCCCAAAGGCACCTTTTTGCCATCCTCAGGGCACTTTCCACACTATAATTGGAATGACTCCTCAAAACCGGAATCTGATTACATCATGTCCCTTGCTTAAAATCCAGCAATGATTTCTCATTGCTCTTAGGATAAAGGCAAAAAAATGTAACCTGGTCTAACACAACATGTATGATCTGGCCCTTGCCCACCTCTCTGCCCCACACTGCACCACCCTCACCACCCCACACTTCAGGCCTGGAGGTGTTCTCTCAGTCCCCAGAATGTGCCAGGCTCCTGCAGCCTTTGCACCTGTACTCTCTTCTCCTGGGATTGTTCCCTCTCCTCGTGGTCTGTAAGCACCTATACGCCTTTCAGATCTCAGCCCAAACGTCTTTGCCCCAAGGAAGGTTTCCCCAACTCCAGCCTAGATCAAGTCAAAGGATCTGCTGTCATCACTCTGACTTCCTTTCCTCCATAACATTTATGTCTGCATGATTCTGACAAGTGCTTCTCTCCCTCAAGAGACAGTAATGTCCATCAACCTGGAAAATGTTGCCGGTTTTATAACTTCAGGTCTTAGCATAGTCGTAGATAATAGAAATGCAATTGATAATTTTCCAGCCAATAATGAGTACTCTTCTGTCTATCCAGAAGTTTTGGAAGGCTCCTCTCATTAGAGAGCCCACCTTATGAAGGAGTAGAGGTATCTTCCTTTGCACTATGGTATCATAAGAAGATTACCCTTGGGCCCCACTTCCCTTGAAACAGTGTCTATCAGTTCACTATGGCATTTTAGATTCTCACTGTTAAAGTCATTCCTGTTTGGGAAAGCCACCAGAACCATCCAATAGCCACTAACGACGTGTGGCTGTTGTGCATGTGAAATACAGCTGGTCCAAACTGAGATGTGCTGTATGAGTGAAATACCCAAAAAAAAACTTTTTAAATATCAAATTTATCATCAAATTGGTTACCATACAACACCCAGTGCTCATCCCAATAGGTGCCCTCCTCAATGCCCATCACCCACCCACCCCTCCCTCCCACTCCCCATCAACCCTCAGTTTATTCTCAGTTTTTAAGAGTCTCTTATGATCTGGCTCTCTCCCTCTCTAACTTTTTTTTTCCTTCCCCTCCCCCATGGTCTTCTGTTAAGTTTCTCAGGATCCACATACAGTGAAAACATATGGTATCTGTCTTTCTCTGTATGATTTATTTCACTTAGCATAACACTCTCCAGTTCCATCAACGTTGCTACAAAAGGCCATATTTCATTCTTTCTCATTGCCAAGTAGAAATACCCAAAATTTTGAAGAGTTTGTATGAAAAAAGGAATTCGAAATATCTCATTAACTTTTTTTATTGATTGCATATTGAAATGATAATATCTTGGATATTGTGGGTTAAATAAAATATATTATAATATTAATTTAACCCTGTTTCTTTTTACTTTTTGAAATTTAGCTACTAGATAACTTAAAATTACATATACGGTTCACATTATATAGCTATTGGACAACACTTCTCTAGCATATAACTTTCAAAATATAAAAATTAATACATAAAAAAACAAAAATAAACAAAAATTTAAAAATAAAAATTACTGCATCATTCACATCCCCCCAGGAATTAACATAATTTATTTTTTAATAATCCATTAAAGTGAAACATTTCTGGGAGCAATTTTGTGTCATGTAATAGGAACCAGTTTGGGAGCTCACTTAGTCTTGAAAAGACTAGTAATTAGAGGGAGATACTGATTGAACAGCTTCAAGGATAGCTCATGGAAAACACACGTAAGACGCAGTAAGGCACTGAGCTTGGAAGAACGAAGTCATCTGGACCTTCCTTTTTGCTTCTGTCAGCATTCTGATTTCTTCTTTCAGTCTACAGCCTGCTGGGTGTCTCTGCCTGTCCCATCTACGTGGCAGGTCTTGACCTGAGCTCCACCCACTAAAGTGACAGCCACACACAAACCAAGAGGCTGGACCTCAACCTCCCTTGCACCGCAGGCTGGCTGTGCTGGAACAAGGCATCAGCCTCTAGAATGGGGCACTTACAGCAGAGAGCACCCAGAACTGGGAACAATGGGAGAAGAGTCCCAAAATACAACACAGAGGGAACAGTTTGTCCACTTAATAGTCTCTGTCTCAGCTTGAATTGGGTCATCATGGAAAGAACCTAGGAGACCCAATTTTTTTCTGGACATAGTTGGGAAGGGATTAGGAGCCAGAGGAAGGTCTCCAGAAAATCAGGCAGACCAATGAGAACCTAGACGTACAATCAGAGCAGAGGTGGGAAGAGAACTGACATTGTGACCTTCGTGACCTCTGAAGAAGAAGAGAAACAGACTGAGAACAAATGAACAAAGACATGAAGTAGTTAAATGTGACTCCTAAGCCCTTCTTTTCCAGGAACTGACCTAAATTCTGTTTGTCTGCCTACATGGAGTTGTGGTTAGGAACACATTTCTGAGGGATTGGTGTGGTTTCAATGTTTTCCAGTGTCTGGTGAAAACAGAACTATGAAAGTTGAATGTTCAGAGACTTTTGTTTGGGTTTGGAAACAGGAACATTTTGAAATACTGAATATGTTATTCTTTCATATTATTGTTTTACTTAAAGAAGTACTCTTTATGTAAAGCCAAATTTTCAGCTACTAACATAAACACTTTAACTAGTTCCCCTTTTTGCTCTAAAGCCAGTTCCAGATATTACAATTTTGGTGGGAGGGAAAGGGGGAAGAAAGGATAGAGAGGAAGAGAGAGACAGAGAACACAAGTGAAAAGATAATTTGTGACAGTTATGTGAGTTCTTCCTGAATGTTCTAGCTGATCACTATATCCCTTTCTTCCTTTGGTTGTGCAGGTCTTTCCCTGGAGTGCAACCTACTAGGAGAGGTTAGAATTTATCTGGAGCAGCTCTTTGCACTTGATTTTTAATGTCTTTAAATAACATGTGTGACCACATGCTTTTCCCACTTATACATAAAGGAACCTCACTGTGTATGCTTTCTTATTTTCTTATTGGAATGTAGATCTAATATTGCTTCATTTACTATATTCAGAAAGAAATATAGAAATTTTAAAAGGGGTTCTAGACTTCTGTTCCTTGCCAAAATGGAGTAACAGGAACCTGATTTATGTTCCTGCCTGTAATAACCTCTTCCCCATCCCCGCCCCCTCAAAAAAACTAGATCAAAAAAAGTTTCAAGACCCTGGATTTAGGCAACAAATGATACCAGCTAGGCAAGAAGTTTCTAAAATGCAGTTTCCTGGGCTCCAATCCAAAGATTTTGTCTCTATAGCTCCGTAGTGTAACTTGAACATGTGTGTTTTATTTTCATAATTTTGCTTACTTGTTTTAATGTATAACATACACATGCTAGAAAACATAAATGGTAGCAAAATGTTAGTAGTCATTGAAACTGGGTAGTAGATACATGGAGGTTCACTATACTGTTCTCTCTATTTTTGTATACTCTTGAATTTTTCATAACAATTTTTTTTAATTTTAGAGAAAGAAAGCATGAGTGAGGGAGAGGGGCAGAGGGAGAGAGAGAGAGAAAGAGAGAGATTCTCAAGCCCTGATGCAGGGCTTGACCCCATGGCCCTGGGATCATGACCTGAGCCGAAATCAAGAGTTGGCAAAACCAAGAGTTGGACACTCAATTGACTGAGCCACCCAGGTGCCCCCATAATAAAAAATTTTAAGGTAAAAAAAAAACTGATGCCAGCTAGAAATTTGGATCTACACAAGGGAATGAAGAACACCAGATATGGTTTCTTATATGAGTAAATATGTAGCATATTCTTACTATTTAAATATATTTTAAAGATAATTGGCTACATAAAAATGAGACTGATGTAGTACAGAGAATATAACATATATAAAAGCAAAATGTATGACAATAGCAAAAAGGTTGAGAGGGGAGAAATAGAAGTACACGACTGTAATACTATAGATGCAGTGATATAATATCACTTGAAGGTAGATTGTGATAAGGTGAAGATGTATCCTATAAACCCTAAGGCAATTACCTCAATAATACAAGAGTTATAGGTAATAAGTCAACAAGGGTATAAAATGGAATCATAAAATATACTCAGTTAATCCAAAAGAAAACAGAAGAGAAAGTGGAAAAGCAACAAAGAAAAATGAGTCAAATAGAAAACAAATAGCAAGACAACCTATCTAGCCAAATCATTTCAAGAATCACATTAAATGTGAATGGTTTAAACACTCTAATTCAAAGGCAGAGATTTTCAGGCTTGATTAAAAAAAAAAACAAGATTCAACTGTATCATGACTATAACAAATACACTTTAAATATAAAAACAAGGGGTTAAAAGTAAAATAATGGAAAAAGATATGCCATGCTAGTCAAAGGAAAAATGGAGTGGCTGTATCAATATCAAAGTAGATTTTAGAGCAATGAGTATTACTGGGGATAAAGAAGGTCATTTCATGATAAAGGACCAATTCATAAAAAAGACAGAATAATCATAAATGTTTAGGCTCATAACAACTGAGCTGAAAGATACATGAAATAAAAACTGAAAGAATTGCAAGGAGAAATAGACAAATCTACAATTATGGTCAGAGATTCCAACAACCTTCAATAATTGGTAGAACAAGTAAACAGAAAATCAGTAAGGATATGGAAAACCTGAAAAACACAGTCTACTAACTTGACATATTTATCTCATCACAGTTCACATTCAAGTAATAATATATCATATTTCTTCCTAATAAAAATTATTGGTTAACTACTAATAGAAGGAAATGTTTTCAACTTACAAAACATCTACAGCTACAAAAACCTACAGCTAACATCATACTTGATGGTGGAAGACTGAAGTTTTTCTTCCCTAAGATTAGGGACAAAACAAGGATTTGTGCTTTTACAACTTTTATTCAACAAGTATATTGAGCTTCAAGACAATGTGATAAAAGCAAAATATAAAATAAAAATAAGCAGCGGTGCCTGGGTGACTCAGTTAAGTGTCTGAATCTTGAGTTTTGGCTCAGGACATGATCTCATGGTTCATGAGTTTGAGCCCCACATCGGGCTCTGCAGTGTTAATGCAGAGACTGCTTGACTGTCCCTCGCTGTCCCTCCCCTGCTTGTATGCTATCTCTCTCTCAAAATAAATAAACTTTTTAAAAAATCTAATAAATAAATAAATTAATTAATTAATTAAATAGCCAGATTGGAAAGGAACAAATACAACCCTTTCTTTATTGGTCATCTGTGTAGAAATTAAAAGAAATCTGCTAGAACTAATAAATAAGTTTAGCAGGTTGCAAGATACAAGATCAATATTAGGAAATCAATTGCATTTCTCTGTAATAACAACAAGAAAGTGAAATTTTTAAATGCCGTTTACAGTAAGATAAAAAATCATGAAATTCTTAAGGATAAATCTAACAAGGGGTGCCTGGGTGGCTCAGTAGGTTGAGTGTCCAACCCTTAATTTCGGCTCAAGTCATGATCTCACGTTTTGTGAGTTTGAGTCCCATGTTGGGCTATGTGCTGACAGCGTGGAGCCTGCTTGGGATTCTCTCTCCCTCTCTTTTCTCACCCCCCCCCTCAAAATAAATACACATTTAAAAAAGGGATAAATCTGACCAAAAAAATGGGCAAGACCTATACACAAAACTATAAAACATTGCTGAGGGAAATTAAATAAGACCTAAATAAATGGAGAGGTATACTTTGTTCATTAACTTAAAGACTTGATATTGTCAAGATGTCAATCCTCCGCAAATTGCTTTATAGATTTAACATAATCCCAATCAAAATCTCAGTAGACCTTTTTGTAGAAATTGAGGAAAGGATTCTAAAATTCATATGGAAATACAGAGAACCCATGTAGACAAAACAACTTTGAAAAAGAAAAAGAAAGTTGGACGCCTAATACTACTTGACTTGAAGACTTCTTTTATAACTACAGCAATCAAAACAGCATAGTATTGGCACATAGACAAATAGCTCAGTAGAACAAAATAGAAAGTCTGGAAAGACCCACACATATATGAACACATGGTTTTTGACAAAGATACCAAGGCAATTCATAGAAGAAAAAAATCTTTTCAACAAATGGTATTGAAACAGTTGGATATTCATGTGTAGAAAAGAAAGAACTTTGTTTCATACTTCACACTACATATAAAACTTTACCCAAAATAGGTCATAGACCTAAGTGTAAAAGCTAAAATCATTGAACATCTAGGAACAAACAGAAGAAAACTTTTGTGACTTTGGGTTATTTAAAGGTTTTTTGATCCCACACCAGAAGCATCACCTACTAAAGAAAAACTGATAAATTATATTTTTTTCAAAATTAAAAGCTTCTGCTCTTCAAAAGACACTATTAAGCTAATCAATAAAGACAAGCTACAGCATAGGAGAAAATATGCAAATTGTGTATCTGATAAACAACTTGTATGTAGCATATATAAAGAACTCTGAAAACCCAATAATAAGAAAGAAAACAATTTTAGGGACACCTGGGTGGCTCAGGTGGTTAAGTGTCCAACTCTGGATTTCGGCTCAGGCCATGATCTCACGGTTTGTGGGATCGAGCCCACGTGGGGCTCTGTGCTGATCGTGGAGACTGCTTGCGGTTCTCTCTCTCCTTCACTTTTCCTTTGTCCCTTCCCTGCTTGTGCTCTCTTCTCCCTCTCTCTCTCTCTCTCTCTCTCTCTCAAAATAAATAAATAAACTTTAACAACAACAAAAAGAGAAGAAAACAAAAACAATTTTAGAATGGGCAAACGATCTGAATAAACATTCACCGAAGATTTGAATAGGAAATTTAAAAAGCACGTTAAAAGATATTCGACATCATTACGCATCAGGGAAACACAAATTAAAACTCACCTATTAAAATGACCAAAATTAAAAAGAGATTATTTCAAGGGGTGGTGTAGAGGTGGAATGATTGGAACCCTCATACGCTACTGGTGAGAATGCAAAATGTTACAGCTCTTTTGGAAAACAGTTTTGCCATTTCTTAAAAACTTAAATATTTATCTATCATGTGAAACAGAAATTTTACTCTTAAACACCAAAAGGAATGAAAATATATGTTTATAGCACTTTATTTATAATTGCCCCAAACTGGAAATAGCCCAAAGTCCATCAACAGGTGAATGGATAAACAAAAGTTTTGTTGTGATGTGTGATATATAACAAGAAATATATATTTGATCTTTGTCCCCATTCCTGGCACAGAGCTTTTAAAACTCTTCAAATTTCCTAAATAATAAGAGCTGTAGGGGCAACTGGGTGGCTCAGTCAGTTAAGCCTCCAACTCTTGATTTTGGCTCAGGTCCTGATCTCACAGTTTCTTTCATGAGTTCAAACCCTGCATCAAGCTCTGCACTGACCACGAAGAGCCTTCTTGAGATTCTCTCTCCCCCTCTCTCTCTGCCTCTCCCCTGACTCTCACTCTCTCTGTTTCTCTCAAAATAAATAACTAAACTTAAAAAAAAAAAAAAAAAAAAGCTGTGAAGGTTAAGTCTTCTGTTGGACCTTTCCGGTTGACCCTTTCAACCACATTTGGGCTTACATTAGTGAGGCGAATTTTGGAAAGCCCTTAGATCACCAACCACAGGATGGGGCTAGTTGTCAAGGTAACCAACCATGGGATTAGTGAGGGTGGAACTTTCAGGAGCTAGAGGTTGTCTTACTCATTAGCGGTCAATTATTTAATCAAGCTTGTCTATGTAATGCAACCTCCATAAAACCCCCAAAGGCCAGGGTTCCTCAGAGTTGGGCTGAGGTCGTGTGCCTGAAAAGGGCATGAAAGCTCTGGGCCTCTTCCCCCATACAGTGCCCTCCACATTTCTTCCATCTTGATGTTCATGTGTATCCTTTGAGTTATTCTTCGTAATAAATCGGCAATAGTAAAATGTTTCCGGGAGTTTTGTGAGCCTTTCTAGCACATGATGGAACCCAAGGAGGTGGTCATAGGAACCTCTGACATACAGCTGCGAGCCAGAAGCACAGGTAACAACCTGGACTTCGAATGGGCATCTGAAGTGGCATCTGAAGTCTTGTAGGACTGAGCCCTTCCTCTGTGGGATCGGATATTACCTCCAGGAAGATGGTGTCAGGATTGAGTTAAATTGTAGGACACCCAGGTGGTGTTAGAGAATTCCCTGGTGTGAGAACCGCCCCCCCCCCCCCCCCCCCGCGCATTTCATGACCGGAAGTGTCCAAAATGAGGAAGCATTCTGAGACGAGAATGTCAAGGAGACACAGTAGAGCTCTTCCCAGTCGGTGGTACAGTAGCCAAATCCACTGCCACTGCCCCTTCCTCCTGCCAAGGATAGGAGAAGTCAAGATGGATTCCCCATCCGATGTAAACAGAAGGCACAGGCAAGTGTCCAGTTGGGCCATAAATGAGTTGCAGACTCTTGGAGTTTCATCCCTGTGAAAGAAGATACTCAAACGGTATCGGGTAAGCATGCTGGGTAACAAGTTTTGAGGAGAAGTGGGTAGTCGAAGGCAATTTGAAGTCCCCCTGGGCCAGTCTCCCACTTCTTATCATTTCCCGATAGGACTTGTCTCCCTTTCCGGTATCTAAAATTCCCTTTTTCAGCTGGAATTTATTTGTCCCCACATATTTTCAATAGACCTTGGCCTTATCTATTATTTTTGAAGAGGAGTACTCCCGGGGACCAGAAAATTCCACTGACCCTTGATCCAGTCAGGGCTTTCAAATGCTGTCTGTCCAGTGAATACCAAACGGTCAGCAGTAGATGCCCCAAGGTAAAAACCCTGTCACTTGGTATTGAAATTCTCTTGGTGACCTAATGCTGGAGCACGCGGAGGAACATAGGAAATAAAAATAACGGACCAGGACTTCGGTTAAAAATAAGTTTGCTGCTTTGAACTGTCTCCAGAGAAATCACGAAGATGATGTTCAGCGGTGGAAGCAAACAGTTGCACAGGGAGGGCATTAAGTCCCCTAGAATCTTCCTAGCATCTTCCTGCAGACAACCCACAAAATGATATTTCTTGTATGGAAAATTGACCTTTGTTTCCATGTTATTTGAAGGGAGTAAAATCTTTGCCATCGTGAACGATGTGCAAGTAGATATGATATGTAAGTAAAAAGTGGGGGTTTACTATGAAATACTGCCCTAATTTCACCTAAACATTTCTCCGATGGCAATGCCAGCCCATTAGTGTCATGAGATAAGTTAAAAGTACCTAAAGTTCTGGGGCGCCTGGGTGGCTCAGTCGGTTAAGCCAGGTCATGATCTCACAGTCCGTGAGTTCGAGCCCCGCGTCGGGCTCTGGGCTGACCGCTCAGAGCCTGGAGCCCGTTTCAGATTCTGTGTCTCCCTCTCTCTCTGACCCTCCCCTGCTCATGCTCTCTCTCTCTCTGTCTCAAAAATAAATGAACGTTAAAAAAAAAATTAAAAAAAAAAGTACCTAAAGTTCTGTAATCCAAGACTGCTCTATTTTCTTTACCATCTAATTCTAGGAAACCAGGGACACCATGACCGTTGAAGCATTGCAGATCCCAGGTATTCAGGTGTCCGCGAAAGTTGTAAAAATTTAAGCCTGCACTTATTGAATGTGATACCCCTGTCACTGCACTCAGTACTTTATATGTGTCACCCTGTTTATTACAATAATAGCATCACCCAATGCTATGATTGCCCTGCTTTTACAGAGGAGGATATGACACCTTCTGAGGAAGCTCTGAGAAGAGCAGAGCCTGGGAGATTCAGAACTGGAACCACCCTCTTCCTCAAATTCCCCAAGTCCCTGGGCAGTTCAGGGGGGTTAGACCCACCTCTGTGTGGTTTCTAACCTCTAACATTAGATGGCAGTGACTCTAAGCTAACAGACCCATGCAGGTTCACTATCTCCTATTAAGCAATAAGAAGGAAACATCTGCGTCACAGAAACTCTGAGATGAAAGGAATATCTTTTACTGCCTTATGAACGGCTCCAGTAGGAAAGTTTATTTCTGGTTGACATCCATTTGCTACACATACGAGAAATTATTAAATTGCTTGAGGAAATATGTACGAAGACAGCATGGCACTTACACAGAGGCAAGTGAGTACCATTTGGATGAGATGTTTGTATTTGTTGGTATCTAACTACCTTTCATTGGTAGCCAGAGAACCATATGACTTATGATTACCTTCTCTCCTCACAAGGGTATGGTTCAGAGGTGATGCAGGTCTGGAGACACCAGTGTGAGAGAGCCATGACTAAGGCATCTCAGAACAATCCCTGTGAATTATTAACTCCAGCTCTAAGAACTCTGTTATTCCATTAAAGACAGGGAGGTCATAACTAAGGAAGCCATCCAGGTGATTATGAACAGAGCCAGAGAGAAGACAGGGCCTGCCAATTCAGGTTTAGAATTTCCAGAAAAGCATTCTTGTGAATCTGATAGTATTTCTATGCTGGACTATTTCTATTTCATTATAAAAAAAGGATATTTTAATTTCCCTCTTGTCTAGCATCTAATTCAAGACGTTAAATATGATTCAGTGAATGAGTGAAAAAAAACACTTCTTTAAATTGCAAACATATATTTCTTATACACAAGCACTTTTTCTTCTAATTCTTTTGTCTCTAAGGAGAACAAAGGAAGGGAATTTTGCAGTCGAAAGCAAAGATGAATAAATTGGAAAACATAAAGCTATACATTTGTTTTTTTTGTTTTTTTTGGTTTTTTTTTTCAACGTTTATTTATTTTGGGGACAGAGAGAGACAGAGCATGAACGGGGGAGGGGCAGAGAGAGAGGGAGACACCGAATCGGAAACAGGCTCCAGGCTCTGAGCCATCAGCCCAGAGCCTGACGTGGGGCTCGAACTCACGGACCGCGAGATCGTGACCTGGCTGAAGACGCTTAACCGACTGCGCCACCCAGGTGCCCCTTCATTTGATAGACAAATATAAGAACCCTGAAAAAAACAATTTGTGGACAGATGTAAATAAGAAAACAAGTGACACCATTTCAAGACAGAGTAAGGGAATATAACCAGAGTTAATATGTGAGATTTCTTTTTTTTTTAAGTTTATTTATTTATCTGAGGGACAGAGCACTCATGTGGAGGAAAGGCAGAGAGAGAAGAGAGAGAATCCCGAGCAGGCTCCACGCTATTTGCACAGACATGGGACTCGATCCCATGAACCATGAGATCATGACCTGAGCCAAAAATCAACAGTCAGACACTTACCTGACTGAGCTACCTAGAGGCCCCAATATGTGAGACTTCTGTGAAAAGAAATTCTGTGTATGGAATAATTTTCTAAAAATATATAATCATCAAAATTTATATAAGCAATAAAAATAGTAATAGGGTTACCTAAAAGTAAACTATTGTTTTCTAAATTTCACAAGAAAGGCAAACAAATGATAATACCCGGGCAAATCTGAAAAATTAAAAAAAATATATTGAGAGGAGGGTGTTCCTATTAGATATTACAATATATTAAAAAGCTACAGCGATCAAAATTGTGTGATACTGACACTTGAATAGAGAGATCAACGGACTGGAGCATCATGAGGTCCAGACTAGGCTCAAATAAATATGAAACTTTTGTATAGGAAACTAGTAGCACTTTAAATCATGGAGGAAAGATGTTTTATTGAATACATAATGTTGGAGACAAAAAGAATCATAAAGAAACCTTAAAATGGCTGTCAATAGCAATAATGTTACCATTGTTTTTAAATTATAGTAGGATATACACACATGCATGTTTATACGTGTATATAGACATATACATGTACATATACGTATATGTATAGCTACATATGTACGATGTGTGTATGTATGCACCATCAGGAATCAATCACAAAAGCAGAACCACTAGAAATGATGTAGCATAAAGAATTCATGTATAAGAATTGGGCCTTACACAAGTGTGGGATCTGGTTAACCAATCTCAATTCAGCTTTTTATTCTGAACCTCGTATTAAGCCTGACGTCATGGGGCTGTGGTCAGGCAAGAAGGACGCACGCGGAATGGGGGAGAACAAGGACTTACCTCTGACCCTCTTCCCCTCACACCTGGCACCCAGACGGATTCCCTAGGTGCTGGAGGACCCTGCCCATGACAGGCGAGGTGGCAGATTCACATAAATTTGCTTGAGCTCCAACAGGGCCTAGTCTACACGGACTGTCTGAGACTAAGCATGGCAACTTCGAAATGTCTTGCAAATTTCTCCTGTGTCCAACTCTGAGCAGAGATCTACTGGAAAGGGAATTCTGGAAAATGAAGTTCTGTTTAGCCAAGTTGGCATATTATTAAGCCAACACTATACACACACACACACACACACACACACACGTACCACACACACACACATATGTATGCCTGCATAGTATGTATTTATATATATACCTAAGTATATATAAAGTAATTATATTAGTTCAGAACCAAGCTATTTAATATAAGGATACAAACATAAAAATCAAGAAGTGAAGCCCATGAGGTATTTAATTTGAGTTGAAAGATAAGTATGAACTCATGACGCATTTCTCTTTTTGAGAACAATTAATATGCATTTCCTAGCTCTAAAGTGAAAAAGCCTTGAAGCAATGACAACAGTAACAATGAGTTAACCCGGCATCCGTTCTCTGGTCTCCAAAGACCATTTCTCACTGAAAGGAACCAGGGTTTCTTTTTTTTCAACGTTTATTTATTTTTTTTTGGGGGGGGGGAACAGAGAAAGACAGAGCATGAACAGGGGAGGGGCAGAGAGAGAGGGAGACACAGAATCGGAAACAGGCTCCAGGCTCCGAGCCATCAGCCCAGAGCCTGACGCGGGGCTCGAACTCACGGACCGCGAGATCGTGACCTGGCTGAAGTCGGACGCTTAACCAACTGCGCCACCCAGGCGCCCTGGAACCAGGGTTTCTTAAACAGCTGTTAACAGGCCCGGGGCAGGAGAAGTATGAGATGAGCCTCAAACGTCTTATATCAGAAAACAAGGAAACTGCGAGAGACTGCGAGGTTAATGTCAAAGACACAGGAACCAACTTGAAGGGAAGATCGAAACACATTGGATATATACAAATTCATTAGCTCATCACGATCCTGACAGAAAAAAGAAAAACACACACGCACACACTCAACAACTCGCTGGATACCCCTGGGAAAAAATAAACGAGTTTCTGGAGAACTATCTCCAAAATAGGTACTTTCATCCCAAGTCGGAAAAGAGGGGAAACGTCACAGTTCATTTTAACGTATCCTAAACCTAATATGAAAAGCTGACAAGGCAGCACAGAAAAGTCAACTATCATCAAACATCCTTTATGAGAGAAGCAAAGCATTAATAAAACATTAACAAATGCAATGCAGTCACATCAAAAGGCTAGTAGAAACCTATCATTCTTAGAAAATCCTGCCACGTTTTTGATGTTACAAAAGAATCCTCCCATGGTTTCTTCCAGCGCTTTTCGGTTTCCGTTCTTACAGTTAAGAGTTATTTATTCCCAGGTAGGATGTGAGGTATGTTACCCGGTTTCCCCAAAATAATTTGTAATGTCAAAATACAAAACATGCAAAAGCTGTCTGCACGTGCAGAACAGAACGACTTCCTGTCATCCAGCTTTAACGATCGTAACTATTCCACGATTTCTGTTTTAGCTACACCCCTCTCACCTTTCTCCTCTGACTCAGCTATTTTATAGCCATGAAGTCTGGACTTTGTGATATTTCAGTCCACTGATCTCTCTATTCGGGTGCTAGTATCACGTAATTTTCACCACTGTCGCTTTTCAATACATTTTAATGTTGTGTAAAAACCATAACAGTCCCTCTGAAAT